>NC_048596.1:157726896-158408158 GCF_003668045.3 Cricetulus griseus
ATCAAATAGGGAAAGATTATTAACACTACAAAAAATATTAATTGTTGTTTAAAATGTGATAGGACCCAAGCTGTGTTTTTTTTTTTTCATGATTCACTTTCTTGGTGCCTACAGTAAAGAAAAGTGGTCAGGCCTGGGGCATGTGCTTAGTATCAGATTCTATAGATAATTAGAACTACTGGGTTGCATAGAACCCAGGTGAAAACAGATCAATTAGAGCAAGATTTTAAATGTCAAATTAAGCATCCTAGAGTTTAATACTGCTGAGTTCACCTGTCACCTATATGTCCACACATTTTGTACTCTGTTATAAGACATTTCTAATAAATGAGTGAAGAACCTGACCAAAGAAAACACTTCTAATAATCCTAGAATAAATTAACACTGTGGTTCTTTACCTTTATAAAGACAACATTTGTAGAACCTGGACATCTTACATGGATGTAGCTTCTATTCGTCTGTATCCATTGCTAATAAGAATGCTGTACTTAAGTTTTTATCTTAAATTGTACATTTCTATATACATTTTACTTATAGAAAACTAAAATCCATGTTAATTGAAAAATAGTCATTTTGTGTTCAGAAGTGTCAAATAGCTTTCCTAATAAATTTAAAATAAAAAGACCTCAACACATGATCTCTGTTTTAAACCTAGTGGCTTCCCATGCTACAATAAAGGAGAGAAAAGTTTGTGAGATCTTACCAGTGTCTCAAGGGAGAAAGGACTCCAGGCCTTATGCTATTTTATTTAATCTCCACAACTTGGGGGGATATATTACCTTCCTTTCATAAAGGAAAGGGCTAAAACTCTGATAGAGTGAAAAAGCCACCAAGTTGGAAAGTGTGAGTAATTCCTGGGAATCAAATAAAGCCTACGAGATCTATCTACCTCCGGCAGGTCACTATGTAAAATGAGTGTTTTACACATTTTTTTAAATTGATGTTTTTAAATTATTTTTAACTTGGGAAAATTCCTTTAAGAATGAGTGGGTCAGGAGAAAACCTCAAAGAGGATTATGTATAGTAAAATAATGTAATCTCACTTTGACTCATCTCTCTTGTGGGTGGGTGGGTGGGTGGAGGAGATGAAGTTTTTCTCACTTCACCTAAGCAGAACATTTTAGCAACTAGTTCATCCAAAGACTGTCATTTATATTCTTCCTGAGCACTGGGCAGGGGTGTGTCATTTCATATATCCAGAACAGCTCACGGCAGGCATGGGGAGAGTATTACCTCCTCCTTAAATCCAGCATTGCTGCAAATTTTTCTCTTTTTTTTTTCTGTTGAGTAAACAGGTTTTTTCTGCTGATAATTCACTCCACCCTAGAAACTGACAGGATATCTTAATAGTTAAGTTTGTAAGCAACACATCCCCTGGAGAATCAATGCCTGCAATTTCAAAGAGTTATGAAAGTTAACAGTTCCTCATGGTCTTTGAAAGAAGGATTCAAGATTAGTCCATGAGTTGAGCATGAATAATTTTTTTCGTTTCTTGTCATCTTTAGAGAGCTTTCAGTTCCATACTGCAAAACTGGAGTCTGTTGTTTATTGAGCATCATCCTGGCTGTTTTCTAACCATGCTTCCAAGGCCATGTTCTCACTTATTACTTACACACCCAACCTCCTGCCCAGGTGAAGGCTTATTCAAATGCTTAGTCCTGTAGAGATGCAAACTAGGAGGCATTCTACACTGAGGCTATGCTATACAATAGCAGACTTTCTCGAATTAGCAATACAATTGTAGGCTGGAGCTCCTGGGTGCTCCTGTTTACTGAAACTGGAAGCTGGACCTTAAGACATTCCATAATGAAATTTTCTTGGTACCCAACATCACCCCTTTCTTAAATTAATAAAAAGAAACCTGTGCTTCTGCATCAGGATAGATGACTGTGCCTGTCTTAGGAGTCTCCCTTCAACCTACCAGGGGTGCCCGTCATGGAATCACGCTTTCCATCATACGTGTTCTGTCTTAGGATTCCCTCAAGGCAAGGAAAACCGTACCCATCTCTGGCTGGAAACAGTCTCTGTAAAACAAATAAGGTTAATGGGGAGTGGGCCATGGTCCAACTCCAAATGTTCCTAAATCAGGAAAAATCCTCAGGGAGGTAGCACCTTAGCTCTCACAGCTGCAAATGTTCTCCTGCAGGATGGAGACATATAAAGGTTAAAATGGACTTTTAAAATCAGCGTGGGAATGTCTCTAGTACAACTGGTACACATACTACTTAAGTTTGCTCTCTTAAATCTACTTTTATGCTAAGGCTTGTAAATTACATGTTACATTCCTGTTAGAATGAACTCTGACTTCTAGTTTCTAATAACATTTGCATAACACATATAGCAAGGTTACAGACATTCACAATTTCATGAACATATGTTAGGGTGAGTTATAATACAATCAAAAAACAATAAGATATTCTCATGATCTGTGGGATGTGAACAATTCTACAATTTTCAACTCTTTTCCTTTATTCTCTGCCTGGAGTTCAATGCTCTTTGAAACTTTCTATGTCTTGTTTAAAGTTTGAAGTTCTGAAATCTGTAAAGTTCTGAAATCAGGTTTGTAATATACATGGTCTTTGAATGTTAACTGAAAAGTCTTTTTTCCATGTCTCATTTAAGCAGTGTGAAGGGGCTTCTGTCACACACTCTGGTTTATGCCAGTATCCAACTGTCCTAAATTGGTCCTTTTTCCCAATGGGAAAACTGGCAAAAAACAGTTTTGTGTGTCTAGATGTGGCAAGAAGTCAAGCTGTTTGTTGTCCAGTTCTTAGTCTGCTCCTGGATGAGCATTCACAGATTCAGAGAGGTGGATGTATTCTGTCTGTAAGGAAGCTAGGGCTCTGGAAAACATCTCAAAACTGGAAATGCTTGTCTCCTATCCTCCTCCAGCCGTAGGTCGGATGTCCTCAAGGTTCAGGAACACAGGTACAGTGTTTCACTCCAGCTGGTTCAGAGGGTCTCCTGTGAGCCTCAGGTCCAATTCCTCTCTGCTCCATGCATCTCACCAACTGCTCCCACAGCCAGCATGCCTCGTTCTCCACCCTCGAAAAAACACAGACATGCCCTCAACCCCAGATAATTATGGGGTCTGGTCCCCTCTATTGTCTCTCCATTTGACCTGAGCAAAATTTGCTTGAGTTCCATCATGCTAGTATCTGTCTGCAGCAGATTGCTCACTGGCATCCACATTTAAAAAGTTTTAGATAAATAGTGCTTGGTTTAGTGCATACTGTGTAGACTAGGGGCACACTCCCCCTTTTTATCTTAGAAACTGTGTTTTTAAGGAGCTTTGAGCATGTTTTAAAATTCCTTGTCCTGGAGGATCACAAGGAATATCTATCTATCTTTTGATCGTTTTACCAATGAGTACAAAATGACTGACATGCCTCATCATAATATATGCCACTATTGTCTATCTGTATAATTTTTGGGACTCCCATGTAAGCAAAAACATCTTAAAACAGTGACTTATAACATCAAGAAATCTGAATATGAGGTGATTGCCCCGTGTATGCATTTTTAACTTGCCAAACTCTGTAATGAGTAACATCCATTTGCCATAGATTATTAGGGAGTAGATCTCGAGGATTCACCCTTAAATTAGCCATAGGTAGATATCGTGGACAGATTCCAAATTGTTCGATGATTTGACGAGCAGTTTCTCTGGGTTAAGTCAAATTGTTTTCTTAGACTTTTGCTATTTAGATGAAGAAAGTTACAAGACTGTGGAGCTTTCTCTATTTAAGGCAAATCCGCAAATTTTGTTAATTAATCTGTTGACTCATTTCATTTGACTAGTAATCAGGGAAAGGCCTTATTTAATAGGTTCCCAGTGTGACCCATAAACCATGGCAATTTTCTTAGGTGCTAATATTTTGAATTTGCTCAAATAATATTCTAACCTGACTATTATTGGATCTTATACATGGAACTCTCTCTATTACCTTAAGAACCTTAAAGACATAGTGACTATCAGTATACAAATTAAATGAATTATTTTCTAGGATCTGAAAGACCATTGCAATAGCTCAAAATTTGACTATTTGAGCTGAGGCCAGAGCTGTCTGCTCCACCTGTTCCTTTCCTTCAATAATATATGCAAGCGACTCTCTCATTAGAGCCATCAGGAAAAACTAACAGCATTTTTATGGAACTGTTTACAATTTTGGGGAATATAAGGATGTATCAGAGTAAATTGTAACAGACTATAAGCTGCAAAATGATTATCAATTTTTCCTGAAAACTGAGCATAAGCAATCTCTTTAAAATCTAACATTTTATGCTGGCATACCTTATGTTTCAGAATTTCTTGCAATTATGTGGATAAGAGAATAAAAGTTAATTCAGTGATAGTACCCACTTTTTTGTTTGTTTGTTTGGACAGGATTTTTCTGTATAGCCCTGGCTGTCCTGGAACATACTCTGTAGACCAGCCTGTTCTTGAACTCAGAAAACCTCCTGCCTCTCCTGAGTGCTAGGATTAAAGGCATGTACCACAGCACTCTGATATACTATTCATTTTAAAATAAATTTACAAAAGTAATTTAAGGCATAAACATGGTCTTAGAGTTCAATGGTCATTAGGATGAAGCAAATTAGCATGTTTTGTAATTTTATAGCTCTTAGTTTTGGTGCCTTTGAGGCAAGGATAGCTAAAATCTATCCATTTTCCACAAATCCCAATACAGCACAGTTTTATTTATGTTCATCATGTGTGTTTGGTCTCAAGACCTGATCATCTTACTTGTATGAAATTTTGTAGCATCTTATTGATATGTCACTATTTTATTGTAGGGGAATAATTTCTTAATGTTTCTTCTCTAGAAATCGATGCTACAGAGTATCTAGAAAATATTAGCATCTGCCTGTTCTCATGCTTGCCTGTGTACTCAACACTGAGCATCTGCACACAGTGGGGAGAGTAGAGTTCAGTACAGTAGACTTAGTTGTCTAAGGCAGGCTAAGGACAGTCAGAGTTATGCCAGGGAAATATTTGAGTCTAGAGCTGAGGTAAGGTAAGCATTGGTGCCCAGAGAACATGGTGACAGGCATTGTCAATGAATGTGACTCAGTCTTAGGAAAGCTAGGGCAAGAAGGAATCTCAACTGACTGCAGGGCATATTCAGACAGAGGAGTTGATATGTGGTAATACAAAAGCAGTTCATGCCATCTCTGCTGCTACTGAAAACTGTGCTGTGGGGCCATGTCTTCTTCAAAACAAAAGAACAAATCAGCAATTCATAAAAATGTGTGTGTTTCTGAACTCATCCTATTTTTTTATTCCCGTGACCTATCCAAGGGGCACAGAATAGAATATGAATTTTAAAAAATCTCTGTTCTCAACAAGAGAGTCCAGAACCTTGATGGTAATGGTTGTATTAGTAATGATGATGGCAGAGAAGGGTGGCATTTACCTCAGGATCAATTAAAGGCTCCATTACACTGAGATCCCCAACTTTAACAACTATATAAGGTAGCTATTATCATTTCCAATGTCCCCTTTGATAATCCCATAAAATCATTAGTGTTCTCATTATAAACTGGGGCACAGAAATGTTAAACAACTCTTAGTATCCACACAAGTTGTGTTCCTAGCTGGAGATTCCTTGTGTTCATATCACTGTATAATATCTGTGAAGATATGCATGATCTGTGGACAAAGGAATATGTGTACTGGAGAGCATAAAGGGAAATCCACAATAATGAATAATCACTATGTATTCTTATCCTAGACCACACAAATTCAGTTAAATTGTATTATGTTTTAAAATTTCTTATACACCTGATTGTAGTATAGGGAATTAAACCTAGGTTCTCATACATGCCCATTAAACACAGTGAACTACATCTCTAGTACTTGTCTTAGTAAATCTTCTGATGGACAGTTGTGTTGTGGTAACTTATCAGTTCACAAAAATATTAAAGATGCAATTTAATCACATACTTTTCTAACACACAGGAAACTCAGAATTTAGCTGAATAATTCTATCAAAAAGGGTATAATTTCATTTAAAATGTAAGAATTTTAGAAAATGATATAAGTAGATAATAATATCAGAATGATTTAAAATGCAATTTTCTTTTCCTTAAAATAAAGATAAGATCTTTTTTGTTTTGTTTTGTTTTTCAAGACAGGATTTCTCTATGGCTTTGGAGACTGTGACAGAACTAGCTCTTGTAGACTAGGCCAGATAAGATCTTTGATAAAAATTCAAAGAAATAGGTAATGTAAATAAATTCAAACTAAAAAGTAAGGAAAATATAGAGGGCATATAACTATCCCATTGATCAGAAATATGAATGACATTGGCTTTCACATGTCCATCTCTCCCTCCATTGCATAGAAAGTCATTATTGTCATCCTCAGCAAAAAAAGCCCCATTTAGCATTTAATTGTGCATGGCACTGTACTTGATGCTATAAGATAAATTATACATGGATATGGCTGTTAACTTTTACAAGCCCAGACTTTCAAAGAATGGGGGTGTTTCACAATACTGTAACATTTAAGAAATGGCTATGTAATCCTTAGAGGCTAATCTCGCAATGTACAGAAGAAATTCTAGTACTAGCATCTCTTTAGTCACAGAGTACTATACATCCTATTATGTTCAAAGAAAAATGAAAATTGTTTCCTTCTGAAACTCAAGGTTTCTTTAAATTTCCTTCTGTAATGGCAGTACTGGCAACCGATATTTCAGAAGTTAAAATAATGTGTGGTATTGAAGATAGTACAGATTAAGGAAGGAGGGTGGGGCTTCACATAGAATGAACCCTGAAACTCTATAAATGAGTGTGGTTAAGGCTTTCACTGTCTGGCCCATGCATGCTTATGAATAAACTACACATGTACAGAGAAAGAAAGACCAGACATCTGTTCTCAAACAGTGCTAGAAATATTTTGTATTTACATAGCAAAGGGAAAAGGCTTACCTGGTATTTCATGAGTAGGGCCTCAGAAAATTTGGGTCTTATAGTGGAGCTAAAAGAAAGCTAGATTTAGTTGTGGTTAATCCACATGAAAAGGCTTTAAAACAAGGCTTTGAATGGTCTTATTTACCTCATGTAATCTAAATTTGCCTCAGAACAACACAGTCTTTAAAATAATACAATAAATATCAAGCAATTGATTATATAAAATCAAGATGTATGCTAATAAATAAGCAACTAACAAACTTGTATTGAAAAATTGTTGGAAAGATGGTTCAGTGGTTAAGAGCTTTAATTGCTCTTGCAGAGGACCTGGCTCTGGTTTTTAGCACACAAATGGCATCTCAGAATTGTCTATATCCCTTTTTTAGGGCATCCCATGGCCTTTTCTGGCTCTACAAGAAAATGATACATAGATGACTTTTTTATTTTTTTTGGTTCAAAGCTGCTTGGCCAATGACTAGGATGCTAGCTCAGTCTTAACTATCATAAATCTATATATGTATATAAGACTTATCTTATCGGACACCTTATTGGCATCCCTCCTTGCTGGTGGAAAACATCCTGCCGCTGGAGGAGGAAGGGGAAAAAGGGGCCCTTCCTATTTCTCCTTCACTTAAATATGAGTCTCCTTGCTATGTCACTTCCTGCCTGGAACACCACTTCTCTACTACATTTCCCAGAATCCTCTTTGACTCCTAGTCCTAACTTGTTGTCTCATTGGCCAACCAGTATTTTATTCAATAATCAATAAGATAAACATACATAGTACATTCCCCATCATCTCCTCTTTTCTGTCTAAATAAAAAGAAGGGTAACTTATCTTTTATAATAACTGAAGAAAACTATAACCATAACTATCTGTCTTCAACTCTATCAAAGACCACAGAAGGAAAATATATAAAGTCTAGAATTGACAGAGACATCTCACTACCTGGAAAGTCACCCAAGTTCCTCTGTAACGTTGGGGCATCCATTTCAGCTTATAGGCCATAGTGTGTCTAGCACACTTCTCCATTTTAACAGGAACCCGTTAGTACAGTCTTGTTTTGTAGGTTTAGCAGTCATTTTCTTGTGGGTCCTGTATGTCCAGTTTATTCAGCAACAAACAGTCCAGGCAAGAGCAGTTTCTTGCCCAAATGGCTAATCTTGCCATGTTGAAAGCAAACTCCATAACAAGTTTCTTCGATGCCCATCCTCCTTTCTGACGTAATTGGTGTGCCAGGAGCAGTTGTGTCTCACTGTCAAGAAAAACCCTAAACCATTTAAATGTCATATTTCTGTAGGTCTTTGAAATACCTATCCATCTCAAATACATCTCTGTATATCTAGAAAATCTAACTAACCTAATTATAAATTCTGACTATTATAGGTAAAAGATCTGTATAAATACAATACCTAAACAAGAGGAGACATATACATATCACAAAATTGACCTTAAAGTTGTATCAATAAATGAAAATCTATACCAATGCAAAGTATTCATTCCTGTATCCTATTCCCCTTTTTTTTCTTTAAAAAGAAATTGACTATGCTCATTATTTTTTATAACTAACCCCATTTAAATGAAAACAAACATTTATAAACAATATTTGGGGATTTGAGCGTTGTTCCTTCTAAACTGCTTCCTGCTGATTGGGGGCGATGTTCATATACCATGGGGATCATGATAAAACATAGAAACCTGACCAAGTCCTTGTTTTTGTAGTCTGTAATGCTGTATCGTCTCAGCTTTAGGGGGTCTTGCTTGATCAAACCATATTAATCTGGAAGGAATCCACAGCTTTTCATTTTCTGTGGAAATATAAGCAAAACCTTTATTTTTAAGTAGCCTGTCCTTAGACTTGAATTCTGAAGTCAAAGCATTTTTAAAATGCATAAGTTGGATTAATTTAGCATTTATAATCAAATGTATTTTAGCAGCAATAATTCTTTCCTTGGCAATAAAAAACTATTCAAAGACAACGGTATGGCATTTAGTATCCAGATTCTCTGTGTATTTTTCATCTCTAGATGGCTTTTTTATTACTTATTTTTACTTCCTTTTGTTTCTTTTTTCCCCCAAGACAGGGTTTCTCTGTGGAAATCTGCCTGCCTCTGCTTCCTTCAGCAACTCCTACCGGAGTGTGCCACCATAATCGGCTACTCTATTTCCTCCTGTTATTTTTTCTCTCATAAGCCCACATATATTTTCAAATGTAGTGTAAACCTTTAGAGGTTTTTCTTTATCTGGATCTGTCTTTATCATCTTGGGAGTGCCGAGTCTAAACTCCAGAAGCTCCGGGATGGCATGAGCATATGGAAGCTGCTCCAATGCCTTTCAGCGGCCCAACAGGAACCTCGGGGCATGGGGTGATCCCGCTCACTGACACTATTCTGTTACGATAAATCTTTCTGCCAAATGTCGCCGAACCCCACTGCCACATGTGTGCTTTACGCCAGCCGCCTGCCCTAGTTAGGGCCCAAATGAATACACAGAAACTTGTATTAGGTTCAAAGCTGCTTGGCCAATGACTAGGATCCTCATCTGTTATCTCAGTCTTAATTATCATAAATCTATATATTTTATAAGACTTATCTTATCGGACGCCTTATTGGTGTCCCTCCTTGCCGGTGGCTCACGTCCTGCCGCTGGAGGAGGCAAATGGGAAAAAGGCTGTAGATGAATTTTTAAAAATTACATTTTCTTCTGTACTAAATAACATTAATTAATCCTTTCAGAATATTATAAAATTTATGTTGACCATATTCAGACCCCCAAAACAAAAATATTGAAAGGATAGATTAATATTGAAAATACTATTTACTGTGTATTATTGAAAATATGGGAAGTGGGATTTTAAAAATATAATTGCAAAAATATATTCATTTTTGAGAGATATTATTAAGTAAGTAAAATGTGGGGACTGGAGAGTGGCTCAGCAGTTAAGCAAACCAGCTGCTCTTCCAGAGGACTTGAGTTAGGTTTTCAGCACCTACATCTGGCTGCTTGTCATGTCCTGAAACTCCAGACCCAGCCTATCATACACCCTCTTCTGGCTCAATGAGAATGCACTGAATGTGTACAAATCCACACCAGACAGACAGACAGACAGACAGACAGACACACACACACACACACACACACACACACACACACACACACTTACATAACAAAAAGTGAAATCTTAAATATGTAAAACTAGAAAGAGGCTGGTCAGAGACTCAAAGAGTTAAGACACAGGTGGCCAGGCATGGAGTCCTAAGTTCAAGTTACAGGACCCACATGTTAGTAGGAAAGAAATGACTGCTGCAAGTTGTCCTCTGACCTCCAAAAGTTCCCTATGGTACAAGCGTTCATACTCATATACACATACATATATACACATATACACAAATAAATAAATAAACATTTAATTAAAACAAAAATAGTCAAGTCATGAACCTGGAAAAAATGTGTGGAAAATATCTCATAAAGTTCCTATATCAAAATATATAAAGTGCTCATGCAACTTAATAAGACAAGTAACCACATTAAGGTGGGAAAAGATTAAAAAGGCACTTCACCGAAAAATATACATGGGTGGGAGCAAATGAGATTCCACTAACCACCTATTGAAGCAGATAAAAAAAATGTGGTATATGTAGATGAAGAAATAGAGAGCTAAAATTCTCCTCCATGTAACAGTGATATCTAACCACCTACCTAGTATATAGTTTTTGCCCAATAGCTTACTCTTTGGGCTGTAGAGATGGCTCAGTAGGTGAAGGGATTGTTGTGCAAGTGTAAAGTCCTATATAGGTCTGTATTCCCAGAACTCATGGAAAGCAGAGTACAGAGACACAGAAATGTAATCAAATTCCCCTATAGTGAGGTGGAAAGTAGAATCTCCTGAAGTTCACAGACCTGGCATCCTGGTGAACACAGTGCAAGCAACAAAAGAGAGGCCCAGTCTTAGACCAAGACTCTAGGTTGTCTTCTGGCATCTGTGCCTGTGTCTTGCTTTGTGCAGGTTATCGCTGTAGCAATGGAGAGGCTAAGCGGGAATATACATTTGCGTTTCCGGTCTGTATTGGGCATCATATTATGTCAGCCACACTTCTGGGAGACCTTGCCAAACATACACAACCTGATTCATTATTCAGTACTAAGAATCCATAGTTTATATTTTAATATTTATGGCTTTTAACTAACATCCTGGGAAAAAAGTAGAGAAAGTATTTGAAGAGTCAATTACATCATAAAGGTTCTGTGCCAAGTGTACTGGATTGCAGAAAGGAGATTTAATGTGGATAGAAAGAAAGGGTCTCATTCTTACATTCCTAGAAGAGATAACTAGAAGAAACTGGTCAGCAATCCCTACAGAAAGTGGTTGTGGAAAATGCTCCAGGAATTTGCATTCTGGGTTGCTAAAAAACAATGATGTCATCTGGTAGAATATCTTAGCAAGCAAGTGAAAGGAAAGACAGCAAAAGTGAAATCCCACTTTGAGTTCAGATTGATGCAGTTACTGCAGAAACAGTATGTTGCTGAAGATGGTTCAGAATGTGCATGGAGATGGGTTTCAGAGACCTAAGTATGATGATAACCGAGACTATGAGGGAATGTTATATCACCAAGAGAAGAAAATAAATGCTTTTGAGAAATTGAAGATTTCTGGTTTCACTTTCAGTGTCCAGAATGACCAGAGAGTGATGAGTCACAAAAGGAAATCGTATAACAAATTTAGTCAGCAAAAGAAATTGTAAATAGAAGAAGGAAGTTTACACTTACAGTGAACTAAGATATTCACAGGTTGGAAGTACCATTTTGTACAAACTGGGCAATGGTTAAAAAGTTTATTCATGGTCAAGTATATGATAAATAAATATCCAGGATGTCTATAACTTCCTGGCCACTCAGTATAATTTCCCTTAATGAATTTTGAAAAATATCAGTATAACAATGGTGGAATATGAAAATATTTTTCTTGGAAATAAATAAAGCATATAGAATATAAAACTAAATGGAGTTTTCCTTGCTATACACTTGATTATTAAAATCACTGCCGTCTACTTATGCCAGTAGTTACTCCTATACTACAGGAGCAATCTGGTCAGAATTGTCTTGAATTTGTTTTTAATGAGAATGAAGTTACAAAAAGAACAGATTTTTTTCTGAATTTGTTGCATTCTCTAGTGGAAAAGGGTAGTCTTAAATGTCTTAAATGAACATATCCTAACTGCTCTCCTGTCATTAATATACAGAAGCCTAGGAAAAGTTCTGCAGACATTCCAAAGAGAAGTAATTTTTAGTATTTTTAAACTTTTAGATAATTCTGTGTTTTGCCTTGAAGAATAGTTGTATGGAAATATGGATTTCAAAAATGCCATAAGAGTGAAATATTTCACTTCTAAGATAGCATTTTTCTTCCATTTTTCAAAATTCTGAAACAGGAAATATACCACCCTCAGGTTCAGAGTTTCTTCTTTTGTTGTTGACATTTTATCATTAAGCCAACATTTAAATGAATTATTTGACCTACTGTTTATCACAACATTTAGACAGTTTTGTTTTTTTTTTTTTTGTCACCTAATGTAAGCCGAGTCAAAAAGAAAGAATGTTTCAAGAAGAGTCAATAAGTAGTTCAGAAAGATTACAACATCCCATGAGTTTACTTCCTTGTTTTACACCATCCAGTTGCAAGAATAGCAATATACCAATGGGCTGGGATTAAGTGATTTAGTAATTTCCTGAACCTACTATTTTGGTCATAAATCATCTAACCTCTACTCATATTATTTAGTGAGTAATGCTCCTAAAGAAAATTAAGACATTTTCCCAAATCACATAGATCTTGCAAATGGAATATTTAGATACTTTTGATCAGATGTGACTCAGTGCGTTCAGGTTTCAAAATGGTCCAGAGAGCTACCAAAGATTCCAGATAAAATTTTCCATGGAAACAGAAAGTCAATACTCAGCTCTTATGGTTTTCATATAAGATGTTATTACTTTGTATTTAGCTGTCTAAAAGAAGTCCTGGTTGTAAAAGGGAGTCTGTAAGATACTATTACATTATCTTCCAAATGAGATTTAAGTAAATGTGAAGAGAGTTTGTGTATGCATGTTGGGGGGAAAAGTGATACCAAGTACCATAGAAGATTGTAGTTGGTGTGAATAATCAAGTACTGTAGAAGATTCTAGTTAGTGTGAATAGTCAAGTACTGTAGAAGATTCTAGTTAATGTGAATTAGCCAAGTACCATAGAAGATTGTAGTTGGTGTGACTAGTCATGGTCTGTAAAAGGTCCCAGCTGGTGTGAATAGCCATGCCTCTAATGGTAATTATGTAAGTATTGCAGAAATTAGAGCTGTAGTAGCTGGGATGCAGAGGAGTCTGGTTGTTGTTCTAACAGTGAATTAAAAGAAATAAAAAACTTGGTTAAACTGAAAGGGAGTAAATTCACATCTTTAATGATTAAAGTAGCGATAATGGTTATATCCTGGCTATAAGAAATTACATAAATAGTATGTTTACCCATTTTTTCTTTATGTATGCTGACTAGATAGAGTACAATCTAGCTAATTTTTGTTATTATTTTTCTGAATCTTCCATTGTGACTTTAATACTTATTGCATAAGTGAACATTCACTGTACTTTTCCATTGTAAGCTAGCTGAAGTCTCATAATTTGTTCTAAAGTATTTTCCTATTGTTAGTGTTTTATATTCAGCTTTTCACAATACTGTTTCTTACAGAGTAACTAATACTATTGTTGAATGTTGACAATAGTCAATGAACTTTTACATCAATAATAATTCCATGGACAATTTGCAGTGGGGAAATTCAGTTCTGATACATGTAGGTTTTCAAAATGTGTGGAAATGTAGACTGAGGGAATAAAGGCATAGACATCTGGGATGTTTGCAAGTGGTGGTTGGGGTGGAATAAGGAAGGACCGCTGAGCTTGCTAGGCAACTCACAACCTGCATTATTGGGGCTGACAATGAGCAGTGTGTTGACACAGACTAATATTTCTTTCTTTCCTTTTTGTATTTTGTAATGGTCTGAATGAGAATGCCCCACTTAGGCTCATAAATTTTAGCCCCCAGTTGGTGGCTGCTTGGAAAGGATTGGGAAGAGCTGTGGTCTTATTGGAAGAGGTGTGTCTGTCCCAGATATTCTTTCTGTCACTTGGTTGTGTACTGAGATGTGAACGCTCAGTTCCTGCTCTAGTAACATGTCTGGCTGCTGCCATGACTGCCATGTAGATCATCATAGACTCACCTTTCTGAATCTGTAAGCCTCAAATAAATTCTTTGTTCTATAAGTTGCCTTGGATATGTGATAGGTAATGTTTTAGTTGGAGGGATGCTAGGGGAGGAGGGGAAGGATAGGTAACTGGGATTGTCATGTAAAACAACCTTGTTTCTAATTCAAATAAAAAAATCTGCAGAAAAAATAAGTTACCTTGGTTATGGGCCATACCATAGCAACAAAAAAGAAGCAAATACATTTGGATCTGATACAAAGGTCTGTTCCAACTCTAGAATAGTAGATCTATTGGAAAGAAGAAAACATGCAGATGTAATAAATTCATTTGCACAGGGATTTCCTGAAACTCTTTAATTACTGACATTCACAAAAAAGATACAGAGAAAATTTACTGAGTTAGCCATGCACTGTTGGTTGAATTTGAAAGGAGACTAAGAAACAATTACCTTGAAATGTAGCAATAATTAAGTTAGCATTATCTGAGGTTGCTACATTAATGGAAGATGATATCAATAACCCTCCCAAAATAGAACTTCAGTAAAGGATCTCTTCCTGACTACAAACTATGAACTGTATTGGTCAACACTGGCTTATCACTCTAGTCTTTGAACATACTGTTATGCCACACACATATTAAGTTTACTATATTAAAGAAAATCAATTACTCTATCCTTCAGTCTATTACAGTGTAAAGCTATTAAACATTTTATCAGGAAATTGCAAAGTACAGCTTTGAAATTCTTTACTGTTGGTAAGCTGTCATTATTCTAGCCCTTACTAGCTATTTACCATTAGTTTGCAAAATCTTCCATTCCAAATTTCATCATAACCTCATTAACACTGCATTACTGGTGAAGGATACAGTTTGAGAGATGATAATAAGTTATAAAATAGCAAATATTTTCACAGGGAAGGCTGATCTTTTGTCTCTTCTGTTGAAATCTTTCCATGATGTAAAAGCACTCTGAACATTTTTTGTAATGCCATCTTTCCCCCTGTGGCATTTACTCCTGCTTTAAATATAAAATAGACAGAGCATGGTCATGCTTTCTTTTGAGGTGTGTTTGGGATTACTTGAGAGGTACAGCGTGTAGCTGTTGAAATGATAATCCCCAGTGAAATATATCTCCGAAGACTGTGGAGCTCAAAGAGAAGTGACTAAAGAGAGACAGATGGTGTTTATAGTACATTTAAAACCTCAGCATTTACTTGAAAACAGGAGGACTCCAATCCTTGGCAGTATCCCAGAACCAAACTATTTCCCATTGATTGGTATGAATCACTCTCCCTCCTTGGTGCCTGTGCTTTCTCCACCACATACACGCCACTTAAGTACCAACAAATCTACAATTGACCTTTTCACAGCTCTATACAGAGATGCCTACCACGGGTTTCTAATCCTCATCAATTTCTTTCCAGACTGAGCTTTTTGTACATGCCTTCAAGGATCAGCTGGTCAGGAGTGCTCTTTTAGCTCTCTACACTGCAAGGCCAGGAGGTATCCTGAAGAAACCCCCCTCTCCTAAGGACAGTGCAGAGAAGACTAGTCCCCAGGATGAGCCCCCTCAGCTGAGAAGACAGGACTCGATACCACATCATTCTGACTATGATGAAGAAGAGTGGGTAAGTCTTCTTGCAGCATTTGCTCTCATGGTTTAGCCCTAAGAAATACAGCAAGCGTAATAAGAAAGCTCCATTCATATATTGGAAACCATTCACAATAGGTGTGAATCTATACAGCACACTTTACCATAAGATCAAGTTGCATGTGAAAGCTGTATCCTTGAGCAAATTTATTTGCTATAAATATGTATTTGTTATCAAATAAATCATGTATAACCAAGAATAAGTCTTAACTTCATTTATTAAAATTACAAAATCCTGTAATACCTTTATTACTCATTTCCAAGCTAGAGTTTTAAAACTTCTTCTTCAGAAGAGTGATAAGTCATCTGGGTGGTGGTTACTCATGCCTTTAATCCCAGCACTCAGGAGACAGAAGCACCTGGATCTCCAAGTTTGAGGCCAGCTTGGTCTACAGAGCAAGTTCCTGGATAGCCAGGGCTACACAGAGAAACCCTTTCTTGACCCACCCCAGCCCTCCAAAACAACCCATGTCGGCCCTAGTGGAATACAAGAAACACAAGTAAGTGTTTCTAGTTAGATTTATTTATATGTATATTTAAAAAACTTAATTCATGTTTAAGTGAGAGTGAACATGAAGATTTCTTAAATCCCATCGTCTGGTGATTCTGTAATTAGACAGATACTGGTCACAGGGCTCTGAAATCATATTCCCTATGTATGTATCTTCATAATAACTGGTAAAGGTAAATTAACAAAAGAAGCAAAGGTTTGAAAGGAACTCTAGTAGAGAGGGACAGGAAGCATGCAGAGATCTGGAGAACAGTGTGCTATTAAGGAGATTGCATACTAATCACCCAAGCGCCTCTGTGGTATATTTATACAAGCGTGTGCTCACACACATGTGTATGTGCACTGGAATCCTTTTGTTGTATAACAAAAGAAGTGTGCTAGCCGCACTACATGTTAAATTTTTAGCTAACCATTCTTTTCTCACTAGTCTGGAATTTAATCGTGTTTAGGGTGAGCTGTTTGAGAGGTCCAGGTCTCTGAATCAGTGTGTGAGGGCCTATGAGACAGCAACTGATCTTTATTTCAATAAAATTACGACTACAGGAAACACCTACAGGCTGCCGAGGTATGTGCTGAGTCAGTGATGTTGTCGCTGATGAAGCTTGTATTTCCCACATGACAGCATTTCAAAAGAACAAGTCAGATATTTCTTCAATTTACCTTCACCTTCCTCACTTTATTCGCAGCACCAAGATGTGCAGACCTCTTAGCCTCTCTGAAGTTGAATTTTCTCAGCTATAAAATGAAAACTGTATCTGTTCTGCTTAGCTCTCAGGATAGATGTACAATAAGTGGTTTATCTGTAGGTGATGCTTTCCTGCCTGGACAGGCCTCATCAGAGTCAGTGATGATGTATTGATATGTCCTTCTTGGTTAAAATATGTGGCTTATAGTCTTATTATGACAACCAATCTATTCTGAGAGACCTCTAGTTGTGATATATGTATATATCCATAAATAAACAAGAAATATATGTAGAAATTAGACATTCACATATGTGTGTGTCAGGCATATATGTATTTAATAAAATATGGATTGTGAATTTAAAGAATTTGCCAGGCATTGGTGGCACATGCCTTTAATCCCAGCACTTGGGAGGCAGAGGCAGGTGGATCTCTGTGAGTTTGAGGCCAGTCTGGTCTTCAGAGTGAGTGACAGGACAGGCTCCAAAGCTACACAGAGGAACCCTGTCTCAAAAAAGCAAAAAGAAAAAAATTAAGTAGACATAAAAAGGAAATTATTTCACTTAATTAACCAAACAAATTTAACCTTTTGAGAAATAATTACCATTTTTATCCTAAATCAAGTAAAAACCCTTGAAATGCTTTCCATCATTTTCTTCTACCACTTTGTGATCCCTGCCACAAAGTCCTACATTTCCCACTATGTAAAATTGGCCTTCCCCATTCTTTCTTCCTTATTTTCTCTTTCATGGATAATTTCTGAAGTATTTGAAACGGGAAGATTAGCCATGTTAGGTCCTCACCTGAGGCTCAGAGTGTTACAGAAGCTAAAACTCATGAACAGATATAAAGTGTTGAAACAAAGCTTGGGCTATTGTGTGATAGCCTCTGGTAATAAGACTTCATTCGACTCAGTTTGACTTTGAAGTCTCAAGTGTACAGAGAAGAGACAGAGAAATGTCATTGTATGGGAAGGTTTACAGAGCCTGATTGACCACGCTGCACACTGGCAGCCCTTGAGGACACCCTAGGGCTTCCTAGAGGCTACAGCATATTCAGAAATCTAAAAAGACAAGTGGCTATTGTATAAAACAGCCTTAGAGGCCCAACAGAACAGTGCAAGTGTGTGATGCTCAGAGTGAGGGCTTTGGAAGCCACTCTGGAAGTGGGCATGGGAGCAGAAGTTAACCATTCCCGAAGGAGGGCACAATGTTGACCTTTGTGGAGAGAGGTCACTGCTATAGACACAATACATAGATATATCTGATTCGTACTACTTTTACTTGTTTTTGTTTGTAAATTGATGAAATTTTACCTCAGGTATAATGGAAGGACCATTTGGGAAGTAGAGGTAGAGACAGACAGCTCTAGGCCCTCATAGAATGACAAATCAGCTCACTTCTCATTTGAGGAGTCCTAGAAGAAACTTGTTTTTTTTTTTTCAGTTGAGACATATAAATTACTTAAAAGAGCTTTGGTGAGATGGTCTGAACTAGATGGGCTCCTTTGTCCTTTCCACATAAAAGAGGGCCTTGTGCTGAGGGAAGGACATAAGGACAATGGAAGAAAGGAAAGGAGAAATCTTAAGAACTTTTTGATGCAATTTGAGCAACACTTGGAACCAAAACCAGGGGTTCCATCCTTGTGTAGGAACCAGCCAATGGTCTACATAACATAGCTCCCTGCTCCTCGCAGACCATTCTCTGGAAAAGGTAAAGACGTGTTGATTGTTTCCACAGTTGACAGACTGTCTTCCACGTTTCCCTTGGTTTTCATCTTGAGCATAATAGGTCTGAATGTCTCTGTGTCCCCCTGAAAATTAGAATTTCCTCCTGAAGTCATTATTTCTTGAAATCATAGAAATAGTCCATCCAAGTCTAACAGAAGGAAACTCTCACTTAGTAAGTTCTAACCCTGTCCTCCAAATATTTTTCTTTGTTTGTAAACTATTATTGTGAAGGTCACATAGCATTCTTACAGATTTTCCTCAACAGTCACTTTCTAATAAAAATATTTCTCTGCCAAGAGATTTAATCTCCTTAAAAACTCAGCAGTAATAGTAGCCATGTACTATATTATTTTCAAAATGTTTTTTACCTCTAAGCAATGGGGTAAACCTGAAAAAAAATGTAGATAAATGAAATGTCTGAGAGATGGCGCTGGGGAGTGATTTGGATCATACCCTTGCCAAATTACTTTTCGTAATTAGTTATTAGAAAAGTGTCAGTATTGATTACTAATATAGTCAAATTATGAAAGTAATTCCAGGTTTAAAATGAATGCAATCAGGTGTTGATGACATATGAAGATATCCTCTGATCTGGCTTGGATTCGAACTAAAGCTGTACAGGTCAATTTGCTGGAAACCCTGCTCCCAGTCATTCACTGAAACAACCACTAATATATAAACATTTCTCACAATAAACATATGGGGATTGAATACATCTTAGTAAATTCCTTTTGCCTCCATTTTTGTACATCTCAGACCTTTTGCTTTGTAGTTATGAAAGAGAATCTCTGCTAACACCACATTTTTTCCTGAGGCTGTTCTGGTTTCAACTGGCTCCACTGAGGAAAACTGATGACATGGATGCGGATCCTAATTATCAAATACATACAAGAAAAGGTGAAACTGAAATGAGTGATAAAAAAGAAAAACCCTGCCTGTTATTTGCTAAACATTAGTTATTAAATGATTGACTGCCCTATGGGTTTATTTTCCTGAGAAGTTAGTAAACAATTAAACCCTGATGGAATTTTTGGGATTTCATGACAATCTATGCTAGGAAATTGACTAACACAGCACCCTTCACCTCCCAGCCAGTGAAGATGACATATTGCATTTCTCTCTGAACCCTGCTAGAGCAGATGCTTCCAGCAGCTGGGATCCCAAGATTAGTTTGTCCAGAATTTGAAAGCACATCATCTAACCAAACTATTAGGCTGTCCCAGATTTTGTGGCTTCAGTAATTACACTATTCTCTACAGCATTGTGAGTTTAATTCCAGCATTACTATTGGTGGGTTTGGAGCCAAATCTGGCTATTCCTACTCAAATAAATTGTTTAAAAACTGATCTTATCATACTTTAAATTCTCATCCATTCTAGTGGGGCACACAACTAGCAAAACTGTTATTATTGGAAATATCCTAAACTGTCATTTTAAATTGAATTATATTTCAGCATTCAAATTACCCAACCGATTTCCGCTTCAAGTTATAGTCATAAATTAATGTTTATTCTGGGAACAAGAAGTTCCAGTATGTTCTTCCTGAGAAGGTTGGCTATTGAAAACAGTAATGTACACTGTATATTTCTAAAATGCTATAAATGTTAAAAGTTTCACCATGGAGCAAATAATTAAGGTTTAGGAGAATGTGTTTTTAACTCAACATGTATATTCTAATCTTTTTTAAGCTAGAGCACATTTTCTTTTCTGGATTAAGATAAATGTATGTATGTTTACATAAAAAACAGCTGTCATATTTAATTTATAGTTAAATCCATAGCAACATTCATATCAAATATCCTATAATCAGGTCCATATATGTAATCTGAAAATAATTTCAGGCTTCTCTGTAACTCAATGATGCCAAATACTGTGCTTTGGAATCAGATTTCTATGAATGTCTTTCTGATAGGGTTCTTACTAACTCTATACAGTGACCTTGTCTACTGATATCTGGAACAAACATAAATGTTTAAGACTGTGAGAGTATTGCTATATTTATGTTGCCCTAAGTAGTGGAAGTAAGGGTAGATACTTGTAAAATGCTACAAGCTGTTCAGGACAAAACACACTCAGTCAGGCACCCCCATAAGCAGGTAGTAGTAGTCTGCATGCTGACCTCCAGAGGTCAAGAGCTATCCTGTCCATTTTCACCTCACTTGTAGTGACAAGTTCGGAGTCGGAGTCGATGCAAACACACTGGTGCCTATGCAAATTGATATTCAAAACAGATTTTGTTCTGTTCTCTGACTAGCTAGAGCTATGTTATATAAAACCATTGACCTGATAATAAGAGGGAATTAAATCATCTTCATTCCTTAGAGATAGTTAATCCTTACAGTCAGCCTGACTCTAGCTAACCTCTGATTAAGCTTCTTCAGCAGCAGTGCCCTGCAGTACTGCCTGGATGAGTACTCTGCACACAAAAGTTTTATACAGATAGCCACGCATATGTATGTGTGTATTTACTTACACATTTTCAAATCTAAATGATCTTTCTTAATAAGTAATCTGGGATCCCAGGCATATATGGTCTATGAAATTTTGAATTATAGTTAGTTGTTCGTATTTATCTTTTTCATATTGTCCATGTACTTTAGAAACTTCTAGAGGAAAATGCAATCTTTTGTTCACTACTATAGTATCAGAGTTGGCAAAACAGCTTATAAACCAATGGTGATCAATATACTTATACAATGAATTGATTTCTTTTTTATCACATTTTCTTTTTTATTTAAATTAGAAACAAGATTGTTTTACATATCAATCCCCGTTCCCTCTCCCTCCCCTCCCCTCCTCCCCTACCCCCCACTAACACCCTACCTATCCAATACCATTTCTGCTCCCCAGGGAGAGTGAGGCCTTCTATGGGGAAATCTTCAGTGTCTGTCATATCCTTTGGGATGGGGCCTAGGCCCTCCCCCATGTGTCTAGGCTGAAAGAGTATCCCTCTATATGAAATGGGATCCCAAAGTCCATTCCTACGCTAGGGATAAGTACTGATCTACTACAAGAGGCCCCATATATTTCCAAGGCACATTTATGGGGTCTGGAACAGTTCCATGCTGGTTTCCCAGAGATCAGTGTGGGGGCCAAGAGCTACCTCTTGTTCAGGTCAGCTGTTTCTGTGGGTTTCACTATCATGGCCTTGGCCCCTTTGGTCATTACTCCTCCTTCTCTGCATATGGTTTCTAATTCAGTTCAGTTTTCAGCTGTGGGTATCTGCTTCTACTTCCATCAGCTGCTGGATGAAGGCTCTAGGAGAATGAGAAGGGGAAAAGAGGAGGGGTAAGGAGGACATAAGGGAGCAGGAAGATTGTGTAGGGGAAGAATAGAGGAGAGAAAAATAAGAGATACCATCAAAGAGGGAGCCAGTATAGGTTTAAAGAAAATTCAGGCACTAGGGAAATGTTCAGACATCTACAAGGATGATACCAACTAACCATCTAAGCAACAGGGGAGAGGCTACCTTAAATGTCCTCCCCTGATAATGAGATTGATAATTAACTTATATACCATTCCAGAGCCTTCATCCAGCAGCTGATGGAAGTAGAAGCAGATACCCACAGCTAAAAACTGAACTGAATTGAATTTATTTCTTTAAAATTAACCTTCACAGTGTTACTCATATTTATCTTCTCAGTTTGAAAAACATAATATTTGAATTTCATATAATTGTATGAATTTACTACATTGTTCTGCATTAGAAATAATTAATCTAAAAATTTAATTCTTCAAAAAGTGAAAAAATCCTAATTATCTCCCCCATTCCTTACTTGTTTCAAGATTCCACAACTCCTATTAATATTTGTGAACCATGCTGCTCTTTGTTAAGGTGAAATTTTATGAAAGTTCAGTTTTTTAATTATAATTTCATGCAGTTATGTAATGTGCTTTGATCAAATCCACCTCCCACTTCTTCACATTCAGTTTCCTTTCTGTTTCCCATCTCACTTTTCCATCCCAACCTCATGTGCTTTCTCATTTTAAACTGCTGAGTGTACTTAGCATGGGGGAAGGGCCTTGAAGCATGGGCAACCTTGATTCTTATTTATTAATATCCCAGCACTACACTGACTATTCTAGCCATCTCCAATCCTTCCTCTTTTGGTGCATGCACCCCATGCTTTAGCACTGTAGTGACTATTCATCAATACAGCAACAAGAGAGAAGGAAGACTGCAGTCTTGCTAGATCAGAGATCGCTGAACCAAAGTAAGGGAGAAATTGAACGACTTAGAGATTTGGTGGCAACAGTTTTAATTTTTCTTCGTATTCCTCAGAGTAACACAAAGTCCTGTCTTTTGTTTTAATTTAGTCATTGGAAATAAATAATATATTCAAAAAACTTTTTCTGTTACCCAAATTTTTCCTCTTCATTACTCAGCCACACTATACAACAATCTGGTTTTGTGGATCTTACAGTGATTAAAATGGGATCTTTGTCAGAATTCTCCTGTGGTACAAGGACAGGAGATTGTGGTTTTGAGAGTGGATTGCTTTCACTTATATGCTTCAGTTGACCCCAGTGTATGTCAACATGAGACAGTAGAAATGAGGAATTAGGCAGCATGCTGGACATTATGCTTATCCAGGATTTGAAGTCAACTTTTCTTCAGCTGATAAAATTTATATGATTTTTTATAATACTATACCTTTTAAACATCAATTATCATTAGCAGATTAATGGCAGAACCAATGATATGGAAAACAAGTTTGTTTTTCCTCATATAGACCTTAAATTTTCTTTTAAAAAAGTGAAACTTTAACCTTATTAAAATAATTCATGTTTCCTTTTTAAAAATTAAGCAAATATACCTACTTTAAAGAAAAAAGCAAAAAACAAATCAGTAAATTATATAGCCTACTATGAACTATTCCTATCATTTAGGGATCTACATTTCAGTTATTTATATAAAAGACATGAGTTATTATTTTTATTAAGAGCTTGAATCATAACTGTTCTTTATCAGACTATTCAAATAAATTAATTTTATACTCATTTTGTTTTACAACCTCTTTTATTGATATTTTTATAACATTAGGGAAAACTAAACAATGAAGAGGAAGGGATTTTGCACTTTCCACTTGACGGGTGGTTTAAAAAATTCTTTTAATGTTATAGAACACTCTTCCTGGGAGGCCTACCATTTTCTGAATCGAAAAGAATGAGTAGTGGATCTGGGGGAGAGGGAGATCTGTGGGGGAGGGACTGGGAGAAATGCAGGGAAGAGAAACTGCAGTCGGGATCTATTGTGTGAAAGAAGAATAAAAAGAAATAATACTCTAGCAACAAAAGGGGTGGGGTCTTTCCAAGCATTTGCTCTAAGCATCAGAAAGGACAGGGAAGGGACAAATGAAGGTAATTTGGCCAGTTGGTCCTCACGTGGCAACTGAACATAGTCTATCATCTGTTTCCTTGATGGATGGGAAGTATTCCTGAACTTCTCCAGTCCATTTCACCCAGGAGATATGTGCCTGGAATAGTTATCCACTATTGAGGTCTACAAAAGGTGATTAAGCAAAGTTCATGGCTGTCCATTAAAGTGCACAAATGTTCTATTAAAGAAAAGAAACCCCAAATGAGAACTTTATGTGCATACATATTCATGAAACCCTGTGCACAGCTACATTTTTGCAACCTGCAATTAATACTTTCACCTTCAGTGCCTGCTTTATGGCATTTTACATGGGGTTTGATACATACCAATTTAAGGTATTCTTCTGTGTTAATCTGGGAAAAGCTGATTGGATGAATGGGCCAAAGCAGTGACTAGTAGTTCCCCAACTCAACCTGAGTTTTAGCAGAGCTGTTTTATTCTATTAATTTAGTAATGGTGATTTCCTCATTGGTGTTTAATGCTGAATATCATATCTTTGGGAACCTTTTCCCAATTATTCAAATTCCTGGTATAGCATCACATATTTTGATTTGTACATGTGTACCTTAGAAATGTATTAATATGGTCAACACAGATGCCTTCAGACATCAATATATTCTATAAGGAAAAGTGATTTTTTTCTAAGTAGAAATTTTTGATGCCTTGAAACTAAGTAACTAAATTAAATGCTAGCTATACATAGATATTTGACTCATTATATTAGTATAAATTCAATTAAAAGAAATCACCTGTTAAAACAGGTGTTAACAAGTATGAGAATGTATAGTGGTATGTAGGCAACTTTCAACTACAAGTTAAAATCATTGATCCAGACAGTGATGGTGCCTGCCTTTAATCCCAGAGGCAGAAGCAGGTGGATCTCTGATTTTGAGGCCAACCTTGTCTACAGAGTGAGTTCCAGGACAGCCAAGGTTACATACATAAACCCTGTCTTGAAAAACAAACGAAAAATAAGTTAAAAATAATTACTGTATCAGTGGACATAAAACTCAGTATGCCTCACAATAGAAATATTGCTTCCCTCAATGTTTCCTTCATATTTTGATGTATAATAGTGCCCAACCACATAGCAAGTACCTGATAAGTATGTGTTGGTCAACTTTAACTGGAGGTTTTGAAGGTAGCAAGGATGGTAGCCTTAGATGAAGTATTATTCTTGATGATTAAGGAGGAATGAGAATCATCTTTTCTTCCTGGCTATCCAAGGAGTTCCAGGCTGAGAAAAGGTGCAGTACTGCTCTGGCCCCAAGCTTTCTGTTTATCAGGAATGGTGCAATAGTCAGGGCGATGGATGAAAATGACTGCAGTGCTTTTGGCCAGGCCTAACTTCAACCTGACTGTGAGACTGGGCAAGGACCTGGACAGGAAGAATGAATATGGAGAGGTCATCACTTGCAAAATGGTGGCTATTTGAGACTATTAGTGTGAACACAGTCTGGAACTCAGGGTAAGGTCATGAATGAACTCCAGGCTCACTTTGGTTGCTGGGACATGTGTGGCAGCTGAGTTGCAGTAAAGCAGGGAGATCTGTAAGTGTCAAATTCAGGACACTGCTCTCATTCCAGTGGTTGTCATGAGCCTTAGTATTTGTAGTGAACTTGTCTACACTGATAAGTGTTTGAGCCCTATATATCCTAGGTCGTGTATGTGCTGGTTGCTGCATAGAACATCTTACTTGCAACTCATGTTAACTAATAGTGTAAATTAAGGTTCAGAGAGAAGACCTACCTATACATAGAAGGTGCAGAGATTTGTCATGTTAAAGAACATGTTTAGTCTGGGGTAGTTCCTATTCAACCCATTCTTGCTGATCAAAAATTGGCCTCATAAAAGTTGATCACCTAAGCATTACTGAGCTCTCTTTTCAAAGTTCATTATTGATCCAGGCTCTTTCTTGATGCTGCAGAGTATATTAGCATATGGGATGCTAAGTAATCACTCTGCTTCCTACCCTCAAGGTTCACTCTGGCAACTGTAATGTCCCCCCTGTTACATGCCACTGCATCTATCCAACTTTTTTTCAGTTAGGCCACTGGGTTTGATCTTTATGTTTGCTTACACCCTAACCCACAAACAAATGAGGGCCTAGATCAGCACCTGATTTTAGAATGGAGTCAATTTTGCCATATCTTTCCTCTTGCTTTGTGCCCTCAGTAACTCAAAAAGGTTACAGCCACTTCACCTCCCAGGAGAAGGGTAGTCCTGGAGTCTTCATGAAGGTTCAGGACATCTATTAAAGTTCAGGCTCCTGTAAACCACCAACCTTCTAGTGCTTCTTCACAGTAGGGCATTTGCTGTTATTTCTGGGGAATGGCCTTCCAAGCTATATCTCTGAAGGAGAGTACTTGTTTTCAAAGCTCTGTTGCACAGGAGAGCCACACAGAATTCAAGTTTAGTTTAGTACCTCTGGCCTGAAAAGTGAAGAGATGTGGATTAACTTCACAGCTCTGTGCGACCGCTCGGCATCCTTTCTTCAACCTGGGAAAAAACGTAAATGTACACTGTGATTGCAGGAGAGAAGTGAAAGGAGTAGGGTCCCATCAAGTCAGAAGTATTTGCTCAATGAGGATGACCCACAGACCTGCACAGGAATAACCATCCAAATGAGAAAGTATGTTTGTTGGTCACTGTCTTCTATGTGTGTTTTCAGATCTAAGGGAATGGGTTCTTTTAGGAGAGGACTCAGATTCCCAAGGTTCTCTTTCAAGAATCTGGCCGATAAGTCTTTAGTGTCCTGCTTCAAAAATGATGAACTGCAGTTGCTTCATAATTGAATTATCATCTTTCCTCTCTGTACTACTTGATCTTCTGCATATCCCACTTAGGAAATGGATCTGGAGCCCATCCTCTTCCTCGGCTAGCCAACCCACTTATGTTTGTTGAAGTAGCTCAATGGACAATTGCTAAAAGTCTTGTTCAGTCCTGCTTCCTTAACACCTTTGTATCATACTTACAGGTATGGGTGACTGGTCTGTTCTTTTGGTTGGATGCCTTTTAATATGGTTTCTATTGGTCTCATGCCAAATCGCAGATACTTGAAAGCTAATCTTACCACTGTGAAATGGCATCTGTCTCACTGACTCTGTGTGGGAGCCTCCAATCTCCTGATTCTGTCCTATCTGGCATGTGGGATAGTAACCATCATTATCTGGGAACTCATTGGAGGAATCAAGTCTTTGGAGTCAAGGGAAATGAAGTTATTTTTTCCACATTAATATTGGGTGTTATTATTCCTCTCTTATCTAAAGTCTTATCTTTCAGAAAACTGAGTCCAAAATATGTATTTATTTGGTGTTTTTGAAGATGAAATTAACTAGTTTATAGGTGCTAGATTAATATAGACAATAACCACCCCCATTTTATTTCCTCCTGTCTTTTCATACTTTTTCTGTCCTAGAGGGTGAAGGCAGAATTCTCAAAGAAATTACAGTCTAACATTAGAGGAAGGTACAAATCAGCAAGTTTAATCTGCAGAGGCCATAAAAAAGAAGACAGTGATGAGCAGAGCACATTTTCCCACCTTCAGTAGTCAGATTCCCTTTCCAAAAATGAAGAATGGAATGTATCTGACCAGGGTTTGCTGCTGTTCTAATAACACTTTGATATTCACTCATTAGAGAAAATGATTGCATAGAGATTGTTCATTTCTCAGTCTCAGGAAATGTCCTCTGAATATGAATATTCGATATGTGCCTTCTATTTGTCACAATTACTGTATTCCTGTGTCTCTTGGTCAGTGAGCAAGCTCTACTGTGCTCTTCAGGTCAAAACCTGTGCCTCTGTGTGCAACTGAAGTCATGTTCTCTACTAGTGGAATCTTGTAATCTTGGGATACATAATGGAAAACTATATAGAGATGTGGCTATCAAACCACTTTGTAAATATCTTTGTCTTCTGTGTCTTCAGAGACAGAATTAAGAGTAAATGAGTCATGTCTGGTATCCCTTTACATAGTAAAGGCAGCTAGGAGCCTCTACAATCAGAAAACATAAGCTTCCTTCAACATGGGTGACACAGAGAGAACTGAAATTTTGTCTTCTATGCAAAGCTAATCTGAAAATTTGAGAAGAATCTGTTCCTTTCTTGCTTCTGAGTAACAGAGTTTATTTCCAGGCTCAGCTAGAGAATTGCTTCATGCTTTAATTTTATTACTTTATAGTTACAGTGGGTGGTAGCCATTAAGATATATCAATCAATCATAGGTCATTCAGTAAGTCACTGTGGTTGAAAGGTAGATTCACCACTAAATCCAAAGCTGAAGGGAGCCTGATCTTCCTGCTTCTTACTTACTTTGCCCTGTATTTCCTGCACAGTTAGCTCCCTCCTAGCTAAGGGGCACCTGTGCCTCATTTCCCCAGGCAGCATGCAGAGGATGATGTAATCCACAGATGTGATTAGTGTCTTAATTTCCCGGAGAGGGGAAATTCTTCAGTGCTTTGAAGGAAAGATCTGCCTCTTGTGGAAAGATTGTTATGATTATTTGTGATTAATAGCATACTTCTCCTGCAAGATTGCAGGGTGAAAGAAATCAAGCTTGACTCATTCAGGGAAGCCAGGCTGGGCTGGAAGTGGAACTGCTAAATTGTAATGATTTCCCTAAACACTTTCACACAAAGGCACAGTGCACCATTGGCTCTGGCAGCATCATGGTGAAGGAGGTAACACAAGAATTATCAGCCCAAGTTGTAGGTGACAAGTGCGTCCTCAGAACGAGGACTTTGTCCATAGTCCCACATTTATGTGTTGCATAAATCCTCAGAATTACCTTTCTCACTTTGAATGTCTCTTTAATAGAAAATGCTGTTATTTTCCCAGCTAAGCAGACCAACTATGTATCTAATCCACAAGGATAGATTGCTCAACTTTTACAAGACAACAATCAAATAATCTAAATTCAGCTATAGCTTTTTCTTCATACACTTGCCTTCTTCCAAATCAGTTCATTTACAAAGTTAACTTAGATACAAAATACACACTTATGGAAAAATGTATAAACCAGTGATAGTGTGCGAGTATTCAGTATTTGCTATATTTGGCTCTATGTTAAGCAGCATAGAAGTAGCCACCTAAAACTCCTGTCTGCATGGAGAACACCACAAATCCATTTGATTCATGTCTATATAGAGAGACAGAATCATCACTTTCATCGGTGTCTAAGTTATGTATTCAGCTTATGTAAGAGGAATATTAAGAAGGGAGACTGGTCTCCTCTATCAAACCAACTATGTTTAAAACATTTATTTAAAATTTAATGCAGTTTTTATGAATCAATGAATTCAAAAAGTACAAGCTTGTCATAGCTAGGGACACCAGTGGCAGAGAGGCCCCTTAGAAACATGAGTTATTTCCCAGGAAATTAAAAATGCCATGAGTTGTGTATCTGCAGTGCATCACACACATGAAAAGCCTTAGATCTAAGGATATTGTTGTCAGAAATGTTTTGAGATTGGAGGTTGTTATCTGTAATAGCGACAGATTTTAGTTTAAGCAAATGAACATATTGTAGAAGTAGATGTTGGAGACATAAGGATGAGAGTGCATGCCAGGCAGTGGTGACACATATCTTTAATCCCATCAGGTGGGAGGCAGGGGTAGGCGGATCTCTTTGTTAGAGCTTGGTCTATAGAGCAAGTTCCAGGTCAGCCAGGAAACACAGACAAACTCTGCTGTCTCAAAAAAACAAAAAAGAAAGAAAGAGAGAGAGAGGAAGGAAGGAAGGAAGGAAGGAAGGAAGGAAGGAAGGAAGGAAGGAAGGAAGGAAGGAAGGAGGGAAAGAAGGAATGAAGGAAGGAAAGAAGACTACTAGCAGTGCTGCACACCTAAGTTTACAAGTTTTCCTGTTATGTGAATGTCAGCATAAGAACAAAATTTTCCGATGTGATAGTTTCTTTAAAATATTATTGTGTCTTTGCTTTTTATTGCGTAGATAAAGAAGACCTGTATCTAGTAAAATGTCACAATTTATACTCAATTATTGGCTAATGTGATATAACAATTTATTGTTTCAAACATACTATATTAACTAAAGAATTAATGAAATTTAACCTTGAATTTATGAGGAGAAAATTGATTTTGTAGGTATCTGAAATCAGACGCAAGTAGTGAGACTATTATAGTCTCTTAATACTCTGATGACTGTACCTCTGGCTGCTTCTCTAAGTGGTTAATGTGATGATCTAGCAGTAAAGTCTGTAGTGACACCAATGCTATCTTCAGGATAGGGTATGGGCCAACATGGGGAAGAGCCTGAACTGCATTATCGCTACCGTGGACAAACTGATTGAGAGAGATGGTCACAACAAAGAAGGTGGTGGAGGCAGCAGCAGCCAAGATGGGGACATGGAAGCTTCCCTGGAGGATTCCATCACATCTCACCCAAAGGGTAAGAAGTCGATTTTCACCAATCATTGCCTGAATTAAGAAAAGGAGAAAACTGTGGTGAAATGAGATAGAGAGGAGTCAATTGTGCCTTTGATGAAAGGGCTGGTGACAGGACTTTACAGTGATCTTTACAGTGTGCTGGCATGGATGACGGGAGGCTATTTGTCAAGTTGCAGTGGTTGTGATTTCAGGGATGCTTGTCATGTTGATTTTTTTCTTTCATATAAAGCACCCTTTAAAGCAGTGAATGAGAAGGGGAAAAGAGGAGGGGTGAGGAAGACATGATGGGGCAGGGAGGTTGAGTTGAGGGAAGAACAGAAGAGAGCAAGATAAGAGATAATATAATAGAGGGAGACATTATAGGTTTAAAGAGAAATCAGGCACTAGGGAAATGTCTGGAGAGCTACAAAGATGAAACCAACTAACAATCTAAGCAACAGAGGAGAGGCTACCTTAAATTCCCTCTCCTGATAATGAGATTGATGACTAATTCATATGACATCCTATAGCCTTCATCCAGCAGCTGGTGGAAGTAGAAGCAGATATCCACAGCTAAACCTTGAACTGAACTTAAATCCAGATGCAGAGAAGGAGGACTGATGAGCAAAGAGGTCCATACCAGGCTGGTGAAACCCACAGAAACAGCTGACCTGAATAAGGGAGAGCTCTTGGTCCCCATACTGATAGCTGGGAAACCAGCATGGAACTGATCCAGACCCCCTGAATGTGGGTGTCAGTGAGGAGACCTTGGAAATCTATGGTACCTCTTGTAGTGAATCAGTACTTATCCTTAGCATAGGAATGGATTTTTGGGAGCTCATTCCACATAGAAGGACACTCCCTGAGCCTAGACACAAGGGGGTTGGCCTAGGCCCTATCCCAACGAATATGACAGACTTTGACGACTCCCCATGGAAGGCCTCACCCTCCTTGGGGAGTAGAAAGGGTATGGGATAGGTAGGGTGTTAGTTGGGGGGGGCAGGGGAGAAGGGGAGGGACAGGGACCTGGGATTGACATGTATAATAATTTTCTTTCTAATTAAAATAAAAAAATTAAAAAATAAAATAAAATAGCAATGGTTCTCAGCCTGTGGGGCCTGATCCCCAAAAGACCATTGGAAAACACAGATACTTACATTATGATCCATAACAGTAGGAAAATTACATTTATGAAGAAGCAAAAAAATTATTATGTGGCTGGAGGTCACCACATTCTGAGGAAATATATTGCAGGTTCGCAGCATTAAGAAGGCTGAGAACCACTGCTTTAGAGTGTGATACAGTCTCACCTACTTTTACAAATTCCCAAAATGACAGTTTTTACTCTCAGATACTTAAGAGCTTGTTATCTCTCACTGTTCCTGAACAGAATGCAGCATGATACAGAACTTTTATATTATTCTGAGGACATTTTGTTAGCTGTTCTAATATAAGAAGGCTTGATTCTGAGCATTATTCTGTATATTTTCGTGCAGGGACACATAGATGCACACACATATTCATGTAACTGTATAAGTGGATGAATAGAGGCTTGTATTGACAGTATCTAAGAGAAAAGAACAGAAATTGACAGCTAATTAGATAGTGGATGGATGGACAGATAGATCATCGTTAGAGGCCATCAACTTGAAAGAGATATTTGAGGCATGTGCTTATGTTCCCTAATTTGTCTATATGAAGGAATCATATGCACAAAGACAATACATTACAGAGTTTGCTTAAAAGTAGTAGATAGGATTCCAAGCACTTTTTAATTTTATTTCAACTGGATATAACCATTCTTATGTTTGCAAGCAGATACACACTTACCCTCAAAAATGTACTTCAAATAAGCTGGGATACACATCATAAATAAAATGTATGTTTTTATGGCTTACATATCAGTATTCTCCCATAAATGTTTTGGGGAAATGAGATTTTAATGATTGTAAACTAATTTAGCAAAATGGAAACTGCTTTTTAGATATTCATTTATTATACTAATGCTATAATTAACACACAAGTCTTTGAATATTTAATTCATCAACTCCATGTATATTCTCATTTAAGTTAGACTTCTAATTTTATAATAGTCCCCTTTCTCCAAGGCATTACTTATCCAACTAATCATTTTTATCACTCTGGACTTGTACATGCTTCTTTATTTTTGTTTTATTATCTAATATCATTACCATTTATTTTGGGTTCAAATCATTGTATATTCAGCAACTGAAAGTGTTTTTAGCTCTTTGCCACAGCCCTAGGCTCCATCTCCAAGGAATCTTTAATTAGATAGCAGCACTTAGATCCACCACTGGGTTGACAGTAACAATAGATCCTGAATCCACTGTGTTTATGTAGGTGCTCTCAAGAGCACACACCTTCGCCTTTCTGATTACATGCCGTATTTGTTTTCAAATAATTATATTTTGCTTACATGGGAAGTATAACAGTGTAAAATGCATTCATGAATCTATACTATCTTAGTAAAATATTCTTAATAATGAAATCATTTTGTTCAGTAGTTTTATATTTATCCATATCTGCTAGCTGTAGAAAAAAACCAATGTTTCTATTTCTTACAATGAACCAAGTGACTTCCATCATCTAATATTTATTATGTATCTGACATGAGAAGTACTGTCTGACAGTTTTACAAAATCATTGTTAGTGATTCTTGAAACAGTATGTTGTATATTTATTTATTTCTGCTGTGTGAAGATTACCATGGCATGCTGTGAAGGTCAGACCCTCTATAGAGTGTTGGCTCTCTCTGTCCACTAAATGGATCCTAGGCTCAAACTCAGGTCGTCAGGCTTGGTAGCATGGGATTTCGCTTTCTGAGCCGCCTTTACTAACCCTGCTAGTGATTCATTTCATCATGCTCAGTTACTTCTGCTTGTTTCTTTATAAATTAAATTCTGCAAATATTTTTAAACTATCATGGGATTTCATGTTGTAATATGTTTTGATTGTTCTTTATATCATGATGTATTTTTAAAACTCACAGTGTAAATCAAACACCCACTGGATTCCATTGCATTGCCCCTTCTTCATTTTTATATCCTCACCTTAATTTGTGTGTGTTTTGTTGGTGTGTATGTACAATACTCTCCTGTTAGTCATCTGATGTCAGTACATTCACACTTTCCCCATGTTCCTCCTCAATCTGGATGCATTATTTTCTCTGAGTTTGTATATTTTTAACAGTGTATTAGCATAACAATGCTATTTTGCATTTCCACTGTGGGAGTTTTTGACCTAATTGTTTGCTTCAGAGTGGGGGCTTAAGGTAGATCTTTGATTGCTTTATAGATTTCTTTCATCATGAATATAAATAGTACTAAAAGAAGTAAAACTTTCTCTACTGTTTAGACTTAAATAATTAAATAGATTTTCTCAATGTCTGTATTTATGTGTGTGATGTGTATGTGTATTTGTGTGTATACATGTGTACATATGCAGTATATGTGCATTATGTATATATGTGTATGTACATTTGTGTTTATATATTTAGTATGTGTTTTGTGTATGTGAATGAGTGTTATGTATATGTGTATGTGTGTATACATTTGTATGGTTGTATACATCTATGTGTGAATGTCTAATGAATGCAGATTGCCCTTTTATTTTCAGTACACGTAAACACAATTATGGACATCTGCTCTCTGCGTAACACCACATGCCTTCAATTTCATAATAAATTGAGGCTGCAAAGATTAAATCAGTGAATATTGAACTCTTAGATTTTAATGTGAACTTAACTATTATGTAATTATGCCTCCTGGATTATGTTAAGAAGCTTACCTACAGTGTCTCTGCCAATTTCAGCCTAGACTGTAATGCACAGGAAACACCATTTTGTTTTCTAGTGCTGCATATTCTAGACAGTGCTCCAAATATGCTTCCTTTAATCCTACCCACTGGCCCAGATGCTATTTGTTACAATAAACACAATTTTACTTTCTTTTTCCCACATTAAACCTTAATTGTCTCTGCAAACAACCATCATGTCCTGTTTGAATTGTAACTTTTGGGGGGCATTTTTCAAAGGAACAACCTCAAGCCCCACCAATGGTCGCTTTTCTAAAAGCCTTTGCTCATTTGTTTTGGTTTTCACCAGAATTATGCAGTCACACAGTGTCCTCTTGTAACTACAGGGCAATATAGGGAATTGCCTCCCAATTCTTAGTTACTGCTGAATTGGGCAGCCACATTTTATTAGGAATAATATGGATAGGCATAGGCCTTACATGTTTTTTAAGATTTAAACACCATTTAAGCACCACTCTATGCTAGATGTTGTGAAATATTAGTGGCTTTAGGAGATGATGATGACCTATGCTGAAGATGTTGCAAAGATGGATGTCCTCTGTGACTGCAGTATGAAACATTTTCAAGAGTGCACTCTAATAAATACTTCTGTTTCCATCCATCGTATCTACTGTCCCACACAGGCTTATCTTATTCACATTTTATACATATTTCCTTTCTGCTCATAGAATTCATTGATAAAAAGTGATGGAAAAATATAACTGAATACAGGTCCTGAGACACAAGGTCAAAATAACTGTGTATATTTGGATGTTTTTGTTGATCCTTGTTCTTTGGGATGTGCTGTGATTTCTCTGTCTCCCTCAAGTGCATTGTGATAGGCTCTGGAAAAGGTTCAAGTATCCTGTGAAACTGGATTTTATATCCTAATGTACCAAAGTGTAAGGATGTCCAAAGCAGCAACAAAGTGCCTGCAGTAGAGTGGGCATTCATGGAGCCATGCAAAAGTGTGATGGCACAGAACCTTCAGGCTTTATGATGTCAATCCTGAGGGTCCAAAGACTCTTAATAATCACATTCACAGCTCAAAGGACTGTGCTTACATAGATGGTAGAGCACACTATCAGGCCATCATTTTTCTCTCCCGCCTCATAAAAATCCTGTGGGGGCAGACTTGACATTGATCCTCATTTCATAGACATGATTAAACAATTCATCTAAAAACACAAAATTTGATTCCAGTCTGGACAGAGTGATCCTACCTGGGTGATTCAGTCAGAAAGAACACGGAGTTCTTAGAATAAGTCCTTGGAAAGGAATGCATAAGTTTCAATATTTCTGTATCCATGGATTGCTCTGCCTATGGTTTTGCCTTTGATATACAGAATGGCATAACTTGCTTTCTAAGCCTTCCCCTAGTTTACAAGTCCTCAAGATTTTTAACCTGCATATGTCCAGTTGAAGGGTTTTGGCATGCTCTCCTACCTCACTGTTTCATCCTTCATTCTGATATACCATGAACTCTGAACTCGTCTTGTGCTTTACACTGCCAGCCCTTGAAAGATGCTGCTGCTTCACCTCCCATAAGCCAAACGTTTATGTCTTTGGTGTGCCTTCCCTGAGATGGCTTTATGGAGTCAATGCAGTTGGCTCTTCCTTAAAGAGAATTCAGTGCTCAGGGATTAATGTGCTGCGTTGCTGTACTGAAATTTCTGGTGATATTAATGGGTTTGTATCATCAGTGAAGTCCAATGAGGCTATGGAGCCTGTGCCAGGACTTGGAGTTCTGATGCATGAGTTCTACCATGCCTTCTCCTGTGGATGCCTTTGGCAGCATCTGCCCAGCCTCTCCACTACCAGCTAGAAGGGCTTCACATGTCCACTTGGCTAAGGGGAATTATATTTGCTGTGGAGTCAGGGTCAGGCTGGGATCTTTGAGGCTTGGCACTCATGTACCCCCATGCTCAAGGGAGTGTGACATGAGAAAGTAAATTAAAACTGCCAGCTGCTGTGACAGGTCATCCATAGCAACTCTGAGGAAGAAAAGAGGACGTTTGTTTACAGCTTTTTGAATAAAGCCCCAGGATTTTATTTTTCACTGGCTTCTGCCAATTATGTTGCTCCACTTTCTGTAGGGCTTGCAAGTACAAAGGCCCAAAGGCATCATACAGGATAATAAGGAGGAAGATGGGAAGGGAATGGAAGTCAGAGCAAACTAGGAGTGTTACACTCTTCAGAAGTGGCCACCACTCTGACCCAGTCTGTCATTTCCACAGTGGGACATGGGCAGCCCAAAAGTTATCATCTCTTAAGATTTTTCAAGTAAATCAGAAATTTTTATAATACATCTCAAAGTTTAAGAACTCAAAATTATTAAATCGTGAAATCCAAGTAAGGTATGTTCTCAGTCTGAGTACAACTGGCTCACTGGTAATTTTTTGAAATTATAATCAGTTTCTGACCGTTAGTAACACTGTCTTAATATTACCCCCTACTAGACTCAGCTCTGTCAGAAATTGTCAAGTGTTATAATTTATTACTGAGTCTCCAGTACATAATATTATTATTGACAGATACTGAGTTTTTGATAAGGTGGGAGAAAGATTCCATTGCCTTCTCTGCATCTGCCACTTACCAGAAATGTTCACTTGCTTTATGTCTTCAGTGTATATGCACATTTGCAATGTGTGTGCACATTTACAGTCTTTGTGCATATTTGCAAGAGTTGAAAGGTGCTAATCTCCTGAGAACTTGCCCTTTACCCTAAGTAAGTATTTTAGTGACTTTATCACATGTAACATATCTGCTTTGCTTTTTAAACTACAAAAATCAAGAACAAAGCTCGGTTTCTTAAAGAGGATTAGGTAATATTATTGAATTATATAGATTTCTATATATTGAATCAGCACAGTCTCATTATAACATAAATATCCTTGGATTTGGCTTTAAAAATATTCACTGTTAAATAGCTAAAGTGACCTCTGTACTATAATTATAACCACTTAATAGATATATTAAGAATCTAACAGGACCATGTCTGTTCTCTATAATGGTAGAATTTCAATAACATTTGAACATAAATTAAATTTGGAATGACCATTCCTGTCAGAAAATTATTATTGTTTTTTAAATCATACACTATATTAAGATGTAGCATAGTTATGGAGGACTTGGATACATAATTGGCAGGTGTACAATGTGTTCTTTACTTATTTGTGTGCCCTTTGCAAATCATTGAAATTCCTCAAGCCCACTTTCTTTTTCAGTCAAATGGTGATTATCAAAAGAACAAAATGATAGTAAAAGAGACACCACATGTTTTTAAAGTCAATAAACATATTTTATTTAGGTAACTATTCTGTGCCAGGTACTATTTTAGACACAGAAGATAAAACATTGACTAAAGCAGACAGAGTGCTTGCCCTCCTTAAGTTTTTATTTTAGTAGAAAAGAGAAACTAGGAAACAACGTGAGAGATGGCAGGCATTATATGGTGCATTGGTGGATTGATGGAGACAAAGTTACTGGAAAATACAGAGCAAGTAAAAGTATTTTGAATAGTGCTATGGTTCTGAGATTAGGCTAGTGAAATAATCAGTTGACAAAGACTTCATTTAAAACATGTTTGAGCAAAGGCACAGGAGATACAGAGGATCAGCATGGATATCTGGAGGAAGGATTACTAGATGCAGAAAACAGCTGGTGGGTACATGTGCTTACCATATTCACAAAATATCAAGGCTCCTGTAACAGCACGTGGAATCAGAGACAAGAGAAAAAAATGGAATTCAGAGGTAATCCCTGGGAATGATCATCTCTGACATCTCTACAGACTCCACTTTTACTCCAAGAAAAATAGGAGTAGTTGAGAGGCTTATCATATCAGTGATTAACCGAGTGCAATCTGGATCCAAAAATAGTTATGTTGCAATTACACTGTAAATAAAAAGAGTCAAACCTAGTATAGACCAGTAAGAAAGCCAATGCATTTATATAGATGAGACATGGCACAGTTCCTGGTATGGAGGAATAAGAGCACTGAGATGTTGTACCTATTGTAAGTAGTATTTAATGGGATTTTCTGATAGTTTAAACAGAAGCACCTGAGCAGCCATCAAAAATGACTAAAAAGTTTTTGCTGGAAGAACTGAGACAATGAATGGTCCACATAACAGTTATAGGAAATTCTAGATGGGATAAATTTTGTGGAAAGGAGTGTGGGAATTCAAAGGTGTTAGTTTGACATGAAGATATCAGCTATGACATTAGATACAAGAAGCCGGGGTTCCAACAAACAAGTAGTAATTTATTCAAGAATATCAACAACGTGTTGAATTTTCATTGAATAAGGAAATCATGTATAGATTATTTCTGGGGAATGATTAGTATTAGTAGATAAGAAAAAAAGTGGAGGAAGTGGCAATGGTTCATTTGGAAGTCACTGGTGCATTAGGACTGTGACATCCTGAAACACAGGGTTAGATGAACTGATCAAAACTGGACTGAGGTATGACTTTGAAGTTAGCATCTTGGAAGTCCTTGGTGATAATGAGTAGATTTTACAGTAGTATGTAGGGATTAAAGCATATTGGAGAGGACTAAGAGGAGACAAAATAAAGGAACTAGAAAAAATTGTGTATTCATTTAAGAAGGGTGTCCAGTAAAGGAAACAGAAACTGGTTAAGAACTGTAAAATAACTGTGGTAATTTGGGACTATGTTTAGAAGTTAAGGAGATGAATATAAGTATCATGTTTATTTTCTGGTGGGAATAAATTGGTAAAAAACACAGCTTTGGGAGGGAGGAGAGAGCCTTGCCAGGATGATGCCCCTAAGTGGGTGGTAGCAATGAGATCTAACACATACAGAGTGGGTTGATGATGTATGCCGGAGAGCTCAGTTCATCTTCAGAAGCAGGAGGAAAATAAGGACACAAAGGACAAATGTCAGTGGGTGTGGAGATACACAGTCACACAGAAAGTTGTGATTTCATTCCCATTTACAGAAGAATATGAGGATGAACTCAAAATACTTAGAGAAGGAATGGTAAACAACCAACGTGGATGAGATATAGAGTTGAAATATCCTATCATTATCACCTCTGACCCAAATTCCAGGCTGGATGGTCATTCCCATACCCAGAGATAACCTGCGATAGGTTAGGAAAGAGGAGATGGCACTTTCCATACAGGAACTTCAGGACATGTGACTACTGAATAGAACATCCTGGTAAATGTATGTTCACATTGCTTTTGATTAATTGAATACATTATTAACATTAATAAATCTAATCTATTATACAGTGTTCCATTTTATATGTATAAAGAAAATAATCCTGTGTACTATATTCCACTGGCCTTGAACATCACTAAAAAAACTATTAAATCTATGTTGGTAGATTCAGGGTAAAAATATATTTATGTCCTTCCTGTGGTTAGCAGGACTCTTCTCATTCAGTGCAGTGCTTGCTGTAGCCGTCTTCCAACCTTACAGGTTGCTATTGAAATTAAAGGAGCTGCTATGGAATGAAGATAAGCTGGTCATTTCTTGCTGTTCCAGGATATCTGGAACTTCTTTCAAACACTCAGCCTACATGTAGACTGAAGTCTTAAGTCTTGTTTTTATTTAGAACCAAAAGGCAAAATAAGATTAAGGAATGTGAGTGTGGCACTGTTCCTGGTCCAGAAGAACCTGGATTCATAGCTTCAACAAATACAAGGCTTATGTGATGAGTGGACTTGATTTCTGGAGAAAGTCTTAGCAGAATTTACTGAAGAACCCCAACTTTGTGCTATGAAGTGAGGAGTTTAACCAGGGTTTCATCTGATGTATTTCCTGTGTTGTTTCTCTAAAAGCAAGAATGGGAAGTTTTATGACACTATTCTCAGCTGGGCAGAGTTTAAACAAACAAGGTCCCTTGAAATGAGAGAAGGTAGCCTTTGTTCCTCTCATGCTCCTTTGTCTTGGACTGAGCAGTATGCTTATTTCTAATACATTTACAAGTTATCTAATACATTTACAGTCACTTACCCCTGTAGACATTAGAGTGGTTATATTTTAAGATGCAATTTTGTCCTTTGTTTGAACACTATCCTGTGGGGAAGACAGGAGAAGGAAAATCATCCATATGCTATATCACTTCCAGGGCTTTCATTTGCCTTAACACTCATTGTTTCTAGACTTCTTAATTTTGTACCCTTTCTTGGATAATATGACCTATCTTGTTTTCTCCTAACCTCTCTACCTTCCTTTGTTCATTCTTTCTACTTTGATTTCTCAGCACATCAAGTTTTCTATTAGCTAACATCCACTGTAACTGCAAGTGTATTAGTTACTTTTCTTGTTTCTTTGACAAAATACTTAATATAAGAAGGTAAAGGAAGAGGATTGTATTTTAGCAATTCCAACCCACAATGATGCCAAGGCATAGTGCCGCTGAGTAGCTCAGGTCACAGCAGCCAAGAAGCAGAGAGAAACATGACTGTTCTGTTAGTCTTTGTCCCTTTCCTCTTAGTCTACCCCATACCTGTCTGTTCTTGGGAAGCCCAAGTTAAGGGCCAGTCTTCCCTTGAGAAACCTTTGGACAGGCCCCAATTGGCTTAACAATCTTAGGTGCATCGATCCAACTATCTTGAATTTCAACATTGACAAGCACAGATATGGAGAGATAGTTCAGTGGACACAATGAGTTCTATGCAAAACAGACTGTTTCTAGTTCTTGAAACTCACAAGTAAGAGAAAAACTCTCCACAGTTATCTGAACTCTGCCAACGTGTTCTGACAGGTAGATGCCCCCACCACACAACACAGTAAAAAATATTTTTAAATGTTTGGCATTAATTAAATTAATCTCCTACTTCTCTGTGTCTTTGAGTCATCTCAGGCTTATGGTCAGTTTAGAGCATCTACAATATTTATGAGACTCAGACTCTGATCCCCAACACTCCAGAGCTCACTGAACTTGTTCTACATCCTTATGTTCTGAACAGGCTGCATTCATACATGACCACAAACTTCTCATAAAAGACCAAATGTCTTCCCTCTAAGTGCTCAATTTTAAAATCATTCCTCTGTTACTGGAGGTTTTCTGTCCCTTTAAGTCCTGCCTCAAAATACTTACATTAATCATTAAACTGTTGGCCTATGGCAAGGGCTACTTATTGGCTAAATCTGTCTTAATTATTAACCCATAACTACTAATCTATATATTTCTACATGGCCTTATCTTATCAGAGGATGCCTGGCATGCCCTGTCCTCCTGGTTTCTACATGGTGTCCCTCCACAGTCTCCCTCTGCCTATCTTTCCCAGAATTCTTCTCGTCTCCTAGTTCTGCCTATCTTCCCACTTCTATTAGCCAAACAGTGTTTTATTCATCAACCAATAAGAAAAACATATACAGAAGGACATCCCCCATCATTCTTCCAACTATACTTTCCATACTCACTCCAATTACAGGTACTAGTGTTTGCTGTTAACCTTCCTTGTTGTATTTTTTAAGATACTTGAAATTAGGAGCTGTGTGGTACAAATATTGCTATATTTTATCAGAATTCAAATGCACATCTATTGTGGTCAAGTAAAATCATATTTCTCAAGATGTGTGTGTGAAAGCAGAGGAGTAATGCTATGGTTTGGATCTGGATATCTGTTATGTGTTAAGAGCTTGCTATCTAGTGCACCATTCCTGGGAGGTGGTGATGAAGCCTTCAGGAGGTAGGACTCCATGAGAAGTCTATAGGTCACTAGGGATGTGCTCCCAAGCAGTATTTGGAGAACTGTCCTCTTCCTTCCCCTCCTTTGCTTCCTAGCTATGAAGTGAGCAATGTGTTCCCCCTTACTCCCTATTATTGCACAAGGATGCCCACCATAGAGTAGTGGATTTAATCAGCTATGGATTATATACTTCAAAGCTCTTAGGCAAAATATATCTTTGCTAATTTCAAGGTCTTTGCATTTTGACTAATACAGTGGGTGATGTAAGGAAGCCAGTTTAATACTTGTCAGGGTAAAATAAATGTAAATTGAGTTTTCAATTTTCAGATCAGAGATAGAAAATTAATCCTAAGGGCAAGAAAAGAGGCAGGGTGGCTGTAAAGGAAATACTCTGAGGTGCAAAACAAAACAAACAAAAAACAAAAACAAAAAGCCTTTGAACAGTCAAGCCCCAGCAGATACTTTCTATTTCTCAATTACCTAGCTGTCTAGATTTCACCCATCCCCTGGGGTGTATTGGGATTACAGGCTTCCAGTGAGCAGGTATCTAGATCTATAATTAAAGTTAGTCACATGTATTAGACTCACACAAAAAATTTGCTGTAAGTTTATGCAGAGGCAAGTTTTTTGGTAATTTACCTAACCAAACCCATATTGATGAATCGTACAATGCTATTCATATGGTATACATGTTCACACAGAGGGGCTCAGAAAGAGCCATATCTATGCTGGTGTAGGATGTGGATTTTTTGAAAGTCAAGGGAGATTCTAAGAGCACGGCTATCTATATCCCCATGCCTCTATTCTCACCACCCATCCATGACAGTATTTTCACTTTGGTATTATATGGGATTTGTATAAAATATAAAAAAACATGTTGAGTGAGGATTTAGGACTTAGTCTGAGCTCATTTTAGACCCTTGGGAATTCTGTCAGCTTCATTTGGGGCTACTCCAGTCGTTTGGCTTCCTAGAAAAGTCCCTGAGTAAATGGGCAGAGCAGGGACTTCTCTCAGCTCTTTGCAGAACATTTAGTGGCCATTAAACTTTCAGATTTTCCTTTTATCCCCTATATATGAAAGTTGTGATAAAAATAAGAATGGCTAGATGCTATTGTGAAGTTAATTATTTTAAATGAGGACAGAAAATCAAACACCTGAGAAGAAAATGGTCAGAAATTGGCAAGACAGCATTATGCCATGCTACAGTTGGTTGCTACATGGCCCTTTTATTTTTCTCCCGAGTAACATAAAAGCCATTGAGCTCAGAGGCCACGGACATCCTGTACAGGAAATAGATGGTGTATGGAGGGGAGGGAGGGCACCCAGCAGTCATTCTGTCAGTGAATCCTTCAGTTGGTTTCACTTGAATACATTAGAGAAGGCCATAAAGAGCCTGGAAACAGAGCTCTGCCTGGACAGCTTCCAACTCCTACATAGAGATCAGGAAAAGCTCAGCTCATCCACATGCATTTTATGTTTCCCGAGGAAAGAGTTGTCTTGGTGGGCTCAGGGTTAAGGAGTTTCAACAAGTTTTTATCGAGATACTAAAGCATTCTCTTTGTGTTTTCCTCTGTCGCTGAAGGAAGCCCTTGGGGGAGAAGCACAATTCAGGGGCTGCTGAGCTGACGAGATGTGTGGGGCACCAGTGTGAACAAAACCATGGTGCATGCACAACTGCCCTGCTTCCTGGAGGTGTCTCACAAATGAGTAGGTGTGTTTACACACACAGTCAGTCATGCACATGTATAAAAAAACCTCAGTTGAAATGTAAAAAAAAAAAAACCCTAAACTTGGGGAGGTAGATATGTGTGTACGTGGGGATTTTTTTTTTTTACTTCGACCACACAACACAAAGAGATAGTTTTATGTGAAGGACATAACAGCCACCATGCCAATGGTGGGGTATGAAAGGATGTGAAGAGTAAGGTCCCTTTCTCTCCATGTTTCTCCCCTCAATTTCCTACTCTGTCCCTCTCTGCTCTCCCCTCAACTCTCATTCTGATGTTTATAAGTGCTCTATGGAGCTTTCTCTTTCAAAACCTTTAAGAAAAGCAAACAGCCGTATTTTATTGAAATGACAAACACGTTCAAGGACAAAACCCTAGACACTTAAGTTAGCTTTTTTTTTTTTTTTTTCAAACTAGAAAGAACAAATTACACAGCTGAGCAAGCTATTACCCCCTGACATGGGAGAGTATGGCTCAAGGCGCTTAAGCAATAGATACATGTTTCTTGAGGACTATGCAAATAAACAACAACAACGACAAAAACCTGTTTCATTCATTCTTGAATGAAATGAGTGACAAGGTAGTTCTGCTTCAGCCTGATGGAGCAGCTCCACCTACTGCACACAGCCTGTATTTTCTGCTTAATAATTGCATAGTGGAACCTCAGCCCTACCAATCGCAAAACAGAACAGGTTTGTAATTAATTGTCAACATTGAATGATAAAGTCACTTTATCAGAATTTCCTTCTCCTAGTATTTTCATGAGTGAGGGTGGGTGAGGTCAACCCCCCACACACAAATGGTTACTCTTAAATATTGAGGGTAGCAATTACAGAATGAGAGAAGATGAAAAATACAGAAATATAAATATGGAAGATATATAGTAGCATAGAACACTGTTTGTTAATGCCTGCAATGTCATTTATTCTGAAAATAAGTGATCTTTCCCATTTTCCTATAAAAATCAATGGTGTGAAATTAATAGCTTCAATTGAACCATGATAATATTTCATCTTGAGGCATAAGCTGATTCTTTTTCAAATGAATCCAGTTGTACTGAGCCTTTGTTGAATTTCCCTTTCTCTTCCCCCAATCCAACGCTAACACTTAAGTTTACAATATCTTTTGAAAATATGACACAGAATGTTCTGTTTTATATTGTATCATATCTCTCTTTGTGAAGCTGGGGCCACTCATTATCCTTCCAACCATATGGATTAGGTCATCTAGTTTATTAATCACAACATCAAATAAATGATAGTAAACACAGACGGTCTTGATATGACTGTTACTGTTCTCGTTGTTCATTCAAGTGTTAACTGATTATTGACCTTTCAATGCTCTCTTGAAGATGATTCCTCTTGTCTTGAGGATCGGTTACCACAAAAGTGATTTGATAATTACTTTTGCAGCTTCCATCATACATGTTAAGTAGTATTTGTTAACTCATGATTAATTAAATTATACTTGAATAGAATGTCACAAGATCAAATATTTCTGTTTAATGTTTCTCAAATCTTTGTTCTCCAAATAAATTGAATAATAAATAATTTGTTCACATAGTATATGTCAGATCCATAATTATGCAGTTAACACATATTAGAAATTTAGACATGTAAGTACTTAATGGTTTTCATCTTTTTAAGATTTATTTGTTTATGCATATGAGTGCTCTATCTGCATACATGCCTTTATGACAGAAGAAGGCATCAGATCCTGTCCCGCGCGCGCTCTGTATTTCTCGCCAGCAAGAAATCATACACGCAGGACACTCGGATCCTTCTGTAGACAAGCTTTAATGCATCTTGAGAGAGGAGAGCATAAGCTTACCAGAGCGGAGACCCTGAACCAAGAAGCCCATCCCCTAATAAAGGAGGGCAACCGCCGCCTTGGACATGTCACCCCATGATTGGCTGCAGCTCATCCGGCCATATGACGCCACGGAATAGGCAGAGATCAAGGAATGGAAATTTACCCAGCGCCTGCGCAATAATCTTGTTTACATTCGGTGCCTGCCGGATGCAGGCGCCATCTTGTAATGGAGAATGCAGGGACGGCTCCCTACAGATCCCCCTTTTTTTATTAATTAATGATAAGGCTTTATATTTTTATAAGCAAATAGGTCACCCATATGTTGAGGGATAGAGGCAGAGGTTGAACCTTCCCAAAATCAAACATTAAGACTGTGTACGGGAGTCGCAACTAGGCTGTTAGCTTGACCCGAAGCACTCTCGACCTGTCCTCTGCCGTTTTTCTGGGAAAGGGAAATTCTCAAGGCAGGTAACCCTTATGCAGGTCAACGTACCTCCCAGAGAAGCCTGTATAATAGGCAACTCTGTGCGATGCCTATGCTCAGCATCCCTCATGGGCTGCTCAAGCCAGGCACTCTACCCTGTGCAATGAGCCTAGGCTCCGGGTGTGCAAGAGCTGTCTGGCCAGCGGCCTATTGCTTCCTTGTTCCAAAGCTACAAGCGCTTGGGCGATAACCACCTTGTCTCTCTTAGTTTGAGCCCTGAGCTTACAGACCAGCCAGAGAAGCAACATCAATCCGCAGCAAACGGCTGCACCAAACAATCCCACCTCTACCCATTTCCTTAAAATAGGAGACAGCTGAAGCGATCCATGATGACAATCTCTCCGTCAAGGACAGGAGTTAATCTGGATAATAGCGGCTCTCAACTCCCGGGGAGAGGGTGGAGTTCCGACTTTTGAGGGTCCAAAGGGGCTCTTCGGGTGAGTCTTTCCGGGATCCACAGGGGATTCTCTTCATCCTGTGGAAAAACACATATCGCTCCCCTGGATCTTATGAGAATAGGATCCGGGCCTCTCCAAAGACCAGTTAAGACATCTTTCCATTTTACCATCTCCTTAGACCTTTTAGGTTCTGAGGTATGACGCTTGGCCGCTGTATGGCCCTGAGCGTCGGTGTTTAGAAAATTAAGGGTAAAGAGTGCCATGGATATTGCAACTCTTGGCACCGAGGGTAAGGATGCTCCCATTCCCTCCTTTTGTTTGATTAAATAAGACTTAAGTGTGCGATGGGCACGTTCTATAATGCCTTGTATAAGGTAGGCCAGTTAGATGGGTAATTTCCATCTGTAGAAGTGCTGGAACTTTTGAGAGGTATAAGCCGGCCCATTATCTGTTTTTAAGAAGCATACAGGTGGCTAGGTAAAGTCTTATTTCTGTAATACAGCTGAACTTCCTTAAACAGTAGCTTAACTTCTTTCTGAGGCAGGGTTTTTTTTTTTTTTGACTTTGGAGCCTGTCCTGGAATTTGATCTGTCGGACCAGGCAGGCCTTGAACTCATAAAGATCTGCCTCTTACTCACGAGTGCTGGGATTAAAGGCGTATGCCGCCAACGCCCTAAACTTAAAGGCATGTGTCACCAACACCCTGAGCTTAAAGGTGTGTGCTACCAACATAATAGATTAGCATCTTTTACAAAACAAGAACTTTACATTGTCAGGCTTTGCTTAAAAATAATTCTAAATTGAAGCTCTTCAAGTAAAAACATTAATAAAATTAAACATTTGAAAACTGGTTTTAAAAAGAAATTTAAATTCCCTTAAGGTCTTTCTGTAATATATAGAAGCATTAACATTTTAAATCTTAACTGAAAAACTTGTTTCTAAGATGGTACCTCTGATTTCCATGCGGTAACCTTTAGTTAAGATGGCGGTCTAAGTATCCTTTTTTTAACTTTAGCAAAATGGCTACTGTCAGTCATGTGACCAGCTATAAAATGGCCGTACCAGGAAATAGAACATTTTAAAACAAGCATACATAAATTACTTGAGCAACTTTAGGATATGAGGCTTTTTCCAGGCATCCCAGGCCTCCAAGCAGTGTTGAATAACATGCATGGCCTTTTCCCCTATCAAAGACTGGGAAAGCCATCTGTAATTTTTTCCTCCTTTGATGGTAAAAAGGAGTCGGTACCAAATAGTGGGGGTGCTGATGGAAGCACACCCGCTGGCATTTTTGGCAGCCGATATCTATCGGGGTGGTATCGTGCTGCTTCTTTCTCTAGCTCTGCTTCCTTGCTAGAGTCTAAAATCTCAGAGTCTGAGCTGCTCAGCTCCAAGGCTTCCAGTTTCGTTGTAGGGCAGAGGCTAGGTTTTGAGTCTTTATTTCTCTTAAATTTACCGGGGTGTGACCGGTTATTCCCTATTTTCTCTCCCTCCTTCTCTGTCTCTCCCTCATCCAGCTGAGCTGTTCCTTCCAAAACCCCATCTCTTGAGCTTTTAGAGTCATTAGAGCTATCAAGATTTAAAGCTTTAAACTTATTTACAGAATCATCTAACAAATTATTCACTCCCTTGTCAGTAGACATTCCAGGAGGTCCTTTTTTCTTATTTGTTGTTTTTTCTGTTAACAAATTATTCACTCCCTTGTCACTAGACATCCCGGGAGGTCCTTTTTTCTTATATTTTATTGTTAGGCGCGCCCCATCTCTCACCACATTCGGTTTCTGATATGTAATTCTGGACTTCTTTAAGATTGCTACAACAGTGAGAAAAGTCAAAATAGCTCCTAGTAAAAGCATAGAAGCCTCTATATTAACCTCCCACAATAGCAACATTCCCAAGCCAAAGTCCAGAAAAATCATACCTCTCCGAATTTACCACCCTGCAGTTCTGAATCCGCCTCGTTAGAGGGGTCTCCGAGGTGCTGGAAATGTTCACATGTTCCCGGGTTTCGGCACCATATGTCCCGCGCGCTCTCTGTATTTCTCGCCAGCAAGAAATCATACACGGGACACTCGGATCCTTCTGCAGGAAAGCTTTAATGCGTCTTGAGAGGAGAGCATAAGCTTACCAGAGCGGAGACCCTGAACCAAGAAGCCCATCCCCTAATAAAGGAGGGCAACCGCCGCCTTGGACATGTCACCCCATGATTGGCTGCAGCTCATCCGGCCATATGACGCCACGGAATAGGCAGAGATCAAGGAATGGAAATTTACCCAGCGCCTGCGCAATAATCTTGTTTACATTCGGTGCCTGCCGGATGCAGGCGCCATCTTGTAATGGAGAATGCAGGGACGGCTCCCTACAAGATCCCACTGTAAATGGTTGTGAGACACTGTGTAGTTGCTGGGAAATGAACTCAGGACCTCTGGAAGAGCAGTCAGTACTCTTAACCACCAAGTCATCTGTTCTGCCAATAGTCTTCAGATTTTATCTTGACTTTAAGAAAGGCTGTTTGGGTGCCAGAGAGATGGCTCAGTGAATAAGATTTTTGCTGTGCAAAGGTGAAGACCTTGGTTTAGATCCTATCTCCATTACCCCTTCTTTCTTACTTAAAATATACAAGCAAAATGCAAAGCATGGTGATTGACACCTGTATACTCAGCTCTGGAAAGCATAGAGAAAGAATAGAACCTAGAGCTCATTAGGCAGAGTTTAGCCAGTGGGTGGATTCCAGGTTCACTCTGAGATTGTCTCAAAATGTGAGATGGGAACAATAGAAAGAGATGCATGTTAATCCCTGTCTGCTATACAAGCACAGAGGCATGTATAAATATGTGCACACATGTACATACAATGTATACCAACACACACACACACACACACACACACACACACACACACACACAATTTAAAACACTATTTGAAATACTAATAGTGCCTAAATTTGATTGTCTCATTATATATCTTTGTTTTACAAAAGCATACCATGTTTGTCTTAAGTTGGACCATTCATTGACAATTTTGGTGTCTGCTAAATGTGAAAACGTCAGGGATATGACTTCCTTGAAGATAAACTGTTTTCCAGAATGATAGAGAAAAGATAACTTCTAGAAGAGAAAATGTCTTGAAAGCTCTTGGCATGAAAAGGTATGGCAGGGCAGGAATATTTCAATGCACTTAGAACTCAACATTGCAAGCTATTTTCGAAGGTGGTTCTGAATAAATGTGCAGAGGTTGCATCATGGAGGATTCTTCTTGAGTTTGGACTCATTTGCCATGTGATGATGGTACTTGGCTAGATTTTGTTGCTTTATATGTCTTACATAAGGAAACAGAAACAATGAAATGGGATTCAGACTGATTGGGAAATTACCATCCAGATTATAGAAAAAAGGATATGACCTGAGTTGATAGATGCAGGAGGGGAGACCAGGAATCTATCCTAGGTATGACAATGCATGATGGGCAGAGTATAGGGAAGATTGATATTAAATGGGCCACTCTAGGAGTAGAGTTGATTTGATGGTCCAGTTTCAATGAAATCTTTGGGAGAAATCCAGCTAAACTTCTGTCTCCAGAATAGACAGAATTTGATGGCATCATTAACTGACAGACAGAGAAGAGTGAAGCAGAAGGGTATCTTACTGTCATGTCTGACACACATCTAGGGACAAAGACCCATGAATCCTGGATAAGACATACGAGTTCACTAGAAATATTGATTCTCTATTCAGGGACTCTTTCTCATTTTTCCCACTGTTCTTGCTCTACATCTCCATCATCACAGAGGACTGGTATGAACAGTTACACCCCCTCATCATTACCCTGAAGGAGTGCATGGGAGAGGTGGTGAGCAGAGCCAAACAAAGCCTGACATTTGTGCTGCTTCAGGAACTAGCCTACAGCCTGCCCCAGTGTCTGATGCTGACCCTGAGAAGAGACATTGTCTTCAGTCAGGCGGTGAGTGCCCACTGTTGTTTGCAAATACAGTGTGAACTGCTGATGGCCCATCCTTTATGGGGGTAGGGCACTTTGCATAGTTTTATTTTTAAATATCCCTTCTGAAATTCTGATACCCTGTTTTGTTTATATGGATCATGGACAACTTTTGAACCTTTGGTATTTCTTTGTGAAAAGATACAGCTCAATATGAAATTAATATTTACTTGAACTGTGGATGGAGTCTGGGAGGAAGAGACAATGTTTCCTTATATCATTCCCTAGGACAGCCTATGGGTGAAAAGGAAGTGACTGTCGCCTTGCACTGCAAGGGATGGCCAAGAGCTCCGCAAATGGGACTTTCTCGTAAATCTCAGGACAGGGTTTCACAGTGATCTCTTCTTTTTTTATATATAAAAGAAGTTTCTGAGGTTACAAGACTTGTTTGTAAATGTTGGCAGAACAATTCCCTCTGTCTATATCAAACCCTAATCAGGACTCCAAGACCAGTCCTATGCTCAGGGCAGGGCTCACTGCTTTCCTTTTGCTTTTCTCTCTCCCCCCTTTCTACCCAACAATTCAGTTTCAGAGGTAAAGTACAGGGAGGGAAGGAGAGACCAATTCTTCACTCTGTAAGTTATTGCAAAGGGGTTATTTTAACCAAATTGCCCATTGCCAGTATATTATGCCATTAGTGGTCCAGAGGCAGATGGAGCTAAGCAGGAATTGCACTCTCCCTTAAGCCAGCTAATTCATGATGTTCTTTTAGTGACTATAGTCACATGTGCAAAAACACAATAATAGCATAATTTGAAAATCTTAAGAAAATTTAGTGGGGCCATGGTTTTAGACAGTAAGCATACAATTCAAAGATTTTCCACCTTGACTCTAAAATCCATTTATCTGGCTTCCTTTCAATTCTCTATTCCCAAGCCCAGAGACAATGCCACCTCAGATCAAAGACCATCAATTTATTTTAATAGATATGTGTAAATTCTAGCAGCTTTGTTATATACACTTGAGGAATTTTAATTAAATCTGTGATGTCTCAAAAATCTGAAGATATTAAAAAACTGAAGTGATAAGATAGCTGACCCCAGTGACTTCCTTTACTTTTTTCTTAGCTTGCAGGACTGGTGTGTGGTTTTATCATCAAATTACATACAAGTCTACATGACCCCTACTTCCTACAGCAGCTTCACACAGTGGGCTTGATAGTACAGTATGAAGGACTACTAAGTACCTATAGTAAGTATTGCATGGGTTCATATTAAGATCTTATTGCTAGTCAGCGTGATGACATATCAGATTTTTTTCAGCTAAGATCAAAAATAAAAAGTGAACCTTTTCTATGCCACATCTTACAGAAATAATGTAGCTTCTAACTTTGGTACTCATTCACCCTTGGGATTTCTATTACATTTTGAGAATGAAATTGCAGGTTTTTTCAGAGTGGACTTGAGCAGCCACCTGGATGATTTTTTGTTTGTTTGTTTGTCTTTTTTAATAGAGAGACTCATTGACAACAGTTTCATTGACTGGATTTTGAAAACACAACAGCCTCATGTCTGGAACCAGGCTTTTCAATACAGGAACTCCATGTGTTTGTGGAGTGCTTGAAATTCTACTAGTCCAAATAAATATGTTCTAGACATGAACATCAGATTTCAAAGACTAGGGAAGGTAGTGGTTTTTATCAGCTATTAAGAAGTTTATATTGCTTTACATTTGTATCTGCTGTTTGTATATATTGGGATTTATACAACATATGATTAAAATTAATGTTTCTTTGTTTTATTTTATTCTTGTGAAGAAATGAAGATCAGAAAATCTGCAGCTACATATATAGCCCCTATTTCTATTGGATAATGCTAATATTGAATGTTTATTATGTCTCCAGGCTATATTTATCTGACTTTGAAGACAAAATTAGAATTAGGTAGTTTATAATTGATGAAATGATCAGTAAAACTCTCTTAAACCTAAATATCAAATAACAGTCCTGTCAATAAAAAGATGTCTAAATGATGCTTTGTTATACCTCCCAATAAAAGTGAACACTCTTCTTTCCTTAAAAGGAACATTGGCTTTTGGAGTCCACTGAATCCATTCTTTTTTCACTGATGGAAACCATCACAGCTGATCAAGTAAAGTAGGCTGAATGGACTCACTGCATTCAGGAACTCATTTATAATCTAGGAAAAATTTCAGCAGGGAGGCACAGCAGGGAGCAACATTTTATTTTAATAGTCTGTTTGTAATGAGGTACCTTTCTCCCTGTGTAGGTGATGAAATTGGAATGCTAGAGGACATGGCTGTTGGCATTTCAGATTTGCGGAAAGTAGCATTTAAAATAACTGAAGCCAAGTCTAGTGATGACCTACCTGTTCTCACAGGAAGGCGGTGAGTTGTACCCCTGCTCAAAGCCCAGAGGAAGTTACCCTCCTGGTATTTTGTAAGAAAATTTCCTTGGATAATTAAGGTTCTGCTTGAGGATGTTTCTTCTGCTTTCTTCTTCTTTTTTTTTTTTTTTTTTTGGTGAGAAATAAATGAAGATGAAATAATCCAAGGAGATCTTGAAAATCTCCTAGAAGTCTCATGAGTGTTTGTAAAATGGTCATGAGGTTAAACATGATGTTTCTGAAATATAAGAAATTTGCAGCAGTGGTGACATCCAAAGTCTACGATTCTTCATTACTGTCTGGTCCATAGCTCTGGGTGTTTTTACGTTTGCGGGAATCGCTCAGCTAATAGCTTCATAATTCTTGAGATGACTTTAAATTAAATTCAGTTAAAAGCAGCAACATGTGAAGAAGTATATATTCTTATGTCGGGTGCATACGCCTCCGTTTTCCTTAATTATTTTTAACAATTCACTTTCAGATTGTGAGATTTCCGAGAAGCATTTTTAAATAAATAGCTTCTAAGGTCAGAATATGACAGGCAAAGTTCCAGAAATAATAATAAAATGATGGTGTGTGTGTAAAAGAGAATTTTAATAGAAGAATTAAACCATATAATAAGTTATTGTAATCAGATGTCACCCAGATTTAATTGATTTGGTGTTAGCACATCTAAGTATTTTGAATTTTGGAATAGTCTCAGGTCACACCGTAAACATGTGTTAGAGAAAGATGGATAAAAGACAAAGAAAATATACAATAATTACTTAGAATTATGTATTAAAGGTGTATACAAAACAGCCATTTCCTCATGTGTAGTTGAAAGATAACTTTGGCATATAAAGAAAACAGAGCCCTATGAAAATAGATGTAATGCACCTTTTGCTATTCATTAGAGGAAAATATGTTCACAAACACACCTGGAAAACAGCACAGATCTGTGCATTATTCTGATGTTTATTGACAAATATGACAAAGTGATAATTTCTCTCACAATTCATGGAGAAGTTTACCAGGCTATTTGAGCAACTGAGAAGGAGAAGGATGTTCTGGCTGAGGACATTCCTCCATCTGCATTTATGTTCAGAATTTGTCAATGAAGTACAGGATTCCCAGAAGAACAAACACCTGCATCTGGATACATCCTCTCCTCTAAGAACCACCTCAACAGCTGTGTTGTTTAGGATGGTGTCTTAGTTAGTAGAATTAATTGCACACCAAGCTCTGAGACCTTGGTTTGATCTTCAACCCAGACATTGGCCTGGGTTCCATCACCAGCAACTTGTTCTCTCTCTCTCTCTCTCTCTCTCTCTCTCTCTCTCTCTCTCTCTCTCTCTGTTTGTGTGTGTGTGTGTGTGTGTGTGTGTGTGATTTTTTTGTGGCTAGGAAAGAGAAGGCTTATTTTGTCTTATAGTTCCAGAGAAGAGACTATTCATCGTGGCAGGGAAGGCCTGGTAGTCAGGAAGCAGACTGACCACATTTAATCTGCACATAGGAGGCACACAGAGACAACTGTGTGACCCAGTACAACATCTTCAAGCCTAGCTCCAAGGACACACTTCCTTCAGCATGGCTTCCATGACCTCCCAGACAAAGCCACCAACTGGGGACCAGGGGCCTAAATATATATAGGACATTTCTCACTGAAACTAACACACACACTCACTCACAGACACACAGACACACACACCTTTAAAAGATAGCACCAAGAACATGAGAAAACAAGCCACAAACTGAGAGAAAACACATAAAAATAATATATATTTTAAAAGACTTGTTCCCAAAATATACTAAGACATGTCATATCTTAATTATAACTTAAAGTATGATTTAAGGAAAAATAGAGTACTTTAATTGGTTATTCACCAAGTCATAAGTCCTGAAATTGTATACATACATGCAACACTGAATGGATTCAGCAGCTTGCATGTATATATTTTTCATATATATATATATATATATATATATATATATATATATATATCAATAATAATCAAGAAAAAGAGGTCATTAATTTGAGAAGAAGTAAAAGGGATGTGAGAACATGGGGGAGGAAAGGGGGAAGGGACAGAGGAAATAATGCAATTATACTTTAATACTTTAATTAGGAAATATAAAAGGAAATAACTAAAGCATTTCTTAAGTCAAATGCAAACTTACACTATGATTTTTAATTATATAACTAAGAGGAAATTAAGCATTTGCCAATCCAGAAACTTTTACCTAAACATTCATCATAAGACTATTCACAAGAAAAATTTATGCATAATCTATGTGTCCACTCATGAATGCAAGGACAAAATGTGACATGATGTACTGACAAATAAAATGTGACTTACTAATATACATAACCAACACTGTTTGCAATATGGATGACTTTTAAATATTAACTGACTCATTCATGTCTTAATATTCTTAAAAGAGTTGAAAGAAACATCAGTCTATTAGAAATGATCCAAGAGAAAATAAACAGAGAAAATTACAATTTCCACATGTGGAGGGTGCTGCCAGTATCCCTGGCTGCAGGAGTCATGATGCTTCTAGTTTTCTCAGCCAGCAGAAGGAAAAAACAAATGTGAACCTATAGCTGACTTTCTTTGGGCCACTAACCAGCTTCTACATAAAAACACAGACCTATTATTAACTATGAGTGCTCAGCGATAGCTTAGGCTTATCTCACTTTTTAAAGTTCTCTTAGCTTTTTAAAGTTAATTTAACCTGTTTCTATTCATCTACATGCTACCCTTAGGCATCTATGTACTGCCCATCATGCTTTCTTGCTTTCCTGCTTTCCCCATGTCTGGCTGGCTTCTCCCTAGTGGGCTGACTGGCTCCCCTTTTCTCTCTGCCAACCAGCCCTTCCTATCTGCCTTCTGCCTAGCTATTGGCTGTTCAGCTTTTAATTAGACCAATCAGGAGCCTTAGGCAGGCAAAGTGAAAAAGCAGCACATCTCTACATAGTTAAAAAAAAATGAAGCATAAACAAAAGCAACACATCTTTACACAGTTAGAAAAATGAAGCATAGATATTGCAACATATCTTCACATAGTTATTTGCAATACAAACAAAAGCAACACATCTTTACATAGTTAAACAAATATTCTATTCCACAACATGAATCTATGATCAACAATGTTTAATAAAATGTTTTATGGAGAATATAGACAGATTGTCTAAAAGAGACTCACTCTTTGTCCTATTCTTTTTCCAATGCATGCATTATGCTCCTGCCCTCTCCATATACTTCTGAAAGTACATGGCTCTCTCCAGTTCCTAGGATAAACCCTTTACATATCTACACTCAAGTCTTACCTACTTCAGATAACAAATGTAACATGTGCAAGGATCTGAGCTCATTTTAAAGATACTAAATTTTCAATATTGAGTAGTTAGGATCATTTTAATGGCATTTTCCAATGAAAAATATTTCTGTTTTCTGCAAAATTTTCAAAAGAAGCACAAATGCCAAAGGTTATATATTCTGTTATTAAACCATTTTACTTCCAAAAGCCTAAGACAGTGTTGGATTCTAACCTGTTTTCCTCCAAATGAACCACAAACAACCTAAGGTAAATGGCAAGTACCATTTCTTTCCTGTCCCTTACTGTCTGCAGTGAACACTATGTGGTGGAGGTCAAGCTTCCAGCTACAGTGTTTGAGTCGCTCCCTCTGCAGATTAAAGAAGGCCAGTTGCTTCACGTGTATCCAGTTCTGTTTAATGTTGGAATCAACGAGCAGCAGACTCTTGCTGAGAGGTAAGGCCCTTGAGAAGGATGGCGGTCAGTGCTTCTTTGAAATGCCCAATCTCTGCTTATAGAATTTAGACATATACAGCATTTTCCTTTCAATTAATACACTAGTTACTTCTTGTAACAAGGAATTGTGCCCCTAATTAAGTTTGAATGTGTTAAAACCTTGAGATATATGAACACGTCCTATGAATGTGACCTATAGAGCAGTCTCCGACTCAAATTTATAGCCTTTTAAAGAGCTAGTAAGGGTTTTCAATGACCAGTTAGCCTCTAGACAAGACTAGATTTTATCCCCTGTATGGTTGTAACAGCACTACAGGTCCCTTGATTTCGAAAACATTCTCCTTTCCTCTATCTCCCTTCTAAGTTAAAAATGTATCTTTTAATTATCTAGAAAGTGCATAAGAAAATATATTATCTTATATGACCATTCTTAGATAATAAACGCTGATTGTATAAACTGACTTTGACTAGCATGAAGACCGAAGACTAGACAGATTAAATACTAAAATTCATTCCTCAGAGTTAAGAGGATGGAAAATCAAAGAGCCAATTCCAGGGAATTGTTTCTGGCAACAGCTCTTTTTCTATATGCTCACATGATCTCACTTTACACATATGTAGGAGAAGGGCAGTGATCTTTAATATCACATATCATAAGGACACTAATCCTGTAGGGTTAGAATCCACCCTCATGTCATCATTTAACCTCAGGTATTTCCTTGGAGGCCACAACAATAAATAGAGACACACTGGAGGGTACAGTTTCCACACATGAGTTTTGTGAAAACATAAAACTTTAGTCCAACAGTCCTCCAGGTGCTTATGGTAGCTGGTCTGGTCAGAGAACCCTAAGGAAACAATCCTGTGTGTTTTCTGGATACCATATTCCTGTTCTTCAGGTATAATTTTGATGCAAATGCAGAATACAGGTTCTGCCAGGTACTCCTTTGCCATAGTGAGAAAGGACTATCATCCTTTGGAGGAAGTATGTCAGCAAATCTTACATGAAATTTGGACCATGAAATAATCAAAAATGCTGAAGACATAAACCTACTTAAGAAAGAATTTGATTCTTTCTTGTAGGGAGGTGATTCTCAGCCTGTGGGTAGAAATCCCTCTGTGGTGACAGATATTTACATATAAGATTCATAACAGTAGCAAAATTACAGTTATGAAGTAGCAACAAAATAATTTTATGGTTATGGGTCACCACAACTAAAGGAACTGTTTTAAAGGGCCACATCATTAGGAAGGCTGAGAACCACTGTTGTAGGGAAAGTTGCCTTTCACTGGCTATGAAGGAGGGATGGATAGGAATTCAAGATGACGTGGAAGGTAAGACAGAATACCCAGAGGAAAATAACATGGGGAAAGTCTCATAAGCATTATAATGCTTAGATAAGGGAGAATGGTGTAACTGTATCCCATACGTGTCTTGTCAATTATTATGTAGAGATGAGATGCTACAATAAATGGGGTTTGATTTAGTTTTTATAGAGAGATGAGAAACATTAAATTTGGTGACCTTATATGATGAAATATGTGCTAGATTAATTTTTCTAATGTTTTAACATACTGCACTGTGGACTGTCTGATACACATGATATTAATGAACATTTACTGATTGAAATAATGTTCTAGAAAAAATGTTAAATTATAGGTGGAAGGGAAAAGAGGGGCTGGAGGCATATCATTAAAATGTCTGCAAAGGACTATGAGAGGAATTACATCTTGTATAACAGTAGTGCTAAGAGTAGAAACTTGAAAACTCTGTTGAGCAATGGATTTAGTGGGAGAAAGAGGGAATCTGACTGAGTATGACTTAGATTTCAAATCTGAATTTGTGGTAGAAACTGCAAGCAGGTTTAGGATTAATCAATAGAAGAAAAATGATTTCAGTTTGTGGTTTAGAACAAATAGTAAATCTACCCTGAGACTTGAGTTGACACCTAGGAAAAACTGTATATGTGTAGATATGAATGGAGAAAATTTTATATATATATATATATATATATATATATATATATATATATATACCTGTGACACTGAGGCAGTCAAAGAGAAGACAGAAACTTTGTGATGGAGGAGGATGAGGAGCACTGATAGACAGCTGCTAGATTTCACAGTTCCACACTGAATGTGTTCAAGGTGAAGTCCTCTCCAGGAGACTTCAGGGATATACCTGTGCACCCAGCAGTTGGGAGAGAGCAAGATGGCTTCCAGGCATGTTCTTCTAGACCTCTGTGCAAGCATGAATAGGAGATATTGAGTGGAGAGAGTCCGAAGGGATGCAGCCTTGCAGTAGAGGCATGGAGTGGATTAGAAAAAGATCATCATGTTACTTTTTGGTGCCATTTTATATCCCCTGACTTTGTTCTTTGTTTTTTGTTGGGTTTCTTTCTTTCTTTTTTATTTTTGGATTTTGTTTGTTTTTGTTTTCCTATTTTCAGGTTTGGAGATGTTTCTTTGCAAGAAAGTATTAATCAAGAAAATTTTGAACTTCTTCAAGAATATTTTTCCATTTTTATGGAAAAGATGCCTCCTGATTGTAAGTATATGAATTGTACAAAACATTATCATTCATTTATTAGCAGTCTTAAGGGGAGTCTAGAGACATGTAATATGACTAAAACAGCATGGAGTGGAGAGTGAGAGGGATTTTAAGATTTTGTGAAGAAAAGGACTGATTGCCAAAGGGAAGTTCACAAAGCCCGCTTTATTACTTTGGTTGCTGTTGCCAATGTGCCTGATGTTCATGCTGGGACACTAAATGTAGTACCAGTAGAAAATGTCAAGATTTAGAAATATGGTGGTTAGAATTAGAAATAACAACTGAGTACAAAATATTTTCACTATAATTCTTTAACACTTAAATGTCTTGGTGATTTATTTTAATCTTTTAGACATATGATATATTTCATGAATATAAAGCGGAAAACAGGTAGAATACATGTTCTCCTATATAATGATATAAATTAAGAGACAAATTTATTGTTCTCTGTGAAAATTTTAAACATCTAAGATGATAGACATTTTAAACTTTGAAAATGTTTTCTCTGTTATTCATCTCTGTCACTCTTTATTTGCTTGAAATCTTGAGTATTTGGATTTAATAAATCCATAAATTATGGATTTATCTCTAGTATAATTCTGTTCAGATATGTGTACTGTCAGGAAACTTAGTTTAAGCAGTGTGAAACATTAAATTTTCACCAAAAGCCACAATCAAGGTCTAATTGTCATCAGACTACAAGCACATTGTTCATTGGTCTGTGTCTGATGCATGGGCTCTCTTTAGTAGCAGAATATTGAGGCCTTTTCAGAACCCAGTGACTACTGTTTTATCACACTAAAATGACCCATAGATACATGTGCAGATACTAAAGATGGTTCAATACATGGACAGAAATCCCATGAGTCCATGAGTGGAAAAGCTGATTATATAACCAATTGTCTTTAGAAACATGAAAAATTATTATATAAAATAAATGTATTGAATTTATTAATTGAAAGTATGATAGCTTTTTAATTTTTTATTTGTTGAAGTTAAGATATAGTTATTTCTGCCTTCTCTTTCCTTCCATTAGATATTTTCATACACTTCCTCACTCTCAAATTCATGGCCTCTATTTCCTTAATTGTTGTTAAATATACATACAAACACACAAGTGTTTATATATTATATCATTACATAATACTATTATATATTATATATATATATATATATAATATATATACCTTAATATATAGTCACACACACACACACACACACACACACACACACACACACATATATATATATATATATATATATATATATATATATATATATATATGATTAACCTGATCAGCCTGTACAAGGTTACTTATAAGTTTATGATTTTGGAGCTGGCCACTCGGCATTAGATAACCAACTTGGGGCCTCTTTCCTGGAGAAGACTCAACATGTCTGAGTTGTCTGAAATTCTTTACCAGAGACTGAGGCAGCATGTCTATTGGTGTCCTTGTTCAGGTCTTGTTTAGGCAGCCATGCTGATGAGATTTCATGGATGTAGTTTCTCTGATAATTCTAGAAGACTAAATCTCAGAGCAAACTTCATGTTCCTCTGTCCCCTCTTCCCCCATGATCCTCTTGATAACGAAGTTATATTGTGCATGTATAACTTGTGGCTGATTATAAAGTCACTTGTTCTCTGTATTTTGATCAGTTGTAGTTTTCTGTAATGCTCTCTGCCTGCTGCAAGTAGCCACATCTTTGATGAGGTGTGAGACTTATATGTATCTGTGGAAGTCATGGATCTTGGAGGAGAACCTATGTTATGATAAATCTTTCCGCCAAAAGCCACCTGAGCCCCACGGCCACGTGTGTGCTTTATGCTGGCCGCCTGCCCAAGTTAGGCCCAAATAAATACACAGAGTCTTGTATTAGATTCAAAGCTGTTTGGCCAATGGCGAGGACTTCTCATCTGTTAGCTCAGTCTTAAATATCATAAACCTATATATTTTATAAGACTTATCTTATCGGATGTCTTATTGGCATCCCTCCTTGTCGGTGGATCACATTGTGTCGCTGGAGCAGGAGCAGAGGGGAAAAGAGGGCCCTTCCTGTTTCTTCTTCACTTAAATATGAGTCTCCTTGCTATGTCACTTCCTGCCTGGATCAGCACTTCTCTACTACATTTCCCAGAATCCTCTTTGACTCCTAGTCCTGCCTAACTTGCCATTACATTGGCCAAACAGTATTTTATTTAACAATCAATAAGATAAACATACAGAGTACATTCCTCATCAAACCTACAACTGCCACTTTGCAAAACCCAGGAAATGTCTATCTACATCCTAATATTAAGCCTTATAACCACAGATTGAACCAATTTAAATTGACCCCATCACATCTGATGGGTTTAATCTTAGTGTACTTTATTTTCCTACTTTGATTCTCCTATTTTGAGACAAAACTATAAGATTTTCCACAGGATGGAATGCTATTGTCATTGTGGTCACACTGAAACAAAAATGCAGCACAATCCTGTACAATCACAGGAACATACATGAGTTGTACCTCTGGTAGTTATGTCACAACCCAAAGCAGAGCTGGGAGGCATTCCTTTCCAAAAGGCAAGCAAAGAGCTGTGTTAGGAGTATGAACAGGGGCTAAAGAATTAGCTACAATGGCAAGAAATACCATTCTGGTAGGTATGACTATTCTGAGTCATCTCTTTAATCCACAAAATCTATTATTATTTTTACAGTAAACCTCGGGAGTTTATATTGAAGGACAGATAATTTATAAAATCCAATACTTGCCTTTATTAATACACTGTGCATATATTGCTTGAAATCCCTAACCACATGTTTTAAATGACTTACAAGTGAAATGCTTGAATTCTGTGTTGTTTTCTAAGTAAAAATTACTTCTCCAAGGATGTCATTAATCTTAATGGATATCATCTACTTTTGTCACATCAAGGCTATAATGGATCTTCCTTGGGCTATTTTAGATAGTTTTTAGTTTTCTTTTACTCATATAGGAAAATTTGTGAGCAAGTATACTCTTCCCCAAGTATTCACTAACTCCAAGGCATATATGGCACAGTAGATAGTCGCAATTCATTAATCTATAAAAATGCTGTTTTCCTTTAGTAGATGCTCTGAATATTATTGAGCATTTAACCTTTAGGTATTAATAAGTGGGAGTATGATATATAGCTACAGTGGCCTTGTCAGCCTTGACCATGTCTTTCTGAGATTTTCAGGCCAGTCTGGGGAATTATCAGCTAATCTGTTTAAAAATCTCTGTGCTATTGAAATAACTATTTATTTAAGTTTATGTAGAATCCTATAATCCCATCTTCCCTCAGCTGAAAAAGAGAGGCCATTATTGGAAGGCTTAGTAGGGAGGGACTCTCCACAGTGTGCAGTCATTCTCCTGTCAGTTTTTGCTGAAGATTCGACTGAAGCAGCTAATATGTGTCAGCAATAAAGACCAGGTCCTTGGGGTGTTGATAAATGTCTACATTGGGCTGTTGTGGGTTCTTCCTTCTGGTTTTCTTTGTTCAGTGTTACAGTTTTCAGATGTTTGTGCTTTCTGTCCTGACACCAAAGCCACTGTAAATCTTCAGGAGCTGTTTCCCCTCAGGCCCTTCCTCTGATAGTTTCCTGCACTTTTGATCAGCTGGGGCAGTTCCAGCGGGCAGGGTTAGCACTATGCGCAGTCTCATCCTGGCACAGGGCTTGTTGCTGTTCCTGTTCCTGTCTCTCTAAAGCACTAATGCTTAACTTTTGCGTTGGGAATAAAGTCAAAGAAAGAGCTCTTCTCTAATACACTAGCACAGATAGCTTCATGTCTCAAAGTTACCATGATGATGTAGATGTATTCAAGAGCTTATTAGATGAGACCAGAGAAGTGTTCTTGCCTCCTTAAAGGAGGAAGAACCCAATGCTTATTTATCACATCCAAAGTCACAGATTTTTTTTCTAATATTAATTTCCTTTACCCAAAAATGCAGTGAATGGTATTAACACCAATGTGTACTAGAAATTCACCGCATGTGGACTTCCTTCTTCAAATAATAAGGGTGGCTATGCAGCATTGAGAGCTAAGAAGGAAAAATAGGGAAGACACTTTTGTTTTAGCTGTTCTAAACTATCATTGAAACATTTCACATCCTTGTCATATATACTATTTCATCCCTTATAGCAATAAAATTGCATATAAAATACTTTGTTGTAGAAAAAATCTCAGTTTTGCAACAATAATAATATTGTCATATATTTCATCATACATATGCAATTTTGCTGGAATTCTCACATTCAATTTAGCAAACATTGGCAGAAATGATATTATTTATAAAACTCTGTGTCAATCACCAGAGAAGATGAAGATGAGTATGTCTGTGCCTGGGTATCTTGCAGTCTAATGAGTCAGTTTAATCAAGGGATAATCTACATTACCTCCAAACCTCTTTTCAGAAGAGAGTGGTTTTGGAGTGATGGATTTTCCCTGAATAATTTAACTCTATGGTTTTGCTGTTGTTGCTTTACTTTTTCCTGTATGGTTTCTGACACCTGTGGCTATACATGGTTATAGCATTCAGTTTTGTACTTAGAAAGATAAAGCATCCTACATAACTCCCCCCTTGACAAAAATGAAGAAATAAAATATGAGCCAAATGTTTTATATATAATTCATTTTAGATAAATCATAAGAATATTTTTCTATACAGTCCCCATACAAAATGAGGGAAAGATATGTACATGCAGAGCCTGGAGACATAGCCCAACAAGACAGTGAAATAACTTGGATTGGAGTCAAATAAGAAAGTAACAGAGCCGGTTGTGATGGTGAACGCTGGTAGGATTTGCTGAAGGAGGCAGAGGCAGGAGGATCACGAGTTCGAGGCCAGCCTGGGCTACATATTTTTCTGGGCGGTGGTGGCGCATGCCTTTAATCCCAGCCCTCAGGAGGCAGAGGAGGTGGATCTCTGTGAGTTCGAGACCAGCAGATCTACAAGAGCTACTTCCAGGACAGCCTCCAAAGCCACAGAGAAACCCTGTCTTGAAAAAACAAAAAACAAAAACAAACCCCCCCCAAAAAAAGAAAGTAACAGAATTGTCATCCAGGGGAAGTGAACAGAGACAGCAAGTACATTTGTTAATAATGGTGATTAAGAAGAAGCAATTAGACTTGCGGAGTCGATGGCAAAATTTCATGGAATCCTTTTTAATAAAATGTATAAAAGCCCATCATAGGCTTTTAAGGTGAGAATATATATGATACATGTAGGAAGACAGAGTAAAAAGCACACAGAATAAGAGGCACATTCTTCAGAAGCTCAACAATGCACACCAAGAGAAAAGGCAGGCTCAAAGCAATAGAAATAATTAAGAGCATAGTTTCATCTTTTCTTACCTTTCATTTGTCAAGATGGCAGGTGTCTTACTTAGTGTTTTATTGCTGTAAAGAGACACCATGACCACAGCAACTCTAACAAAGGAAAATTTTAATTGGGGTGGCTTACTTATAGTTTCAGAGGTTCAGTCCATTATCAACATTATAGGGAGCATAGTGGCGTGCAGGCAGATGCGGTGCTGGAGTAGCTGAGATTCCTACATCTTGCAGGCAGCAGGAAGTAAACTGACACACTGGATAGTATCCCGAGCGTAGGAAACCTCAAAGCCCATCCTCACAGTGACACACTTCCTCCAACAAGATCATATCCACTCCAACAAAGCCACACCTACAAATAGTATCACTCCCTATGAGATTATGGGGGCCAATTACATTCAAGCTACCACAGCAGGTATGAACCTGTGTAGAGATAGATGGAAAGTTCAATGTGGTAGATATGGTCTAAGGACATGGTCTTCCTAAGAGGTTGTAGCAAAGGGGACAATGGGACTCTTGCCACCACCCAAAACTCAAGGTAAAGCCCATAGAGTGATCAGGAGTCTCCATCTCCCCATGAGGCAAAATAAATGATCCCTAAGGGGAAGAAAACATTCTGGCTTCTAGAAACAGAAACCTTCCATGTCTGTGTGAAGACCCTGAACCTGCTGGTGTGAAAACTCTCAGAATTAGGCCAGTTGTAGGTTGTTAAGCATTATATTCTGCATGCCAGTGATGCTGTAAGTGATTTGTAGTTGTTCCTCACAGCTATTGGGTTCCTACTGTTTCCGAGTGGCTTTAGAGGAAGAAATCTCAGAAACAAAGAATTTATCTACTTCACCATCTTTAAATCAATAATAGTACCAATCATAATTGATAAATATATTTTTCATTTTCTTTTATTGTCTTGATATAAGTTTCCCTCAGATATTCTAGGCTAACCCTGAACAAAGAAGCCTTCCTTCCTCAGTCTTCTGAGTATGGGGATTACAGGGATTGATTAGCCACCATGTTGAGCCAATCATATACTTTGCAGATATTTTTTTTTCAAAAGCTGTGCATGCATGTTAAGAATTCTACTCAGTTCTACCATAAAATATTGTAGTTGACTTGAACTGAAAGGTTTTCTGTCATTGAACTTTTACCTTGTTTTCAGTTTTTCTTTCTTTTTGTCTTTTATGCTTGTGACTGAACCCAAGAAACTCTACTTCTGAGCTGTTCCAAAACCCCTCAGCATTTTCTATTTTTACTGTGTCAGTTGACCTTTGTTCCCAACAAAACATAGATAATATGTATCAAGTATTTTCTCAGGACAATGTAGTAAAAAAAATCTTTCAACAATGATATAAAATTCATAAAGCAATATCACCACATTGAGACAGTAACCCTGTAGTTAAAAGGACCTGATAGAAGAAAATTAATGCTTACATATAAATACAATTTAGATTAATTCATGTTGAATTTTATCATGCCATAGACAGGAACAACTCACTCCTAATAGATAATGTTGTTCGTTTGGTGTGTGTGTGTGTGTGTGTGTGTGTGTGTGTGTGTGTGTGTGTATGTGTGTGTGTGTGTTCCTCTCTGTACAAATGTACATGTGTACAAATGAGTCAGAGAATAAACTTGGATTCCATCCCTGACTAATTTTGAAAGAGGATAGGCTAAAGCTGATGATTAGCCAGTTCCAAGGGCTCTGCCTGTCTCTACCTGACTAGAGCTGGAGTTACACACACACACACACACACACACACACACACACACACACACCCATAGAGATCTTCCAACAAAAAATGGTATAATCATTTCTGATTAGCAAAGAGACTTTCTAATAGTGATTGACTATTTTCCAGACTCCAAAGTGAATGTGTAAGTTATTACCTTTTCTCCCACTTGCTGTGACACTATATTTTCTTGAACACTTCACATTTATATACAGTTGCTTCTTCTGGGTGCCAGCTAGAGCTTTTTGAGAGAATACCACGCATGTATGGGCATTTGGAGATATCTTGTCCAAGGTTCAACTGTGAGCAAAATCTAAAAGTAGTCACATTATCAGGCATTGAAATGGCCACCAGCCCTGCCAACCAAAAACTGAACTGACCCCCACATCCCCAGTGTTGCCTATATTGTGTTCACAGCTTGTTGTGTTCCTGCTTTTCCCTCTTCAGTTCTGCTATGTGCAGGTACACAGAGAGATACCCGACCCTCTGTCATCCTTACAGGGAGAGATGTCTGCCTTCTGTTGTCCTTGCAGGGAGATGTCTGATCTTCGGTCATCCTACCTCTTGTTCTTCTTTACATTTCACTGGATTTCCAAAATTAAGATATCCCATCATGCATTTCACATTCTGCCAAGCATTGAGTTTGGATGGTCTCCCAATACACTAGCCTCTTCAGCCAACATGAAATGGCTTAGGAAAAAAGACAAAAACTCAGTTGAAAGCCCACTTAGATAAGTCTCTAGCTGCTTGGAACATTTACATTTCATTGTCAGCTAAAGGAGGGGAATTAGCATGCACACACTTTGTACTTCAATGTGCATTCCCCGATTATCTCTCTAGGGAAAGGAAGTTAATATTTCCACTGTCAGTTTTTATGACAAAAAGATGTCACACTCCACTTAGGAAAGCTAGAGATATGGGTAGGATAATGGTTGTTGTGCATTCTAAGATTCTTAGGGAATTATATTTCTGCAGGGTTCTAACAAGTCCACTGATCCTTCCAGTTACATGGACTGAGAATTCTTCCTGTCATTTGAAACAAATTTACAACACTCTTTCTATTGAAAAACCTTTATTTCTCTGTCTTGTATGCGTTCCTTCATACTTGTATTAACTTTAATTACTGTTTCAAGTGATTATCAATTCTCTGATACATTTTCAAAAATAATTACCTTCCTTTTTGTAATATCCATAAAAGATTCTAATCAAATCACCTTAAGGTAATTTTAGGCCTTACAGTAAAAGTACATTAGCACTATTATCTTAATTTTTAAGATATACATTTAAGATACAAATATCTGGATTTGACCTGGATTAATTCCTGGTTCTCTAATGGTTCAGTTTCATTTGATGTTATATCCAACAAACAGAACATCTGTTGAGGGTGACTAAAATTTAATTTCAACTTCTAATTTAAATCAAAGCGGGGAGGTTAGAGAAATGGCTTGGCCTCTGTTACTTTCCAGAGGTCTCCCCAGTACCCCCATGTCACTTCCAAAGCATCTGTAACTTCAGTTCCCAGGAAGTCCAATGCTGCATTCTGGCCCCTGAGGCTATCAGGCATGTTCATCATGCACAGACTACATGCAGGAAAACATTTACACACATAAGAGGAAAATAAGTAAATAAAAATGATTCACAGAGAAGACTGGTAATGATTTAGAATTTGACCTTTTACATAGTTTTATGCTCTAAATCCCTCCACGGTTTAACATGAATAGTCAGTCTCTCTTTAATTACCATGCCTCTTCTAGTCAACCCAGAAAGGTGAGACATTCTGTTCCCAATCTTTTCAACCAATTTATATCACCATTCCTACCATTTTGCATCACAAATCACCACAATAGCGGAAATGGCCTTGGAAGAGCAGGAAAGGGGGAATTAAAGGTTTTCTTTATTAGGTAGGTCAGGTATGTCAGAAAAAAAAGTGCAGTCTGTGAATGCTAATTAATTGATACTTATTGCTGTCTTGATCAACTGGGAATATGGGTATCTCAGCTTACCAAGTAAGAGGCCACTTCAAGTTGGAAGTGCTAGAGAAGAGGAGTGAGATACTCATTTCATACTCTCATTCACTCAGTACTTCCCTTTTTATTTTGGAGACATTTACACTTTTGGTGTATTTTTTTCATTCTATAATTATCCTTCTATGCTTTACTTCATCTATACCTTCCCTGATGCCTTAGTGACATTTGTGGGATGACATGCTAAGATCTCATTTGCCTCCAAGGTCCTGACAGGATAATTTAACACCATGACTGTTGGGAGAATCAGTTCCTTTTGTGTCATCAGAAAGGAGGGTAAAGAAGACAGAGGGAAAAGGCCTGACCTTTGTCCTTCTGGGCTGCATTCTCACCTTCCTCTGTTATAGCAGTCAGCTGGTAGAACATCGGAATTACCTTCAAAGATGCATTCCTTCTTTAACTAGGCTTTGAAAACTCCACTCTTGTTCCTGTCTTCACTTACTCCCAACGGGCAAATCCTTTCTCTGTGGTTGTTGGGTAAACAGGGTACATGGAAGTCGGCCTGCATGGGCAGGGGTGATCACCCATTTCCCTTCATTACTAGGACCTCCTCATCTGACCACAAGAAAAAGTGATTATCCACACACTTGGGTGTGGCTTGCAGAATCCTGCACTGATTACACACACAAGGCCTCCCATAGCAAAGACCGTCTTAGTCCACCTAGTTCTGTTGCTGTGGAAAACCATGCTAAACAGAACAGGGAGCTCAAGTTCAGTTGTTAAAGGGCCACATAACAAAAAGGAAAATTGCTTAGGCCTTTTATCACATGTTTTGGCATTCTGTAATCTAGCCATAATCTATTCCTAGATTTTTATTATAATAATCTATTCTGAGATTTTTTTAAAAATGAGAAAAATAGTTAATACATTATTATTTCATTCTTATCTTTTTTTCCAAAATGAGCATAGATTCCAGTGTGTAATACATGGAAAAGGAATTTGATAAAATCTTCAGTACTCTATCCAAAACACATTTTAACAATAATTTTAAAGTATTTTCTGTTTCTTCTGGTGACAAGTGTCTACATTCATTGAAGAAGAAACTTTGGAAGTGTGTAGGTCAAAAATATCCATCTCTAAACAGGTTGGAATTTGATTTTTTATATTGCCTCCTTCATAAAAGCAGATGAGAGTTTACTAGTAAATAATGGGAGTAAACTAGTATAAAGCTAGTTTTAGTGGAACACCATCTTTCTGCGCCTTTCATCTGTAGCATGCAAAAGAATGTAATTTATAATTTTAAGATAGTGCAATGACTTTTCCCCAATAGTGACTCTCTGCTTGCTAATACAATCAACTCTAATTGTTCATAGTTAATTATAGTAGATTTATATTGCTGAGTACAGTGCTAACCAGAGAGCACTGTGAAGATACTGTCTTCTCTGGAGTGTTATTCTTTCTAAGTTTTTCCATTGTAGCTTGTCTATCTATATATTCTATGTAACAAACTATTCCACAATAACTTACACATAAAAAAAATCAGTTAACTTCAGCTCACAGATCTGCTGGGTTAGGGAGTCTGATGAGGAAAGTAGGGCAGTTTCTCTCTTTTCTTGTGTCTGTGACTTGGGGTAGAAAGGACAGTGGTCAGGGATCTCTTCAGTGTTTGGAAGCTGGAAACATCCAGAGGTCTCAGTATTCATGCCCTAGTACCTGGGATATTTTGACACAATGACTGTTGTCTTGGTCACCTAAATGGACTTGAATGTGGCATGAGCATATCCTAGTTTATATTATATGTATCCTTATAGAGACTACCTTGAAAGGAAGACTGACTACACACAATACCATTCAAAGAGAATAATCAGATAGGACTTATGTAGTAACTTACAACCTGGCCTTGGAAAATGCTACTATTTATGTCTTGCTTATTAGTCAGGACAATCATAATTCTACCTAAATTAAAGTGAGAGGGAACTACACCCCAGCTCTCTAAGGACAGCATGCCAAAGAATAAGCATACAATATTTCAAAACCACCAACACAGGTTTGGCTTATTGGATGCTATCGAGAAATATTATTTGTCTGTCCCATTCTATAATAACAGCATTTATAAAGTGGCTAGTTTATTTACCTTAAATGTCATTGGTGGCATGTGACAGAAAACCTGACTGAAACTATTTTGAACAATAAAAAATAGTCATTGATTAATGTCCCTGAAAATCATATTGGGTTGACACCCTCAACTAACCACTGAACTAAACTGGAAATCAGATGCAGAGAAGGACAAGTGAAGAGCAAGGGGGTCCAGACCAGGCTTGTGAAACCCACAGAAACAGCTGAACTCTTGCTCCCCAGACTGATAGCTGAGATACCAGCATGGGACTGATCCACACCCCAGGAACATGGGTTTCAGTGAGGAAACCTCGGAAATCTACAGGACCTGCTGTAGTAGTTCAGTACTTATCCCTAGTATAGGTTTGGACTTTGGGAGCCCATTCCACATAGAGGAATACTCCCTGAGCCAAGACACACTGGGGTGGGCCTAGGCCCTATCCCAAAGGATACAATAGACACTGATGACACCCTATGGAAGGCCTCATCATCCAGGGGGAGCAGAAAGAATATGTAATAGGTAGGTTTTTAGTTGGGGAGGGAGTGGTAAGGGAGGAGGGGAGGGAGAGGGAACTGGGATTGTCATGTAAAACAATCTTGTTTCTAATTCAAATTTTAAAAATCTGCAAAAAAAATAGTTACCACTTTGTGTGTGAGGAGATATCAAATATTTAACAAAGGACACATTAATTAACTATGGTCATTCTACAATTTGTTCCAGATTTGTTTATCTTACATTAGAATAAATTTATTATACATTGCTTTAAAAATTGTTGAAATATACTTGAGTGAACTGGCTTCAGAAGAATCTTCATGACTTGAAGATGTGAGTAAGCACTGACTGTTGCTTTCTGGCTGGAACCCAGGCTCTACATCTAAGCAAAACACTAAGCTCAGGGCCATGCAGTGCTGAGCCTTGTTGCCCAGCACAGTCCAGCTTTCACAGCACAGCCGCCTGTCCCCGTGTCTTTTCTCTCTCTGTCCCTTGGCCTCAAATGCTCCTAGAGACACAGATGTTTCTTTTTATTACTGTTTTATTTCTGCTTCACATGTCAATACCAGCTCCCTCTCCCTCCCCTCTTACCCCACTCCCACCAACTCTCCACCATATCCCCCTCTAATACCCAGAGAGTGTAAGACCCTCCATGGGGGATCTTAAAGTCTGTTATATCATTCAGGGCAAGGCCTAGGCCCTCCTGCATGACTCCAGGCTGAGAGAGCATCCCTCCACGTGGAAGGGGCTCCCAAACTACATTCATGCTCCAAGGATGAATACTGATCCACTACCAGAGGTCCCATAGAATGCCGAGGCCTTCTCACTGACACCCATGTTCAGGGGGGTCTAAATCAGTCCCATGCTGGCCTCCCAGCCATTAGTCTGGGGTCCATGATTTCCCCCTTGTTCAGGTCAGCTGTTTCTGTGGGTGTCACCAGCTCTGTCAGGACCCCTTTGCTCTTCACTCCTCCCTCTTTGCAACAAGATTCCAGGAGTTCAGGTCAGTGTTTGGCTGTGGGTGTCTGCTTCTGCTTCTATCAGCTACTGGATGAAGGCTCTAGGTTGGCATATAAGGTAGTCATCAATATCATTATTGGGGAAGGGCATTTAAGTAAGACTCTCCAATATTGCTTAGATTGCTGGTTGGTATCATCCTTGTAGATCTCTGGAATTTTCCCTAGTGGCAGCTCTCTCCTCAAATCTATAATGGCTCCCTCCATTATGATATCTCTCGTTCTGCTCTCCTCTATTCTTCCTCCAACTCAACCTTCCTGCTCCCCTATTTCCTCCTCTGCTGGATACGATGCATGTCTCTCTTAGGATACAGCTTGTTTCCCAGGCTCTCTGGAGGTGTGGATTGTAGGATGGCAATCCCCCAAGCCATATCGAAAAACCATATATGAATGAATACATACCATGTGTGTCTTTTTGTGACTGGGTTACCTCACACAGGATGGTTTCTTCTAGTGCCATCCATTTGCCTGCAAATTTCAAGATTCCATTGGTTTTTTTTTTCCACTGACTAGTACTCAATTGTGTAAATGTACCACATTTTCTCTATCCATTCTTCAGTTGAGGAACATCATGGCTGCTTCAAGTTTCTGGTTATTACAAATAATGCTGCTATGAACATAGTTGAACAGATGTTCTTGTTGTATGAATGTGCTTCTTTTGGGTATATGCCTAAGAGTGGAATTGCAGCATCTTGTGGCAGACTGATTCCCATTTTCCTGAGGAACTGCCATAATTATTTCCAAACTGGCACTTCCACCAGCAGTGGAGGAGTGTTCCCCCTTCCGCACATCCTCTCCAGCATAAACTGTCATTGGTGTTTGTGATTTTAGCCATTCTGATAGGTGCAAGATCGTATCTCAGAGTTGTTTTGATTTGCATTTCCCTGATGGCTAAGGATGTTGAGCACTTTCTTAAGTCTCTATCAGCCAATTTAGACTCCTCTATTGAGAATTCTACATTTAGTTCTGTACCTCATTTTTAAATTGGATTATTTGGTGTTTTGGAGATCATTCCTTTGTCAGATGTGGGGTTGGTGAATATCTTTTCCCACTCTGTGGGCTGCCGTTTTGTTTTGTTAACTGTGTCCTTTGCCTTACAGAAGCATCTCAGTCTCAGAAGGTCCCATTTATTAATTGTGAATCTCAATGTCTGTGCTAAGGTTGTTATGTTCAGGGAGTGGTCTCCTGTACCACCAATTCATTCAAGGGTACCTCCCATTTTGGCTTTTAATAGGTTCAGTGTGGCTGGATTTATGTTGAGGTCTTTGATCCATTTGGACGTAAGTTTTGGGTGTCGTGATAGATATGGATCTAACTGCAATCTTCTACATGCCAGCATCCAGTTATGCCAGCACCATTTGTTGAAGATGCTTTCTTTTTTCCATTGTATAGTTTTAGCTTCTTTGTCAAAAATCAGGTGTTCATAGGTGTATGGGTTAGTATCAGGGTTTTCCATGGATTCCATTGGTATACCTGTCTATTTTTATGCCAATACCAAGCTGTTTACAGGACCATGGCTCTATAACTGAGCTTGAAGTATGAGATGGAGATACCTCTGGAAATTTCTTTATTGTACAGGGTTGTTTTGGCTATCCTGGGTGTTTTGTTTTCCATATAAAGTTGATAATGTTTCTTTCAAGATCTGTGAAGAATTTTGCTGGTATTTTGATTGGGATTGCACTGAATCTATAGATTGCTTTTGGCAAGATTTCCATTTTTACTATGTTGATCCTACCTACCCAAGACATGGGAGATCTTTCCATTTTCTAGTATCTTCTTTAATTTCTTTCTTTAAAGACTCAAAGTTCTTGCTATACAGGTCTTTTATTTGTTTGGTTAGTTTTACCCAAGATATTTTCTGTTGTTTGCAGGTATTGTAAATGGTAATGTTTCTCTGATTTCTTTTTCAGCCCATTTATCGTATGTATATAGTAGGACTACTGATTTTTTTAGTTTATCTTGTATTCTACTACTTTGCTGAGGGTGTTTAACAGCTGTAGGAGTTCCCTGGTAGAGTTTTTTGGATCACTTATGTAAACAATCATGTCATCTGCAAATAATGAAAGTTTGACTTCTTCCTTTCCAATTTGTATCCCCTTGATCTCCTTTTGTTGTCTTATTGTTCTAGCTAGAACTTCAAGTACAATATTGAAGATTTATGGAGAACAGAGGACAGCCTTGTCTTGTTCCTGATTTTAGAGGAATCACATTGAGTTTCTCTCCGTTTAGTTTGATGTTGGCTGTTGGTTAACTGTATATTGCTTTTGTTATGGTCAGGTATGTTCATATTATCCCTGGTCTTTCCAGGACCTTTAGCATGAAAGGGTGTTGATCTTGTCAAAGGCTTTTTCAGCATCTAGTGAGATAATCATGTGTTTTTTCTTTTGCATTTGAGATTGTTGTATTTTGAACCATCCCGGCATCCCTGGGATAAAGACTACTTGATCATGGTAGATGATTTCTCTGAAATATTCCTGGATTCAATTTTGAGTATTTTATTGAGTATTTTTGCATCAATATTCATGATGGATATTGGACTATAGTTCTCTTTCTTATCTGTGTTTTTATGTTGCTTGGGTACCAAGGTAATTGTAGCCTTGTAAAATGTTTGACAATGACCCTTCTGTTTCTATTGCATGGAAAATTTGAGAACAGGTATTAACTCTTCCTTGAATTTCTGGTAGAATTCTGTACTGAAACCATCTGGCCCTGGGCTTTTTTGGTTGGGAGACTTTTGATGACTATATCTATTTATTTAGGGGTTATTGTTCTATTTAAATTATTTATCTGTTCTTGGTTTAATTTTGGAAAGTGTTATCTATCCAGGAAATTGTCCATTTCCTGTAAATTTTTTTAATTTTGTGGAGTACAGGTTTTCAAAGTATGACCTGATGTTTCTCTGGATTTCCTCAGTGTCCATTGTTATGTTCCCCTTTTCAATTCTGATTTTGTTAATTAGCATTCTCTGTCTCTGCCTCTTGTTTAGTTTGGCTAGATGTTTGTCTATCTTGTTGACTTTCTTGAAGAACCAACTCTTTGTGTCATTGTGTGTTTGTAGTGTTTTCCTGCTTTCTACTTTATTGATTTCAGCCCTCAGTTTGATTATTTCCTGGCATCTACTCCTCCAGGGTGAGTTTGCTTCTTTTTGTTCTAGAGCTTTCAGTTGTGCTGTTGATTCTGTAGTGTGACTGTTCTCCAGTTTCTTCATGTGGACATTTAGTACTATGAACTTTCCTCTTAGTTCTGTTTTCTAAGTATCCCAAAAGTCTGGATATGTTGTGTCGTCATTCTCATTGAATTCTAGGCAGTCTTTAATTTATTTTTTATTTTTTCCTTGACCCAGGAATGGTGTAATTGTGCATTGTTCAATTTCCATGAGTTTGTAGGGTTTCTGAAATTTGTGTTGTTGTTGAATTCTAACTTTCAACCATGGTGATCTAATAGGATATAGGGGGTTATTCCAAATTTTTTGTGTCTGTTAAGGTTTGCTGTGTTGCTGAGTATGTGGTCAATTTTAGAGAAGGTTCCATGTGGTGCTTAGAAGAAGGTATATTCTTTTCTGTTTGGATGGAATGTTCTATAGATGTCTGTTAAACCCAATTGGGTCTTAAATTCTGTTAGTTCCTTTGTTTCTTTGTTTAGTTTCTGTCTGGTGGTCCTGTCTATTGGTGAGAGTGGGGTGTTGAAATCTCCACTATAGATGTGTGGTGTTTATTGTGTGATTTGAGTTTTAGTAATATTTCCTTTATGGATGTGGGTGCCTTTGTATTTGATGCATAAATGTTCAGAATTGAGACTTCATCTTGATGGATTTTTCTGTGATGAATATGAAATGACTTTCTTCATCCCTTTTGATTGTTATTAGTTTGAAGTCTAATTTGTTAGATATTAGGATGGCTACACCAGCTTTTTTCTTAGGGCCATTTGATTGGAAAAATCTTTCCCAACCCTTGACTCTGAGGTAATGTCTGTTTTTGAATGTGAAGTGTGTTTCTTGTATGCAGCAGAAGGATGGATTCTGTCTTCATATCCATTCTGTTAGTCTGTGTCTTTTTCTACGTGATATAAGACCATTGATATTGAGGGATATTAATGACCATTGATTATTATTTCTTGCTTGTTTTGGATTTGTTTTTGGTTGTGGTATTGTGTGTGAGTATTTTTCCTCTATTTCTGGGTTTTGGTAAAGTTAGATCATCTATTGCCTATGTTTTTCTTAATGTAGGTGCCTTCCTTGTGTTGGAGTTTTCCCTCCAGAACTTTCTGTAGGGCTGGATTTGTGGATATGTTTTGTGTAAATATGGTTTTGTTGTGTAATGTCTTATGTTCTCCATCTATTATGATTGAGAGTTTTTCTGGGTATAGTAGTCTGGGCTGGCATCCTTGCTCTCTTAGTGCTTGTAGGACCTCATGACTTTCACGGTTTCCATGAAGAAGTCAGATGTAATTCTGAAGGTTTGCCTTTATATGTTACTTGGCCTTTTTCCTTAGCTGTTCTTAATATTCTTTCTTTATTCTGTATGTTTGGGCTTTGATTATTATGTGGCAAGGGGACTTTTTGTTGTTGCTGGTTTGTTTGTTTGTTGTTAACATGTCACATGCTAGCGTCATTTGAGAATAGAGACTCCTGGTTGAGCAAATACCTCTATAAGGTTTGCCTTTAAGTATGGTGGTATATTGTTTATGAGCTAATAAAACCACTGAAAATCAGAATGCAAAGCTAGCTATACTAGACAGCAATAGAATCTAGTCAAAACTCTTTCTTTCCCAAGTTGCTTTTGGCAATGGTGTCTTATCCTAGCAATAATAGCCCTAACTAAGAGAGTGTTTGTGGTCAGCCTTTTCTTTGAGAGTCAGCTTTAGTTCTATGATAAAAGTTTGACATTTGAAACTTATGTCATTAAGTGAAATAATGTATATTTCACATAGGTATTTTAAATCTCTCTTCTGTAACTTGTGATATACAATAGAAGAATACTCACTTTATTCTATTCTCATGATACCTGAGATGTCCCCTTTCAACCATTTGTGGTCATTGGTGTCTATGCATTGACTGCATGTTTCCCTGAGATACTCCAGCGATTCTCTGGAAACAGTGTCAGGGACTACTCACAAGTCACTTGGCTAATGAAGCATCTGGTACAAACTTAGAAATTACAAACTTTCATCACTACTAAAGCAAATCTGGGTTAGTTTCATGATTAGATTTGGGACTGTCTGTTTAGTGTCTTCTGTGTAATTGGATAAACTAGATTTGGTCCTTAGGTTTTACGTACCTCATATCTTTTAGCCTTCATCTAAGATGTCGGAAATTCCTTATGCCTCAGTTTGTGAGCTACCTAGTACCTTTTGTACTATTATTACAGATCCAACACTGTTTTAAGGAGTATTTTTGTCCCCTTCATTGACTCATCAAGTGTCAGGAATATTTGCTTTTGTCTTTAGTGTACAGTGTAGGCCATTTGCTACCCATGCTATAGCTGTTAGTATGGATACATCTGACATATCCCTAGTCCATCTTCAGTTCTCTCCTGTCATTTGCCATTGCCTGTGCTGGGCTTCCCTGGAACACTTGTGCTCCTTGACAGCAGTGCCTCTTCTTTTTCTGTAAGAAATGTTTGGCAATGCTTAAATACAGTTTTCACTGTCAAAGTGGAAAGAATTCTTCTAGTGTCTGAATAGAATAAGTTTACAGAAGCATTTGGAATCCTATAATAGTCAGTAGTTCCATCCCAAGTAAAAAAGAATCTTATCTGACCCCAAAAGGCAATAGCATCAAGATAAGAGAAACTTCCTGTTTAGAAACTAGCTTCATATTTAAATTTTGAATTTTCAAATTTCTCTCACACATGATGTCCAACTTAATATTTGACTTGGTCCAGGCTAACTTCTTAGTGATGAAAAAAAGATGTTATCTAAGACATCTCTGACTCATGTGAAACATGTTTTCCTTGTTGTTTAATAGGCAGTTTGATATTATCATAGTCACATAGACTAGAGGGAGAGGAAACTGAAGCATGTATTCAGATAAAGGATAAAGCTGAAGAGATTAGTATCATTTCCCTTAAGTACTCTTTCCTCTAAAGGACATTTCTTGTTTTGAAAGTTGCAATTTCAGAAATGTTGCAAGAAACCTCCATAGGAAGCTTCATGCCGACCCTGTTTCTTGGTTTTCTCCTTTATTTTTTCTCCTTTAGATATTTCACATTTTCAAGAACAAAATGATTTAAAAGGATTGTTGGACAATCTCCATCAAAATATTCAAGCCAAAAAAAGAAAGAATGTAGAAATCATGTGGCTGGCAGCAACGGTAAGCACAAATGTCCATCTTTGCCCTTGTACACCATGACCAACAAGCATTGTCAGAAACATGTGATGTAGAGTCTAAGCCTAGGTTTCATCTTGCATTATCCAGTTAACAAGGCATCATTGCCTTGTGGATAATCTCATCAATAGAGATGGAGAAAGATTCCACTTGTGTGGTTGCCAGATCCCTGACTTAAGACCCATGGACATACTGTTCAGTTAATGAGCTTGTAAATGTATTTGTTAATTTGGGCATTGGCATAGAATTTCTTACTGATGATTGCATGGTGTAAGGAGCTGAACTGTGCATGGTTCTCTCTTTCACTTAATGGCACCCTCAGAGTGGAAGCTATGCCTGTTTTCCTGCCTAGACTGCCACAAGAATTAGGGAAAGAATCATGCCTGTGTTTTTAGGCTCTTCCTTGGCAACTTGAAACAGAGCTCATATTAAATTTATGAATTATGTTAAAATTTTAGATCCCAGGAACTTTCTTTGGGAAAGCATCCTTTCATAAGGAAAGGCACCCTAGAGATCTCTGTGATGAGTACATGTTTGCAGCCTTGGCTATGTCACTCCTACAATTCAGAGGTCAGGCGCCTTAACCCTGCAGTACACATTATTTATGCTCCATCAACAGCTTTTAAATCAGCCTTCCTACTATTACCAATGTTACTTAGTCACTTCTGGAAAACAAGGAAGGGATAATTTATCATGAAACCACAGAAAATAATCAACCAAGAAGACAGAGAAAAGTTCCTCCATGCCTCTTGGATCTGTTTGGGAAGAATCTCAAAGGCCACAAATCCAGGAAACACTGCTTACAAGCAGACCACTTATGCTGTTCACACTCAGCACCACACCAGTTACAGTTTTGTGTATCTTCAGATATCACCATGGTTACTAATTCACTAAAATTTCACTATCGTAAGCTCTACCTTATTTTGTGTTTTTGCTGAAAACAGCATCCAGGAAGTCCAATCATTTGCAAGGGCATCTAATATCTGGAGACCATATGAGCATGTCATTGTATAACTGAGGTAAAATCATCTAAAAAGATAAAGCAATGATAGATTTATGAAAATATGAATGTATATCTTCTCTTGGCACATTCTTTTTCTCATTTCCCATCAATCCTTCTTATTTCTAAAACAGTTTTCTGGTATGTATACCAATCACACAAGGTTCTTATACGACTCACAGTTGATTATGCATTCCCTAGCATTACAGTAAGTTGAAAGCTCCATTTCAATATCAGTTTTCTAACCAGAACAACTTAAGAATACCCTTAAAATGAAGAAACACAGGAATCCTCCATGACATTACCAAAGGCTTTATTTCTATTTCCCCCTTTCCTGTCTATATACTGTCTAATGAAATACTGCTTTTTTCAATGTCTCACAGTCTAATTAAAACACACAGTTTTTTTAATGTTTTTTTCTTGATTTAATTTAAATAATAAAAAGGAAAACTTTAAGAATCCAAATGCTATCTGAGTATGTACAAGCAAGCTTGCATCATTCACAAGCTGTAGAGAGACTGAAATCAAGAATTCTCTTGCAGACTGTGGCGAACAGCCCGCCTCTACTTGACTATAAATGCAGAACGCTAACTATCTCAAGCAGGAAGGGCACATGTGACTGTAGTAATATATTTTAAGGAATATTAATTCTTTTAAAATTATATCTCAAAAGTAACCATTAAGGTCTATTTTATGACTGTGAATAGTCAGCTTTTGAAAATGTGAAATACTATTTATTTGGGAGAATTCAAATTTTCTAAGTAAAAAGAGATTATATGGTAAAATCATACCCTCAGTTTTCTGTATCTACTTTTATTGGAAATAGAAATGAGTAAAAATCTGAATTAATAGGGACATATAAATCTTAATTTAAGTACCAAAATTACAATTAAAATACAGTGAAAAAAAAACTCTCAATAAAAACTGCTTTATGTTTCTTCTCTAAGCAGTCACTTTTAAGGCCTTGTTGATTCCAGATAATAAAGTAGATGGTTATTGTGTCACATTAATTTATCTTAATGCACATTGATTAGCATTGCTGCTGCTGCAGTTAATTATTGGTTTCTCATCCCAGAAACCACCATGGGCTAAAATAAAAGGGAGCAGAGGGGTCTACATGTTCAGAAGAAGACAATGATGAAAATGTGTATTCCTGAGTTAGTGACAGTTGTCTGTCTTATAGTAACAAGAGTCACAGAAGAACACCAGACATATAGAAGTTAAACCCTTGGTGTTTGGACTTAGGCAGACCAGTATTTGCAGTCTGTTCCTGCTCTGCTGTATACAGGTTACACAGTTTACATAAAGTCATAATTTTCCCTACTGTAAAGTGAGGATAGTCATGGCATCCACTAGGGTTTATGCTCCTTTCATCAGAAGAACATATCTGTCAGTCATCTAGAACCATGTGCTGTGTGACAATCAATGTAAAGTAAGGTAGCCAATTTAGTGCTCCCAGTATTGCACATGGTTCCCTTATGAATGCAGGTATTTGAAACAAAAATTCAAGCCCAGAAGAGTTTTTTTTAATTTTCAGTAGGTGATTTTAATACTTTTTATTATTTGAGAATTTCATACCTGCATATAATATGTTTTTATCAAGTCTACCCCTAATCATTTCCCTCATCTCTACCCACACCACCACTTTTCCCTCTCAATGTCATGTGCTCCTTTTTGAACCCACTGCATTCACTTAGTGCTGTCTATATGGGAATGTGTGCAGAACCATCTACAGAGCATAAGTAGCCTCTCATAAATAGAAATTATGATGAAAACTGACTCTCCCTTCCCCAGAAGTCATCAATTTCCAATTCTTCATTTAGGGGTGGGACTTCATGAGACCTTCTCATATCAATAATATGATTTTTGGCTGGTTGATCTTAAAACAGATATACTTTAGGTACACATTCAAGTGCCTAGCCTACGAGCAATATGTTTTGCTTCATTTTCAGCCAAGCTGATGCTCCTGAGTGGCATTTATGTAAATCAGGACCCTGCATGCCTCCTCTGTGGGGTCTATGACATCTCATTTAGTGGTGTTGATAGCCCCATACCTCCCACTCAAATCAATAAACAAGTTAAAGACAGCCTTCTAACTTAGAAAAGGAAAAGGCAATGTGTTTAATTTTTTAGGGTAGACAGAAGCACTTGATTCCTTGTTTTCATTTGTGTCTTGCAGATTTGTCGAAAACTCAATGGTATTCGTTTTACCTGTTGTAAAAGTGCCAAAGATAGGACATCGATGTCAGTGACTCTGGAACAGTGCTCCATCCTGAGAGACGAGCATCAACTGCACAAAGACTTTTTCATCCGAGCCTTGGACTGTATGAGAAGGTATTGCATGTGCCTTAAATTCTTTTTATGTTAAGGTCACACTTTTAACATTTTAAAATACATACCTCATTAGAAGACCAAACACTTAATAATTTCTTTGTATTTCCACATTTGGGGCAATAAAAGCAAATACAGTCATGCATACATTCAGTAAAATACATGGAAAACTTTGTTAATTTTTCATCTTGAGTTAAATGGCTCTGTATAACTAATGTATCCCTTAAATACTACATTTTCTTGGCATGTTTTGGTATGTACAAAATAACACTAGGTCAATAGACAAACAAAATCTCTCCAGACTCCCCATGGTTGGCATGGTCTTTGCATTGGTGACATTACCCATCAGAAAGGCAGAGTTGCTCTGATACTTCAGGGATCTGATATTACAACTCTACCAACATTTAAAATATTATACCCCAACTCATATCTTGATTAACACCCACAGTAATTAAATCAGAACTTAAAAGGAAGCCATAATGGAAAGAAAAGGTGTCTCCTTCAAAACATCTATCAGCAAGGACATGTGTGGATATAAAGGTGACAGAGATCATCTTAGAAGAGGTTTCTGGGCTCCACTGAGGGCTGTTTCCTGCTACTTCCTGTCTGTCTTACCATTAGCTGTACTGTCTTTTTGGGTCTGAATCCCCAGGGGAGACACAGATGCATGCCTGCATTGTTGCAATTGCTGTGTTTTCCACTGACAAGAGGCTTCTGACGTCTCCATCTTCTGTTTTACATCTTTCATGTCTTCTGGCATTTTCATTGTTCAGTAGAGATCTGTCATCAGTTTTGACACCCATTTGAGGAAGGTTTAGAAGCCTGGCATGAACATCTCAGCCATATAAAATATGTTTTATTGCCATAAACTTCTTTCAAAAATAAGCTTTCAGTACTAATGGGGGAAATATGAATGCAAAGATGACATCTAATTTCAGAAATGGAACACAGATGTCACTGTGGGTGCCTAGGTACTGGAATAGCACAGTAAATAGGCTAGGGCCACCAAAGAAATAACATGACTTAACTACCAGGTGGTGGACCTCTAAATTAGAAAGGAAATTCTTCAAGCAGGTAAAGGAGAGGCATGTTTTCCTATGCGTGCTGAACCATGAGGATGCATATTTTTGTATTACATAGATTTGTGCATAATTGCTAGTACATGTGAAACTTTTTTGCTTATGATGTGACCTTTATAGGACTTTGTGATTGAGAAGTACTTTTCTCTCTCTTTCTCTTTTAAATCAAGCTGCAAGAGATTTAACCTAAACTCAATCATGTTTTTAAATTTCGTGTCTCTATTTCTCTGTTAATATTTTACTCTTTAAATTCTTTTATGCTAACTTTCAAACCAGTCAAATTTATCCCTTAGTTTGTGTGTTTATAAAGTAGTTATTTTAGAGTATGAGAGTTTCCTTGGAAATGAGTGTAGGTGTGCACATGATTCAAAAAAAGGCATATTGATTTAAAAATCATATAACTGCTTGTATTTCCCTCTTTAAGAATTTGGCTTTGTAAGACAAACTCATAAGAGCATACACTCTATCAGCACTGTACAGGAGGTCAGAGGACAGCATTCGAGGTGTGTGTGTGTGTGTGTGTGTGTGTGTGTGTGTGTGTGTGTGTGTGTGTGTTATATGTCATTACATAGAAACATGAGCTTTGATCTCACATAGTCATCTTGAGATTTTCTCCTAAGAAACAACAGACCTGATGTCGAGAGTGTTTGGCATTGAGCAATTAAAGGTCTCCAATCACATCATTTGCACAGGTGTCACCAGAAATTATTTTAGTATATATTTAACTACTTCAAGTTCATTAGTTAAAATAGAAATTACGCCAAAAGTCATGTTCTTTTAGAACTTCCAGGTTATGTATAAAACTAGAGTGCTTTGTCTCCATTGGCCCATAGAGAGTAAAATATAATGGTGTAATTTATACTCTTTCATTTCAACATGCTCCGTCATATTCACCAATGTATGCAGACACTGAGTGCAGTCTCTCATCCAGATCAAAATAACTATAACAGTACAGGGGTCAGAAGGTAGCAGAACACCAAGAACCTTGCAGAGGACACCAGTTCTTCCCACACAGACAGCAGTTTCTCAGGAATAAGAATGTCTCAACTTGTTGGTGGATTGTAATTGATTACCAGAACCTTGAAATGGTAATTTTAACCACTGAATAGTCCAGCTTTTCCTTTATGGTGATAGAGCCGTTTTCCAAGGACTTCACTACATGACCTGTGAAGTCCCTCCCTCCAGACATTGACCTTGAATGATTATCAGACACCTTCAGGAAGTTATACAGTTAGTTGTGTTTAGGTGAAAAATCTTAGGTATGTAAAGAGAGCAAAATTATTTAAGAACTTGACCTACATTCTAGGATACAACATTGGATTTAATACTACTTTAAAGTTTTATTTAACTTATGTGTGTGTTGTATGTATATATTGTCGGTGTGTGTTGTGTGTATATGTGTGTGTGTGTTGAGTCTGTGTGTGTGTTCTGTGCAGTGTGTATGTTGTGGGTATATGTGAATATGCACACTCGTGAGCACTCTTGTCTTGGTGTGATTTTGAGGTCAGAGGAAACTTACTGGAGCAGAATCTCTCCATCTACCTTGTGTGTGCCAGAGATCAACTCAGGTCTTAAGCTTAGCAGGAGCACCTTTACCCATTGAGCCACCCAGTGTTTTAAATTTTGTTGTTTGTGTTGTTTTTTACTTACTACACATGTAATTTTAACTTATCAACAGTTGCATCTTATTTATCTTTGGATCATTCCAACCACTTTTAAGGCTTTTTTTCAAAAGTTTGTCAAAGTTATCACAAGTTATTCTCTTATGATGCCAGTAGTAGCAGTGACCTACAGCTCCCAGTTAATCACAGATCTCTCAGGGGGATGGATGCAATGCCACGTGGTGCTGTGTCACTAAGATATGATGCCCATCAGGCCAGGTTCATTAAGTACACATACAGCTTATTGCATTGTCAGATCATAGTGGAATTCCTGGGACTTGATTCTGTCACAAGCTGAGGTCTGTCTGCATTACTTTCAGTGGCATGTTCATGACATAATGGCATGTTTGATAGAAATGGTGGATTTCAGACCACTTCTTCATCTGGGAATGGTAGCAAGAAATCAGGTGCCTCCTACTCAGTTCGAATCTCTTCGTGGTGACTGTGGTGACAGGACAATGATTAGCATCAATCACTCCCAACTCCTGTCAGAAGATACATTGTTATGATAAATCATTCCGCCAAAAGCAAATGAGCCCCACTGCCATGTGTGTGCTTTACACCAGCCAGCCACAATACCTGATATTTACCATAGGGGGATATGATTTATGAAATGTTATGCTTTGTTAAGTGAGCCCTGAACCACTGAAGTATACAAAATGGTATTTAGGATGCCTTGCTTGTTCATAAGACACTTCTGAAGAGGAATATTAATTATTTGCATAGGTACAGTCCCTCTTTGTTTTTTTTCTACATCAGTTTATTTTTCTTCACTTTTGTTGATCAGATAATTTTATGGATTGCTGGAATCTATTTCAGGATTAAGGAGATTTGTAAGCACTGAAGCTGAGTATCTGAAGCTGGCAGGTAATTGCAGATGGTCTTAAAGGCTATGTCAGTATAGAACATGATAGGCAGGGATACATTTTCTATTAGTGCTTTCACCTTCATCAAAAACTTCAGTGATGGATTTTTGTATTATCTCTGACCACATCTGTGAGCATTAACAGAAATAACCTAAGAGGTATCATTCAGTGATGTGTAGGAACATTTATTTGGGTTATGCTTTCAGAAGCTCCAGGTACCATCACTTAGCTTCCTTGCTTTGGTCTTGCTTAGGTTATACTTCATGACTAGAGTGTGTGGTGGTTGTGGATGCTCAATGAACAGTGACTCAGAAGAAACTAGAGAGATAGGAAGGAGCCAAACTCATTATTGTTTTCAAAGACAGGCACAAAATAATCTAACCTACTTCTAACCTAGGTCCCACTTCCTGGTAGCACCACAGATTGGCAACATACCTTTAATAAAAAGACCCATGGGGGGCATTGCAGATCAAACTTAGGGCATCCTATTCTGACTGTTGGAGATCCATATTTATCTCATGATGCAAACATTTACATCATCTCCAGAGCTCCCACAGAATAGGTCCAATTTTTCTTTCATGATGTTTTATTAAGGAGGATTTGTGGATAACTACAGGGTAAGATGAGTCCAGCTGAAAGCAATATATATTGCTTTCATTTTTAAAATATGAAGGTTCAGTGGTATGGGACAAGAGGCTCTCTTGGGTTTAGATAGAGAAAAACAGGGTGTTTTGACAGGAATTTTTGGCAGGCTAGGTATTTTTATAAGCCTGTTAGGTGGGAAGAGCAGATTGTATTTTGCAGGAGGAAAGGGAAGTCCCAGCAGAGATACAAAGGAAATTTCAGCAGCCTTAGGAAAATGACCAATGGTTTTGCACTTGGGAAATGAGGTGTGACAGAAATGTATACAGAAAGAAGCATTCACTAAAGTAGCAAAAATACAGGTAACTTTGGAGGGAAGGATCTTTAGTAAGGTTCTTATGGCCACCCCTAGGAAGTTCATGCATATTCAAGAAGATTGAGACAGGAGAGTGAAAGAAGTGATTCCCAGATGCTGCTTAGCCACCTAACCTAAAGATGGCTTCTTATTTGTTCATTTGTTTGTTTTTCAAGGAAGGCTCTCTTACTCCAGGATGGCCTAAAATCCATTGTATTCAAGGATAACTTTAAAATTCTGATCCTCCTGCCTCTACTTCCCAAATGCTGAGGTTACAGGTGTGCACCACTATATCTTCTGTTTGTAGTACTCGGGACCAATCCAGAGCTTCCTGCATAGCACACAAGTACTCTACCAGCCGAACCACAACCTTAGGATTTCTTAATGAGCTGTCTTCCTATAAGCAGTCCTTGAGACTTTTCCTGGATGTTGATTTCACAAATGTACATACTTGGTGTGATATGTTCTTATTACCCTGTTCTCACAGGGTAATACAAGATGTTTCAAATAATGTAGTATTTATAACACCTAAAAAAACTTGCCTTATGTCAGTATGCCTTCAGTCATCATAAAAAATCTAACTTGAATTCTGTCTAAGCTACTCCATTTCTAATCCCATGGAACACACTGTGTGCTTTCACAAGCCAAAAGACTGCAAGCTTTGCTCCAGAGTGGGAGATCACAGATGCGAGAGACCTTCAGATGTCTAGTTTAATGTTTGTGCCCTCAGGATCATGGCCGAAAGCCCTATGTAATTACGTACAATTACACTGCATTCTATGCCATTCAGTGAGCAACCCTGAATTCACATGAGCAAAGATGACATCATTATAGGGAATCAAGAATATAATTTATAAAGCATATCATTTGCAAAATTGGTAGTTCGTTAGCTGTAACAAACTACATGACATTTCTAGAGCATTGCAGCATTGTTTGTGGGAGATCAGTATTCAAAAATACTTACAGAGGCTCAGAGTGAAGCTAACTCTACAGAGAACAATAGGCCTCAATATGGTCCATAAAGTAAGCATACAGAACAATGAGGAGAAGGATGCTGCTTGCAGTTAAATTACCTAGTTCTCCCATCTCTTAACAAGGGGAGTCAAATTCTAAAAGCTCTTAGACACTTGTCTGTAAAATGGAAACACACACACACACACACACACACACACACACACACACACACAAATACACACACACTGTGACTGGAAAGCATATGATAAAGTTGAACTGTTTAATGTGGTACCTTTACAGCTTCCTCTCCTCATCACAGAGCATCCTCATGAACATGTAGTAAAATAAACATTCCAAAAGCACTTAACACTGTATTAGTTACACAGTGAAACTCAGTAAATGTTAAAGGCTGATGTGGCTATTGCTGGCACTGTGTAGTAATGGTCTCTATTTGCTTTTTTTTCTATAAGCTGCTGTTTTATCAATGGATCCCCATAGGAATTATTCTACTAAAGCTGATGATGGGATGCCCTCGGACTATACTGAAGAAGTTAAAAGACTGTGCTTTTAAGTGATTTACTTATGTAGAACATTCTTTTTCTAAAACATGTGTATTTGTGGAGAGAGAGAGAGAGAGCGAGCGAGAGAGAGAGAGAGACAGAGACAGAGACAGAGAGACAGAGAGAGACAGAGAGAGACAGAGAGAGAGACAGAGAGAGAGACAGAGAGAGAGACAGAGAGAACATGTATTTAATTCCCTCTTGTATAAGCTAGTCAAAAGCTCAGCACTATTCTTATGAAGCATCCGTATCAGATGTGTAGCATTTTTAGGGGCTTTTTGTTTTCATTTTTGAATACATCCACTGCATTCCTAGATCCTTTTTATGATATGACCCTCCCATTTACCCTTGCTTCTAACTTTTCATTCTTATAACTTGATGAATTAGTTACACTCATTTAAATTATTCTAATTTTAAAACAATAAGAAAAAGTACAATTACTTAAGCAACAATAAAGAAGTGGCATGCATTCCCAGTCAACACTGAGTAGTACTAATGCAGTTTTTCCAAACTTCAACAAATCTAGTCTCTTACATTTGCATGTTTGTGTTTTCAAAATTGTGCATATGCTAAACTATTTGAGAAATAGAGGCATTATGCTTTTACATGCCTAGGAGTTTCCAATCACCTTAACAGCACCTTTGTTATTGAGTGTGGAAAGGCAATCTATACCATCTTTTGTTCACTTTTTATTTCTTAACTTTGCAACACAAACTGTTATAATCCTTATAACATGATTCTGTGAATTTTTTTCCACTTAAATACACCAGAACAAGAGATAGAGGACTGTGGGAGCTGCCAAGAGATATTACTTGAGACAGAATCAGAGAAGTAATTACTCTCTCCTCTGTAGAAATTTGCTGGGTTTTAGCAAATTTGAAATAGAAAGCTTCATGGAAAATCCACAGCATCCCCATTCACTCTAAAGAAGAAAAATTATCTTATAAAATACAAAATCCATGTGCTGCATGGGGCAATTGAATATTTTATTAAGGATTTTTATGATTGTAAAGTTAAACAACACTGGCCAAATACACATGAGTGCATCTTGACCACAGACCATTTGTGGCTGGGTGGATTTCCAGAGCCCAAGCTTCAACTGTGTTTAATAGGTTAATGTCTTGCTTTGAATGGTTTGACTAAATTCATACAATTTTAACAAGTATATTAATAACTTGAAGTTTGGTGATAAATTGTGCAGTTCTTGAACAGAGAATTGAGCTTAATAATGAATACAAATCAGTAAGAGTGGGAATAAAAATGACCCGGGTCCATGTAACTTTGTATTGCAATAACTCGGTAGTGAAATTGTAGCTTTGAAAGCTGCACTCATGATCTACAGGCATTTTGTATAATTAGAACTCAGTTCTGAACCACAGAGCTTTTGTGGGGAAGGAGTTAAATATATCTATTTTTAGAAAATTGTGCCATTTTGATATTCATATAATCCACTGTAACCTGCTCTGATGCAGTGCTTAAGGTTCTTTCTTTCATAAATTAAAATTTCATGCTGAAGAGGTTATGGTTTTAAATCGTAATGTAAAACGGACACTATATTCTTTTTCTATTTAGGGCAAGGTAAAGGAATGTCATGGCTCTTTGCAGTCTGCCCTATATAGTTTTATGATAAATGTGAACATGGTTATTTTTCTACCTTTAGCTATAGCCCTTGAATAGCAAAGAATGGGGTTACATTAAATAACCTTGTAACAGGTGCTGAGTTGAAAGTGAAGAATATTCCATTTTAGGAACCTTAGAAATTTGGGGATGTTACACAAAAATACTTGGCAAAAGTATCTTTTTCTTTTAAATTTAGCCTCAGGTTGGAAGGCAGTAGTCACTGTTTGGATAGCCTTACCTCAGCTAAATGCCTAGCATGAAAGGAAAAAGTGATCCATGGGAGAGTTTGGAGAAAAAGAAAAGGGAAGGGGTGTAATTATGTTAATCTCAAAAATAAGTTACATTGTCCTAACACATTTCCAAATGTTGAACTCTGATAATTTCCTTCGGGTTTTGTAAGTTATTACAAAATTTTCATTTAACTGATTTAAAACAATGAAAAAGAAATAAGATCTAAGAATCTAGAATTATGTGTACAGTTAGTGAAGGAGGTATAGATCAATGTTCCCTTTTATGCGGCTTTGACATGGTAGAACTATATATGGATTCATTCTTCCTCCTAAGGCTGAGATGCCATGGACCACAAGGATGGTGTGTGGCTCTCACACTGGCAAATGACTTTCCCCATAATCTACCTCTCCACCTCTGCTGTCCCCAAGTGTCTAAAGGAGAATGTGGTAGATAGTGCACCACAGAGGCAGGTTTCTCCCTGAAAGTGCTCAGCGTTTGATACTTTTGGCATACCCCTGAAGAAACATAGATAATAAAATAATGCATATTCTCAGACACAAAAAAACATTTTTGCCTTATGGCCATGTGGCCATTGGTGCTAAGATTCAGTATATCAAATGAACAAAAAAGTCTTACTCAAGAACTTCAACAAATGTAAATGTCTTTCCATCTTTTCATCTTACATATGTGAAGTCTATTAATATTTTTCCTATCAAATCAGTGTTATGAAGCAAAGTAGATATCATTTTTCCCAAACTTCACAATATTTTAAAGAACAATTAATTCATCATTAGTTTTAGTCTATGCATTGTTCTTTGAACTAACCCTTCAGGATTTTTCCACTGAGGATTCTGTGTTGAATATAAGTGAATGTCTCGAGTTTCTATGGGATTTGATGGTGCTGGCTCAATTAGGGCAGATTTGTGGAGTGACACAGGGTGTTCTCATGCATCAGAACTTTTTCCACTCTGAGGAATTAAGGTTAGATCTTTGTGTCTAAGCAAATGGTAGAAAGTTGCTTACTTTTGGAAACATTTAAGATTTATAATCCAAATAAAGTAATTGAAATTGAAAGATGAATTGGAATAAGCTTTTGAAATGTCACTCTTTGACTTTATCTGGAGACCAAAGCTATAGACTTAAGCAATAAATAAAATATAGTTGGTTCACATAAATAATAATCTATAGTAAATGACTTAAGTACAAAATGATTTGAGTGTTTCTTTTGAGTAAACCTATCTTGATTTTTTTGTAAATTTATTCATATCTCCTAGTCATAGTGACTGTACTTAGAGATTGATTTGTCCTTATAAGACCTTTGAACCCTTCCAGTAACTAAATACAATACTGACTTTTAAATTTCCCAGGATTCACGAATCTTATTAAAGTGAGATAAAGTTGAGAAAAGCACTGTAAATATCTGTGTCAACATTCCTTGATTGCTTTGTTCTTTGTTTCCATGAGTTGGTGAACTCATGGAATTTTAGTGGCAGAAAAAAACTACTTAATAATGTCTTGATTGTTCATCTTCCATCAGTCAGCTTCAGACTCTTTCTCTTTCTATGTGCTTAGAGCTTTCCATGCCAATGTTATTTTATTATGAAAGCCTTTGGGAGAGACCTTGGTTATTACCTAATGAACCTGCCAACAAAGGCAAGGGTTTTTTATATGACATCCCTGATGTGTTGGTAGATGACCTTTCCCTGAGCACATTTCATCACATTACTTCATGTGATGATCCTTACCATAGGTGAACAGTGATGAGCTTAATAAAGTCTCTCATCCTATGAAGCTGAAATCTGTCACTTCTCCTCCTCCTGTGGGAAACTCATCTTTACCTAGATCAACAGACACACGTCACTGCTCCTCCCATATCATACCCACTTCTCAAATGTCTGGAAGTGGTTTCCAGGTTGCAGGAAATTGTTGTTACAAACCCTTCATGATGGAAAAGCATGTGCCACTCTTCCAGAATGCCACTTTTGCCATCTCTCAACACATTTCCTATTTCAATTCTTTATGACTACTTACAAGCAAAAATCAGATGGCTTGTTTTCAATACGAATAACACAAAGTAAGATGAGACAAAGGGCTGACTTTATTCTTCAGCTTATCCTCCCCTTGATGGCCCCACCCTTCCTCTTTCCTACCTTGCTTTCCTTCTTGCCTTCCTGCCTCATTGCATAACAAATAGAGAGATGTTCCAGTGCTGTATGTATCCTCTGCAGCAGGATTTCTGGCTATCTTTACTTAGACACTTCATATTTCACAATGACATACAAATAAATACACTCTTTCTATTGACCCTATCACTAAGATAAGAGCATTGAAGTGAATGGGGATTATATGTTTCCTATGTTTTAAGAAATGGGACGGAGTTTTGTGATAAAATATACTTGATTTTCTGTATGTTTGTGTGGTCTCTCTCTCTCTCTCTTTCTCTCTCTCTCTCTCTCTCTCTCTCTCTCTCTGTGTGTGTGTGTGTGTGTGTGTGTGTGTGTGTGTGTGTGTGTGTGTCTGTGTGTGTGTGTGTGTTTGTGTTGGGCAGTGTGCATACACAAATACATGTATATGCTTGCTTACAGAGGCCAGAGGCCAAATTGTGGTGTTGTTCCTCAGATGTTATTCACATTTACTTATTTCTTTGATTGTTTTATATTTTATCATTCATTCATTCATCTGTTCATTCATTTATAGGCAGTGTCTCTCACTGACCTAAAGTTCTCCAAGTGGGCTAGGCAGCCTTGATTGCAAGTACCAGGGGTCCATGTGTCTCTGCTTCCCCAATGCTGGAATTAAAAGTGTTCACCATTAAGCATAGCTTTTTTTGTGTATGTTTTTGGACTCAGGGAAAGTATTGACTGGATAAATCATGTGCTATCAGAAATAGGAAGGTTGTTTATCCAGTCAACACTTTCCCTGAGTCCACAAGCAGCATTTATATAAATAAGCAAGTATTCTAAATTACCATTTAACAGGTAAATCCAGAGTAGTGATGCCTTTGGATACTGAGTTAATCACATTGCACAATCATGGAAAGTATAAAACTAAAAGCAAGTGGAGTATACAGCACAGGAGGCCACTCTGAATACAGCACAGGAGGCCACTCTGAGTACAGCACAGGAGGCCACTCAGAGTACAGCACAAGAGGGCCACTCTGAGGATAGTTTGCAGTTGACTCTGTGTTTTAACTAGACCATGAATTGTTGACCAAATCTGAAATTTGGGAAGATAGCTAATTTGCAACTTGATTCTAGGTCCCTTCAATTCTACATTGAACAGAAGCAGTATCACTAAGCCAAGTGGAATAGAATGTCCCTTGGTGACCAGTTTCAGTGACCATATCCTGGTTTGAATGAATTAAGCTACAAGTCACAACACTGAGCCATGATAATTTTGCTGGGGTACAGCCTTTACACTCATGGTTTGCCAACCACCATAAGGAGCATGTCTATCACAGGAATTTGACTCCCTTCTCTGCTTTTTCTTTGTAGTGTCATGTGCAGACTGCACATGGTAGCACTGGCTGACTTGATTGTCTGTTCAATGTATGAAACATGTTCTATCTTACACTGAGTCACTAGAGTGGAAGATAACTACCATGAGATGTAGATGATTCTGAACATTTTCTTATATCAAAGAAAACGGTGTCTGAGTGTCCATCATGTACCAAACATCTTGCCACATTCTGGAATCATATAAAACATGTACTAGGCTCTTTCTTTCCAAAAAGCTCCAAACACGCTTGGTGAGGATCAAACACAAATAAACAATGACAGAGATATTCTTCTAGGGCTCTGTGTACAGGATCCTTCTGAAATATCAGAGGGCAGTTAAGTTAGTGAGAAAAGGAAGAATGTCTTGGATGTGCAGGGGTCTATGAGGAAAGAGTATCTCCCAAGCTGGCATCATTGCCAGATGGGGAAAATAAAGAAATATTTTCCACCCATTTAGCAAACTGGTTTTAAAAAGCTCTTTCTGGAGCTATGGATCTGGTTCTTTTGGTAAAGTATGTCACTTCCAAGCAAGAGGATCTACATGTTTGATCTCCAGATGCCATTTATAAAAGGCCAGGCATGGTGGCATGCCTTTGTAATCTCAAAATTGTGAAATAAGAGACAGGCAAATGCCTAGGGGTAACTTGCCAGATAACCAAGCCTACATGGTAAGTTATAGGCCAGTAAGAAAATATACCATAAAAATAGTGAGGAAGTATATAAATAAATGTGGGTGACAGCTAGGAGGGACACCTGATGTTGCCATCTGCCCTACAAACATGCATACATGCATGCCCGCATGTGTAACTCTACACAGGAGCATATACACAGATACACACACACACACACACACAGAGAGAGAGAGAGAGAGAGAGAGAGAGAGAGAGAGAGAGAGCCATAATGTAGATATTTCAGTATGCTTTTACATGAGATTTAATATTGAGACATGTTAACAACATATAGTGGATTATCAAATGATGACCCCAGAGAAAGTAATGACTTTAAGAGGAACTTAAAAGTGCTATTTGTTAGTTGCCACTTTCAAAAGCTCTTTATTTCCCCATAAAGATAAAGGTTTTCCAGTTGAATTCTAACCTGGCTGTACTGTCTCCTTTTATAGATGGCTAGAAAGCTGGAAACAAATCAAAAGACAATTCCCCATTAGTTTCTACCTCAGTTGACCCGACACCAATACTTGTAAAGACCATAACTACTCAACCCCAGCTAACAGCCTTTTATTCTCAAACAGGGGCAGCTGTGTCTGAGCAGGCTACCATTCAGCAAATACTCCTATGGTGTTTTGTTTCAACAACCCTCCCAATAGCTTTGATATCAAATTGGACTTAGGAAAATATGTTAAAATTCTATTTAGATAAAAGAGAACTACATGACAGGCTTTGTCTTCCTTTTTTTTTTTTTTTTTTTTTTTTTTAGTACTCAACTCCTTTATCCTTTTCACTGCCTCATTCATAATTGTTGTGAGGTGAGCATGCTACATGAATTCTTCAGGTCTTTGACGATTATAAAGAACTGCATAATGCAGAGACTCTATATGCTGTTAGGACAGAGAACAAACTGAGCCCCAAAATGGTCTCTTCAATGATGCTCTAAAGGAGAAAAAGATACTAAGTTTAATCTCAGAAATAATAGTCTCATGCTATTGCACTACCCTTTTGAACCCACCTATGAAAATGAAGGATTGTCTTCCTGGGAATGAGTCCAGGAGATTGTTTGTCCTCAGTCTGAAGCTTATTTGTTTTATTGTTGTTGTTGATGTTTGGGTTTTTTGTTTGCTTGGGTTTTTTTGTTTTTTGTTTTTGTTTTTGTCCTTGAAGACAGGGTTTCTTTCCATAGCCCTGGCTGTCCTGGAACTCACTCTGCAGTCCAGGCTGGCCTTGAGCTCAAAGATCTGCTTGTCTCTGCCTCCCTAGTGCTGAGATTAAAGACATGTACCACCACCACCTAGAATGAAGCTTTTTTGATAATAAAACCTGATGAAAATAACCATTGCATTGTTTGTAGTGTGAGATCCTCTGATATTTACTAAGACATATATAACTTGCAAGTAATATGTTCCTCTTCCACAGTACTCACCTACAAATAGCCCCAAATGAAACCAAGCATAGTTCAGAAAGGTGAAAATATCTGCCTCTTATCTCATGGAGGTCCTTATTCACAGGGTGTTCTTATATATATTTTTCTTTATTATGCAGCATGGCATACAGATCATTGAGATACTCCAGTTCAAGGGAAAGGACAACATGCACACATGGCAGGGGTGTAGGGCTGCTTATGAGGGACACCATCTTCTGCAGTAGGCAGAGCTTTGAGAATGCTCAAGAGGAAGGATAGCCTCAGGTGCATTTGAGTTGGGACTTGGGGGATAATGGACTGAATTTTTCATTTTCCATACACCTGGGCACTGTGGATTCTATAAATGTTTAATAAGGACTAATAAGAGCTTGACACAAAGAGGGGCTGGATTTCCATGGATATTTAGGGCATAATTTTGATAGAATTTAAGCATGAGTAGCTCAAGGGAAATAGAATTCTACTCATTCTGGATTTTATACCTTCACCCTTTGCCTACAGATATGTAAAAATTTCCACAATGTTTATTTCAATGGAAGCTTATTCCTGGCCTGGCCTATGGGTTTTTGCTAACACAAATGGAAGTACTGCCTGTCCTCATAATTTCAAATACAAGACTGAAGATATACATTATTGTTGACCTTTGTCATGTGGAGGCTCTTTCATTTTTAAAAATTGAGTAAAAATAGATGAATTCAGCTAATTTCTTGAATAAAACTTAGCCTTATCCCCACTTTAGTCACTAACTGATAACCGTTGGATCAATGTGGTCTGTACGTAGCATCCAATGAGTCTGATCACAGGTAAAGTCTCAGTAATTTTAAAATAAAATAAAGATAAATGATATAAATAGGAAATATATGATGAACTTTTAACATCCTTATCTGAAAATAGAACATTTTTGTCATTTTTGCACTTTAATAAAGGTGCTACACTTACTAATTGTTGACACATGACATGATAAACTCATCATAGATCCTTCAATTATTAAATCAACTATTTCCATGATGCCTGTCATTCTCAAATGTGGGCACATTGACATCACAGACAGCATAGTGAAATTTTAGAAAACAAGTTACCTCCTTAGGATTGTCCTCATTTTAGTCATGAATATGGTTGACATGAAGTTTTCAGAATTCTCTAGTGTCTTAGGGTTACTATTGCTGTGAGAGGAAACATAACCATGGCAACTCTTATAAAGAAAACAACTAATTAAGGACTTGCTTACAGTTTCAGAGGTTCAGTCCATTATCATCATGATGGGGAGCATGGTACCATGCAGGCAGAATGGTGCTGGACCTAAAAATACTACACATTGCAGGCAACAGGAAGTCAACTGACTGTCACACTATGTCAGACTTCAGAAAAGAGACCTCAAAACCTATCCCTACAGAGATACACTTTATCCAACAACATCATACCTCCTAATAGTGTCACTCCCATTGGGAGCCATTTTCTTTCACACCACCATATTAAGCAACCATTATTTGATAGGACTTCAAAAGGTAGGCTCTACATTGGTGGGGCTTCTTAGATTACTCCTGTTAGTATTGTTTATTCCTCCAAGGATAAATAGAGGAAAGTAGTGTTCCAACTTAACAGGGAATCCCAACTTTACTATGGTCATGATATGATTGTGTTACCAACTATTTGTGAAGTTACATGCCCATCTTAGTACTTGATGTTATTCATTTCTTGTAATATGTATGGTTTAAGGCTTAGCTGCTTCTAGACCTTTAGTGTACTTTTTTTTTCTGACACTAGTATTCAACAGTAGTTTCTGAGGTCTGCAACTTAGGTCTTTATAATTAAAAAAATCATTGACCTGGCTTTCCTCATCTTCCTATCACCAGCTTTCTTGGTAAGATTATCTTTTCATGTTTGCAGTTTCTGTCCCCTGAATTATGAGGTCTAATTTGCTATCAAAGTGTTCTCAGTGAGTTGGTTAGTGTTCCTTTTTCCTTTGTTGTATAAAAATCCTAAGTAGGCAAGGAGTCTTTTTGTTAGTGTTTGTAACCTTTGGCCCTTTACTATGAGGGTCATTAAGTGTTGGACTGATAGGTTAAAAGGCCAAGAGCCTCTGAGACCTGTGGCCTTGTCTTTAAAAACTGGAGATCTTCAGGACTAGCCGCTAAGGTTGCAGGGTCATTGTCCTAGGATTTGATTACCAGGAACTCTGGAATATCACTTTCAGCAATTAGTGAAGCATCTTTCACACCAGCTCAGGGTACAGCTCCAAAGCCTTAAGTGTCAGATCCTGTTCCCTTGATTCATGGAAGCTGCCATGAACTCCTCTAAGGAATAAGCTTCTCAGTCTTCAGCTTTGGCTTTTGACAACTTTCCTGGCTATTGGATAGTTTTAAGTCAACTTAACACAAGTTACAGTCATCTGAAAAGAAGTAATCTCTTTTGAGACAATATCCCTATCAGATTGACCTGTGGTGCATTTTCTTGATTGATGCTTGGTATGAGAGGTTCCAGCTCACTGTGCGCTGGTAGTTTTGGGTGTTATAAGATAGTAAACATTGTTAAGCCACGAGGAGCAAGCCAGTAGCAGTGTTCCTCCATGGCCTCTGGTTCAGTTCCTGCCTTCAGAACCTTGCCTTGAGTTTCTACCCTGACTTCCTTCCAAAATAAATTATAACATGAGAATATAGTAAACTAAACCCCGTCCTCCCCAAGTTGCTTTTGGCCATCGTGTTTTTTCACAGCAATAGAAATACTAAGACAGCAAACTTCTTCTTTCTTTTTTTCCATTGTCTTGCCTTTTCTCAACTGCCTCTGCTTCCCATTGGCTCTTTCCCTGGGAGTCATACATTCTCTTAGCCACCTTCCCACAACTACTACACCCCCCCACTTCCTGGCTAGTATTGCTGCCTCTGTTTGCCACTGCTGCTGCCTCCTCTGCATGTTACAACCTTAGTTCATGGAGTGATATCTATGTTAAAACTCACACGTGCCCATGAACAGAAAAGCCCCCTTTATCAGGTTTAATGTGGAATCAGATGCAGCACAGAAAGGTATGCTGGCTGATTCTAAAAGTGAGTTGAACAATCTGATTATAAAGGTGAAGGTGGAGATGGCAAGTGTATGCCATAAGAATGTGATTGTAACTTCTAACCAATCATAGGACAACTTCTAGCATTAAAAAGACCAATCACAGCAGAGGATAGGCACACCCCTTCCATCTGTCCATCATAAATGTGTCTATGAATCACTACTGAACTGTCCTTTTGGACCCAACTCAGCTCAGTGTTGGAAAGTGTTAGCCAGAATCAGGACTCTCTGGAGAAGCTAAAACAGAGTTATGCAAAGTTCATCTGGACTTGACTGTGGTGTTGTGAAGGTTTAGGAGCTAGTACAGATTATACTATCATGAAGCTTCCTAATACAGGAGCCATGACCTCAACACCTGTGATTAGAATGTTCCTTGCACCTAGAATACAATCCCCTTCAATAGCTCCCAGCTCAAATCTGCCAGGCATGTGTAAGTGGAGGATTTGTAGAATAGCCCATGCTCAACAACTTCATTTATTCACAGAAAAATATGAAAGGGTCCTTACAGAAAAAGACTTAATGAAAGTTCAATCTAAAATTATCATGTTCAATAAAAGTCAAATTTACTTAATACAGCAGTGTTCATAATTTAAACCTCACTTAAAAATAAATCATGTAAACTTGCAAATACTGGTTGATTGAGTCTTCCCTTCTCACTCTATTGAAAGATTGTTTTCACATTCTATATAAAATGCTTTCTGTAAAAAGAGAAGCTCATTGTAGAAAACCAATACATATCTGTATAACATTAAATAAGTTCTAGTTATATTATAACACTGAAGATTCAGAGTGGCCACTCAATGGTTTCTAATGCTATTGATCAGGGTATATGTAGAAAGTGTGGAAAATTAAGTCAAATACTAATGCAGTTCAATTTTAATTATTTTATAATAACTTAATGGTCATACCATCTAGTTATAAAATATATAGCACAATCAGTTAAATGATAGAGAATAATTTTCATATTTGACAAGAAACTGCTTTTGTTCATAGCTAGGGGTTGGTAGTTGTGTTTTGAGTTGCCTTTCCATATAGACAGTCCAAAACACACCTGTGCCTTAACACCATGAATCCAATTATAAATGACAACAATGAATTTAGAACCTGAATTACTATTTCAGTAATTATTAGAGTTGGTAACTGTTACTCCTCTACTAAATATTCTGTCTTTTTAAAAATTTTTTGTTACTTATTTGTGTTTAATGATGAAACCAATTTGAACCTGGTATGATATAAAATGTTCTTAGAAGTTAATTTTGTAATCCATATCACTTGTAATTATAAATTCTCAGAGTAGGTCCATGAAATATATATATTTTTTAATTAATGTGGCAATATCAGGAACCTAGAGACTTCAAACTGATGACGTGTGTGTGTGTGTGTGTGTGTGTGTGTGTGTGTGTGTGTGTGTGTGTGTGTGTGTAATATTAATCTATCACTTTGGCAGTCATAAGCTGATTGCTATTTAATGTAAGTGATATTAAAGCAACCATAGGTAGTTATGACTACACAAAAGGGGAGAGGGTTTCCTCTGTCACCCTTATAATGAGTATATAATGAAAATTAAGTGACCTTATATCTTGATCTCCAAATACTTACTGCCCAATGGTGTCATTATCTGTCAGTAGATGCTTTTAAACATAATTTATGAATCTTTCCATCCAATCTGTTTGAGTCACATCACCTACTGCAGCAAGAGGTCCAAGAACATTAAAATTAATGCTGTGTATTCCCAATCAGTTAATCAGACACCATGACTGACATGGTCTTCATGGAAAGAAAAGTAAAATAAATATGGGACTTTGTGTAGTGATGTGATTTTTAGATCATTGTGTGTACATGTGTTATCACACACTGTTACCAGCCCCAGAGTCAATCACTCTCCCTAACACCATGATGCATCTCTTTGGATAATAATCTGTATAACAAAAAAACTTTTCCTGTTAAATTTAAGTTTGTTTCCTGCTAGAAGCTGAAATGAGGCTGTGATAAACTTTGATTCCAGCAGGGGTTATCTTGTGCACACACAGCAAAACATTCAGACACAGCTGTTTGCAGATGTGGCTCAGAAAGCACCCAGCTCTTCAGAATCAGATAATAATCCAAGGGTTGTGAATGTCATAGTATCACACTGAGCTTGGGGCAGCCAGCAAGCTTCAGTTTACTTTAGTTTCTTCATAACAGAAGATACACAACAGTATATACTGTCATTTAAGAATTACTTAAAATGACCTGAGAATACTTGTATCAAAAGTTTCCAAATGAATATACTAAATGTTACTAGTGCTATCCAAAGAAATTACATGAAGGCAAAGATTGAAAATATTAAGTATTTCTAAGAAACAGAACATGTCTTTCAGTACCCTAAAAGTTTCTTACAACTGAGACTGGACATGTGATCCATGGGTTAAGAGAACAGGACAATGTTCTCTTGTAGAGGCTAGGGGTTCAGTTTCTTGCATCCACATGGGACAACTCACATGTAACTATAATTCCATCCTTAAGTGATCTAACACCCTCTTTTGGATTGTGAGGCCACTATACTTATGTACACACGCATACACACCACATGCACATGCATGCACACACTCACATACACACAAATAATTAAAAATAAAAACAAATATTAATTTTTAATAATACAATCACAATTTAAACTCTCAGGAAGATGCTTCCATTTTATTATTGAGACAATGAAATATATTTTGTGGATGAGAATTTGGTATGTCTCCTTATGACTTTAAGAGTTCAAAATTCAGGGGGGAATAACTAAGCCTGGAGCAGGTGAAAAAATGGTTGCTAGAGCCTGTACTGAAGGGGAAATGCAATACTAGTTAAGGTCTGCACCTGGAATTTTAAAATAACATTCAGATAGAAACTGGCAATCATATTATTATCATTTATCCTCCCAGTTTTCTAGGTGAGGGTCATCCTTTCTTCAGTTTCTTGGGGACAATTGGGGGGTCCAGGTAAATTCTTAAATAGTATATGTCCTGAGAGGTTGAGCCATAACTTCACATACAATTTTAACTATCTTCTGTATGAGAATGCAGTGATCAATGAAACAAAAGATAGGAGTCACTTTGTACAATTTTCTCACCCAAATACAAACAGTATTGCCAATACAAGTGTGAAGAGAATGCAGAATCTTACTATTAATAACAGAATGTCTGCAGCTAGCTAGCTACCATTTGTTGTTGTTCCAGCTTGGCAGCCTTCCCCCAGTCTCCTCTCTTAACTGCCTTCTAGAAGCCAATGTTATATTCATGGCTCCGATTTGTGTCTCAAACATGTCTGATCCACCCACTGTCTCCTTCAGAGCAGTTGAGTATCCTTTCACATTGTCTGTTGTGTCCTTTCCTGTCCCTCCCAACCAAATCTCCAGGTTCTGTCCCTTGCACATGACCCTTTTAAAAAAGTGTCTACATTAAACACATTTAGACTTATTGTCCTTTTCATTATTTAATCAGAAAATGACCATTCACTAAGCATTTCCAAGATAGTGGTTTAGTGTAAGTAATCTACAAAGTATGTGGAGGGTGTACATATGTGTATACAAATATTGTAGATAAAGGGTCTGAGCCCCCTCTAATTCAGACAACCACAGGGGAATCCTGCAGGCAATCCCCCAAGAGAACCAAGGGTCACCTCTGTTTATATTAGTGGCAATGTGAATTGAACACAAAGGTACATTAATTAATTACAAGGTAAATACATGGGAAAACTCACCCAATTCCAGCAAGTTATGTATTGTTAACTACACTTATATATTAAAGTCATGGGAAAACTCAACCATAAAGAACTTTACTTTTGTGAACCCAGTTTTACACACCCATGAGACACAATATAGAAATTCTGTCTTAAGATATCAGGCAATTGAAGCCTAAGTTTGGGCTAGTAGATGAAACAAATATATTATATATTTTTAATGTATAAAAATTTAATTAATTAACTCTCCACTGCAAAATATTCCATATTATTTTATAAATATGTGTCTCATATCTGCATGGCACTAGCTTGTATTTATCAACATGGAAAAACATGAGTTATAATTAAGTAATCAGATAATACTTTCTGGATAAATTAATTCTCAATAAGAAATTCCTAAGGAATAAATAAACTAAGTTAGTAATAAAGGTGCAACAATATTTTTCATTATAAATTATTATGCATGTTAGTAATTTATTCTGCATCATCTCCAATTATCATTATCATTAAAGAGATTAAATTCTCACAATTACTAAAGATATAAATGTTTGAACAAAAATTTCAATACATATTAATGATTTATGATTGAAAGTGTTGCAACTAAATATTTTCAGAACTCAATGATTACTTCAAATATACAAAGTAAACAATAAGGTTGATTGATTCAGTGTCTCTATAAAAAGCATTCTACTAGACATCAAATAGGAAATATTAACAATATAGAATCTATATCATAATACAAGCCAGTAGTATTTATTAAGTAGGTCTTTTTGTTGTCATTGTTAAAAGGAACCAGAATCTACCAGGGAGATTGTACAAGAGATGGTTCATTCCTAGCATCATGAGGTCTTAGGTTCAATCCTGAGGACTAAATAAAAAGAAAAGACAAAACTAAATCTTTATAGTATCCTATCAAATTTTGATTTGAAAAATTTAAATAGAATCTAGAGAAAGCCATACAATATGAATTATTCATCAATTATAAGTCTGAAGACTACAATAGTAATGGGTAATAAATGTTCTTACTGTAGTATCATTACTAGGAATTATAAACATTACAGAGATATTTCCAATTCACATGTTATGGTCTCCAAAATATTTTAATCAGTAATAGAAATATTTTACAGTTACTTACTTAATAAATAATATTGTTACTTACTTAAAAATAATTATAAATATTTATACCAATAGTCACAATACTTGCAGCTACTTATTCTCAATCACTTCAAGTACTCCAGACATATGTATGTATGTATATATATTTTTTTCGGGCAGATAAGGTAAATTATGAGACTGGTTGATTCAGGTGTGTGTTTGTGTGTGTGGAGGGGGAAGACTCTTTGCCCTAACATCCAGATTTCACATTAACTCATATATAATGATATAACTATCATTCCTCTTTTTATTTCCTATATTAATGTAAAGCAAAATTATGTATCCTGTCCAAGCAATACAAATAACAACTGGGAAATCCAGATTCCATCCTAGAATTGTCTTGCCCTTCAATATGTAAGATCATTTTATAGTAGAGTAACTGTGTGTCATGTATACTGATTTCCATTAGGAAGAAAAATATCCCAATATTTATAGAACTATAGAAATTTACAGGGTAATAATGCATGTTTTTATTTTTAATCATTTGTTTCCTTTTATTACTATTTCTACGGTGGAAGTATTTTTATGTAATGAAGGAGACAGCTATGTCTTCTATTGAAATGACATCTATTAGAATGCAGCCATCCAAAGCACAAGGAACTGGAATTTTAGCTTCCTATTTCTAAGTAAGAGTGTTCAGGTCACTACTAAATTGACTTTGCAATTTCATTTATACAAAGTTTTATCATCAACTTCCTGTCAGCTGTCTTTCCCATCAAATATGTGCTTTTGTTTAGTAAAGAGAATTAAAAGAAAGAAGCAATTTATGTCTTATGATTCTAGAGCTTGACAATATTAAGCCATTTGATGAAATGGAATGAAATCAGCTCCTGACATTCATGTGACCTCCCAGAGCCTAAGCCAAAGCCCTTTAGATAATTAATTTGTGGTTTGGGGAAGTTATGTGTGGTTTCTGAAGTGTTTTTCTGTGTTTCTTGATACTTGGTATTTTAGAGTTCTTTGTAAATCACCATCCATTAATTTGACCAGGAAATGAATTCCTGCCCATTAATACATTCAGCTTTATGGAAAGCAACACATTAGTGGATATTTATCACACACCTACAACATGTTTAACCAATTGCAGGTATTGGGCCAACTTTTAAATGTGAGTCATATATTACATTGTTGGTTTTACTACTTCTACCTCATTTTCTATCCCTCCTTCAGAATTTTGCATGCATGTATATATTTCTTGATGCAGTCTCAATATTGTTGTAATCTTTTTTATTTCATCTCTTATATACTACATCACAATTTCCCCACCTTCCTCCCCTCCTAGTCCCTCACTCCTGCCTCCTCCCCAAACACTCTTCCTCCCTTCTCTTCAGAAAAGGTCAGGCCTCCCAGGATATCAATCAAACATGGCATATCAAATTGCAATTACAATAGGCACCTCTCCTTGTATTAAGACTGGATTAGGCAACCTAGAAAGGGAAAGGGGTCCCAAAAGCAGGCAAAAGGGGGAGAAACAGGCCCTGTTTCCACTGCTAGGAATCCCACATGAACACCAAGCTACACAAGCATAACATGTATGTGGAGGGCCTATGTCAGACATATTCAGGGTCAAGGATTGTGGGCTTAGTCTCAGTGAGCCTCTATGACCCCAGATTAGTTGTTTCTATGAGATTTCTTGTGATGTCCTTGACCCATCTCACTCTGACAACCCTCCTTCCCCCTTCCTTAGGATTCCCCCAAGGTCCACTGAATGTTTGGCTGTGGTTCTCTAAACTTGTCTTCACCAGTTGCTAAGTAAAGCCTCTCTGATGCAATTGGGTTAGACACTAATCTATGAGTATGACAAAATATCATTAGAAATCATTTCATTGGGTTTTTGTTGTTGTTGTTGGCTTTTTTTCCCAGTCTTGTTTACTTCTATCATAGATCTCTGGGCTGTTCAGCCTCTGGATCCTGGCACTCCAGGCAGTGTCCAGTGTAGGTTCCTTCTCATGGTGTGGGTCTTAACCTGGACCAGTCTTTCGTTGGCCACTCTCACAGTTTCTGCACCACCTTTACCCTAGCACATCTAGTAGGCAGGAAGATTTGTAGATCAAAGGTTTTGTGGCTGTGTTGGTGTTCCAGTATCTCCAGTGGAATTCTTGCCTGGTGATAGAAGATGGCCAGTTCAGGTTCCATATATCCCATTACTAGGAGTCTTAGCTAGGATCACCCTCATATATTCCTGGGAGATTCCATTATACTAGATTTCTAGCTTGCCCTCAATATGCACCCCATTCAAGTTGTTTCTTCCTCCATCCTCCCTGGACCTAATCCCTTCTTTTTGCATCCCCACCTGTCCTCAGTCTACCCGTGAAATCTATTTTATTTCCCCTTTCCAGGGAGATTCATGTGTCCCTTCCCTTGAACCCTCCTTGTTACTTAAAATATTTGGGTCTGGGGATTACATCCTGATTATCCTTTACTTACAGATAATATATACTTATGAGTGAGTACATACATGTTTGCCTTTCTCATCTAGATTACCTCACTCAGGATTTTTTTTCCATTTCCATCATTTTTCCTGCAAATTTCATGACATCATTTTTAAGAAAAAAACCCAGCTGAGTAATACTTCATTGTGTAAATGTACCACATTTTCTTTATCCAGTCTTTGGATAAGGGACTTCTAGGTTGTTTCCAGGTTCCAGTTATTACTAATAAAGTTGCCATGAACATCACTGAGCAAGAGTGGTATATGGCCAAGAGTGGTATAGCTTGGTCTTAAGGTAAATACATTCCCAATTTTTTGAGGAAACAACCATATTGACTTACAAAGCTCTCACTACCAATAGAGGAATGTTTCCCTTGCTCCATATCCTCTCCATCATAGGCTATTACCTTTGTTTTTCTTCTTGGCCATTCTAACAGATGTAAGATGGAACTTCAGAGACCTTTTGATTTTCATTTCCCTGAAGGCTAAGTATTCTAAACATTTCTTTAATAGCTTCTTGGCCATTTGAGACTCCTCTGTTGATAATTCTCTGTTTTGATCTGTACTCCCATTTATTAATTGGATTATTTGGTTTGTTGACAACTAATCTCTTGAGTTCTTTATATTCTTTGAAAATAAGTTCTCTAGAAACTTCTGTAGGTTTCTGCTTTGTCCTATTGACAGTATCCTTTGTCTTACAGAAGCTTTTCTGTTGCATGAGGTTCTGTGAATTAATTGTTGATCTTAATGCCTGTGCTGTGAGTGTTCTGTTCAGGAAATTGTCTCCTATGCCAATGTATTTAAGGCTATTCCACACATTCTCTTCTCTCAAGTTCACTGCAGCTAGTTTTATGTTAAGGTCTTTGATCCACTTGGACTTCAGTTTTGTGCATGGTGATAGATATGGATCTATTTTCATTCTTCTACATGAAGACATCCCGTTATCCCAGCATCATCTGTTGGAGTTGATTTCTTTTTTCCATTCTAAAATTCTGGCTCCTTTGTAAAAATAATCTGTCCACAAGTGTGCAGATTTATATCTGGATCTTTTATTTGATTCCATTGATGAATCTGTCTGTTTTTATTTCAATACCATGCAGGTTTTTATTACTATAGCTCTGTATTACAGTTTGAAATCAGAATGGTGATATTTCCAGAAGTTCTTTTATAGTATAGGATTGTTTTACATATCTTTGGTTCTTTGTTTTTCCATATGAAGTTGAGTATTAGTCTCTCAAGACATGTAAGGAATTGTGTTGGACTTTAGATGGTGATTGCATTGAATCTATAGATTAATTTTGGTAAAATGGACATTTTTACTATGTTAATCCTACTGATCCAGGAGCATGAGATATCTTTCTATCTTCTGATATTTTCTCCAATTTCTTTCTTCAAATACTGGAAGTTCTTGTCATATAGGTCTTTACCTCCATGTTTAGAGTTACCCCTAGATATTTTATATTCTTTGTGGGTATTGTGAAGGGTGTTGTTTCTCTGATTTATTTCTCAGCCCATTTATTCTTTGTATACAGGAGGGGGTACTGATTACTTTTAATTAATCTCTTACTTGTACATTTTGCTTAAGGTGTTTGCTTTGAGAAAATTAAAACAATAGGCAAACCTTTACCAAACTAACTAAAAGTCAGAGAGAGAATATCCATGTTAACTAAATCAGAAACAAAAAGGGGGATATAACAACACATACCCAGGAAATCCAAGGAGTCATTAGAGCAAAGAAATGGACAATTTTCTCAATAGATACTATTTACCAAAGTTAAATAAATATAAAATAAAATTTAAATAGACTTATAACTCCTAAGGAAATAGAAGCACTCATTAAAAGTCCCCCCCCCAAAAAAAAACCCTCAGGACCACACAGTTATGGTGCATAATTCTACCAGATGTTCAAATAAGAACTAATAACAATGCCCATCAAATTATTCCATGAAAAAGAAACAGAAGGAACATTGCAAAATTCTTTTTATGAGGTGACAGTCATCCTGATACCCAAACCACACAAAGACACAAGACCAATTTCCCTTATTATTTAAAATACTCAGTAAAATACTCCCAAACAAAATCCAAGAACATTTCAAAACTATCCTCCTTCATATTCAGGTAGGCTTCATCCCAAATATGAAGAGGTGGTTCAACATAGGAAATCTATCAATGTAATCTACCATATAAACAAACAGAAAGAAAAAAACTACAGGATCACCTCATTAGATGCTGAGAAAACCTTGGAAAAGTTCAGCATCTCTTCATGATAAATGTCTTGGAGAAATCAGGGATACAAAGGGCCTAGCCAAACATAATAAAGGCAATTTTCAACAAGTCAATAGCCAATATAAACTGAAATGTATAAAAACTCAAAGCAATTCCACTAGAATCAGGAACAAGGCAAGGCTGTCTACTCTTTTCATATCTATTCAATATATTACTTGAAGTTCTAGCTACAAACAATAAGACAACTAAGTAGATCAAGGGGCTATAATTTGGAAATGAATAAGTCAAAGTATTATTTGCAGATGATATGATAGCATACATAACGGATCCCAAAAATTCTACCAGAGAACTCCTATAGCGGATACTGTTGTAATCTCCAATCCCTTATTAATAGGATTAACTTCTCTAGAGGAATCTCTGATTTATAAACCAAAAATCTAGGTAAACATTAAAGTTTGTCCATTATTGAAATCTACTTGGTTCATTTTACACTTTCTGAACTTAAGATAATACAGACTTCAATGAAGATAATCATAATGTACCTTCTTTCTGGATATAAACCACTTTAGTATAATGAGACATATCTAACCTGTACCGGTTATTTTTTGTTTAAAAGTGACAGAAACTATAGTCACCTGAGGAGAGGAAACCTAAATTGTGGACTTGTCTCCATCAGAATGGACTGTAGGCATGTCCATTAGGGGTCATTTTCTGGATTGATGATTGATGATTCACTCATGGTGTTTATCACAACAAAGAAATCCCCATTATATCACTTTCCTACACTTGTATCCTTTGCTTAGCTGCTATCCTCCCTCTGTGTCTTTGAATTCTTGTTCTTGTGGTTTAGTTCCATGGTGGCCACACCACCAGACTCATCATCATGTAGGATGAATTGTGTTATATGTCCTGAGGACTACCTAGGAAATGACAGCTCAGTCACATGTGTGAGCTCCACTCCTCCTAGTCCTTTAATATTTCAGCACAAAACTGGGTCATGGGCCTCAATGGTGTGTAAAACCTGTGGCCTTGGGGCCTCCTCTGTTAGGAACAGGTCATGAGCCCTACAATGTGTTAAGCTTGTGGAGTGAAGAGTAGCTCTGTGAGAGAGTGCTCATGAGCCCCACAGTGTATAAAAGTTGAGGAGTCAGTGAGTTCTCTGTTAAAGATAGGCTATGAGAGCAGACATTTATGTGTTAGAGCTACAGTCTCATTAATCCATTTGTTCTGCACATAGTCCCAGTCCTGTGCCACTTCGACTGCTAATGAGCTAGCATTCCTTCCTACAGCTTTGAGCTTCAGATGAAAATACAGAGGCTGGAGGAAGAGGACCTCTAGGAGTCTCTCTTAATGCCAACAATTTGAGTGGAAGGGGGGCTTTAAGCAAATTATAGGGAATCTAAACAAAAGAGGAATATAGTGTGGGAGTGGGCTTTGGGGGGAGTACTCCTTTTCAAGCTGTGTACCTGCCTGTGTCTTACTCAGCTGAACAAACAGCCAATACAGAATGTGACTTCTGAATGATATGTCACAAAGCTCTAAGAAAATAGGTAGGAGATAATCATTGGTACCCTTAGAATTATCCTGGTAATTCTAGAACAAAGCTGCTACAACACTTTTTATTTTTATCCAAAAAGCTAACTCCAAGCAATTACCACAGTTGGCTCCGGGTGGTACTTTTACTCTTCCTGATGGCCATCTGTTTGGCAAACAGCATGGCCGTTTCCAACATTATTGTGGCACATTGCTTTAAGTGACACAAATGATGGCTCTGTTGGACCCAGGGTGATTATCTGCTTCAGTGTTGTTACAAAAGGGCACAGAGAAAAATTGAAAATGTACCTGAGAAAACACTGCCTCTTCTTAGAGTTTACCCCTGCAACTCCTGTCGTACGTAAGTTCTCTGCAGGTGGGTAGTCATATGTTTATTCACCTCTATCTTCACTGTGCACCAGCACCCAGGAACAGAAGGCAGACAGGAAGTGAGGCCAGGCTCAAAGCCTTCTCTAGCAACACACTTCCTTCAGCATGACTCAACTTCATAAAAGTTCTAGAACTTTCCACATAAGTGCTACTAGCTGTGGACCAAGTATGCAAGCACAAGCAGCATCTGGGGAGTGTTCTACATTCAAACCACAGTGCCTCTCATGAGAAGGAAGGTCTGATGTAAGATGAGTCATTAACACCAAGAAGAATGTCAGCCTACCTCATGGCCTTTGATGCTAGTCAAATGCCTAACTGCATAACTCAGAGGTGAGAGCTAGACAGACAATTTTAAGATTCATCAGCATAAAATAATGAGACATTTAAGGAACTTTTTAAAGTAGAGAAAGTAGAAACTGAGCATGGCACACACCTGTAATCCCAGCATTTGGGATTCACAGGATGAAGGACTGATGCAACTGAAAGACCAGCCTAGTCAGTAATGAGTTCCCTACCAGCCTTGACTATGAAGTGAGACCCTGACTTATACAGAATGAAGGTAAGAGAGTTGTCTTACATCCTTCATGATTCTACATCATAAGAGACACAAAGAAAGCGATAAACAGCCGTGCACCTCCTCAGGACATGCTTTGTTTACACACATACAACAGACTTATCTAGGGGAGAGAACCAGAAGGTCCCTTTAAAATTGCTTTATTTACTCAATTTTCCTATTGTGAAAGTACCGTGTACTTTTGTGTACAGGAACCCTGTGAAAGATATGAATGTTCTCATATTAAAGGGAAGATAGGAACCCTGTGAAAGATATGAATGTTCTCACATTAAAGGGAAGAAATTGTGCACTAATGGAGTTAGATACTAAGGAGCCAGACTGTTTCCTTTCGTGTTTTTCCTGCCTACATTTTTATGTGCACTGTACCCTATTAGTAATATCTTCTCATGCCCCTGGATACTTAGAAAATACAGGAGGCTACCATTTAATGGTATGCATGGGTGTCTGGTTTTATTTAGGAGTTTCACAACAGAGCTAGAGTGAGGCAGTTGCATGGCAGGGCTTCCTGTTCCACCAGGGAAGTGAGGTAAGGATGGCAATGCCCCATTACTCTCTGTGGAGGTTCACCAAGATGGAGATAAGCCTTAGGATTTGAGCATTAATTCCAACTTAATTGAGAGTATATCAGTATAAACGTCAAGAGGTTAATAGTTAGAGGGTGACACTATGGTGGTTGGCAGGTGAAAATGTTAGCAGTGTTTTAGTGACCACTCGGATCTGCTCCTTTTTGTAGGAGTTTCTTTACAAATGAAGTCATAATTACATAGTTACTAGACAATGTATATCTTTACATATGTACCCATACTTTGCAGAAGTGCCCTATTTATTTTGTCCACTATGGTATAGAAGTTGTAATGTATTTAGAGTTTTGTTTCTTGGTGTGTGTGTGTGTGTGTGTGTGTGTGTGTGTGTGTGTGTGTGTGTGTGTGTGTGTGTGCAGGTGCACATATCCATGCACTCATGTTGGAGAGTCAGAGGAGAATATCAGTGCAGGGTAAAGAACTCTGGAACTCCCAAGAGCCTTAGCAGCTGAGGTAATAGGCACAAAAAGCCATACTAGGTGCTTATGAGATTTCTAGGGACCTGAACTTAGGCCATCATTCTTGGGCAGAAAGTGTTTTTACCACTGAGCTACCCCCCAAGCCCATATTTCTTTTTAATGTCTTTTAAATAAGCAGCTGTGGACATTTCAATTTTTCACTGCTCAGAGAAGACAATCTGATTTTGAGCTCTGGTCATGCCATGAGTTTTGCCTGGCACTAGAACCTGGCACTATCTACATCAGTCATCAGCTTGCCCTCCCCATCCTTTTCCTCCCCTGCCACTGAACATCTTCACCTCACTGCATCCAAACGCACTGCACGAAATCCCACATCTTTGAAGAACATGGCTATGCCAAGTTTAGCTTCCCTTCCACATTCCACAGCTGGTCCCCTGGGCACAATCCCCTACCAGTTACACAAAATTCTTCTGGCACAGTCTCTGACCCTTTGTCCTCTGCCAAGGCACTGTTGTGTGTGTACCTCATGCCCCTCATTTCTTTCCCTCCCTTTTCTTCTCCTGCCCCCTCTATTTCTCCCTCAGCCCTCACACACCCTGCTACTATGAACTGCCCTTCCCAGGGGACACTTCATATTTTCCTTGTCATGAAAGAAGGCAAGTCGATTTAGCTCAGGCAAGACTATACTATCAATAGTGCTGAATGTCCCTGGAGCCTATGCTTCAAACTCCAGCCTCAAAGAACATGAGGAAGAAGGAAAGAATAGAGAGAAAACCTTAAACAGATACATCAAATTCATTTCACCATGCCTTGCATATACTAAAAACCAACCTGCATGTTTCACATTAACCTTTTTTTTTTGTATTGTTTTGGAGCCTGTCCTGGAACTCACTCTGTAGACCAGGCTGGCCTCTAACTCACAAAGATCCACCTGCCTCTGCCTCCCAAGTGCTGGCACTAAAGGTGTGAGCCACCAATGCCCTGCTCCCATTAGCTTTTTTTTGTAAGGTGGTACCCCCCTTTTTTTAATTTAGAGGCACTCATATTTGCATATCCATCCACCCATTCCCTTGCCCTTCCATCCTCCCATGTTCCCCACCAAGACCCCCAACCCATCCCCACCTCCTCCCCAGGGATAGTGAGTCCCTCCACGGGGGACCATCAAAATCTATCATAGCCTTTGGGGGAGGGCCTAGGCCCTCCTTGCTGTATCTGGCCTGCAATGGTATCCCTCCATGGAGAATGGGCTCCCAAAGTCCATTTGTGCTCTAGGGAAAACACTGCCTCCTCTGTTATAGGTCCCATAGACTGTCTTGGCCTCATAGCTGGCACCCACATTCAATGCGTGTTCCCCAGCTTTATGACTAGGGTCTCCATTCTCTCACTAGGTCAGGTCAACTGTTTCTGCGGGTTTCTCCAGTAGTCTTGGCTCCTTTGCTCATCCCTCCTCCCTCTCTGCAACTAGATTCCAGGAGTGTGGCTCAGTGCTTAGCTGTGGGTGCCTGTTTCTGCTTTGATCAGCTACTGGATGAAGGCTCTAGGAACGGTAACCAAGGAAGTCATCAGTCTCATTATAGGGGAAGGGCATCAATGGCATCCTCTCCACCACTGCCTGGATTCTTAGTTGGGGTCATCCCTGTGGATTCCCTACCATTTCCCCTGTGCCAGACCTCTCTCCAAACCTATACTGTCTCCATCAAGGCATTTCCTTTCTTGCCCTCTATTCCTCCCCCGTCTCAGTCCTCTTGTTCTCCTCCCCCTCCCCTTATCCCCTTCTTCCCTTCTTACTTCCTTCCTCCCTCCACCCCGTGCTCCCAATTTGCTCAGGGGTTCTTGTCCCCCTTCCCTTCTTCTAGGGACTATGCAATCTTTTCTTGGGGGTCCTCCTTCCCATTAGCTTTTTATACACACAAAACTAAACATAAATATGTTACCTTAATGTTTCTCCTTGGTCCTTTAACTCATTTATAATATCATTGTCTGGATCTGATACAAATGCTCTCCTTTCTAAAATCTAAAGACCAAAACCAGTTCTCTGATAAGAACCTGATGGAAGCAATCATACTTAAAACTCATTATATACCCCTAATTCTGTTTCTTTTATAGTGATTGAATATATGTTCATTCCTGCTATATGTTTACAAATTGTAATTCTGAGTACATGTACTTTCTTTTTAAAACTTTCTGTATACATCACCTGAAAGTATGACCACTCAAATGCTTGCCAAGATATCTTCTTGATATCATCACTTTCTATGTATTTTGTGAAATGAAAGCATCAAAAGAGAACCAAAAAGTAGTATCAGTGAAAATTAAATTATGTTATCTAAAATATTAGTTTTAGTTTATTTTAATCCCCAAACAGAATGACAAGAACTATATTAGAGACCAAATAGTTGTCATCCTGGATGGGATTTTATTACTTCCCTTTTACCTATTATATCTTAGTGAACTTCTACCTCTGGAACATTGCATCATCCTGCATCTGAGTGATCCCAGGAAACATGTTTAAAGGGACAACAGTAATGACAGGAAAGGGATTCAGTTTATTTAAATAAGATCTGGAGTTCAAAGCCTCTACCTATTGCTTGGTTGTGCTCTATAAAAGTTTATAGTCTATACAAACCAATGCCCTTTCCATTTTGGTCATCTGTAAGGAACAAATAAAGGAAGTCAGTTTTCTCATGGTAGCATGAGCAGCATACATCTTTCTCTGCTTCACACACTTCTCTGCATTTTAAGGATGCACATATACTCTTTTCACCCATATTAAGTCACAAACATTCTTCCCAAGCTTGAGGCCATTCCTCCTCCTCTGATAGGGAAGGGTCCCAAACCCCACTTGCATCTCCCTGGTCCCCTTGCACTAGTGTCCTCTGACTTATATTGATCCTCTCCATAGAACCCCATGTCCAGTAATTCATGCAGTGTCACTTGAACAAAACTCCCACTTTCTCCAAGTGGGAGACATCTTAAATAGCCCAAGCTGATTCACTCCTTGGAATCAAACTTATCTATACTTATTGTTATAAAATAGATAACCCACATCCAGTACTTCTGTAAAAATGAAAGTGTATCTTTCAAGTCACTTTCTTTGAAGATTTAAAAATATTTTGTTTACATTTATTTTTTTGCATTCATCTATCTGTGTGCACACATGTACACTTGCATGAACATGTATACACACACACACACACACACACACACACACACACACACACACACACACGTCCACACAAGCCAAAATAGCCTAATGGATTTCCTAGAATTGGACCTGCAGGGAGTTTTGAGCCTCCTAGCAGGGGTGCTGAAAATCTGTCTCAGGTTCTCTGCAAGAGCAGCTTGTGCTCTTAAGCACCAAGTCATCTCTCCAGCCCTAGATCAGAACTGTTCTTAGAGTTCACATTCTAAACTCAACTCAGGATTACATTAGAAAGAAAAAGAACATTTTAAATGTGGCTGGTGACCCTGTGGCTGGCCATAAAAGCTTCCCTTATCTCTAGGTCAATAGAAATTACCTAATCCTAGGTATCGTTTATTAAAATTGAACATACATTTAAAATATCTGCATAGTTCTTATACAGTCTAGATGTCTTCTCTTAATATTCTAACTATAACCCATAAGTTTGAAAAGTACTGGAAGATCATTTGTCATCATGTATATTTGTATGTGTGGTTCCGTTTAACATACTCATTGAGTCTTCCTGTAGTTATCCAGTCTCATGAATCTTGAGCTAACTTGAGTAAGAAAAAAAAAAACATAAACAAACAAACTTCTCTCCTTACCTGGGACTATGATATAAATAAAACATGGACCAGAGAAATTAAGGAAGCTTTCTTTTACTTGCTGTATAAAAGCCAAGGGAGGGCTCTTTTTCCTCCAGTATTAAGTGTTTAGATTCAAATGGAAGATGTCTTTTAAAGTGATTTAAAATTTGAGGGTGTTTGGTTCTCTGATTGCTTGTACCATTCCCACTGCTCTCATGGGTGCCCAGCATGTATCACACTCATTTACAGTGATGGGAAAATTCAAACTCTTAGAGAGTTCAGAAGCAGGGGTTAAAACATGGTTCTCTATGAACATTGATTCATAAGTGATTATTGAGTCACATAAAGCTCTTTAAGATATTGGCTTTAAAATAATGGGTCATAATTCCAGGATGGTATTTCCACAACTCCAAACTTAAAGAAGGCAATTAAATATGAAATGGTCTCAGATTGATGGTCAGAGGAAAAATTTTTGCTTTCAATTAGTTTTAATTTCTGACTTTCCTTTGAGGAGCCTGAAGTAGCATAGCAGTTAAAGAAATACAATATCAAATAGGAAAACTATTAATAATTATCCCAAAAGGCAAGCAAGGCATCCGAACTTTTGGTGCATAGTTTTAAAAGATTTGAGAGAATACCAGTGGTGAGTGGTTAGGACCTGAACATTCAGAATTTTGTATAACAGGAAAAAATGAGGAGAAAAGCAAATATTACCAAGTTATGTATACTGAGTTTTGTTTTATAAATCATCTACTCTTATAGGTAGGAGTGTATTGAAAAATGAGACATGTCTTTTACTTGTTCCTATTCTAAGTGATTTGTTTCAACATGGGTTTGAAGATTATTTTATAGACTTCATATTCGGTCGCTGCCCTTAAATGTCTGATCATGTTGCATTTTTTCTGGGGCAACACTGAGATTTACTTTCATGATGCTACCTAACACTAATGGCACAGAATTGTCAGAGTGCCTTGAAAGGTTGCCACTAATTGCTTACCTAGTGAAGCAATTGCTAATATTATTACTGAGAGCATCCTTTACATTATGTGCAGGCAGAGTCCTTAAAAACCCATTGGTGTCCATGAAGACTTGTCCATTGTTGCTATTCTTGGCAGGAATAAAGGAGGTGATCCCAAGACCGCATGTCTTCTTTGTTGCACATCACTACCTTCACACATCAAGCAGCTCCGTGACCAGATCACTTTGAATTCTAGATGAATAATATGATGATTATACCGGAGGCAATTTTAATGTATTACTCTAATCTCCAGAGATGGAAGTTAATAAGCAACAAATTAATTTGATTCTAAAATTTTCCTTCCAAAACCAAAACCCTTTGACTTAGTAATATTGACTTGGAAAGCATATGCAGCATTCCGACTGTAAAATATAAAGTGTTTCTTTGATTTGAGTTGTGGGAGGGGGTGCAATCTGATCTAAATTAGCACTCTGAACTTGGAGTAAGGACCATTATTAGAAAACACTTTCTCACCCTTAGTATTTCTTTTTTCTATTGGTCTGAGTGCTCTATTCCTCAAGTAGTGCCTATTTATAGTATAACCCCAGTAGGAAAGAGGGCACTTCTGAGCTTAATGCTCATAAATTGTAGATGATATTTGAACCCAAATTTTCAATCAGGATGTAACATGTGCACTGTAATAAATGAATAGATAGGTAGATACACGGTTGATAAATGATGATGAAGAAGAAGGAAGAAAAAGAACAAAAGGAAGGAAGGAAGGGGGGATTTCAATAGATGACTGTTCTCTTAAGGGAGGATTGAAGAAGCAGAATGTCAAAGTTGCAGAGATAACCTTCACTTTAAAACTGGACAAGTCAGAAGGACATATTAGTAAAGATGGATTTAGCAGAATCTCTTATGCTATGCGACAAAGTCAGCAGGAGTCTAATCAAGCAATATGAAACAAAGGGAACACAGGCTATCCCCAGAGCCATACAGACGGCGCACACAGCAGCCATGGGACTGTTAACTCCAGTCTCTTCAAAGGGAAAAGCCAAGTTCCCAGGGACTGAATTCTGAACTCCTTTGAGGCTCCAGGCCCAGCCCCAGACTGTCCTTGCCAAGTCCAATCCTGAACAAGGACACAGAACTAGGTTCCTTTTGTCCTTTCATAAGGGCCTCTGAGAAAGCCTTGGATTGGTCCAGCTCTCAACAGCTCTTCCTATTTTATTTCTTAAGGCCAGATGAGTTCCTGGTGCCTGGATGTTTAAAAGACTCCTAAGTTGTCTGAACTAACAAACATTTCTATCGGATTATTAACATAAGCATTTGAATCATAATAGTGAATGAATGTTGAAGGGTGTAAAAACAAGTGAAATTCCTAAAAGTGTACATAATAAATTTTTGGTCAGCTTAGGAGGGGAATTTATACAACTAGTGAAGGGACAATTGATACAGGTAATTTAGAATTGTCCCCCATTTTCTGGAATAGAGGAACTCCCATTTAGTAACATATAAGGGAGGTTAACATAAGCACTAAGTCCAATGTAAAAGGTTGTCCATATTAGAATTGTTCTTTTTTTTTTTTCTGTAAGTCTCATAGATGATCACTCTGTCCAGGGCTGTCTCTAACAGCAAAAGGTCCAGTTGAGCCTGTTTCTCTGGAGACATTATAACAGGATATAACCAATGAAGAAAACTTGGAAGTTATCATCCAGACCAGGAGGGCACATCCAGAACAAGTCAACCAGCACACTAGGTCATCCACTCAGAGGCACAGTGTTCTTTTGAACCATGATGAAGCATGCCCCCAAGGAGCTTCTCATTCTGTAACCGGGGACCAGATTCTCACTGCACACTGGGAAATATCCATTGATGGGGAAACCTGTGGGTGATTAGAAACCAGAAAACTCAAGTGAGAAATAAATTGTCTATGTCTGAGAAACTATACTTTAGATTTCTCCTGGACTCCAAAGACATAGGACATACATGTCATCCAGATAGAAGGATATATATGTATTGAGCCACCAATGACAAACACATAAGAATGGTTGATGATTCCCTAGGGTAGCCAAAGAGAGAAGGGCAGAGATTCATATGAGAAACACAAAAAAGACCAAATACACAGCTCTGATATTTTTAACTTTGTGTGATATTTTAATAGCCAGTTATTTTTAAAGAAACTTTGATTTGGCATATATTATAGACAGTTTTTGTAACTGTTAATCTTAGACATTGTGAACTTTAATATCAAATACATTATCTTTTAATTCTTATCCTCTATATGCCTATAGACCTTATTAGGACGTTTTAAAACTTATAAACACATTTTAGTTTTTTATTTTATGAACATATATATATATATATATCAATTTTATAAATAAATCTTCACTTATTGAAATATTTTTACTTTTTATCATCATATAAATTTTATATTTAATACCAAAAGACTTTATATCTATATAGACAGCTCCCCCCTTTTTATATAAAATTTGCTTGAAAGGCCTTATTGGAGCAAATGTCCAATGAGATTAAGATGAGCAGAGCCCCTTAGTGGCAGCAGTTTTGAATTTTTGCTGTCTAGTTCTCTTTGTTGGTATGTTCGTGTTATATATCATGTAAAACTATCAAAATTAAAACAAAATGTTAAAATCATAAAATCTTTTAGTTAAAGGAAGCTAACTAAGGTAGTTAAAAGAAGAAGTAGGGTTTGTGTGTGTGTGTGTGTGTGTGTGTGTGTGTGTCTTTACTGTTTGTTTGCTTGTTTTTATTTTTTTTAAGAAATGAAGAAAAGATGGGCTGTGGTGGAGCACCCCTTTAATCCCAGTACTTGGAAGGCAGAGGCAGATGGATCTCTATGATTTTAAGGCCAGCCTGGTCAGCTAGTTCTAGGACAGCTGATGGCTGAGGCTAAACAAAGAAACCCTGTCTCAAAACAAAACAGGCATGCAAGGAAGGAAGGAAGGAAGGAAGGAAGGAAGGAAGGAAGGAAGGAAGGAAGGAAGGAAGGAAGGAAGGAAGGAAGAAAAAGGGAAAGAGAAAGTTAACTTTTCCATCTCCTTAAGGAAGGTTACCAGCTCTGGTCCAGTGTTTATTTTGTATTTTCCTATTAGTCTTTTTCTTCTCCTTTCCCCTGTCATAGTCATAAAACCGGTTTGGCCCAAGAAAGGGAGTAAATATACAGAGGAAAAAAAACATGCTTGAATATGAAATGGGAGGGCTAAGCTCCAGATTTCAGAGGCAGCATTTCCACTCTAACAGAAACAGGACAAGCTGACAGCGGTGCCGACTCTGCTTTACAAGCAGGGGTTCACTAGCCCTACAGCATCCAAATTTGAACTGGTAAAACCCGACATGCTGAAATGAAAGGAGTGGAAACAGAAAGGATGCTTCACGTGGGAAATGTTCTCAACATCTGGCATGCTGAAGTGGTTTGAGTCTGTCTCTGTCCCTCACCTCAGGTATTTTGCCCCACCTGCCCTGCTTGGAACCCAGCTGCTCCTTGAAGACCTGCTGCACTGAGGTGGGGGGCAGGTCTCCCAGGAAACCCTAGGTGGGGCCACTTTACCAAGGAACCAGGTGTTCTGTTGCCCCTTGAGCAGGCATCCAGCCTGCTCAGCCTCTGCCAGGGTGTTTCAACTGCCCTCCTCTTTTTCCCTGCTGTAGTGGGAAAAATCCAGAAAGATCAAGCAGGTGTTTTGCCCAAAATATCAGGAGGCTTTGGCTCCTGCAGCTTCCCCAAATGAAGAGTGGAAGGCTTTAATAGAAGACCTAATAATCTTGTATGATAAAAGAGGAGGGGAACTTGCCTCAGATAAATGAGGCAGAGCCATTTCAGGTGATTTTAAAACAGTGTTATCCGAAAAGGAAACATTCTCCTTTCCTCTGAGGTATCATGAAGGGAAAGTAATGGAGAACTGGCCCAGCTTTCTCATCCTCAGAGCCTTTTATCTCTATTTTTCAGCCTTTCCCCCACATCTAATGTCTGGGAGTCTGTTTTGGAGTAGAGTGCTCAGATCTACAGTGATATTGAATTATAAGTGAATCAACTTTTCTGTGGATCCAAACAATCTCTGATCAAATTGTACCGTGCAAACTTGTGAATAAAAACCCATGTAGCATATGTAGCATTAGCTCTGTCTTTAAACAGTTACCTACACCTTTCCATGTCTTTAAGTTTCTAGAACCTTCTTCAGGGAACCAAGGGCAGAGTTTTTGAATGAAAGGAAACACAGTAGCAACACATTACCAAATGAGAAAGCATGCAGAAGCAAAGGATCCTGCAAGCCAATGATTCTCAGCCCCACTGATGCTGCAACCCTTTAACACAGTTCCTCATGTTGTGGTGACCCCAATCTCATTATTTTGTTGCTCCTTCATAACTGTAATTTTCTACTGTTATGAATCATAATGTAATTATCTGTGTTTTCTGATGGTCTAAGGCAACCCCTGTGAAAGGGTTGTGCAACCTCTAGAGGGTAGAAACCCACAGGTTGGGATCACTGATCTAAAGAAACAACTGTGCTCTTAAGAATTTTGCTATCCCATGCTTTACACTGATGTTTCAGCCTCCTCCTTCCGGCTGACATCTTTTATTTATCTATACATCATGGCAGCACCTACTCTTTCTCCTGTACTCAGGTGTCTCTGTTTGGGTGCCATTTTGACCTGAACCAGCAGGTCATTCTTCTGAGAGAGAAGACCAGGGGGTCAGATGATAAGGAGATGAAAGACAGAGAAGATAAAATTTTGGGTCTGGATGTCTTGCTCAAGCTATGTCTTATGTCAAGCAAACTTATTAAGATGTACAGCACCTTATATACTGCTTCCAGGAGACAAATGGGACAGAGTCAGTGGAATCTATCATACAATGGAACTAAGTCAGCAGGAGGCTAGTCAAGCAGTGTTATCCAAATGGAACACAGGCATTACAGACAGAGCATGAAACATCCATGAGACTGATAACTCTAGTCTCTTCGAGGTGAAAAGCCAAATTCTCAGCAACTGAATCCTTGACTCCCTTGATATTCCAGCCCCAGCCCCAGACTGGCCTTTCCAAGTCCAATCTGAGCAAGGACGCAAGGATGCCAGAACTACGTTCTTTTTGTCTTTTCATCAGGACGTCTGAGAAAGCCCTGGATTGGTCCAGATCTCAGCAGCACAGCAGATACAAGTGTTTGCTGTATGTGTGTGATTTCAGGGCTGACCACTTGGTATGATCCATTTGGTGAGCTCTTTCCTGGAGAAGGCTACTTCTACCACTCTCAGCATTCCTTAGTTGCCTGCAGTTCTTTCCCTCAGGTGGAGGTTCCATGAGAGTTGCCTAACGTTATATAGACTGAGCACATTATTTATATAATTTAGGAGTGTGTGTGTGTGTGTGTGTGTGTGTGTGTGTGTGTGTGTGTGTGTATGTGTGTGTGTGTAATAACAAAATAATAGACACCATAAACTTGAGAGAGAACAAGAAGGAAAATATATAAGGTGGATTGGCTGGAGGAAAGGGAAGGGAAGAATGATATGATTACATTGTAATTTCAAATTGTAAAACTGAAACTATAACAAGAGCATTTGCTGCTCTTGCAGGAGACCTGGTTCTGTTCCTGGTATTCACATGATGCCTTACAGCCATCTGTAAGTACAGTTTGGCCTCAGTGGGCTCCAGGCTTGCATAGTGATACTTATACATACATGCAAACATATTTATCTTTAGTACTCACCCAGAGGACCTGTGTTCAATTCCCAGAACCCACGTGGTACCTTAATAATGTCTGTAACTCCAATTCAGAGATCCAACACCTTTCTCAGGCATCCACAGCCACGAGGAATACACATGATACACTTATATACATGAAGGAAAAATTCCCAAACACCCAATATAAAAATATTCTTTTAATTAAAATCAAAAAATAAATCTAGTTCATAAGACATTTGGGGGAGAGTGGAACAACTAATCAAATTACTTGTAAACTTGAGAACATGAATTACTCCAATCCAAATTTACCTCCAAATGAATGGTGTTTTTCAGATACTCTAGTTTGTCTTGGGTTACAATGCTTGGGTATTAATGGACAGAGAGAGACGAGCCTGAGGTAAAGTACCACTGACCCAGAGTATTGAACATTACTCTGTGAGATGATTGTGATGTTTGTGATCACTGTTGGTGTCAGAACCTGGGCAAAAATCGGTATACCAAGTTTTTGGGGAATGTGCATGCTTAGAGAGGGACCCCAGCTAAGGTGCCTGTATGAAGTCCAATCCCATAAGATTAACAACTTGCAACTGTGAACAAATCCAGGAGAAGCTAATAGAGAGGAAACTTCTTTCCCATTGACTATAATTGAGATATTAATTTTGTGTTTTAGATTTGTCATAATTAAAACTGACTTTAAGAGAAATATTTTCTCTTTCACAGGACATACATGATGTGAGGAATTAAATATTTTGTTTCCTGAAGTATAATTGCTATATGATTCTGTTTTCATAAAACAGGGTGTAGTGCTAGCTTTGGATGTATAAATAAGATGAGCAGAAGACAAAATGATTCATTGGCTGATCTAACAATAGCACTCTGGACTCTCAGTGGGATTTTCTTAAACTAATAATATGGCTGGCAAAGATGACATGTCAGGTGCCTCATTCCTTTCAAAGACCAAATCATGTCAAGAAATCACTTTACAACTTTAAATACATTACACAAGACACAATACCACAAGAAGGTGTACTTAATGTGCCAAACACATCTACTTGTCTCCAAAGTCCTGTTTCATTTCATCATGATTCCATTTCCCAATGATGTATTTATCAGGTCACTTTATCTGACCTGTTCCATCATTTAATTTTATCCATGTAGTCTTGTTTACTGGTGCCATTATGCCACCCAATTCTTCCTTCTGCATGTAACTCTGCCCTCTGTCAGTATCACCATGGTGTTTTTCCTCCAAAGATCACGGGGAATATTCTCTTTAAAAGTGTTTGTCCATGTAGTACAGAGAAAAAATACAGATGCACATGGGGCTGCTTAGTATAAAATCTTCTGATGCATATGTATTGCATAAGATAATATTTATGTTTTATATAAGGTTACATGTGATGCTCTGCAAATGCTATTCTATTTTCTTCTCTCCTCTCATTCCTCCCTGTTTAACAGCAGACAAACCCAGGGAGCCTTGAATGAATCCGATGACCCTGAGACAGGCTGTCTAACTGATAACAAGCCAACTTCTCGACACTTCTACCCTGTCGCCTTGCTTCTCGTCAGTTCACACCTGCTTGTTGTGTGGCTTATTTTAAGTCTTGCATTACTCTTAGCCAAATACCAATAAATTTTATGCTGTGTTCCTTTATTTTCTACAAATGACAATGGACTTTAATTCTGGGAACTATGTTGTAATATTTCTACACTTTCAGATTCACAGAATTTAAAAACAAACAAACAAAAAAGGAAATGTTTGAATTGTGGTTTTTGTTTTGTTTTGTTTTTCCTAAAACCTAAAAGGCAAAAAGTACTATGCATTAAGTGAATTATTTTGCTCTCTTGTTCACCAAAAAGTGTTTTCCCACTGTTAAGTAGCTAAAGATGTGTTTTCAAATTACAATCTTTGGAACAAGACAAAGACTAGAATCCTGAAAGCTTGAAGTTCTGAACCTCCCCTTCCCATGTCATGCATTAAATAAATTAGGACTGACATTGTGCAACAGTTAAACCCTGAGACAATCTGGGAAGCAGGAGGGTGCAGAGTTTCTTTCCACTGTGCTAATAACATAGTTTCGATAAGCTGATAGAAGTGTGTCTGCTTTCCCACTCTGGTCCTCCTTGTCTCTTAGTCATTGCAGCTTTTAACCTTCTTGTGTCAAGTAACTTTATGGAAAGAATGGCTATTTATGTTTTGTAATTAAATTAACCTGTTTGTAACTATTGTTTGGGTTGATTTGGCTTTCAAACTACTTTTCTATTCTTTTTAACAAGGTCTCATTTGTGTCTTGATGCGCCATTTTTAGCACCTGTGACTTTTGTACTGTGGTTGAGGAAAACTCTTCTTTTGTGAAGCTGATATTTGGAGCAGGGTGCTGAGAAAGCCATCTGCTCTCTTCACTGCATAGCTAAAACAATGAAGTCAAATAGGAACAGAACTTCCTTTTAAAAATCTATAGGGCCAGACTTAATAAATTAAATGCCTTATTCCTAGAGCTGCATCCTTAGGGCTATGTGTAGATTTTAATGTGTTTTAAGGGACTGATAGATAATTTGTGGAAAAGTTATACAAAGGCAGATATATTTATGAAGCTAAAGTATAGATGTATTGTGGAACAAATTATATTTAAAGAGTTTATCAAAAGTTAAATATCTGTTAAGAAACTTAATCATATCTTTCCGAAGGCAATAATGGTATTGAGCCTGGCCTAGGATTTAATTTTTGTAAGATGTATCATCACATGTGGGGGAAAAATGTAGAGTTGAATCTTTGTTATTTTTACTTGGACTGTTGCTGCAACTCTGCATTGAACAAATAAAGCATATTTATTTATTCTGTGTTTCATGAAGTTGTACTTTTTCCCCTTTCACCAGAGAAGGATGCCGTATAGAGAATGTACTGAAGAATATCAAATGCAGAAGGTATGCTTTCAACATGCTACAGCTGATGGCTTTCCCCAAGTGCTACCGACCTCCAGAAGGCACTTATGGAAAAGCTGACACCTAAGTTTACCAACATGGAAACAAACAGGAATACAGATGCTTTGCGGTTGGAAGAGCTCCACTTCTGTCTTTTTTGCTTTTTATTGTTATGAGTTGTGGGGTGAGGTACTCCTGGGTGTCGCTCATATCAAAACCAATGCATCACTCATTAAGAAAGTGACCCAGCACCGCTATGTCCAGTCTATCTTTTCTCCCTTGTGTTAACTCTAACTGGTTGGGGTTAGTTCACAAAGTTCAATTCCGTTCATAGGGTATTTTAATTAAACAAAAACATGTCTCGAGGAAACAAAGTGGCTCCGATGGTACCAGAGGTGACTCAGCAAATGAATGCCACACTCCATCCAAACTGTAGAGAGGATGCTATTTTGGAGTCTTGACTGTAGACAAGCTCACAGCCTAGCTTATTGGGCTTTATGAAATACATGCATAGTAAATGCAATTAGGTAACATGAACCCAAAGATGGGTGCAAACATATCTACAAACCATGTCATCCAGTTCACATCTGATTCCACCTTATATGCTGTAGATAAAAGTGTGATTACAAGCTATAAGGCAAAACCATGGATCTTTGAAGAACTCTGATGTGGGCTGTGAAACCCACCTAGAGACACAGCAGCATGGAACCTTTAATGGTGTGATGGCAAAAGACTTCAAGGAACTAAAATTGTGAAGAAATTTAAGAATAGTGTCCATCTGCTGGTACCCAAAATGAAAATCACCAGCAGTTTGAATTTCATTTGGGAAAAACCATAGAAGTGAGAGACTTTCCCTGGCAGTCCTCCTATGTGTGAGTTTGCAATCTATCATAGGCCAATATATTTGTAATATGGAACACTATAACATATATGAGTCATAAACAGTGATAAATTTCACAGTAATTTTTAGTTAACCAGGATTTCAAATTTGTCCTTGTAGAAAAATACCCCCATATATAAAATTACAAACATTCCAAATTTGTTGTTTCCTTAGAGACAGAGCACATTGTGTAAGACCACCAGTCAAAGAAGTGAGTAAACCAAGGCAGTTCACCTTGATGACTGCAGAAAAGCAATTACAACCACCCATAACATCTAGCTCTTGAACTTCCTAGTCTGTGACGTCTGTCTTCTCTAGACCAACTACACTAGCTCTGAGAATTCACAGAGGAGAGTCAAGTGGAAATTAGGGTTTATCACTGGAGTTGATGCTTAGAGCAAAGTGATATGAACAAAATCTGTATTCTTCCAATTCACACTGGAAAATGTTGTTCTAAACGTGTCTCTGAAGACACTAGAGGTTCCCTACACAGACACCTCTTTGTTGTCACATCACTCAAGGGTTGTACTCTATGTCTTTGCAGGTAACACGATAGCTGGCCTAAGATGCTTGCCGTAAAGGTTTTCCAGATAGATCTCTAGCCCATGTTGAGTTTTCAAAAGTCTGAAAAAGATGATAAGCCCCTGAGACTTCTATGTGCAATTATCCATTTCTCATTTTAGATAATAGGCCTGTGGCTATTGCCAAAGCAGTTGCCAAACTGTTTGTACCCTTTAAAATGAAAAAAAAAAAGCATCTAAACATGGAAATAATTATCTTAGTGTTGTGAGAGCTACTCTCATTTCAGTGATTTAATGTAATCTTTTAACTATTAGATTTTTAACTAGGTGGTAGGATTTGTGGTTATTCTCATTACTGTATTGAGTTTAAGATAAAAAGAGGTGTGATGACAGAGGTTTTGTGTCTATTTCTGGGTTTTTCTTAGTAACTTCAGGGTAGATATGCATCCCAGGATATTTTATATGATTATTAGTTCATAAATATTTTATAAACAATTTTTGTTTATATATTTTTATAAATTAACCTTCTTAACTCAAATATGCAAAATATTTATTAACTGGAAAGCCTATAGTAAGGTTTTCCAGTTTTGTATGAAATTTCATAGGACAATTTTTCTTTGTCAATGAATGCTAATACAGAAATATCAAAGTTAGACCTGTCTATGTATACATACCAAATGAACTTTTATTCATTGGCAGCATTAGCATCATTTCCTATGGGAATCTTACACCTGTACACCCTTTCAATAGAGGATCTTACCAAGAAAATTCTTATTTCCTAAGCATGATTGCTCTTCTCCAAATGCACTCAGACAACCCCTGCATGATTCATCATAAATGAAATGTTTTAAGATCTCCCTTGTACAAACAGAGGCGCAGTCATGCAGTTCTATGAGCTGCTGTCCTACTGTTCTATCCATATTTTTACTGAAAATTTGTATCGCAGGCATATCTAGGGAGAGCACATGGAGTCAAACAATCAAAAATGACATTTTTAAACAATACAATCTTCTTTCTCACAAATAAGATTTTATCCTACTCTCATCAAATGAAGGTATCAATTCTGGATTAACTATTTACAGAGAACCAGGAGAAACATGCTAAAAGCACAAAAAGATAAAGCCATGATTATTATCCAAAAGTCTAGAGTTGTGTGCATGTCTTCCAGACAGCTAAATATATACTTGAACAATCTGATTGAAGCAGAGCCATAATTGTGTACACTGGTTCACTGAATTCCCACCTCTGCTTTCTTCCTAAATATTGCCTTGAGTTTACCCACACACTGCATAAAACATCTTCTAGATGCTAACATCTGGGTAAGTCTGATAATCCATGATGCAGATGATGATTATGTAAAATCAGGCCACTCACCACTCCTAATACTCTTGGTTCTGACAAACTGTGGCTCCTTGAAAGCTGACATTGAATGGATGATTCACCCACCCCTTCATATGTTAGGTGGTTTTCATAAAGCAAGACTCCAAACAGTAAAGGGGGAAACAAACATGATTTTTTTCTAATCAAATCAAATCCCTCCCTATGTAAATGTGCTGTGACAAGAGACATTCTCACAGGTGTGCCCAAACTGGCCCTAGATGACTCAAGATAAGTGATCATCAAGTTTTCAGGAATTTTACAGGCTAGTTGCTACACAGTGCCATGGCTAACTGTAAGGTGTGAAATGAATTTATTAAAAGTAAAGACGACCACAAAACTTACCATTTCCTGTATTTTAAAAAACCACATTTTGCAGTTTAACCCCTTCTAAATGTACTTGGCTCTGGTGTTCCTGAATTGGGCAAATGCTGTATTGTAATACACAACCGTGAATCTCCTGAATCCACATTTAAGAACACAATGTTAGTATCTTGTAATCAGCCACAATGGGACTATTTACACCACAGAAACTGGCAAATTCTATAAACTAGGATGTTTGTATCTTGAAATAGCAGTTGTTAAGCATTTATCAAATAGCGTATGGCTCAATACCGCTATAACATTTTTTCTATAGAAAATAACAAATTTTTGAAGGGAAGTTACAATTATTAGAATGAGTTTTTAATGAAGTAGTTTTTAATCAGAGTATTATAATTTTATGTTGGATTTTATTTTCTTTAATGAAATCTGCATGTATGTACAGTTGAGTGGAAACATTTTATTAATAATCATAATTACTAATATTGATCATTGTAATAATTATTAAAGGGATGAGTTTAAATCTATCAGTAATGTGATGCAAGTGGCCCTTAGCAAGATGGCCTTAGTGTAAATAATGTCAGGGCTATAGTCAGGAAAATGTTGTTAATCACAATATCACTAAAATACGCCCCATCTCACTTTCTAAACATTTGATTATGGCATTGCTGAGAGTAAAACAGAACCACATCACAATATCCAATGTTTACTAAGTTAAACACAGTTGAAGCCCAGACTGTTTAATTAAATAAGTTAAACTATGGCAATATGCTAAGACAACCCAGATATAGGTATTTGATTACCAAATGCCATATTATTTTAGTTCAATATGAGAGAAACATTTTGTAATCTTTTATGAACTAAATTAAATTTGGGAGTGTCAAGTCAGGGTTTGTCTTTCCACACATGTTAGGGAATCTTGTTTAAGAGACTCTGCTCATCAGGGTGGAGGGAAACAGGTAGAGTGGAGAGAGGCAGGTAGAGGGAGGGAGAAAGGGAAGCAGGTAGAGTGGGCACAAAACAACTCCACTATCTAGGAGCTGTATACCGTGTGCACTACTCACAATGGAAAACAATATTCAATTTGCTAAGAACTTGCCTGATTGATTGACAGGTTTAACATAAACTCATATTCATTTAGCCCATTTCCAATCTTCATAAGCTATGCCCCAGTATTTATGATATTAGCCTTATAAATAAAATGACCTTGTGTAGTTAATCTTCTCTTTCTCTGACAGCTTGAAATTAGTATTTTTTATTGCACCTTTCCATACAAAGATGCAAGCTATAGCAAGCACTGTCTTTAAAAATAGAAAGATAAAAATCAACATTTTAGATAAAATACAGTGTGCCAGTTAATATGAAGTTAAAGAACAGGAATTTGCACTCTGTCTTTCTGAGCAATGAGGCATGTTAATCTCTCTTTGAATTTTTATTTCCAAGACTATGAAATACATTACTTATGCCTCTGATATAAGAGACCCAGATAATGCCTAACTAAAAAAGGGACACATATAAGGTAATATTAATCTCTCAAATGGAGGATTCAATTGTTTATCCTGAAATTGGATTTTTACTCAGGTGTGCATATTTAAAGAAAAAGATGTCCGGGCTTTTGCTCCAAAGAGCACGGACACTAGTGTAAATGCAACTTAGGAGAATGCTTCTGTCCTTAAGCCAAGTACTGTAAGTACACACCAGTACACTCTATCTCTCGGTAACAGTAGTGTTTAAACAGGGAGGAATATACCATTCTGCACTGGAAGAATGTCTACAAACATTTCAAATTATTCATATGTAAAAAGGGGCACAATGTGTCAGTGTGGCTTTTGTGATGCAGGCTCTAGAGGCTCAAATTTGGCTAATATGCCTCTAATATCTGTATATTTCTTGGAATTATTTATGTCACCATCAAGATCATAACCTATCTGTGCTGAGCCTTCACACTTTTCAAAAGGAAGAACTGTCATTTACCTGCACATGCCATCCTTTGTACACATACTTTCTTATGTGAACATTTTATCTTTTAATTTCATGCATTGTCTGATTCTTGAGGTATTCATTTGAAAGGCTGACACTTGCTTTCTTTTTATGTTAAATATATATCCTAGAAAAACCAATAATGTATATTCCCAGGAAAGGAACCACAAATAGATAGATCACTTTATATCAGCATTGGAAGAAATATCACATTTGTTTTATTTTGTGTAAATCATATTCATTATGCACTGTATGTATATTTTTGTTGAAATAAATATGGTTTTATTTTTATGTTTCTGTCTCTTTCTCCCCATTATACATTATTTTATCAATGTAGCAACATTAAACACTAGTGAAAATAACAAAAGTTTAGTCCAAATAACATTTCAGAAAATTAGACCTCACTTCTGCTAGACTATAATAACAATGCATGTTTTATATTTATCACCAGTTAGTCTAATTTTGCTGGCAAAGTGGGCTTCCATGGTCACCCTTCTTTGGGGAAACATCATGCACAACCCCCAGAGTCAAAAATGTTATAGATGTTAGGTAGGTGGGTGGATAGATAGATTGGATAGATAGATAGATAGATAGATAGATAGATGATAGATAGATAGATAGATAGATAGATAGATAGATAGATAGATAGATAGATAGATGATAGATAGACAGACAGACAGGTTGGATGAATGGGTAGATAGATAGGTAGATAGATACATATATAGATACATAAATAGGTACATAGAGAGATAGGTAGATACATAGACAAGATAGATTTAACCTACTGAGTCCAATTAGTCCTGCCCACATATGTGTGTAGAAGATCATCCAGCAGGGCACAGGCATCTTACCAGTGGCCACACTCTTAAAGAAATATGATTCTCCCTCCCCAAGCAGCCAACCTCTACTAACAGCTCCCCAACTGTGAGTGAGGGAATCATTAATCTTTGTTGTCTAGATACAATGTAGAGTCATTTGAACATACCAAACTAATTCTTCTTCTTTTATATTTCTTCAAGATGATCATTTGTGATTCTTTATAGCAGATAACAATAGAAGACAAATTCCAAAGGCATTAATTTAGATCTTTTTGCAAAGGAATTAACTAAATGGAGCCTGGGGGCATATGTTAAGAATGAACTTTTACCATCTGGTGTGTTTCAAGAATGTAGCTGATACAGCAGAGAGAGAGAGGAGAGAGGGAGAGGAGAGAGAGAGAGAGAGAGAGAGAGAGAGAGAGAGAGAGAGAGAGAGCATTCCTTCTGTGAGGTCATCATCACCAGTATGTGTTCTTACTAACAGTGCATCTTTCTGTATCAGCACAGGAAGGATGCTGGAGGTAGATAATATGACATGGCCCAAAGTAAATCACAGTAAAATGCTGCCCACCAGAGAGCTGGGGAGTGGCCTGTATGAAATAGCACTATTCTACTGTCTTAAACACACTCATATGTGGGCTCCTTGATTCCTACAAGGGAAAAAATCATCAGTCAAAGTAAGAATACAATAAGGGAACCAAAGAGACTGATCTGGGATGCTGTCTTGATTTAATCAGAAAGATGATTTAGGAGGACATGTGGCTATAATTGCTGTTGGTCAGGGCAACACCTGTTTCTGCCAGTGTAGCAACCAAGATGTGATTCTGGGGCTGTGTCTACCCATCCATTTACTACTAAGCACTGAGTTCTCTCTTCTCTTGATTTTGTTAAGTAACTATGGCTCAAGAAATAATCTTTCAATAAGTGATAAGTCAAATAGTTGTAGATGGGGAAAGTACATTGGAGTAGGACACTGGGGGGATGGCCCCATCCTGCTAACACCACACATACCTTCTTGTACCTGCGACTTTACTCTTCAGTATAGTCTGAGTTTCAGAACTGTGAAATATTCACCTGCTTTGGCCTGGAAAGATGGCTTCTCTCTCTTCATATGATCATAAACTTCAGTCAGTCACCACATCCTTAGTGACAGTTCAATCCATCTGTAGTTTTTATTCCTTTTTAAGTGCCCTCAGTCCCCATTACTCTGTATCTCCTGCTTTCTGTATTCATTTCCTGCCTCTCATAAATACCCTAAATTCTAGAGGAATTCTTCATCTTTGTTCAATTAGCTCTCCTTTCAGATGCACAGCCACTGTTTCCAAGAAGAAAGCTGCACAACCCAACTGAGGAATGTGTACTTCTGAGTGGCTGTATCTAGAGAGAAATCACCAGTTCCCTGATCATTAGATGAGGTCGTATGTCAAGTTCTTAATGTTTCTTTGTCTTCAACTTCTTCTGTATCTGTAACAGGAGGGCAATTATATGGCTTACCACATGTTGAAGCATGAGAAAAACATGTATGCATGCATGTCCCTGATGGCAGTGACTCTAGGGAAGAGATCCATTCCTTGGCTGTCACTTTATGTCCACTCCTGCAGCCCAAGTACCTGAAATACAAGGGCTAAAACCCAAAATTTCATTGCTTTGACATGTTTGCTGTGACAGCTCAGGATACTATGAAAGTTCTGCTGGCAGCATCCATCTGTACCACACAGAAGGTAGCAGGAGCATGCAGCACACACAGTTTCGCTGCCCCTATGTGGACAGCCTGACAAGCTTCAGTGGAGCTCAGGCAGCATGTGGATTCCTATTTCTCCCATCAACACCCATCTTCCTGCATCAGTGTTGGCAAAAGACTCCAGAACCACATTTTCATGACTGTGAAGTGATAATGGTGGCTCCTGATAACTATATTACAGTGGCTTGAAGACACACCAATCCATTTACAATGTAATATTTTAAAGTAATTTCCAAGGATTTTATAAATATTTTCTTCCCATTATAAAATGTAGCATATGATTTTCTGCCATAAATAGTTAGATTTGCTTTTTAAAAATAAAAATGCTATATTATTGTATATATATGTATACATATACAATGTATATGTATACATTGCTAATGTATGTATCTTTGCTAATGATATGTATCTTTGATGCATAGTAATCTGGTTTTGGTATTGTCTTTCAGCGTATCTGCTTTCATGTTTTAAAATATTAATAATTGCTTTTCTATCTCCCCACTTTATACATAGCCCTGCCTGTTCAATGGATCAGTATATTAGCCATAAAGATTTATAAGCTTGAATTAGCATTGACTCTTCTTTGACTGTTGACATATGTCACCCCTCTTGTCATGAAGGTTGTAAATGTGACAACCACATAGCCTTGAAAGCTGGACCCTCCTGCTTCCATTGACAAAAAGGGTCTCTTTAATCTGCATCTTTCCTTATAATGATAATTCCACTTGAAATAAGTAAAGTTTTTTTTTATTTAATCTTAATCTTTTCTACAATTTTCCCTCACTTTCCCTTTAAGGATTATCTTCCAAAACCTGAGTCTTTGCATAAAGTGAAAATTCACACACACACACACACACACACACACACCACTTTGAGTTAAACAAATTTCATTTTCTTACAATATTGTTTCAAATAGAATCAATTTCCTTTTGTTTTTAATTTTTACCTATATCATTGTTCATATCCATTCCTTTATTTGATTGATTTTTCCTTGGTAGATTTTTAAAAAATGTTTTTATTCTTTAATTACTACTCATATTTACATATCCATCCCCCATTCCCTCACCCTCCCATAATCCCATGTTCCCCACCAACCCCACCCCACCCATCCCCAAACTCCTCCCCAGGGATAGTGAGGCCTTCAACCAGGGAACTTCAAAGTCTGTCATATCATTTGGGGGAGGGCCTTGGCCCTCATTGCTGTATCTGGACTGCAATAGTATCCCTCCATAGGGAATGGGCTCCCAAAGTCCATTTGTGCTCTAGGGTTAAAGACTGGCTCCACCTTTAGAGGTCCCATAAACTGTCTTGGCCTCCTGGCTGGCACCCACATTCAGAGGGCTTGGTTCAGTCCATTGCTGTTTCCTCAGCTTTATGACTAGGGACTCCATGCTCTCACTAAATCAGGTCAACTGTTTCTGCAGGTTTCTGCAGCATTGTCTTGGCTTCTTTGCTCATCCCTCCTACCTCTTCACAATTGTATTCCAGGGGTATGGTTCAGAGCTTAGCTGTGGGTGCCTGTTTCTGCTTCTAACAGCTACTGGATGAAGGCTCTAGGAATGGTAACCAAGATAGACACCAATCTCATTATGGGGGAAGGGCATCAATGGAATTCTCTCCACCACTGCTTAGATTCTTAATTGGGGTCATCCCTGTGGATCTCCTAACATTTCCCCTGTGCCAGACCTCTCTCTATACCTGTACTATCTCCCTCTATCAAGGCATCTCCTTTCTTGCCCTCCTCTATTCCTCCCCTGTCTCAGACTTCTTGTTCTCCCCCTCCCCTCCTTCCCTTCCCACCACCTTCATCTCCACCCACACCCCGTGATTCCATCTTTTTCAGGAGGTCTCATCCCCCTCCCTTTCTTCAAGGTACTATGCAATCTTCTGTTGGGGCCCTCCTTGTTTTCTAGCTCCTCCAGCAGTGTGGATTGTAGGCTGGTAGTCCTTGGCTGTATATGAGTGAGTTCATATTATCTTTTTGTGACTGGGTTACCTCACTCAGGATGGATTCTTCTAGTTCCATCCATTTGTCTGTGAATTTCAAGATTCTATTGTTATTTTTGTTTTTTTGTTTTTTTCTGATGAGTAGTACTCCATTGTGTAAATGTACCACATTTTCTCTATCCATTTTTCAGTTTAAGGGCATCTAGGTTGCTTCCATGTTCTGGCTATTACAAATAATGCTACTATGAACATATTTGAACATATATCCTTATTGTATGAATTGTATGAATACATTCTTTGTGTATATGCCCAAGAGAGGAATTGCTGGATCTTGAGGTAGACTGATTCCCATTTTCCTGAGAAACCGCCATATGTTTTCCAAAGTAGTTGTAAAAGTTTGCACTTCCACCAGCAATGGAGGAGTGTTCCTCTTTCTCAACATCTTCTCCAGCATAGACTCTCGTTGGTGTTATTGATTTTAGCTATTCTGATAGGAGTAAGATGGTATCTCAAAGTCGTTTTGAGTTGCATTTCCTTGATGGCTAAGGATGTTGAGCACTTTCTCAAAGTGTCTTTCAGGTGTTTTATATTCCTCTGTTGAGAATGCACTATTTAGTTCTGCACTCTACTTTTTAATTGCATTGTTTGATGTTTTGTTGACTAGCTTCTTGAGTTCATCATATATTTTGGTAATCAGCCCTCAGTCAGATGGGGGTTTGGTGAAGATCTTTTCCCATTCTGTGGGCTGGCATTTTGTCTTGCTGACTGTGTCCTTTGTCTTACAGAAGCTTCTCAGTTTCAGGAGATCCCATTTATTAATTGTCGATCTCAATGTTTGTGCTACTGGTGTTATGTTCAGAAAGCAGGTTCCTGTACCATTTTGTTTCAGGGTACCACCAACATTCTCTTCTAGGAGGATCAGTGTGGCTGAATTTATGTTGAGGTCCTTGATCCACTGGAATTTATGTTTTGTGCATGGTGATTGATATTGATCTATCTGCAATCTTCTACGTGTCTGAATCCAGTTATGCCAACACCATTTGTTGAAGATGCTTTCTTTTTTCCATTGTATAACTTTACCTTCTTTGTCAAAAATCAGGTGTTCATAGGTGCAGGGTTTTCAATTTGATTCCATTGGTTAACCTGACTATTTTTGTGCCAATACCAAGCTGTTTTAAGGACTGTGGCTCTGTAATACAGCTGAAGTCAGGGATGCTGATGCCTCTGGAAGTTCCTTTATTGAACAGGGTTGTTTTGGCTATCCTGGGTTTTTCCCTTTTCCATATGAAGTGGGGTATGGTTCTTTTAAGGTCTGTGAAGAATTGTGTTGGGATTTTGATGGGAATTGCATTGAATCTGTAGATTGCTTTTGGCAAGATTGCCATTTTTACTATGTTGATCCTACCTATTCAAGAGCATGGGAGATCTTTCCATTTTCTGGTATATTCTTTAATTTTTTTTCTTTAAAGACTCAAAGTTCTTACTATACAGGTCTTTCTCATTTTGGTTAGTTTTACCCCAAAATATTTTATGTTGCTAGTTGCAGGATGTTTCTCTGACTTCTTTCTCAGTGCATTTATCATATATAAATAGTAAGGCTACTGATTTTTTGAGTTAATCTTTTATTCTGCCACTTTTCTAAAGGTGTTTATCAGCTGTAGTAGTTCCCTGGTAGAGTTTTGCCAGTCAATTATATAAACCATCATATTATCTGCAAACAGTGAAACTTTGACTTCTTCCTTTCCAATTTGTATCCCTTTGATTTCCTTTTGTTGTCTTATTGATCTAGCTAGAACTTCAAGTACAATGTTGAAGAGATATGTAGAGAGTGAACAGCATTGTCTTGTTCCTGATTTTAGAGGAATTACTTTGAGTTTCTCTCCATTCAGTTTGATATCAGCTGCTGATTTGCTGTATATTGCTTTTATCATGTTTAGATATGTTCCTGTTATTCCTGATCACTCCAAGACCTTTATCATGAAGGGGTGTTGGATTTTGTTAAATGCTTTTTCTAGTGAGATGATCATGTGGTTTTCCTTTTTCAGTTTGTTTATATGGTGGATTACTCTGATGAATTTTCATATGTTGAACCATCCCTGCATTCCTGGGATAAAGCCAACTTGATCATGGTGGATGATTTCTCTGATGAGTTTTTGGATTCCAATTGCCAGTATTTTGTTGAATATTTTTGCATCAATGTTCATCATGAATATTGGTCTGTAATTCTCTTTTTTCATTATGTCTTTGCGTGGCTTGGGTACCAAGGTAACTGTAGCTTCATTGAAAGAGCTTGGCAATGTCCCTGCTGTTGCATGGAACAATTTGAGGAATACTGGTATTAGCTCTACTTTGAGTTTCTGGTAGAATTTTCCACTAAAACCATCTGACCCTGCACTTTTTTTTGGTTGGTAGACTTTTGATGACTGCTTCTATTTCATTAGAGGTTATAGGTCTGCTTAAATCGCTTATCTGTTCTTGATTTAATTTTGGTAAGTGATATCTATCCAGAAAATTGTCCATTTCCTTTAGATTTTCGAATTTTGTGGAGTACAAGTTTTCAAAGTATGACCTGATGATTCTCTGGATTTCATCAGTGTCTATTGTTATGTTTTCATTTCTGATTTTGTTAATTAGCATGCTCTCTCTCTGCCTTTTGGTTAGTTTGGATAAAGGTTTGTCTATCTTGTTGACTTACTTGAAGAACCAACTCTTTGTTTCATTGAATCTTTGTGGTGTTTTTCTAGTTTCTACTTTATTGATTTCAGCCCCCAGTTTGATTATTTCCTGGCATCTATTCCTCAGGGGAGAGTTTGCTTCCTTTTGTTGTAGAGCTTTCAGATGCACTTTTAATTCTCTAGTGTGACTATTCTTCAGTTTCTTCATGTGGGCACATAGTGCTATGAACTTTCCTCTTTGCACTACATTCAAAGTGTCCCATAGGTTTGTGTATGTTGTGTCTTCATTCTCATTAAATTCTAGGAAGTCTTTAATATCTTTTTACTTCTTCCTTGACCCAGGAATGGTGCAATTGCACATTATGCAATTTCCATGAGTTTGTAGGGTTTCTGAAATTTGTGTTGTTGTTGAATTCTAACTTTAAAGCATGGTGGCCTGATAAGATACAGGGGGTTATTCCATTTTTATTTTTATTTTATTTTTTTTGTATCTGTGTAGGTTTGCTCTGTTGCCAAGTATGTGGTCAATTTTAGAGAAGGTTCTCTGTGGTGAAGAGAAGAAGGTATATTCTTTTGTGTTCGGATGGAATGTTCCATAGATATCTGTTAAACCCAATTGGGTCATAACATCTCTTAATTCTTTTCTTTCTTTGTTGAGTTTCTCTCTGGTGGTCTTATCTAGTGGTGAAAGTGGGGTGAGGAAGTATCCTACTATAAGTGTGTGTGGTTTTATGTGTGGTTTGAGCTTTAGTAATGTTTCTTTTACAAAAGTTTTGGTCTTTTCATGGTGTCCCATATTTCTTGAATATTTTGTGTTAGGAATTTGTTAGACTTGAGATTTTCTTTGGTTGATGACTATATATCCTCTAATGAGTCTTCAACACCTGAGATTCTTTCTTCCATCTCTTGTATTCTATTGGTTATGCTTATATCAGAGGTTCCTGATTGTTTACCCAGCTTTTCTATTTCCAGCATCCCCACAATCTGTGTTTTCCTTATTGTTTCTAATTCTGCTTTCAAACCATGAACTGTTTGAATTGCTTCCTTCACTTATTTGGTTGTTTTTTTTTCTTGGCTTTCTTTAGATTAAGAGATGTGTTTATTTCTTGAAGTTTTAGGTTTGTCTTTTCCTCCATTTCATGTTATTTTTTGTTTGTTTTTTTCTTCTATTTCCTTAAGGGATTTTCTTGTTTCCTCTTTAGTGGTCTCTATCATCTTCATAAGATAATTTTTAAGGTCCACCTCTTCTTCATCCTCTGCATTGGGCTTTTCAGATCTTGCTGGTGTGGAGTCCCTAGATTCTGTTGGTGTCATATTGGTCTTTATGTTATTGACTGTGTTCTTATTCTGTCATCTTCCTATCCCTTCTTCCAGTGGGTGCAGGTGGGGACTCTCCCTCTCTCAGGTGGCAGAAGGAAGGCAGAGGGTGGAGGGGGTACAAGGGTGAGGTGTGTCTGGACTCTGGGTGAGCCTTCTGGTCTGGACAGGTCCACTCTTGTCCAGGGGGAGGCTCAGAAAGAAGCGAGCAGGGGGTGATGGGGGAGGTTGTGGACAGAGCAGCTCCCAGACTCACCTCAAGCAGCAGGCAGAGGGCTCCTTGGTAGATTTTTAAAGTACTAGGATCAAACCCAGGTCCTCAGTAATCCCAGGGAAAGGATGTCTCTGCTAATCAACCAATGTCAAGGGCCACAACAGGCAGCACTGGACCTCAAAGAGCATAGCTGGGTGTTTGGCAAAGCCACACCGAGTGACCCATGGAAAGGCAAATCCAGGAAGGACTTCATGTCCTGAGGACCTTGTGCTGTTATTGAGCATAGCTCTGATTGTTGTCTTCCTGGTCACCACATCCCTCATAATTTATAGGTTGTATGAAGACTCTCAGGGGTTTTTAGGCCCTCACTGAGCAGTGTCACCTGTACTTGCAATAACAGTGACTGACTTTTTCCATCCATTCCTGCTAGACTGGTTTAATGATTCCAGCACCATCCTTGGAAAGATCTTCAAGATTTACAGAATTCAGGCAGCTTTTAGGGAGAGGTAAGGGAGTTACAGAAGGAAGCTAAGAGAGTAAGTGTCCTATTAACAAATGTTTCAATCTGGGACACCTCCAAAGGGACTGAAAGATTTGTCAGATAGAGCTATGCCAATCACAGTGGAAAGCCTTCCCTTTCCATGTGATGGGGCCTGTTGTTGATGAAGCTTCCTGGTATGCTGGCTTTCATAGTAAAATAAAAAAAAGCATGGATCTCATAGTGACACTCACCCAGTAGGAGGGGAGAGACAAGTGATTAAAGCAGGAAGAGGGGAAAACAGCTGAAAGAGGTGAGTAAATAGAATTATTAAGTGCTGGGATTGGACACTATTTTAGTGTCAGAGGCCAGTATAGCAGGGCAGACCCTATCAGCAAGGCTTCTGTGTTAGTTTCAATTGAGCAGCCTCCCCAAGCTATATTCCCATACCCACAAGTATTTTGTAAATTAACTCCTTCTTTTCTTTCCCCAATGAATCATCCTGCCAGTGGTGACAGTGGCAGCAAATCCCATCAGCCTCTTTTATGTTTCCCAGGATGTCCTGTGGAGTGATTTACAGTCAAGCATTGCAGGGGAGGCCAGTCAGGATAAGGGCACTTCACTGCCTCCTTTTTAACTCCTGACTGAGATAACAACAAGGGTATATTCCCTCATGGAGACTGAAACAGAGGCCTTTGGAGCACAGAGGGGCTCTTTAAGCTTAATAACAGTAAAGACCCGTATTTCCTTAGATTCTCCTTATCCCATCTTGAGGCATGAAAGGCATGAAAGACAACTAGATTCACACCTGCCTTTACCCAGCATGCTGTGTCTGAGGAGTTCCATATCCTCTTGAGTGAGAAACTGTCTACACCCTACACCAGAGAATTTCCTTGTCCAGGAAAATCTCGAAGGATATCGTTCCCAGGTCCCTGTTCAGGCACCAGGTATTGCTGCAGTAAGTAAGTATCAGCCTTCAGCACCCCAGGAGTTAAGGGGGTTCCACAAAGTCAGGGAGCTAATCACTCAACATGACTTATCTATCTAGGGGAGTAAAACTCAATTCTCTGGGGCAGGGAGGGGTGGGGCAAAACTTAATTTTCTGGGACTGGCAAAAAAAGGGAAACACACACCTTTAGGGCCTCTCTATCATTTTCTCTCTTCTTTATTTCTTTTCTTTTTCTTCTTCATTTTCTTTTTGGTTTTTTGAGACAGGGTTTCTCTGTGTAGCTTTGAAGCCAATCCTGCCTGCCTCTGCCTCTGCCTCTGCCTCTGCCTCCTGAGTACTGGGATTAAAGGCTTGTGCCCCCACACCCGGCCTTTATTTCTTTTCTTACCTCTATCCAATGTATCCCTTGATGTTTTCCTCCTAAGTAACTTTATTTACTTTTTTTTCCTGGAAGCATATGTACCCAGCAAAATTGTTTCAGCAATATAAAAATTACGGTGTGGTCACATTTAATTTTTAAGTGAATGATTACAATAAATACAAATAAAAAGCAGCCTGTTTTCCATATCCCTTACATGATTAAACATTCTATATATTACTGGGGAAAACTAAGTTGTCCTAAGAACCCAAATACTTTCATACCCAAGCACCTTGTTATAGATTAACACAGTGCAAGCAAGCAAGGTATTTTTCTCAGCCATATCTTTAGCTGGAAACTTACATTTTATGGTTACAAAGAAAGGATCAATCACTTTATTATTTATTTCAAATGATAATCTTATAAGAAGTCATAAAAGAATCACAAATCTAAATTTTTATATATGAAAAACCATCAGTTAGCTCTATTTTAAATCCTCAGGGTACACACCCACTCATCAACAAATTTTATATCAGAATCTGAGGGCAGAAATGGGTACAAGGCTTGTGCATGGAGATAAATATGGATCTAACTGCAATATTCTACATATCAGAATCCAGTCATGCTAGCACTATTTGTTGAAAATACTTTTTTTCTTTACACATAAAGTACTAGTCAGCAGAAACAACAAACAAACGAACAAACAAAACCAATGACATCTTGAAATTCACAGGCAACTGGATGGAACTAGAAGAAACCATCCTTAGTGAGGGAACCCAGACACAGAAAGAAAAACATGGTATGTGTCATGGTAAAAGCTTTGCCCCAGCCCCTGGCATATATATACCCAAAGTGTATGGAATATTATAGTGGAGGTTCCACCTAAGCCTCCCTCCCCCATCTCTCCCCAAACCCTGCTGCATCTCAGAAAGCCCGCCAAATAATGGCCTCTCCACCAGAGATGCTGATGACCACTCCCACAGGGTATTTAAAATGCCCCCCAGAATACAGACTGTTGGTTTTTCCTGGTCTCCTTTTCCCATCTCCTCTCTGGGGATCTGGAAGGCCACACAGGAGCATTGTGTCCATTAAACGTGGGCTTTTTCTAATTTGGTTTGATTTGGTCTGATTTGAATAGCTGCATTGGTAGAGAGGCTCATTGGGGTGTAGAAACTTCAGTGTGTACTCACTCATAAGTGTATATTAGACATAGAGCAAAGGATAACCAGTCTATAATCCGAAACTTCAAAGAAGCTAGCAAACAAGGAGGACCCTAAGAGAGACATACATGGACCCATGAGAAGGGGAAAGGGACAAGATCTCCTGAGTAAATTGGAAGCACAGGAGATGGGGGGGAAGTAGGAGAAAGATGAGTGGAGAAGAGGAGGACATGAAGAGAGAGCAGGAAGGTCAAGTTGGGGGAAGAACAGAAAAGGAGAACAAGGAAAGAGATACCTGAGTCCTTATGGGGTTAAGGAGAAACCTGGAACTAGGGAAATCTAAGCAATAGTGGCCAGGCTACCTTAAATGCCCTTCTCCTATAATGAGTTACAAATGCCATCATACAGCCTTTATCCAGTAGCTGATGAAAGCAGAAGCAGAAATTCACAGCTAAACACTGAGAATAACTCTTTGAATCCAGTTGTAGAGAGGGAGGAGTGATGAGCAAAGGGGTCAAGATGATGCTGGGGAAATGCACAGAAACAGCAGGCCTGAGCAAGTGGCAGCTCAGGGATCCCAGACTGGCAGGCGGGGAACAGCATAAGACCAAACCAAGACCCCTGAATGTGGGTGTCAGTTGGGGGCCTTAGGTAGTCTATGGGACATCTGTCAGTGGAACCTGTACTTATCCCTGTGCATGAATGGGCTCCCAAAGCCCATTCCCCATGGAGGGAAACTCTCTCAGCCTATATACACAGGGCAGGGCCTAGGTCCTGCCCCACATGATGGGACAGACTTTGATGATCCCTCATGGGAGGTCTCACCCTCTCTGAGGAGTGGGAGGGGGGATAGTGTGGAGAATGGAAAGAAGGGAGAGGGAACTGGGATTGGTATGTAAAATAAGATTGTTTTTAATTTAAATAAAAAATAATTTTAAAAGATATAAACAACTATTTTCACATCTAATTGGCATTGCCCTGAAGGTTCTAGCCAGATAAATCAGTGAAATAACCCAAAAGCTACACACAAATTTATAAATAGATTTCAAATTCTGTATCTTCAGAAAAAAAGCAACTATCTAGAAAGTCTAGTGAGTCTATATAAAATAAGTGATACATAAGTTTACCAAAGTTAAAGAACATAAGATAGATTACAGACATAGATATATAATTGTTTATACTACAATTTTCTAACTAATCAATCCACATTAAATAAAATAGATCATTTACAAAAGTACAAAAGCAACAAAATGAAAAAGAAGGTAGATTTTTCTCTAAGTGTTGCTAGAGCACAGTCATGAATGATAAATATTCACCACTACTTCAAACAGCATGCACTTTACTAAAAATGTAACTATAAACCAAACTACTATAGAATTCTACAGGAAACAAAAAATGAGTTTAATGTCTAATGAGGAAAATGGATTTTAGATATAATATCAAAAACACAAATCATGAAAGCACAATAATTTATCTGTTTAACTTCATTGAAATTAGAAATATGTCTTGTACTGTTAACATTATTGACAGAAGGGACATCTCTTCTATGGAAAAATGTATGCAAGCTATGTATGGCCAATTACTTGTAGTTACAAATAAAAGTAAACCTCAATATTGACAAATAAGAAAATAAACCACCTAAATAAACTATCATGAGCAAATCATTTGAAATGACATATTTTACAAAAGAGATCTGTAATTCACTGATTAAAAACATGAAAAGATGTCCTTATTATTGATCACTAGATGCACTGAAAATCACAAGAAGTTGTACATGGAGCATGGAGTAAACCACATGTTCATACATTGCTGCAATGGAGAATTCAAAATATATCATCTAGTTTTGAATATGATTTCAGTTTCTTGAAATATTGAACATATGTCTATATATGATATAGGCACATTGCTCTTAGCAATTTGCCCTTGGGTAGCAAAAATATGCATTTATATAAAAACATGGATGTTTCTGATTGCATTGATTATAATTTTAAAATTGTAGTTTTAATTTCTTTCATTTTTTTCTCTTGTTTTTTGAGACAGGTTAATTTTAATTTCTAAAACCCAGATTATTAACATGCTCTTCAGTCATTGGATGGACAACGATATCATGATGCATGTGTATTGAAAAATTACCAAATGTTTCAATTCACAACTAATGGCTCTCAAATTCATTGTTAGTAACTGATAGAAATGAGACTCTAAAGTTACCATGCTGTTTGCTCCAACTGTGTCTCATGTCAAAGGGAAAAACAGTATCAACAGAGAGATGGGTGATTGCCAAAAATTAGGGGCTGAGAATAGTACTTGAGCACAAAAGAATTTTAGAATATAAAGTGTCTTGTTGTGATGTTAACATACAGTATGTTATTTTAGTTAATGATTTTTATCTATTTTCTTAATTGGGTTTCAATTATTAATTGTTTTTAAATACATTAATACAAAATTTAAACCTAGAAGCTGCATATACCAATACACAAAGTAAGGCACAGTTATTTAAAGTAGATGAGACCTTGCCTTCTGCATAATTTGGTGGTACAAGGATGGCTTTATAGCACAGATGTAGAATATCACCTTGGTATTTCTGTGACTTCATTGCATTTATTATGCTTATATTTTTTCTCAGTAAACTTTTTATTGCTTTTTATTTATATTCTTTAATTACTACTCATACTTACATATCCATCCCTCCCAATTCCTCGACCTCCCATCCTCCCATGTTCCCCCCAACCCTCCCCCAACCCATCCACCAACTCCTCCCCAGGGATAGTGAGCCCCTCCACAAGGGACCTTCAAAGTCTGCCATATAATTTTGAGGAGGGTCTAGGCCCTCCTTGCTATATCTGGCCTGCAATGGTATCCGTCACAGGGAATGGGCTCCCAAAGTCCATTTGTGCTCTAGGGTTAAAGACTGGCTCCACTGTTAGAGGTCCCATAGATTGTCGTGGCCTCCTAGCTGGCACCCACATTCAGAGGGCTTGGTTTGGTCCAATGCTTGTTCTCCTGCTTTATGACTAGGGTCTCCATGCTCTCACTAGATCAGGTCAACTGTTTCTGTGGGTTTCTCCAGCACAGTCTTGGCTCCTTTGCTCATCCCTCCTTCCTCTCCACAACTGGATTCCAGGAGTATGGCTCAGTGCTTAGCTGTGGGTGCCTGTTTCTGCTTTCAAAAGCTACTGGATGAAGGCTCTAGGTAACCAAGGTGGACATCAATCTCATTATAGGGGTGGGGCATCAATGGCATCTTCACCACCACTGCTTTGATTCTTAGTTGGGGTCATCACTCTGGATCTCCAACATTTCCCCTGTGCCAGACCTCTCTCCATACCTGTACTGTCTCCCTCTATCAAAGCATCTCCTTTCTTGCCCTCCTCTATTCCTCCCCTGTCTCAGTCCTCTTGTTCTCCTCCCCACTCTCCTTCTTCCCTTCCCACCTTCTTCCTCTCCACATCCCCACCCCTGTGTTCCCACTTTGTCTGGAAAAACAACAACAACAACAAATTGATAAGCACTGAATGTTGGGACCCAGACCTCATGGGGTCTCTGTAAGTTGTTTGTCAGCCAATAACCACGGTGCATCCTGCTATCTAGTCCTGGCTTACAGCCCCAGTCTTGCCTCATCTAGTTGTAAAAACAGGAACTATTTCACCTGGTGTTTTACCACTGTGCTGTAAGGCTGCTCCTTTCTGCAATAAAGAGACACACATTCTCTTAGAAAACGACTGGATATTTCGTCTTTTAGTTAAATCTCCAGGCTTTTGCTCATGGCGTGGGTGCCACAGCTGAAAACACCATACTTTTTAGAATACACAGGGGCATGAAAGAACATTAATTGTATATCTTTAAAGGAAATTAGCTACTCTAAAAGACCTGCATACTCCTTGATTCCTATTGTATGACATGAGTTTGTGATCACAGAAAAGGCAAAACTCTGAAGAAAGTGAAAATGTCACTGACAGGGGCTTGAGCAATGTGCAGAGGATTTGTGCAACTGTGAAATTATCCTGAACTATGCCATGAAAGTATCATTAAAAACTTATCAAAATCCATACCATGCACCTATAGCACATGAGAGAACTCTTATACAAGCCCTGAAATGTGAATGATAGTAACATGAAAAAATAGATTAATCAGTTATTACAATGGAAGAGTCTATGCATGTGTGTCTAAAAAGACCTGCTCTTCAACTTTGCAGTAAACCTAACTCTTTAAATAATGTCTGTTTAAAAGGAAACAAATAATCCATGTAAAACAGTACCAATTTTTCTGATACTGCTGAATTTTCCCTGTGTCTCTGGTTTGTATTTCCAAATGTGGTAATAGCCATTTAAAAGATTTCTACTTATTGAGATTAGATTTATAGATAATGAAATCTCCTGAGAGCCAACAGTAATGGGACAACAGTTGGAGTGAAATAGGTAAGACATTTAATAGTTCTTGGGTTTTTTTTTTTTTCTTTCTCTTTCCATGTCATTTGAGTTTCTGGGTTATTTTTCCCAGCACCAGGTAGTAAATTAATCGGTTAGGGGTTGAGAACTGCTTGTTCCTGAAGTTGGAGAGATCTTCTGGGAATTACAGAAACAAGCCTCAATAAGACTTTTCATACCTCAAAAAGTTGTGTCATGAGAATGTTGGCTGTAAATTAGTATAATTTCTAGGACCTGGAAGAACTACACACATTCTGAGAAGACCCCATAAGACACGTGATAGAAACCTCTCCTCTCCCTAGCCAAGGAGGACTGACATTGAATTGAGACTAAGCAGAATAAAGAAATGGTGAACACTTAAAATCCCAGGATTTGTAAATCGTAATAAAATAATCACATGATTTGCTCTTTAAAATTATTTAACAATCTTCTCACCATAATTTACAAGAAGAGTCTGCAGGTTTTAAATCTTCATAAGTGAGTAACTTTACAAAGTCATCTGATCTCATCATAGAACCACAAATGTTAACTCTAGAACAATGTGGGAACCACTCATGTTAAACCTGAAACAATGTTGCTGGTTTTGCTTCTATGGGAAACAAAATTCATATTGAAATCGAAGGTCTTGTTGTTAGACCCCCGAAAACTCAAGTATCCGGGGTCCCAGGCCACGTTCGCGGTCACCCCAATCACCAGGCGGATTCGAGAGCTTGCTGCAAACTGCACGAGGCTTTATTGTAATTTAACGAGCTAACCCCATGTTAGCTCGGGTCTTTCACCCACACGCCATGGCGGATAGCTAGAAAAGACGGCTCCTAGGGTCTCCCAAAAGATCTTATAGGGCAGCGTAAGGGGAGTGTCTAGGAGTACGCACAGGCTTACGCACAGGCTCTCGATTGGTGTGCTTCCAGGCTTGGAGGGCTTGCCTTGTGTTGATTGGTCAACTGGTTGTTATGGCCCATAGGCCCTCCCAGGGTGGTTGCTATGCTCTCTACGTCATTGCTGTGCGCTTGTCCATAAAGCACACCAAGAGGTAAAGCATAGCGCCACCAGCTAACTTCCGATTGGTTCCTTGTCATGAGACAGGCATCTGACTTTCTAGTGACTAACTTCTGATGGGTTCCTTGTCACGAGACAGGCATCTGACCTCTAAGTGACCAAGGCAGGTTTATGGCAAGCACGTGTTCGGCTGTTATGGCTGCCAAAAGGGAAGCTGGTTCCTTCATTGGAAATCTGTCATCTGTCTTGCTCGGTTAGGGGACTTCTGGTGGCTCTCCACCATCCTGTGCTTTTTTGATTGCTCCTAGAGCTGCGTCAGGAAGAGGTGATAAATCCAACATATTGCTCCAGGTTCATTATTGTTTATTAGTTACACTGAGCAATAAAAACTATGAAGGTAACAGAATTGTGAAAGGAAGAGGCTATCTCTATTCCTTTTAGACAGAGAATATCCTGTGAAAGCACAGTCAAGATTATGGTATAAAATAGTTACACTCAGTAGTTACATTCTGTAAAAAACTCAAATCCAAGTGAATCAAAGACCTTAACATAAAACCAGATTTAATAAACCTAATAGAAGAGAAAGTGGGCACTAACCTTGACTTAATTGGCACAGGAGACAGCTTTCTGAACAGAATGCCATTAGCACAGACACTAAGAACAACAGTTAATAAATGGGACCTCATGAAACTGAAATCTTTGGTAAGGCAGAGAACACCATCAATATGACAAAAGGGTAGCCAACAATATGGGCGAGTATTTTCATCAACTCCTTATCACACAAAGGGATAATTTACAAACTATATAAAGAACTCAAAAAACCAGGCATCAACAAATCAAATAATCCAATTTAAAAATGGTGTACAGACCTAAATAGAATTCCCAAGAGAGGAATCCCAAATGCTTAATAAACACTTAAGGAAATGTTCAACATCCTTAGCCATCAGAGAAATGCAAATCAAAACATCTGGGATTCCATCTTACATCTGTCAGAATAGCTAAGATCAATAACAAAAGTGACAGTTCATACTGTAGGATGTAGAGTACAGGGAATATTCCTCCATTGGTGGTAGGAGTACAAACTTGTATACTCAATATGAAAATCAATATGGAGGTTCCTCAGAAAATTTGGAATCCATCAACCTCAAGACCCAGTTATACTACTTTTGGGTATATACCCAAAGGACACACCATCCTAACCCCAAGGACACTTGCTCAGTGATGCTCATAGTTGCTTTATTCATAATAGCCAAAAATTGGGAACAACCAATTTGTCCATCAAAAGTGAATGGATAAAGAGCATGTGTTGAATTTATACAATGGAATATTACTTGGCTGTTAAAAACAATAACATCATGAAATTTGTAGGTAAATTGGTGTAAATAGAAAAAAATTCCTGAGTGAGGTAACCCAGACCCAGAAAGACAAACATGATATATACTCACTTGTTGGAGACCAGGAAAATTCCATTAGGAAATTTCCAGCAGTTCCAGTAACTGGGAGCTCCAGTCTGCATTGAATAGCAGATGCTAACTGATTTGCTATTGAATAGCATGGACTCAGTGGGGAATGCTCCCTAGTTTGCATCTCTACAGAACTAAGCATTTGAATAGGGCTGCACCTGGCTAGGTGTATAAGCAACAAGTGAGGAGAGATAGAGTTAGGAGCTACCTGGCAGAGGGGTCAGGTAGAGGGGAGAGTAATGGCCTCATGGCAAGAGAAGCATGGTTAGGAAACAGCCAGGAAGATGCTGAATAAAGAAGAGACTCTAGTTTTGCAGCATGGAATTGAGAGCTCTCTAAGAATGACAAGATGTCTGTGTTTGGTTTTTATCACCATTGGGTTGCTAGGAGTTTCCAAGTCCATGCTCCCCCACTCAGGCTGAACCTCATGGCTACCATGGCTTGGGGCTGAGACATGCCAAGCCATGCCACTCACTTATAAATTCTATTAAGAAAATAATAATCAACTTATAGTCCACAGACCTGAGAGGCTAAGTAACAAGGAGGGCTTAAGGGGACACACAAATAAATCCCTGGGAAGTAGAAAATAGAATAGATTTGTAGGTGGATTGGGATGGGTAAAGGTGATAACAGGATGGCCCAGGGATGGAGAATAGAGGGAGAGTGTACCAAGAGAATGGGGAGAGAAGCATTTGGGAGGCAATGTAGAAACTTAGTATAATGGAACTCCTTGAACTCTACAAGACTGACCCTATTGAAGTCTCCTAGTAATGGAGGATATAGAGCCAGATTCATTCATCTTCTATAATCAGACAAGGGTCCCAGCAGTGAGGCTCCCAACCTACAGTGTGTACTGCCTGCAAGATAAGCTGGGGTAAAGATGGTGTAGAACTCATGGAAGGGGCTAACCAATAACCTGGTCCAACTTGAGGCCCACACTACAAAATGCAACCCATGCTTCACATATTTAGATGACCAGGAACCAGAGGCTGGGAAGCCCAGAGGCCCAGGATAGAAGCAAAAGGACTGTCAAAAAATCAATGAAATGATTCCTAATGATATTCTGCTATACTCAGAAATCATTGCCTAGCCCAATTGTCATTAGAGAAGCACCATTCAACAACTTATGGGGGCAGATGCAGAGACTTTAGGAACCATAGGGTTTGAGGACACCATAAGAACAGGACCCACATGATTAACTAAGCAGGAGTCATAAAAGCTCACAGAGACTGAGTTGATAAGAATGGGCTCTATATGAGTCTGAGCTAAGCCCTCTGCTTATACATTCCGGTTGTATAGTTTGGCATTCTTGTGAAACTTCTAACAGTACAAGTGGTGGGTATCTCTGATGTTTTTGCCTGTGCTTGGGACTCTTTTACTCGTCCTGGGTCTCCTCATTCCCCTTTGATATATGGAAGCAACCAACTAATAACTAATTTGACTTAGGGCCTACTCCATGAGATGAAATAGATATCTATACTGTTGGTTGATGAAGATCCTGTGGCTAGATATCCCAGAGATCTAGGGTAAACAACATAATAGTGATCTAAAAAAAGAGAAACAAACAAAAGTAGTGATAAAATGATTCCTAATGACATTCTGTTCAGCCATCATCAGAGAAGCTTCCTCCTACAGCAGATGGAAACAAATACAGGGAACCACAGCCTTGTTATAAATACTCAGCCTCAGGGACCTGAGGCAATTCCCTCACAGACTTTTAGTTTTTGGAATCTTATCAATGATATCCTTACTAACTCCCCTGGCTCTGCTCACCTTACTTCTGCAATTAAAAACTTTCTCGAGCCCCTCTCTCGAGCTCATTCTCCTGTTTCTGACTGCCCCATAGACAAACCTCCATCTTCTCCCTGTCCTTCTGAAGGGACCAGCTTCCCTTTTGGCCGAACACGTGCTTCTATGACCTTGTCCTAGACACTAGAAAGTCAGATGCCTACCTCGTGACAAGGAACCAATCAGAAGTTAGCTGGTGGCGCTGTGCTTTATGGCTCTGGGTGTGCTTTATGGACAAGCGCACAGCAATGATGTAGAGAGCATAGCAACCACCCTGGGAGGGCCTATGGGCCATAACAACCAGTTGACCAATCAACACAGGGCAAACCCTCCAAGCCTGGAGGCACACCAATCTTGAACTTGTGCATACCCCTAGACACTCCCCTTATGCTGCCCTATAAAGATCTGTATGCAGCGGTTTCAAACTGTCTTTGCTAGCCATCTGCCATGGTGGGTGGTTCAAAGACCCAAGCTAACATGGGGTTAGCTCGTTAAACTACAATAAAGCCTCATGCAATTTGCATCAAGCTTTCACCTCCATTCTGTGATTGGGGTGGCCGAGGTCCTGGGCTAAGATTCTGGAAGCCTCAGCTTTCCGAGGGTCTTACACTTTGATCTCCATCCCTATGCCCCCTGAGGAGACCCAAAACCCCCTGTCACATCTTACAGACAAACCTCCATTAAAAACTTCCCATAATCTTTATCCCTCTTTACAGGGCCTCGAGCCTCATTCCCCTAAAAATCTTAAAAATTACCCTATTTTTAGTTCAAACCCCAAACCAGAAACTGACCACCTAAGTCACTCAGACGAGGAGGATCTAAAAGAAGGGACAGCTGATTATTACAACCCCAACTGGCCTCCCTTCGAAGGCTTTACTGCCCCTACAGGACCTCCACCCTATGCCTCGGCTCCCCTTCTCCCATCTTCCACAGAGGCCTTAATTCAAGCTAAAAAACATCTCACCCAACAGATATCAGACCTTAAAAGGTCTTATAATTACAGCAGGAGTTGTCACAACTCTCCTTAGACCTCACATCCCTGCAGAACACAGTTGGCCGATCAATCTTCGGATTCCCCACTCAGCCCATTACAGCCCCTAAAACCTCCCTTCCACCAGGCGCCAGGCCAAAAATCTCCAAATCCACTAAGCTGGCCTTTCCTGTCCTAACTCGCCAGGGCCCGAGATACACACCATCCTCTTCTGACCAAGACCCCTCCTCTACTCATACAACTAAAGAGGAGGACGACGAGGAAAACTCAGAGGATAAAATTTATGAGAGGGATAGGGATGACTCTGAGTCAGATAATGAGGACCAAGATAAACAAACAGAAATAACCGAAAAAACCTTTAAAAAATTAAAATTTAAAGCCCTTAAGGAACTTAATTCAGCGGTCAAAAATTATGGTCCCACTGCATCTTTCACCCTTGCCTTGCTAGAGGCCCTCTCAGGAGAGGGATACCTCACCCCAGCCAAATGGCACCGTGTTGCACAGGCAGTCCTTAGCCTCGGGCAATACTTATCTTGGAAATCAGAATTTTATGACCATTGCGGAGACCTAGCCACCAAAAACCAACAAAGGCCCTCCACCCAAAAATGGACCCTTGATAGACTCACTGGCCAAGGAAAATTTCTCTCTGAGAATTTCCAGATTAAGCTTCCCATAGGTCTCTTAGGACAAACCTCTCAGGCTGCTACTGGTGCTTGGCGGGCTCTCCCAGGCAGAGAGTCCAAGTTTACAACCCTCACCAAGATCATTCAGGGAGCTAATGAACCTTATACAGAATTTATTGGGAGGCTTACAGAGGCCACAGAATGGGTTTTGGGCACAGAAGAAACTGACAACAGACTCCTTAAGCAACTAGCTTTCGAGAATGCTAACAGTGTCTGCCGCAATATCCTCAGAGGCACCTTTAAAAACAAGTCCCTTGAGGAAATGATTCCGGCATGCAATGATGTTGACCCCTTTTCTCATAAACTCTCACATAGCATTTCCCAGGGGGTCACTCACTATGGCTATTGGCGCAGCTCTTCAAACTACAGGTAGCAACAAAGCTTGCTTTAAATGCCACCAAACTGGACATTTTGCTAAACAATGTTCCCAAAAATGACACCCCAACCTTCAGAGGGTGTCCTGACACCACGATCCCAAGAGGGAATCTCGGCCCCTGCCCTTTCACCCCTGCCAAAAACTGTCTGTCCCAGATGCAAAAAAGGTAAACACTGGCTCAGGGACTGTAGATCAAAACTGATGTACGAGGGAATCCCCTGCCTCCTCCTCAGGGAAATGGCTTGAGGGGCCAGCCCCGGGCCCCACAGCCAATCCCCTTATTGCCAGCATCAGGGCCAAGCCTGCAGACACAATCCTTCCAACCTGCACCTCCAAGGTCTGGAAGCGCAGGACTGGACCTGTGTGCCACCACGGACTCAATATTAAACCCCGAGATGGTGTACAGATTCTCTCCACAGGGATTTCTGGCCCACCACCCCCAGATACTTGTTTCCTCATTCTTGGTGGAGTCTCCTCTACCCTCCAGGGCCTTACTATCTACCCCTCTATAATAGATAATGATTACTCAGGAGAAATAAAATTACTGGCCAGCTCCTGCTCTGGCTCCATTTCTATAACATCAGGACAGAGAATCGCCCAAGCTATCCTCCTCCCCTTAGATACCCGAGCACCCTCTATTAACAACCAAGAGCGCGGTGCTTCTTCCCCTGGTTCTTCTGATACCTATTGCGTCTGGACCATTTCCAAGGACCGTCCCATGCTTAGCCTCCAGATTGAAAATAAATGGTTTCAGGGCATCCTAGATTCAGGGGTTGACACCACAGTCATTTCATCAAAATTCTGGCCTTCAACATGGCCAGCTCAGCCCTCTGTAACACATTTACAGGGTATAGGACAATCAAACAACCCCCTTCAGAGCTCTAAACTTCTAACGTGGAGAGACCCTGAAGGCAACTCAGGTACCATTCAACCTTTCATTGTCCCCAACCTGCCAGTTAACCTTTGGGGAAGGAATATACTCTCCCAGATGCAAGTTGTTATGTACAGCCCCAATGAAATAATTACCCAGCAAATGCTCTCTCAGGGTTTCCTACCAGGTCAAGGCCTTGGTAAACATGGTCAGGGTATAACTACCCCCCTCGCTTTACATAAAAAAAAAAAAAACCGATCGCCATGGAATTGGATTTCAAAATTTTTCCTAAGGGCCATTGCTCCACCTGCACTCCAGGCTGATAAAATCACCTGGAAAAGTGCTAGCCCTGTCTGGATCCACCAATGTCCCCTTACCTCCCAAAAACTATCTGCAGTTTTAAAGTTAGTGCAGGAACAACTAACTTCGGGACATATTGAACCCTCTACTTCCCCATGGAATACGCCCATCTTTGTCATCCAAAAGAAAACGGGCAAATGGCGCTTATTACAAGACCTCCGTGCCATTAATAAAACTATGATGCCAATGGGAGCCTTACAACCTGGCCTTCCCTCTCCGGTAGCCATCCCTAAACAATATTCTAAAATTGTCATTGATCTCAAAGATTGTTTCTTTTCCATTCCCCTTCACCCTGATGATTGCAAATGCTTTGCCTTCAGCATTCCTATTACTAATCATGTAGGCCCTATGCCCCGCTTCCAATGGAGAGTTCTCCCTCAGGGTATGGCAAACAGTCCCACCCTCTGTCAAAAGTATGTCACCCAGATTATAGATCCCTTTCGGGTCCAATATCCTTATCTATACATCATTCATTATATGGATGACATCCTTCTGGCCGGACCTGATGAAAACAATTTGAGCCTTGTCACCCAACAACTTGTTAAAGCCTTACAAACCCAAGGCTTATAGATATCCCCAAAAAGATTCAGATTCACCCCGGCAACTCTTTTTAGGTTATGAACTCTTCCCAAATAAAATTATGGCCCAAAAGGTTCAAATCAGATAAGATTCCCTTACTACTCTTAATGACTTTCAGGGGTTATTTGGTGACATTAATTGGCTTCGCCCCCATCTAAAAATCACCACAGGAGAACTCAAACCACTTTTTGACATTCTAAAAGGGGATTCTAACCCTTTGTCTCCCTGCACCCTCACCCCTGAATTCACCCAGTCCTTGGCCCTGATGGAGACAGCCACCAACCAACAACATGTTTCTTATTTTTCTTCCTGCAAACCCTTGAGCTTCCTTATTTTCCCCACGCCATTTATGCCCACAGGCCTTTTTTTTGTTTGTTTTTTTTTTGCAGAATGATCCCCACTATTGGGTCCATCTATCTGCTTCACCTGGTCGAGTCCTCCTTACCTACCCCTGTCTAGTTTCTCAACTCATTAGGATGGGCAGAGAGCATAGTATTAAATTATTTGGCAAAGACCCTGACATTCTTGTGCTCCCTTATACCCCTTCCCAGGTACAATGGCTCATCCAAAATGAAGATACGTGGGCAATTAATCTTATATCCTTCCAAGGCCTTATTGATAATCATTTCCCCGCCAATAGACTTGTCCAATTCTTTTTAAAAACCCCCATAATCTTTCCAAAAATAACAAAAAGGACTCCCTTAATGATGCCACACTGGTTTTCACTGATGGGTCATCTACCGGGAGGGCTGCCTATTCTATAGATGGCAAAATCTTTTATTTTCAAACCTTGGCCTCCTCTGCCCAGATAGTAGAACTTTTGGCTATAATTAAAGTCTTCCAAACTCTCCCTGATGTACCCTTTAACCTTTACACTGATAGTGCTTATCTTGCCCTCTCTGTTCCCTGTCTTGAGACCGTTCCCTATATCCGCCCATCTACAGGTGCGGCTCCATTCTTTTTAACTCTCCAGCGCCTGATTTTAACCTGAACCTCCCCTTTCTTTATTGGTCACATTTGAGCACATTCCGGGTTGCCTGGGCCCCTTTCTTGGACAAATGATGTCGTTGATCAGGCTACCCAAATAATTACCTTGGCTCAAACGGGCCCCCCTCTTTCTGACCCCATATCCTTAGCCCAACAAGCCCATGCCACCCATCGTCTCAATGCCCATACCCTACGCCTTCAGTTTGGCATTACCAGAGAACAAGCTAGAGAGATAGTCCGCTCTTGCAAAGGCTGTTTTACTCTCCTGCCAGAGCCCCACCTTGGGGTTAATCCCCGAGGTCTGCTCCCTGGACAACTTTGGCAAATGGATGTCACTCACTTGTCCCAGTTTGGGAAATTAAAATATATACATGTGACTATTGACACTTACAGTGGTTTCATTTATGCCACGCTCCAGGCAGGTGAGGCCACCAAAAATGTCATAAGTCATGTTCTTTCCTGCCTAAGGGCCCTATCCCAACCCAAGACTATTAAAACAGATAACGGCCCTGGATATACCAGTCTAGCCTTCAAGCAATTTTGTTCTCATTTAAATATCAGTCACATTACTGGTATTCCCTACAACCCCCAGGGCTATGGGATTGTTGAAAGAGCTCACCAAACACTTAAAAACATGCTATTTAAACTATATTTGGGAGGAGGAATTTTATACCCTACTAAAGGCAATCATAAGAGCCTATTCAATCATACATTGTTTGTGCTAAATTTTCTCACATATGATGCTACAGGAAAATCAGCCGCGGATCGCCTCTGGCATCCATCAACGGCTCAAAATTATGCTCAAGCCTTATGGAAAGATCCCCTAACTCACAAATGGCTCGGACCAGATCCGGTCCTCATTTGGGGAAAAGGACATGCATGTATTTTTGATACTCAGGCCAATAATGCTAGATGGTTGCTTGAATGCCTTTTAAAACTATATAATCCACCCAGGGAAGGCCCTGAGAAGCCTTCTAATTCTGCTTAATTTTAGATAAAAGATGCTGTCTTTCTGGCTACTTGGGCGTTTATCACCTTGATTGCCGTTGCTACTGAAAGCCCTTATCAGATCTACAACTACACCTGGATGATCCTCAACCAAGCTAGTGATGCTGCCAATGCCTCCACACCATTACGACCACCCCCTCCTATTCCCCCCTGATAGTTGACTTACGTGCTTTAGCCTTAGGGGCCTCTCCAGACGAGGGAACCCATGACCATTTTCCCCCCAGGACCTCCCTCCTCCTCTGACCTTCTGCTATTCTTCCACCCCTCCCTTTTCTGAGGGAATTACAGGCATTTAATTCCTACCTTGCCTGTTCTAGATTGACTACTTAAACTGTCACCTTTACCTTTTCAAAAACTAACCAGATTCATTAAGTCTCAGATTGACTCCATCCTCGAAAAACCGGTTTTGGTCCATTACCATCGCCTAGAGGCATTAGATTCTGAACTGCCTGATGGCAAAACAAACAAACAAACAAACAAAAACAAACAAACAAAAAACCCCACAGCCTAAAGGAATGGATTTTTCAGGCCTTAAACCTCGAACCTCCCGATTTCCTTGGCCTTGGAGCCGTCTGTGATGGGAATATATCGTGATGCCACAAGCCAGATGCCGACCCTTCCCAGCGGTGGTAGCGTCCTCCATGAAGGGTTTAGTGTGAGACAGCCATGCTAATTTCTCCTTCATTAAATTCAGTCACAAGGAGATGAACAAAGAAAATTAACCCATTTAGTCTAGAATATTCAACATAAATACCAGCCTTCCAGTCTAAACTGTATTGTGTATCAGCTATTACATGACTTACTTTATATTTTTTAAAATATTTTATGATATAAATATATATCATTTATTTATTGGGGTCACTTTATGTGTTAATCAGTTGATGTTTCCATTCATGTATGCATTATATACTGCCTAAAACAGCTATATAGTCCCTCAATTGTTTATCATTTATTCATACTATAACATTAAAATCCTCTTTTCTAGCTCTTTTGAAATGGACACTGTGCAATTTTCATGTACGGTCAACTGACCATGAGGAGAGACTGGAGCTTCTTACATCTGTTTATACGTGGTTAGTGCACACTGGCCTACCCTATCCATGCCCCTACACTTCTCTTCATCTCTGTTGATCACTGTTCTTCTTCCAGCACTCATGAGATCAGCGCTTTCAGATCCCCTCATGACAGTTGTCATAAGCACTCATCTGTGTGTCTGGACCATTTCAGGTAGTATGACGATATATAGCTACATCTATGTTGTTACAAATGACAAATGACAGAAAAAAATCACTTTTTTGTGGATAAAGAATGTTGTCTTATTCATAGTGCCACATTTTCTTTGTTGGTTCACAAATGAGAGGAATCCTGGTTGTTTCATTTCTAAGTCACTGTGACTCCAACTGTAACAAACCTGGGAGTTTAGAGTTCTCTTTTATACAATGACCCTTACCTTTGGATGAGTGACCATTAGGGGAATCTTTGGATGTGTGTGCGTGTGTGTGTGTGTGTGTGTGTGTGTGTGTGTGTGTGTGTGTGTGTGTTAAGTTATTATTTTTGGTTATAGAGGATTACATGCACATGCAGAAAGGGACCACAGAAAACACAAGTGTTAGATGCCCTAGATTGGAATTACAGATGTTCGTAAGCTTCCTGATTTGTATTCTGGGACCCAAATTCAAGTCCTCTGGAAAGGGAGTATAAGCTCTTAATTGCTGATCCATTTCTTTAGTACCATAATTTAAAAAATATTTTTGGAATATACATAATTTTTTACATAATGCTTGCATTATTTACATTCCCACAAACAGCGTGCATGTTTGCCCTTTCCTCCATAGCTTTAAACATCATTTGTCTTTGTGTTAATAAAATAGTCATTCTTCCTGAGGAGAGGTGATATCTCCTGTGGGTTTGATATTCCGTTCCCTTGGGACTAGTGGTATTTGAGTGTGTAACTTTGTCTTGTTTTTCCATCTGTTTGCATATGCCTGTTGGATCATTGTAAATATTCCTTTGAGAAATAGCCTATTTATTTAATATACCCATTATACTAGTTTTTTATTGGAACCCCTTTTATATTTTAGGTGCTAATTCCTTGTCAGATGTACAAGGTTTTTCCACTTTTGTAGGTAGACATTTCCTGTCTTGGAGCCAATTGGTCCCAAATACCCAGCAGCTGTTCCCAAAATTACCACACAGAGGCATATATAATTATAAATGCTTGGCTGGTATCTCAAGCTTACTACTAACTACCTCTTACACTTAAATTAACCCGTGATTCTTATCTGTATAGCTACATGGCTTGGTAACTTTTCTCATTGTGGCTTTCTCTTCTTGCTTCCTCTGCATCTGGTTGGCAACTCCTGACTCTACCCTTTCTTTTCCCAGCATTCACAGTTTGGCCACCCTGCCTGTACATTCTACCTGGCTACTGGCCAATTAGTGTTTGATTAAACCAATTTGAGTGACAAATATTTACAGTGTACAAGAAGATTATTCCACAGCTGACTTTTAAAATTTTTGTTTAATTATTTTAATTCAAAATAGATTCCTCTTTCATCTAATACATCTCCACCACCGATTCCCCTCCCTCTGATCCTACTAGCTCTTTTCCCTACCTCATCTCTCCCCAGATCCATACCTATCCCACTGTTGCCCTTCAGAAAAAAGCAGGACTACAAAACAAAACAAAACAAAACACAGGACAAAACACTATACAATAAGACAAGGCAAAAGCCATCATACTGAGTTTTTACAAGGTAACACGATAGGAGGAATAACATCTGATGTACAGGCAAGAGTCAGAGACACACCTGTTCCCACTGTCAGGAATCATACAAAACACCAAGCTAACAGCTATAACATATACACAGAAGACCTAGTACAGATACTTGTGGGCCTGGTTCTTGCCAGTTCAGTCTCTGTGAGCCCATGAGAGCCCTGTTTAGTTGTCTCAGTGGACCGTGTTCTTCTGGGGTTGGTCATCCCCTCTGACTCCTACAAGCTTTCCTATGCCCCTCTTCAACAGAGTTCTCCAAGCTCTGAGGGGAGGGACCTTATGGAGACCTCCAATTTAGACTCTCTCTCTCTCTCTGCATAATGACTGGGGTTTCTGAACACACTTCCATCTACTGCTGGGGAAGCCTCTCTGATGATGACTGGACAAGGCACTGATCTATGAAAACAGCAAATTATCATAGGAATCATTTAATTGATTTCTTTCTTACATTTTTTTGCCAGTAGTGTTTGGTTCTACCCTAGGTATCTGAGCTATCCCTTGTTAGGTTCCTGGCCATCAAGGCAGCATTAGGCCTGGGATCCCTCTTGTGGCGTGGGCCTCAATATAAACCAGACATTGGTTGCCCACTCCCACAATTTCTGTGCCACCAATACCTGAGCATATCTTGCATGTTAGACAGATTAAAGGTTGAGAGTTTTGTACTAGATTGGTGTCCAGCTGTCTCTTACAAAGCCTGCAGAGTAGGTTCCCTTGCCAAAAAATTAGAACATGGGGTGAAAGCTCCATGTGGGTATCAGCTCCACCTTTCTGCATTCAATGAGCTGTGTGGATGTTGTCCTCAGCAATGTAGCCCACTGTCAGTTTTTGGGAAGAAACCCTCTCTGTCCTAGCATAAGCCTGGGTTGCTTAGGAATCTACATTGAATCCTCTAAGTCAACAATTCAACCAAATGCAACCTAGTCCCACCACTGGAGACTGTGCCTGGCTACAAAGAATGGCCAGTTCAGAGTCTGTGTCCTCCATTAGTAGGATTCCTCACTAAGGTCACTCTCATAGAGATTCCAGGAAGTTTCTACTGCAATAGGTTTCCACGATGCTCCCCGACCCAGTAGCCCCCAATTCCAGCTATCTCTACTCTCTCTCTCTCTCTCTCTCTCTCGCTCTCTCTCTCTCTCTCTCTCTCTCTCTCTCTCTATTTCTTTCATTCTACCTGATCACTCTTGCTTCTGTCCCCACCTGCCCCCAGTCCACCCAAAAAAATCTGTTCTCTTGCCCAGGGAGGACCCATTCATTACCACTAGAGCCCTCCTTTTATCTAACCTCTGAGGGTCTGTGGATTGTAGCTTGATTATAATTTGTTTAACAGCTAATGGCCACTTATAAGTGAACACATGTTATATTTGTCCTTCTGTGTATGGGTTAATTCACTCAGGACGATTTGTTCCTAGTTTCATCCATTTACCTGCACATCCCATAATGCCATTGTTTTTAACAACTGAGTAATACTCAGTTGTGTAAATGTACCACAATTTCTTCATACATTCTTGACTTAAGGGATATCTAGGTTTTTTCAAGTTTTGGGCTATTGTGAATAAAGCCACCATGAATATAGTTGAGCAAGTGTCCTCATGATAGGATGGAGAGTCCTTTGGCTATATGCCCAAGACTGGTTTAGCTGGGTCTTGAGGTACATGGATTACAAATTGTGTGAGGAACCACATATTGATTTCCACAGTGGCTATACAAGTTTGCACCCCCACCAGCAACTGAGGACTGCTTTTCTTGCTCCACATCTTCACCATCATGAGCTGTCACTTTTGTTATTGATCATAGGTATTAGGTGTAAAATGAAATCTCAAAGTAGTTTTAATTTGCATTTCCCTGATGGCTAAGGATGTTGAAGATTTCTTTAAGTGTTTCTTGACCTATTAAGATTCCTCTGTCAGCAATTCTCTGTTTAGATCTGTATCCCATTTCTTAATTGGATTATTGGATTATTTGTTTTTTTGATACCTAGTTTCTTGAGTTGTTTTTTTTACATAATTTGGCTATTATACTTCTATCAGATATATATTTGATAAAAAATCTTTTCCAATGTTGTAGACTGCCTTTTTGTCCTACTAAAGGAGTCCTTCATCTGAAGCTTTTCAGTTTTGTAAGGTCCTCTTTATTAGTTTTTGTTCTTAGTGTCTGTACTAATGTGTTCTGCTCAGGACACATTGTCTCCTGTGCCAATGTGTTCAGGTTTATTCCCCACTTTCTCTATAAGGTCCTCACTCTGATGATTTTCCTCTGTTCTGAACAGATATTTTTGTCTTTCCCTTTGCTTTTCTGTGCAGTGATGACTTTTATTGAACTGAGTTGTCTTGTAGCAATGAAAGTTGTGTCAGGACCACAGTGTGGGATAATGCATATTCATGAACATGGGCATTTAACAGTATTAGAAGACAATATGCAATACTCCTTACAATACTATAAATCTCTCAGATGTAATTTTCAACATAAACATTTATATCATAATATAGTATGCAAATTTTTACTAGTTTTATGTTGTACTGTGAATGTTTTAAGCTTAATATGAATGTATGTATAATATAACATTTCTAATGTTGAAGAGTGCAATAAGATGACCTTTCTCTGTATGTTGCTTATGGAAGTGGTGATCTGTGTGAAATGATGTGAGCACTATAATTGCTGAAATGGTAAATTGTCCCTTTAAGTTCTTTTGTGATGTACCTATTCTTTGTTCCATCTGTAATTCTAAGAATTGGACCTCAGAGCTAAACACAGTATGAATGTAAAATAGGTTAATTTTTATATCACTTCACTGCTTTCCCATGCCACACAAGTACTGTCCCTACTGCTTAGATTTTACTTTTAAATTAACACTGCTTGCCTAGAAGCATAAGAAAAAGTGTTTGTTTTCTTAAAATAGTTTAAAAAATCTGGATACTTTAGTAAAATATTATTAGTGATATTACAAATCAATTCTTAGTCTTTAGGAGATGAAGTGTATCTCATTTTTTATTGAAAACTTGTTTCTGTTTTCTTATGCAAAAAAAAATCAAGGAAATACTCTTATCATGTGTGGCAGCTAGAAAGAAAATGTCCCCTAAACCATAATAGGAGATATGTCCTTGTTGATGTAGGTATGTCTTGTTGGAGGAAATATGTCATGGTGGGAGTGGACTTGGAGGTCTCCTATGCTCAAGCTATACCCAGCTAGACAGACCTCTTTCTGTTGCCTGCAAGGCAAGATGTAAGATATTCAGCTATCTCTCCAGCACCATGTCTGCTTTTATGTTGCCATGACCCACTAAGCTGATAATAGACTGAACCTCTGAACTGTAAGCAAGCCACCACAAATAAATGTTTTCTTTTGTAAGTGTTACCAGGGTCATAGTGTCTTTTTGCAGCATTAGAAACCTTAGCCAAGACATCATGTCTCTACAAAAAAAGTTAAATGCCCTAAAGATATTTTATGTCTAATATCTTTTTTGATACTTTTGAATTGAAGAATTTCAAATGCACAACAGTTTTGAAAAAAATAAAGGTTCAACTTCTTCCTTTGAGGGAAATGTAAGTCAAACCCCAAATAAGATATCATCTTACCCCATTTATAATAGTTATTACCAAAAAGACAAAGCACAGATAGTGTAAAGTTGTGAAGATTAGAAAACTATAGTATTCAGTTGTTCAGGAATACATTAGTGAGGCTTTTTAGAAGACTCTATGCCCATTGCCTAAGCAACTTGAACTAGAACTCCAGTGTGATCCAGCTACTCCACTTTCAAGCTTCCAACTTGGACAGACTCCCTACTAGAACAGAGGCCATTCTAGCTGCCAGAAAATCCAGTTCATAAAGAGTAGAAAACCAAAGAAGAAAGAGAAAACCAGGAACAAAACACCCATCCAACAAAGACAATCTCAGAAATAAAGGCATAGATCTAATTATTCCAAACCCACATGTCTAAATGCCAGTGGAAAAATACAATCAGCAACAGCCATTGCAATATGGCACCACCCTATGACAAGACCTGAATATTCTAATGTAGATGAAGCACAAGAAAACAACTTTTACAACTACTTTATGAAGATGATAGAAGTCCTGAAAGAGGAAATGAAATTGAGGAAAAGACAATGGAAGAACAAAACAATGGAAGAAATCAACAAATCCCTTAGAGAATGCTAAGAAAGAAAAACAAAAATAAAAACAAACAAAAAACAGGTAAAGAAAGCTATTCAAGACATGAAAATTGAAATAGAACCAATTAAGAAAACACAAATTGAAGAATCCAGGAAATAAAAAACATCAGGTAACTGAGCAGGAACTACAGAGGTAAGCATCACCAACAGAATATAAGAGATGGAAGAGAGAATTTCAGGTGTTGAAGATACAATAGAAGAAAATAGGTTCATTTATCAAAGAAAATGATAAATTTAAAAACCTCCTAACAAGAAACACCCAGAAAATCTGAGATATCATGGAGAAGACTAGAGGGTATGGATGAAATCAACAAAATAGAAACAAAGAGAACAATGCAAAGAATCAATGAAACAAAAAGTTGGTTCTTTGAGAAAAGAAATATGGACAAACTAACTTTATCCAAACTAACAAAAAGGCAGAGAAAGAATATCCAAATTAACAAATTCAGAAATGAAAAGAGGGACATAACAACAGACACCAAGGAATCCAAAAAATCATTAGATCATAATTCAAAAACCTGTACTGCACTAAATTAGAAAATTTAAAAGAAATGCACAAATTTCTCAATAGATATCACTTACCAAAGTTAAACCAAGATCAGATAAATAATTTAAATAGATATATAAACCCAAAGGAACTAGACACAGTCATTAAAATTCTCCCAAGCCAAAAGAAAGAAAGAAAAAAGAAAGAAAGAAAGAAAGAAAGAAAGAAAGAAAGATAGAGAAAGAAAGAAAGATAGATAGGGACAGATGATTTTAGCACAGAATTCTAACAGACTTTCAAAGAAGAGCTAAAACCATTCCTCCACAAATTATTCCACAAAATAGAAACAGAAGTAACATGGCCAAATTCTTTCTGAGAGTACAGTCACACTAATACCAAAACCACCACACAAATACTCAAAAAGAAAGAGAATTACAAACCAATTTCCCTCATGAACATAGATGTAAAAATATTCAATAAAATATTCTCAAACTGAAAAAGATCATCCACCATGAACTCACTTAAAAGTGGATATTAGCAGTAAAGGAAAGGATAACCCTGTTACAATCCACAGACCCAAGAGGCCAAGTTGAAAAAAGGGATCAAGGGAGAAAAAACTGAATCTCACTGTGAAGGAGAAATAGAATAGACATTGCTAATGGATGGGGGATGGTCTAGATGCGGGGGTTGGGATATGAACAGGAGGGATCAGATGGCAAGGATAGGACAGAGTACGAGCAGGTTGAATTTTAATCTGGAGCATCACTGGAACAAAGAACCTAGTAAAATAGATACTCCCAGGAATCTATAAGGCCAACCCTAGTTAAATTAGCCATTTCCTGTAACCAGGCAAGACATTCATTAAAGGGATTGGGATACCCTTCGTCTTATAATTTGTCCAGCCTAAAATATGTGCTGGGGTAAAGATGGTGAAAAATTATGGGAATTGCCAACCAGTAACTGGCCCAGCTTAAGACCCATGCCATGAGAAAGAGCTTACCCCTGAGGGCCAGAACCCAGAGGCAGATGACGAAGAGACCAAGGATAGAATGAAACAGGATTGGAAGAAAATGTCAACAAAATGTTCCTAATGACGTTCTGATATATTAGTGCTTAGCCCAGTTTTCATCAGAGAGGCTTCATCCAGCAATTGATGGAAACAGATTCGAAGACCCATGGCCAAACATGAGGCTGCACTTGGGGAATCCTGCTGAAGAGACAGGGCGGTTTGGGGTGTGGGGGGAGATTGAAGGAGCCGGAGGTGTCAAGGGAACTGTAAGAAAACACACGGAATCGACTAAGCTGGGCACACAGAGACTGAACAGATAATCAGGGAGCCTGCATGAGACTGACCTAGGCCCTCTGCATATATGTTACAGTTGTACAGTTTGTTCTTCCTGAGAGGCTCCTAGCAATGGGAGCAGGATCTGTCTCTGACTCTATTGCCTGATTTTGGGACCCATTCCTTCTACAGCCTTAATAGAAGACAAGGTCCCTAGTCTCACTGGAACTTGATATACCTTGCTGGCTGCTATCTATGAGAGGCCCTCCCTTCTCTGACTAGAAACAGAGAAGGAGGAGTAGATGATGCAAGGAGAGTAAAGGAGGTGGGGTGGCAGGAGTAGAGGAAGCAGAAACATTGGGTGGGATGAAAACACAAAAAAATTAAAAACAACAACAAAAAACAAACAAACCAAAGTAACAAAAGACCACTCATTACTCAATTCATTTAGGGCACCAAGGACAGAAGAAAAATAATTCTATCAAAGTAAACTTGGTGATTTAATGAGCTTAACAGGATTATTTACAGGAGTATGGATGAGGGATACTCACTGGAACATACATAGGAGTATGGATGGGGGGATACTCAGGGGAACATAGAAGATTCAGTGGTAGATGTTTCAATGAAAAACACACTCTCACATAGGTGACTCATGAGAATGGAAACCCTAAAGCTCTTTGCACAACTTGAAGGACTATAAAAGTATGAGAATGTCTTCTTCCCCAGCAACCCTTAATGCTATTTAATCTAATGGAATCAGAGGTTTTGTGAATTTTGTAAGTTTCAGGGACTTCCTGAAACTTGTTAGTTCTTCCTATGTCTTAAAAGGCCTTCCTCTAGGATAGAAATTAGGACTCTGAGGATATTGTTGCATAACATTTGGGTCTCACTTTAGAATAAATTTACACACTCAAACCTGTCTCTAAAATGCTTAGGTTCAATTCAACAAACAACCACTGAGTATATACTATATACTGGGCATTATGCTAGGATCTTGGAATCAAGAGCAAGCAAACTGAAGTCATAATATAGAATATATTCATAGTCTTGTAGGCAAGCAAATGAAACAACTGGAGTTTTGATATCATAAAGGCACTAGATTAAACTGAAAAATATTCCATTGTTACTGATAGGAAGAAGGAATGAAGGAAAAGCTTCATGAAAGATACTGAAGGTATATCATGAAGGATATAAAAAATCAGTTATAAGAGTTGACACAATGGTCTCACTCCAAGGCTTTGCCATATCATATGGTGTTTAAATAAGTCCCATGTTGCTTATTAGTAGATGTAAATATGTGCTTATATCTATGCCAGGTATATTTATATCCATATTTATATGTGTATCTAGGTGTCTATATATCTCTCTCCACGTCTATCTCTCTGTCTGTCTATCTATCTATCTATCTATCTATCTATCTATCTATCTATCTATCTATGTTACAAGAAATGTCTAGGGAAACTAATTGGGTTTAATAAAGAAACTGTGATGATGCCAGCTAGATGGCTCAGTGAGTAAAAGCATGTGTCACCAAGACCAAGGACCTGAGTTCAGCCCACCGGTAGAAGAAAAGAATTGACTCCAGCAAGTTATCCTGACTTCCACACTAATGCCATTCTATGCTTGCTCCACCAACAAATAAATAGATGTAAAACAAAACAAGCAAGCAAACAAACAAAAAACACACAACTGAGATGAATGTAAATACCCTTTACATCGAAAACAATGTAGCAATCTAACAGCCAGTGTTGTCTTTGGGCAGTCTCAATTTCTCATGTCCTTTAAAGTCTGTCCATACATAGGCTAGCTTATATTTGGTTTTCAATTGCAGATAACAGTGTCAATTTTTAAAATGAAAATGTTCAATTTATATTTATTTATTCATGAGACTTTTTTAAGTGGACAGTGGAAAGAAGATGTACTTGGCAAGTTAAAGACACATTTCTTTGTGTGTACACACACACACACACCCCAAATGATACAATTCAGTTTGCATCAAATTTATTAAATCATATCAATTTTACAGACATTTGGTCAAGAGCTTAATTCAATTTGATCTTCCACCTGGTAAGCCTCATTTCCCACTGGGTCTCCCTGCAATTTATTTTAGCATGTTTGGACATCATTAGCAAAGGAAATAGCATCGCTGAAGTTGTATGGTGTAGAAGATCATCCAGATGCATCAGAGAGAAAACAAGCAAACTCACATAATGAGTTATAGAGTCACATGATCAAATACAGTTAACATGCACTCTGGTTATGAAGACTGGAGATACTTAATTGGTAGGTGGATTCTAAGGCTTTCCAAATAGCAATAGTAACAAAGATGAGTCTATAACAGACTTCTTATGCCCCAATAGATAGCTTAGATGGGAGAATCTACTAATAATTGTTGAACAGATGGGTAAATGATATGCTTTCTGTTATGCTCTTCTTCACTAAATTTTAGGAACAGGTTTGAGATGAAACACAAAAATTAATTGGCCTACTGCCAGTCACACCACAAGAATTCATAGCAGAGCTTTGATTCCATGTCCTGTAGTCTGTATTAATCAAGCATTTGTTGACTGCTTATAATAAAGCAAGTTACACTCAAGAAAAATTACAAGTTATTGAAATAAATAAATACTTCTACTTTTTAGAAACTAGAACTGGAAATTGAAATATCCATTTATTATAGCCATGTATAAATATTGTCTTAAACTCTTAATAGCAATTATAATCATTGAATCTTCAGAACAATTGCTTGATGTAGATACTAACTAGAAAGAAGAAATTTTGAAATGTATTATCAGGTCTGAATCCAGAACTTGTTTTACTGATAATTACCCTATAATTTACTCACAAACTTCTTTGTACATTAAGTCATTAGGTTTGGCATAGCCTTACAAGTGTATTCTCTTTCAGGCAATACATGAGCGGAAGTGAGAAGCTACAAATTTTTTTTTTTTTCATTTGGCTACCATTTCACCAATGTTGTCTTTGGATATAAATGGAATGCTTTACTGTGTTCTTCTAGCTTTGGTACAAGCAAGTAATACCTGCTTTCAGGAATGAGTCATTAAATTTCAGAAGTGTGTTTTATTTATTAAGATTGTAGATATATGTAGGAAAGACCTGATTGCTCCCAAAGACTGTGCCTAAGTCGTCTTTTGCCAAAGACCATCAAAAGATGAATACTTAAGTAAGTCTTCTGCTGTAAGAAGGGGTATGAGTGTGTACTGATCAAATTTTCCCATTGATTGAGTTGCTCTATTTAAGTCCAGTACTAATAAATCTGCTAATATCATTCAGTTCAACAAGCTCAGAGTTCCTATCCCAGGGAACTGCTCCTCTGTCAAGCTAGCTCTACTTCCAGCCACAGGAACTTGAGAAGCTCTTCTCCATTTTTCCACCACCAAAGGCAGCAAATGTGGAGTGAGATTTCCTAGGCCTAATAACCCAATGATGCTCCTTGAAAATATTATTTAGGGTACATATTTGGATATTTTGAAGGGTCACACCCTAAGTCTTAGATGTTTATCTTTTGTCCAAGTTTAAATGTTTATCTTTTGCTTCAGTTGTGTGTTGTGGGTTCATCCTTTTGGGGCATTGCTTTGCAAATCAAGAAGATCAAAGTATCTTGTAAATCTGTCAGTCTTTGAAGGTACCTACTGCAAGTTCAAATGCATCCAAAATCCAGCTTGGAAATTATATAAGCACCCCTGACAGAAATCCAGGCATCCCTTTTGACGACATAAAGGTATTAAGCCAGGCATGGGGGATCATGTCTGTGTCCCGACCCTCAAGAGGATAGTTGGTCAAGGAGAAACTAGTCAAAGGCAAACCTCAGCTGCATAGTGAGACCAAGTTTCGAAATAAAACAGGCAGTAAATGTGAGGGAGAAATAAATGCCCTTTAGTTAATGGTACAGTTAAGGATCATATATCACAGAGATTTGGCCTTTTTTCTTGACTTCACCTAAGTCAATTTGGTCAGCCTTCACTATTAGATTCCTTTCAGTGAATATTAGTGGTCTCCAATAGCTATGTGTTTATGAGAAGATAGGTCTCCTCTCTTCATTAAAGCAAAGCAACTTGCAGAGTGAATTCATTCATCCATGCAGAGTAAAGCATGAGATAGAACATGTACCTTATCTCATAGACAGTGTCTTGGGTTTTCTGACAATAATAGTAAACTTTTGCCTCAAGGTGTAGTTAGCATTATGCTACCTAATAATATTAAGCTCATCCAAGTGCCCCAAGATATTGGAAATGATTGTCTAGGCAAGAACATTAAGTAATGAATTCTAAAAAGTTTCATGGTGAAAGATGAAGGGTTCTTCATAGAATCCATATCCTTAAATGTTGCCCTGCAATTTTCTTTATATTTCTTTGTATCACCAGGTTTTCAATACAATTCATTCTAAAAAATGGCCTCTTACACATGGTTCACAAATTAAGAATATCTCACCAAAGCTGGAAAGATGGCTTGGCAGTTAAAAGCACTTGCTGTTCCTGCAAAGGACTTGGGTTTGGTTCCCCTATCAACCTGTACCTCTAGTTCCAGGGGTGAAGAAGGCCTCTTCTGAATTCCTCAGGCACTTTATGTGCATTATGCACATACCAACTCAGACACAAAAAATCAAAATAAATAAATATTAAATTAGAGAATATCTAATGTTGGGGAAACACAAAGATGTGTGAAACTTCTGCTAGTTACATCCCAAATGTTACGATAAACTTTTAAATTGAAATAGTTATCTAACATTCACTTGGTTTCTTCTGAGCAGAGCGTCTGACTGCTCCTATTACTATAGATCTCAAGAAACATTATCAACATTTGGAACATTATCAAGAAAAAAAATCGAGGCAAGGATGTGGGGAAGAGGATACTTTGCACACTGTGGTTCAGAATGCACACTGGCACAGCCAATGCGGAAATAAGTGTAAAGTGTCTCTGTAAAACTAAAGCTGCCATCTGACCCAGCTGTACCAGTCCTGGGCATATACCCATAGTTTCAGTAGGGATGGGAAGCAGGGCGAATGGGAGATCAAGGGGTGGTGAGGAGGCCAAATGAAGCTATTTTTTTTGAAATGCTATGATGAAACCAGTATCTTTGTAAGCTAATCAAGAAATAGTCCCCACTCACTGCTAAAGCCTTGCCTTGATGTGTGCTTTTCCATAGCCAAAGAAATGTTTGGAATATCCACAGCCCCTTGCTAGATGAGATTTTTTGCTAGAATGTCACGGGAATCCTGGACTCCTCATTTCACTGTACAGAAGGAAAATTTGATGTGGCTGCTCAAGTTTTACTGTTTCAAGTTGTAGACCTTTAAGCTATTGTTGCAGCTGTCCCAGTGGGTCCAAAGGGAAGAACAGTGAATATTGAACTGAGTTGGGGAAATTACAAAGTAACAAAAATGGGTGGCAGTTATAAAGTCAATTGATTGAAAGGATGAACCTGAAAATATCAGAGCTAAGCTTGTTCAAGATGTTATTACTAACACAAATGAATACGCTGGAGGGGCACCATGACTGCTGCTATTCTGCCATGCTCTGTTGTCTAGTAGAGCCTTGAGAAGCACAACAAAGGTGTGAATCCAGTCAAAACCAGGGCATGTGTGATGCTTGTTGCTGATGTTCTAATTGCTGAACTTAAGAAAACAGTCCAAGCCTGAGACAACTTCGAAGAAATTGATCAGGTTACTAGAGATTGCAAATGGAAACAAAGACATTTGAAACATCATTTCTGATGCAAAGGAAAGGGGCAAAAGAAAGAGCATCATCACAGTGAAGGATGGGAAAACCATGTACTATGAATTAGAAATTATTGCAGCCAGGAAATTAGATAAAGGATATATTTCCCAATATTTTATTCATACATCAAAAGCTCACAAATGTGAATTCCAAGATGCCTACATTCTACATTCTTTTGAGTGAAATGAAAATACTTGTGTTCAGTACACTGGGCCTGCTATTGACATTGCCAACGCTCAACAAAAGGGTACCCTTGGTTGTAGTTGCTGAAGATGGTGATGCAGAATCTCTAAGCACAATGGCTGTGAACAGGCTAAATGTTGGGGCAGTCAACATTCTAGGGTTTGGGCAAAATAGGAAGTACCACCTTGAAATTATGGCTATTGCTACCATGGCTACTTTGCAGTATTTGGGTCTAAATCTTGAAGATGTTGAAGCTCATGTGTCAAGAAAAGTAAGAGAGGTCATTGCCACCAAAGATAATGCCGTATTTTCAAAAGAAAAGGTGAAAAGAACTCAAGTTGAGAAATGCATTGAAGAAATCACACATTCCAACTAGTACATATGAAGGGGGAAAGCTTAGGGGAAAACTCACTACCCTCAGATGGAGTAGCTGTGCTAGAGGCTGAAGGAACAAGTTATGTCTAGTGAATGAGCATAAAGGCAGAGTTAAGAGTTCTGGATGCCCTCAATACTACAATAACAGCTGTTAAGGAAGTCATTGTTCTTGGAGGGGCTGCAGGCTGCTTCAGCACATCCCATCCTAGCCTTGGCCTCATTAAATACTGCTAATGAAGATGAGAAAATAGGTATAGAAATTAATCAAAAACACTCAAAATTCCTGCTGTGACCATTGCTAAGAATGCAGGTGTTGAAGGAACTTTGTTAGATGAGAAAACACTGCAAAGTTCCTCAGAAGTTGGTTATGATGCTGTGTTCAAGAATTTGAGAACACAATCATTGTAATTTTAAAAAGTAGCATGTGAGAGGAAGATACCATGCAACTGAGTTTGGATAGAGCGAATTTTTTATTGGGGGAAAGTGAATGGTCAAAGGAGGTAGGGAGAAGGGAGACCAGATTCTGGGGACAGGAGTGGCAGCTGGTTTAACTGTGAGTATGCAATGTCTGTGTCCCCTCAGCTTCATTATTGCTTTCTGTACTTAGTATCTCCTTTACAAAATCACTGTAATTTTTCATTAACACTTCTCTGACCAGAACCAAACTATAATTAAAGGCACAACAGCAATGGGCAGGTGCTGTTCAAAGAGAAACAGCTAGAGGGGTGGAGAGAGAGAAGGAGAGACAGAAAGACAGGCAGAGAGGCAGAAAAGCAGAGAGATGGAGACAGAGACAAAGAGAAAGATGGGAGGTGGGTAGGGCCCTTTTAGAAGGCAACATAGTGAATGTGCATGAGTGGTGCTCTTAGTGCCTTCAGCTGAGGATGTATCCTGTCAGTACCCCAAGGACAGGCCAGTACAGATGCCTAAATACTAATAACAATTGGAAAGGGAATAGTTAATTCAACAAAGGCTGTGAGAACAGATTTACCAGCTGCTGATGAGGTGGCCTTTTAGATACAGCCAAAGCTGTCGTGACAGAAATTCTCAAGGAAGACAAGGACCCTAGGATAGGCATGATGGGTGGGATAGGAGGTGTATAGAAGATAAAATGGCCTAACTCCTAGAATAATGCTTTGCCTGTATCAATGAATTGTGCAGAAAACTCAAGGCAGGCTCCTTATTGATAATTTGTGAGAAGTCACCCGAAGAAAATGATTGAAGTGAAAGCTGGCTCATCCATTGTATCCATCAATGGTTTCAATTTAAAAAAATGAAAGAAATTGAAAACTATAAGGCCAATGCTTTGAAGGTGCTTTAAATTTAATGAAATCTTTTTTATCAATTGATACATAGTCTTAGTTCAAGTAAAGCCTATATTCTTCATTGCATAACTCTATGGACTTCAATATTTAAACAGAACAATGTTGTCCTAAGAAGCAAAACACAGTGGAAACTCCAGTTCATCTAACTTTAAAAGTGACATGGGGAGGTGGCACAGTAAACAAGGGTGTTTGGTGCACAAATATGAGGAACTGAGTTCAAATCCCAGATCATCATCATGTAAAAGGTTGACTATGGCCATATACACCTGTAAACTCAGCTGTGTGAAGGAGAGACAAGACAGATTGGCTGGTGTCTGGTATAGTTCCAGGTTCAATGGGAGATTTTTTTACTCAAAGGGATAAAATGGAGAGAGGTGGAGCAGGTCACCTGAGGTCCTCTTCCATCCTACACACACACACACACACACACACACACACACACACACGTGCAAGTATTCTGCCTTTTATTTTCTGTTGGCATGACACAAGTTAGATTTATATCTGCACAAAAGAACCTCAATAGAGAAAATTCACCTACCAAAAAGCCTATGGGCAAATCTTTAGGGTGTTTTCTTGATTAATGGTTGGTGTGGGAGGGCCCAATCCACTGTTGGTGGTGCCACCCCTGAACAGGTGCTCTTGTGTGATGTAAGGAGGAAGGTTGAGGAAGTCATGAGGGGAAACCAATAAGAAGTGTTACTCCATGACTTTTCCTCCAGTTCCTGCCTCTGTGTTTCTGTTTGAGTTTCTGCTCTGACTTCTCTCAGTAATGGATCATGTTCTGAGAGTTGTAAGCTGAAATAAACCTTTTTTTTTTTCTGCAAGTTTCAGTTGGTCATGATGCTTTATCGAAGCAATAGAAATGTTAAAGAAGACATACACTTACACACACACACACACACACAAACACACACACACACCAAAACACATCAAAACACACCAATGGATTCTTATATAGAGTCAAAACAATGAACTTTGGAGTAAGATAGAATAAAAATAAAATTCTATTCACTTTTGATTTATTGTGTGAACTCAAACAACTTACCAAAGCAAAAGCCCACTCCACCTGTTAAGAGAATAATGGTATATGTCCTGGGTAAATTGCACTGAGTAAATGAAATAACACACATGATATTCTTGGCACTTGAGAGTCAGTTACTAAATAGGTATTACTGTACATATGTATAATAAGCAGGTTTTGAAAATAAAGGTAAAGTGGTGGTTAGCACTTCTTATTTAAAGGTGACAGATCAGGATACCCCAGCTCCCATGTCATCCCATTTATAGTGTGGGAGAGTCACGATCTATGTCTCAAAGGAAACCAGGCAGAAAGGCAGCTGGTTTAACTGTGAGTATGCAATGTCTGTGTCCCCTCAGCTTCATTATTGCTTTCTGTACTTAGTGTCTCCTTTACAAAATCACTGTAATTTTTCATTAACACTTCTCTGACCAGAACCAAACTATAATTAAAGGCACAACAGCAATGGGCAGGTGCTGTTCAAAGGGTGAAACAGGATCTGCCTGGGTGCTTCATGGTTTTCTTTCTTCTGTTGTTTTCCTTTCAGTGAGCAAAGAACGAAAACCACAAGCCTTATACTGCAAGTTTGTAGTCCCAATTTCTCCTCCTAATAAATAGATTGACACCACAGGTCTCTGCTCTGCAAACATAAAGGAACCCCCTCTCTGGGAGTCCTTTCTTCCTGACAGTTCTTCAATACGGTTGGAGCAAAAGACAGCAAATAAAATTGTTAGGCTATTGATTTACCAGCATGGCTTAAAGGATGGTAGCACACAACAGTTTGCTTTCAAAGGCTGTAACAATCTTAAGAGGATGCTCAGGACCATATGTATTAAACAATTTTTATTTCTTCAGGGAAGGAACTTTGCTATGAAGTCTCATCAGGTTGATGAAGAATGTGTTGACTCTGAGTTTTTGTTTTAACTGTGTTTGCAAACTAAAACTGCCAGGTTTTATTAGTACAAAATAATTTTGAAAGTCATTGTGGGAGTGGATGTAATTATTTTAATATCTGTATTACAGAAGGAGTAATTGTGTTAGTGATCAGCCCAAAGCTTTTGAAATCAGTATTCATTCTTCTTTACAAAAGAAGTACAAATGGAATGATAATTGACTTTGACAGAAGAAAATAAATGCATTTTCCTATCTGAATTTTTATGAAGATAATGAAAAATAAATAAGAACAATGTAGTTTTTGTTCATGCCTAATTCATTCTCAGGGAGCTAAAAAATTTTCTATTTTATGAAAATATTTATATTGGTCATCTCTTTCCTGAGATTGCTCCCTGTGTTATGCTGAAACTGTTAGACAAGAGTACACATGGAGGAGTGATTCCTAAATTATTCAGTCAAAACTTGCCTGCTCCAGCTGTGAGTTTCTCATCAAAGCCACACTGAAAATCTTAGATGATCACCAGCCCACATTGGAGTTTGCTGTGATCTTTCCTGTGTAGTATCATTCAACAGTCTCATATTCATGAACACCTGTAGTAGTGGGTACACATCACATGGCAGGTTGCAGTAGCAGTGGGTACACACCACATAGACTGTTGCTGAGGCAGTGGTTACATACCACATCATGGCTTGCTGTAGCACTGGGTACATACTATATAGTGGGTGTTGCGGAAAAGCAAATACTATCTTGAGAAAGCACCCATTTAGCAATCAGAGCATCTAGAATAGCACTGATTGACACTTACTAGCTTGCATGGACTTCAAGCTCCTCAAATTAAGAAGATAAGCCAACATTTGTCAAGGAGAAACTCTTTATTTAAATTAAATGATACTGTTTTGTCAATTTTGATCTTTAAATTTTCCAGAATGGAAGAAAACAATGCCATATATTGCCTAGAGTCTCACAGTAATATATTTTTAATTCAAATGAAGTGTTTTATTATAATAAATTTTTATTATTTAAATAAAATTTTAAATTTAAATACATTATCATATTGGTCCCCTCCTTTAAGTCCTTCCAAGTCCTTGCAGGTCTTCTTCCATCCCTACTCACCCAACAACCAAGAAAACAAAATAAAACCACACCCCAAAAGATAAAAACATAAAACAAACATCAAAAAATAAAACTCTAACTAAATAAAAGCACATACACAAAAACAAAACAAAACTGGAGTCCAATGTACATCTTGTCAACTAATCCTGAACATGAGGCCTGTCCTGGAATAATTTATATATCCCAGGTGACTCCATTTGAGAAAACTGATTCTCCCTCTTCGAGCAGGTATAAGTGACAGTTCAGTTGTTAAAATTTACCCTAGTAGCTATGTTTTCATTCATTCATTCATTCATTCATTCATTCATTCATTCATTTTTAAATGTAGCAAAATAAAATAAAATAAAACAAAAATTATCACTTCTGTATTGGACAAGACAAAAGAACAGAAGGAAAAGAAGTTTTATGTAATGTATTTGATTAAGTTTCCCCTCTTCCAAATCCTTCTAGATCTTCCCACTCCCTGGCTACCCAACAGTATGTTCCAACTCTTTCTAAACAATGAACTAGAAACAAACAGAAAAGAATGGAAGGAAGAAAGGAATGGGGAAGAAGAGAGAGAGAGAGAGAGAGAGAGAGAGAGAGAGAGAGAGAGAGAGAGAGAGAGAGAATATACCATCATGCAAGTTGCAAGTTTATAAACTCTCATCATCTACTTGTTTGTTTTTTCTTCCCTCCATTTCCTACAAGTCAGAATTAGAACTACTTTTTTTTTTTTTTTTTCAGAGAATACCTGTGTCATGCCATCGTAAAAAATATATTGTATGGTGAGCAACTACTTAGGCTATTAAGATTGAGCATGACAATAGCTGTGGTGGTTTCTTTTTGGACAAATAAAGCCTGTCTGAAGGTCAAAGAATGGAGCTTGCCACTAGCCAACCATAGAGGTCTGGAGGTCTGTATAGACAGACAGGAAGTGAGCTAGCTGGGTCAAACCCCCAAATTCAAAGAAAAAGGTTCTAGGGATTGTGCAAGCCACTAGTGCTGGGTGGAGGGGAGTGGCAGGGAGTTAAGTGCAGCCCTCTTGACTGAGAGAGCCTGCGGCAGCTGGTGGTTCTCTCAGAGCTGGACTGGGATCTTTCTGGGCGATTTGCCCCTGTCCTGCCATTAATGTTCTGGACACATAGGTGTCAAAATGTAAATGGATTTCTTAATTTGTCTAAGTAATAAAAACCTGGAGTCAGATATAGAGGAAAATGCCGAGAGATCAGAGAGAAGGAGCAAACCACCACCTCACCTTATCTCCTTAGCATCTCAGCAGATAAGAGAGCAAGTTCCTGTATTTCCCTCCTTATAACCTGTTTCTGCCCAGACACATCACTTCCTGTCTGTCTGTATAGACCTCTAGACCTCTATGGCTAGCTAGTGGCAAGCTCCATTCTCCGACCTTCAGACAGGTTTTATATGTATAAGCAAGACATCACCACAGATAGTAGATGAACAAATGACTGCTTGACTCTAAAATCCCACCATCTCCTTGACAGATAGAGATATTCAGAAAGTGATTGTAGCCTGCTTATCTATCACCATCATCAACCTATGTGTCTTGGGTGATAATCAGAAAGTGATTGTAGCCTGCTTATCTATCACCATCATCAACCTATGTGCCTTGGGTGATAGTCAGGAGCATCATTGGAGGGCCCCAAACTGCAATCATGTCATTCCATGCTCTCTTCTACATCTTCATCTGGCCTTTTCCTTGTTACTCCTTTAAGAATCCTACCTTCTACCTTCTACCTGCCATATGCAGGTACTGCAACTCATTCAAATTATAGTATAAACAACGATTTCTCTGTTTTTGTCATTCTCAGTTCCTGTTGGATACTTGATATCAATAATATGACAAGGTTAACTGTTGGCATTGTAAAATTGTATTTGGGAATCTGGTCTAATTGCATTTCTTCAGTTAAAAGAAGTCATCTCCTCTCAATTGAGCATAAGTTCCCAAGGGCATATAGATAGTTGGAAAGTCACTGTCTTCTTCAAGAATGGCAGTACAATTTTTAGTTTATTTATATAGTTAATATATTTTAATCATCATACAATTACATAATTTCCCCACTTCCCTTTCTTTCCTCTAATACATTACATCTTCCCTCCTCCTTTGGGGTACAATGATGCCCTTTCCATTCCAATTGAAGGCATTTTTGCTTTTCCTATTACTCATGTGCAGAGAGAGATGACACAAAGAAGTCATTCCTGAAATTATATGTGTACAAACAACAAAAATGGACTCATCAGGCTATATTTTTACATTTGTACAACTTTTAAGTTTTACTCATTTTACTGGTTAAACTGGTGCAGAGTGATTAATATCCATACCTCAATTGGTCATCTGGAGACTAAAAGAACTGACAGATGTCTTAGAATGAAATGAAAAAATGAAAAAACTATGCTGTGTATGGATCAACATAGTTTAAATAAACAAACCACAACCAAGAATGAATTTCTGACACCAGAGGCAATATGTCAAATTAAAAGGATGTTAGATGAAAAAAACAGAAAAAGACGTAACTAACTTGATACGATAAGGATGCTGTGGATTGTGTTTTCATTCCAAAATAGAAGAGATGTAATTTTCTTCCTTCTTTTGCACATGCTGACAACTGAGCAGTGGAGTTGAGTGGCCTGTCTTTAAGAGGAAGGGCTGAACTTCAGCAGAATGTTCTTGTATTGTATATCTTTTGCAACATCTGAGATATGAAAACATTTCTAGTATCACATGTGATGGATAATATCTGGACAAAAAATAAAGAAAATTATGTTTAGTTTTCTTTTCTTACATATTTTATACCTACTTGTTTATTTTCATCAAAATAAACTGGAGTTTTTTCATTTTATGCATGTGTATAATTTCTATTAAAATATTTGTAGATTGTATGGAGAGAGGTATGGTGCCATATATCAGTAATCCAACAACTTGCAGTCAGAAGCAGGAGGATCACAAATATGAGACCAACCAGGTCTGCATAATGAGCTCCTGTCTCAGAAAAGATATGTATGGTGTGTTCGTGTGCATACACATTGTAAACACACAGCCTGGTTGCAAAATTGTTAATGCTAAGTAAACTTGTACATCTTTAGTAATCAATGCTTGTAAAAGATTTTGACTTAGCATGCAAGTTATAAAGATTTTTAAGTTAATTTTGGTGGTGGTAACTAATGCATATTAACATGTTAAGATCGTACACATTTAGTAGTATACAATTTTAATCTAGGTTTCATTCATTTGGGCATGAAAACCCATGTTCATTCTTCATATATCTTCTAGTAAATAGAGTGATAGATCATCGCTATTACTTTGAGAATGGAGTCTCACTGTATTTATTGCCCAGGATGATACTGACCCAGGAGCTTTCTGTTCATGCCTCAGTTTTCCATGACCCGAGACTGTGAGCATGTGCTACCACAGCTCACTTTCTTTCTGTCTTTTCTTTTTAAAAAGTTCTAATTAGAACTTCAGCCAATTTCTAATTAGGATATTCGTTATATTTTTCTTTCATGTACTATAAGTTCCTCCTGTACTCTGCCTCCCTGTCCTTGTCAGATAGACTTTGTAGATAGTTTCTTGTATCCTTCACCATCAATTGTTTTGTTTGCTGTACAAAAGCTTTCTAGCTAGATGCAAATCCATTTGTCTGTTTTTAATTTTTCTTTGTTGTGCTTTTGAAATTTTGTCTAAAACCCCTTTTCCACTCTGATGCCTTGGGATATTTCCCTATGTTTCTTCAAGTAATTTCTTAATCCTGCTCTCACACACAATTCTTTAATGTAAGTTGATTTCTGTAACTAAGAAGAGGTATAAGTCTCTCTTTGTTCTTTTATACATGGATAAACAACATTTTCAGCACCATTTTGAAACAGTGGTCCTTTCTCCAATGTGTGTTCTAATATATTTTGTCAAAAATCAGTTGGCTATAGGTGAGAGGGGTTAATTCTACTCACCATCTCCAGGTTCCTTGAACTATGTGGTATGTCTTCATGTGGGTGCCATGCTGTTTTGGTTACTATAGCTTTACACAATTTGACAACAGATAGGGTCATCTCAGAAGGAGGAACTACAATTGATTGATTGCCTCCATCAGATTGGCCTGTGGGCATCTCTGTGAGGTATTTTCTGATTAATGATAGCAGTATAAGGGCTCCACTCACTGTGGACAGTGCTATCACTGGGCAGGTGGTCCAGAGTTGGAAAAGAAAGCAAACCCAGCAAGCAATGGAGAGCAAGCCACTCAGCAACAATACTTTGTGGTCTCTGTTTCAGCTCCTACCCTCAGGTTTCCATTTCCAGCCACTGTCCTAGCTTCCTTTGATGAAGCAAGTTAAAATGAACATTTCTCCCTAAGTTGCTTTGGGTCATGTTGTTTTATCATAGCAACAGCAAAACAACTAATACAGATAACTTTTGCTTTGTTATTTTTGATCAAAATGTCTTTACCTAATTGTGGTTTTTTAAAAATCCATATAACCATTGTGATTTTTTTTTCCTAGAAATAGGAGAACTGCCATTGATATTTCTACATAGATAACATTGAAACCACAAATTGCCTTGGGTAATGTGAAGACATTAATAACATTGATTCTTCTAATTTGTAAATATGGGGGGGTGTATTTCCACATCTTTTTCTGTCCTCTACAATTTCTTACATCGATGTTTTATAGTTTGCAGTTAGATATATTTAGTTATTTGATTAAACTTATTTCTGTCTATTTTATTTTATAGCTATTATAAATAGGATTATTTTGTTTTTCAGAAGATTAAATTTTACATATAAAAACACGACTGATTTTTTAATGTCGATTTTGTTTCCTGAAACTCTGCTGGATGATTTATTTGCTCAAATATTTTTAATGGAATCTTTAGAATTTATGCTTACCAGACATATCATCTTCAAACAAGAAGTTTAAATGCTCTACTTCCCAGTTTAGATGATTTTTTTCATTTCTACAGTGAAGACAATTGATTCTGTGTTGAATAAAGTGCTGACATTGGACACCAGTGTTTTCTACCTCTTGAAAGAAAACATAAAGACAGGTAACATTGTATGTTATCTCAACAGGTTATATTTAGGAATATATATATATATATATATATATATATATATATATATATATATATATATATCCATATATATGCATATATATGCCAATACATATATGCATACAATAACAGTTAGTGAAGAAAAGAGGTCATGGATTTGAAGGAGAGTAGAAATGGTTATATGAGAGGCTTTGAATGGAAAAACAAAAACAAAACACCAGGGGATATAATGTAATTAATTTACAATCTGACAAAATAAACTAACAAAAAAATAAAAAGCATCAGATGTTGCCAATATAAACATTTTAGCAATTATTTCTTTGGCAAAATCTTTTTTATTTAAATTCTTTAATTACTACTCATATTTACATATCTATCCCCCCATTCCCTTGCCCTCCCATCCTTCCATATTCCTCATGGACACCCCCCAACCCACCCCGCAACTCCTCCCCAGGGATAGTGAGGCCCTCCATCAGGGAACTTCAAAGTCTGTCATATCGTTTGGGGGAGGGCCTAGGCCCTCCTTGCTGTATCTGGGCTGCAATAGTATCCCTCTGTAGGGAATGGATTCCCAAATTCCATTGTACTCTAAGGATAAAGACAGACTCCCCTGTTAGGGTCACATGGACTGTCTTGGCCTCCTAGCTGGCAAACACATTCAGAGGGCTTGGATTGGTCCAATGTTGTTTCCCCAGCTTTATGACAAATGTCTACATGCTATCAGTAGGTCAGGTCCACTGTTTCTTCAGGTCTCTCCAGCCCCATCTTGGCTCCTTTGCTCATCCCTCCTCCCTCTCCACAACTGAATTCCAGTAGTATAGCTGTGGGTGTCTGTTTTGCTTCGAACAGCAACAGGATGAAGGCTCTCCTTCCTCTATCTACTCCGGGCTCCCAATTTGGTCAAGGGTTCTTGTTCCCATCCCTTTTTTGAGGGAATATGCAATCTTCTCTTGGGGTCCTCCTTGTTTCCTAGCTCCTCTGGCAGTGTGGATTGTAGACAAGTGATACTTTGCTCTATGTCTGAAAATAAAAAAATGAGTGAGTATATACCATGTTTATCTTTTTCTGACTGGGTTACCTCACTCTGGATGTTTTCTTCTAGTTCCATCCATTTTCTTGAGATTTTCAAGATTCCATTGGTTTTTTTTTTCCACTGAGTATTACTCCATTGTGTAAATGTACCACATTTTCTCTATCCATTCTTCAGTTGAGGGGCATCTAGGTTGCTTCCAGGTTCTGGCTATTACAAATAATGCTGCTATGAACATAGTTGAACAGTGTCTTTATTGTATAATTGTACATACTTTGGGTATATGCCCAAGGGAGGAATTTCTGGATCTTGAGGTAGACTGATTCCCATTTCCTGAGAAACCACTATACTGATTTCCAAAGTGGTTGTACAAGTTTTCACTCCCACCTGCAATGGAGTAGAGTGCCTCTTTCTAAACATCCTTTCCAGCATAGATTGTCATTGGTGTTATTGATTTTAGCCATTCTGACAGGAGTAAGATGGTATCTCAGAGTGATTTTGAGTTGCATTTTCTTGATGGCTAAGGATGTTGAGCACTTTCTCAAGTGTCTTTCAGCCATTTTAGATTCCTTTGTTGAGAATTTTCTAATTAGTTCTGTACTAAAACTTTTAATTGCATTGTTTGGTGTTTTGGTGGCTAGCTTCTTGAGTTCAATGTATATTTTGGTGATCAGCACCCTGTCAGATGTGGGGTTGGTGAATATCTTTTCCCATTCTGTGGGCTGGCATTTTGTCTTTCTGCCTGTGTCCTTTGCCTTACAGAGCTTCTCAGTTTCAAGAGGTCCCATTAATTAATTGTCACTCTCAATGTTTGTGCTACTGGTGTTATGTTCAGAAAGCAGGTTCCTGTACCAATTTGTTCAAGGGTACCACCTAACTTCTCTTCTAGGAGGTTCATTGTGGCTCAATTTATGTTGAGGCCTTTGATCCATGTTGTGCATGGTGATAGATATGGATCTAACTGCAATCTTCTACATGTCAGAATTAAGTTATATCAACACCATTTGTTGAAGATGCTTTCTTTTTTCCATTGTATAACTTTACCTTCTTTGTCAAAAATCAGGTGTTCATAGGTGTGTGGGTTAATATCAGGGTTTCCAATTCAATTCAGTTATTCAACCTGTCTATTTTTGTGCCAATACCAAGCTTTTTTCAGGACTATGGCTCCATAATAGAGCTTGAAGTCAGGGATGGTGATGCCTCCAGAAGTTCCTTTATACTACAGGGTTGTTTTGGCTATCCTGGGTTTTTTGTTTTTCCATATGAAGTTGAGTATTATTCTTTCAGGGTATGAGAAAAATTGTGTTGGAATTTTGATGGGGATTGCATTGAATCTGTAGATTGCTTTTGGCAAGATTGCAATTTTTACTGTGTGGATCCTATCTATCCAAGAGCATGGAAGATCTTTCCATTTTCTGGTATATTCTTTAATGTCTTTCTATAAAGACTCAAAGTTCTTACTATACAGGTCTTTCTTGTTTTTGGTTAGTGTTACCCCAATATTTTATGTTGTCAGTTGCTATTGTAAAGGGTGATGTTTCTCTGACTTCTTTCTCAGCACATTTATCTTCTGAAAATAGTAGGGCTACTGATTTTTTTAATTAATCTTATATCCTGCTACTTTGCTGAAGGTGTTTATGAGCTGTAGTAGTTCCCTGGTAGAGTTTTTTGGGTCATTTATGTAGGCTATCATATCATCTGTAAACAGTGAAAGTTTGACTTCTTCCTTTCCAATTTGTATCTGCTTGATCTCCTTTTGTTGTCTTATTGCTCTAGCTAGAACTTCAAGGACAATATTGAAGAGTGGACAGCCCTTGTCTTGTTACTGATTTTACAGGAATCGCCTTGAGTTTCTCTCTATTTAGTTTGATGTTGGCTGTTGGTTTGCTGTATATTGCTTTTATCATGTTTAGGTATGTTCCTGTTATTCCTGATAGCTCCAAGACCTTTATCATGAAGGGATGTTGGATTTTGTCAAAGGATTTTTCATCATTTAGCGAGATGAACATGTGGTTTTTCTTTTTCAGTTTGTTTATATGGTGGATTACATTGATGGATTTTCGTATGTTGAACCATCCCTGCATTCCTGCGATAAAGCCAAGGGGATCATGGTGCACGATTTCTCTCATGTGTTTTTGGATTCGATTTGCCAGTATTTTGTTGAATATTTTTGCATGAAATTTCATGAAGGATATTGGTCTGTAATTCTCTTTTTTTGTTGTGTCTTTGTGTGGCTTGGGTACCAAGGTAATTGTATCCTCATAGAAAGAGCAATGTCACTTTGGCTGATTGTATGGAACAATTTGAGGAGAACTGGTATTAGCTCTTCTTTTAATTTCTGGTAGAATTCTCCATCTCACCCTGGGCTTTTTTTGGTCAGTAGATTTTGATGACTGCTTCTAATTCATTAGGGGTTATAGCTCTGTTTAAATTGCTTATCTGTTCTTGGTTTAATTTTGATAAGTGATATGTATCCAGAAAATTTCCTTTAGATTTTTGAATTTTGTGGAGGACAGGTTTTCAAAGTATGACCTGATGATTCTCTAGATTTCTTCAGTGTTCGTTGTTATGTCCCCATTTTCCTTTCTGATTTTGTTAATTAGCATGCCTTTTGGTTAGTTTGGAAAAAGGTTTGTCTATCTTGTTCACTTTTTAAAAATACTAACTCTTTGTTTCATTGAGTCTTTGTAGTGTTTTCCTAGTTTCTACATTATTGATTTCAGCCATCAGTTGGATTATTTCCTGGCATCTACTCCTCCAGGGAGAGTTTACTTCCTTTTGTTCTACAGCTTTCAGTTGCACTGTTAATTCTCTAGTGTTACTATTCTCCAGTTTCTTCATGTGGACATTTAGTGCTATGAACTTTCCTCTTAGCCCTGCTTTCAAAGTGTCCCATAGGTTTGGGTATGTTGTGTCTTCATTCTCATTAAATTCTAGGAAGTCTTTAATTTCTTCATTTATTTCTTCCTTGACCCAGGAATGATGCAATTGTGCATTATTCAATTTTCATGAGTTTGTAGGGTTTCTGCAATTTGTGTTGTTGTTGAATTCTAACTTTAAAGCATTGTGGTCTGATAAGATACAGGGGGTTACTCCAATTTTTTTGTATCTGTGTAGCTTTGCTACCTTGAGGAGTATGTGGTCAATTTTAGAGAAGGTTCCATGTGGTGCTGAGAAGAAGGTATATTATTTTGTGTTCCAATGGAATGTTCTACAGTTTTCTGTTAAACCCCATTGTGTCATAACATCTGATGGTTCTTTTGTTTCTTTGTTAAGTTTCTGTCTGATGGTCCTATCTAGTGAGAGCAGGGTGTTGAATTCTCCTATTATAAGTGTGTGAGGTTTTATGTGTGATTTGAGCTTTAGTAATGTTTCTTTTTCAAATGTGGTTGCCTTTGTATTTGGTACATAGATGTTCAGAACTGAGACTTCATATTGATGAATTTCTCCTTTCATGAATATGAAATGCCCTTCTTCATCTCTTTTGATTGATTTTAGTTTAAAGTTTAATTTGTTAGATATTAGGAATTCTACACCAGCTTGTTTCTTGGGCCCATTTGATTGGAAAATCTTTTCCCAACTCTTTATTCTGAGGTATTGTCTGTTTTTGAAGTTGAGGTGTGTTTCTTGTGTGCAGCAGAAGGATGGATTCTGCTTCATATCCATTCTGTTAGCCTGTATCTTTTTATAAGCAAGTAAAGACATAGAGGGATATTAATGACCATTGATTGTTGATTCTTGTTTGTTTTGGATTTGTTGGTGGTGGTGTTATTGTGTGTGGATTTCCCCACTTTTTTGATGTTTGGTAAAGTGGAATTACCTATTGCCTATGGTTTTTTGAGCGTAGTTATCTTCTTTGCATTGGAGTTTTCTTTCCAGTAATTTCTGTAGGGCTGGATTTGTGAATACGTATTGCTTAAATCTGGTTTTGTCATGTTTTCTCCATCTATAGTTATTGAAAGCTTTGCTGGTACAGTAGTCTGGGCTGGCATCCATGTTCCCTTAGCGTTTGAAGAACATCTATCCAGGATCTTCTGGATTTCAAATTTTCTATTGAGAAGTCAGGTGTAATTCGGATAGGTCTGTCTTTATATATTGCTTGGCCTTTTTCTTTTACTGCTCTTAAATTTTTTCTTTATTCTGTAAGTTTGGTGTTTTGATTATTATGTGGTGAGAGGACTTCTTTTCGTGGTCCAATCTATTTGGTGTTCTGTAAGCTTCTTGTCCTTTCATAGGCATATCCCTCTTTAGGTTGGGGAAGTTTTCTTCTATGATTTTGTTGAATATGTTTTCTGTACCTTTGAGCTGAATTTCTTTACCTTCCTTTATACTTATTATTCTTATGTTTGGTCTTATCACAGTGTCCCATATTTCCTGGATATTTTGTGTTAGGGATTGTTGGACTTGAGATTTTCTTTGATGAATGACTGTATATCCTCTAATGTGTCTTCAACACCTGAGATTCTCTCTTCCATCTTGTTTTCTATTGGTTATGGTTACATCAGAGGTTCCTGATCATTTACCTAGCTTTTCTATTCCCAGCATCCCCTCATTCTGTGTTTTCTTTAGTTTCTAATTCTACTTTCAAACCATGAACTGTTTCCTTCACTTATTTGGTTTCTTTTTCTTGACTTTCTTTAGATTCTTTAAAAGATTTCTTTATTTCTTGAATTTTTGCGTTTGTCTTTTCCTCCATTTCATGTAATTTTTTGCTTGTTTTGTTCTTCTATTTTTCAAGGGATTTTCTTGTTTCCTCTTTAATGGTCTCTGTCATCTTCATAAGATAATTTTTAATGTCCATCTCTTCTTCATTCTCTGTGTTGAGATTTTCAGTTCTTGCTGGTCTGGAGTCCCTAGTTTCTGGTGGTGTCATATTGGTCTTTTTGTTGTTGAGTGTGTTCTTATTCTGTCGTCTTCCCATCCCATCTTCCAGCAGGTGCAGGTGGGGTCTCTCCCTGTCTCAGTTGGCAGGCTGAGGGCTTAGGCTCAGGCAGCAGGCTCAGGCTCAGGCAGCAGAGGAGGGCAGAGGACAGAGGGGAGACAAGGATGAGGAGCATCTGGACTCAGGGTGGGACTTCTGATCTGGGCAGGTACACTCTTGTCCAGGGGGAATCTCAAGAAGAATTGAAAAGGAGGTGATGGGGGAGGTTGGGGGCAGAGCAGCACCCAGACTCACCTCAGGCTCAGGCAGCAGGGTAAAATCTTAATACCTAATTGAATTGTGTTAGAGCTTTTATAATATTTATAAATTATTTTTTCAACAGCCTGTTGACTTGATCATATGATCTTTAACCTTCATTCTCTCTACATGGTTAATCATGCTTATTTTGTTTAAGGGTTTGTATCACATAGTTTTGATGTCAGGAGTTTGGAAGAATTACCTCCTCAAGTTTTTTGGTATATCTAGGAATATTGTTTTTACTATAAGTATTTGATAAAATTCAGCCATGTAAACATTTTGTTTTGGCCTTTAGTTTGATGGCATAGTTTTACTGATAAAACTATTATGCAACATTAGTCTGTCTAAGTTTTCTGTTTCCCTCTGATTCAAACTCAAGAAAGCAAATATATGTAGGAGCTCTTCCATTCCTTGTAGGATATTGAACATTTGGTATACAGTGGTTTGTATTAATCTCTAATGACCCTGCTGGGTTACTTGTAATGTTTTCCTTTTTTGCTTCTGATTTGATTTGTCAGTTTTGCTCATCTTTTTGGATATGCAGTTTGTGCTCCTTAGAAAGGGGAGATAAGGAGGAACTTATGGGAATGCAGATGGATAAAGTCAAGTCACCCAGAATGTAAGATAGAGGCTCCCCCAAAACTGAAGGAGTCAACACATGATGGTGCAATTGCATGGATTATGTCAGTGAAAGGTATTGTAGTATAGATAAATGAGGAAATTTTGAATTTAATTCTAGTTCTTCTGTTTAGTAAATAGAGCTGCTGATCTCAAAATTTATTGAGGAGACAAATTAATGATGCTCAAAAATGCTCACCAAATAACCACCATTTGTACTGTGTCTGTGGAATTATTAATAAGCAGCCACTTATGGCTAGAGTGCTAAGGAGATCTGAACGGAAAGACGTAAAGACATTGGTATTAGGCAAAGGCATGCAGGATCCATTGAGATTTTCACTTATATGAATGATTGGCATTTTCATATAAATGAAATAATTTTAGTTGCATTATTTTTATTTAGAAACAATAGGCACAGACTTATACTAAATAGTATAAACCTCATCCACTAAGCCCTTTATTAATCATTGCTTATTAATTTCTTACTCGTTGATTTTGTTAGTAACTTCTTTCATTGTTTTATAATGAACTGAATTTAGAAGGAAAATAAGGACAAAGTCATGTAGAATGTTTCTATGTACACACATGCTTTTAAATGCCATCTTTGGACCAAAGACCACCAACATTTGAAAATGAGATGAAAACATTTAAAGATAAACTGCAAAAGAAATGATCAAAATTTCTGATGAAGCTTTATGCCATGGTATGTAGGGGGCAATTTGACAATGGTGCTTTGTAGAGATTGTGTTGAGCCAGATAGATTTTCCTTGGCATAATTAACTTTGCACTGCTAGACCCATAAATAGCTTTCAGTCCTAGACATTAGGTAATTTTGACTTTGTCTTATGGCTGCAACTTGTGCCTCTAACCACAGGTGACTTTCAGTAGAGGACCAAAGCCAGCCCATATGTCCCCAGAGTACAGACTACAACAATTTGACCTTGCATTGCTGTGTAAGCTAAGGGCCTCAGCAAAGCAGCTTCTCTGGCAGGTGTAAGGCCTCAGGCTGCAGACTGTGGTAGTTCATTACCATGCAGGAACATTCTGGCTTGGTGGCACTTGCTACAAAAGTAGGATTATTACTTGCACTACAGAGCAAGCAGTGCCATTACACAGGAGCCACAGACACCAGAGACCATCTCAGTTCTTGCTGCAGGTGGCAATAGGTGTCCATCTCTGCTTTAGAATACAGACTGAAACTAAAAAGTTAACCCTTTTATGTGTTAGTTCAGAGGTTCAATAGCAGGAAAATGCTGAAGAATATAAGGGTGCACTTCAAAATGATGATTATGATAGCTGGGCATATGGTTATCTTAGTGCTTAAGAAATTTATGAGATGGAAAAAATAGCCATTGTGCACACTGGATAGGCACACAGGCTCTCACTGTAAACTATCTGGCCCAGCACAACTCCTATGAACACCTTCCCCCAAGCCTCCAGATCAGCTTTAGCCCAGCAGTCTTCTGAAAGCAGTTTTCTGCTGGCTTTGAGGTGACTGCTTTTATAGATGGAAGATATTTTTAGACAATAGCAATTCCATTTCAAGAATTTCTATGCCTGTGCATAAGTGCCTGCTCAGAGACTACCTTAGATAGCTCAGAGTCTGTGCTATCCAATAGAACCAATCTTCAGTGCTGAAATGCACAAAGGGAAATGAAAGTCAAGAAGTTTGCAATAGGATGGGTGGGGGGAAAAACACCCTGAGCACCTAGTGAGGAAGCTGCTGCCCCTACAAACAAAGACACAAACATTGCTTCAGTACCACCCTTCTTGAGAGGCCCGTGAAAGACACAGTAGGATAGCAGATTTCCTGGCCTCCCACAACAGCCATGACTCATTTGCATGGCCAGTTTCACCAGGCTTAGAATCCCCTATGTGACCCACAATTGTCTGATTTTATGAGAGCATTTTTCAGACAGATTTTATTGAGTATGGAAGACTCACCATGAATCTGGGTGTCAGCATCTCATGGGGCTCCAGAATGAACAAAAGGAAAGAAGAGAAAGCAACATTCACATCTGCCGTTCTCACTGCCAATCCTCCACCATGGTGGACTACATTCCTTCCAAACATCAACCAAATAAATAGTTTCATAGTTGAGTTGCTTTTGTCCAGTATTTTGTCACAGAAAAGAGAAGAGCAACCCATGGAATTGGTACTGATGAGTAAGTAAGGTCATTGCTGTGTTAAATCTGTCTGGACTCATATGATGTGGGGACAGGCTTATGGGAAGAATGTGGATCTCTAGGGAATCTCTGAAGTTCGGAACTCAGAAGGCCATTCGTGTGGGACATTGAAGACTACAATGCTATCAGGGATGCACACAGTAAAGGCCCAGCTGGTGTGGTTTCAGAAGAGAGCCAACACTCTGTTGGGAACCAGCATGAAGGCTGCTCACGGTACATGCTGACAAAGCACCTAGATGCATGCTGGTATTGTCCTGAAATTCTGAAGAAGGCAAAATCCAAAACAAATCAACTAACTGTTTAGATGGAACTTCCAGACTGGTTAATGTCCAAGCTGTGACATGGTTACTACTTACTGTTCTTAGTATCCACAGAGATAAAGAATAAAGGCAGATGAAAGGAAACAGCCATGGCAAAAACAAAATCCTACAGTGTGAGCGAGAAGGGAGTATGATTAAGACTGAAGAAACAGACAAAGCAGATGTAACTGTGACAGAGACTAATAGCACTAGAGAAAACTATCCTGTTCTCCATTGGGACAATAGGAAAGATGCCACAAAGGAAAGACCCCAGACTGAGAAGGTTCCTACTCATGAAAATGATTATTTTCTAGAAAGCATAGAGATAGTGAATTGAGAACATATCTGAAGGCACTTACAAACACAGGAAAGTACTTTGCTAATGTTAACCCCCAAGGTGCACTGTGGCCAGAACAGGTGAGGTGAAGAGGGGCAGAGCACAGAGCTGACAAAGGTCTGTAGCAAACCCTCTGAGTATTTGGTATAGCTCTCTCAGTTTAGTATTTTAGTGAGACTCTTGAGTGTGTGAATGAGCAAGTCTCCAGTTCCTGTGCCTACTCTTTGTGGCTTTTTTCCTTCCATTGGTTTGCCTTGTCCAACTTCAATGTGATTTTTTTTTTGTTTCATCTTATATTTTATTTTCTTCTGTTTTGTTGTTTTCCTTAGAAACATTTCTTTTCTAATGAAAGAAAGAAAGGGAATCTGTGAATCCCTCTAGGAGTGAATCCAGATGGGAGAAGAGGTGGGGAGGAACTGGGAGGAGTAGAGGTATCAGGAACTGTAATCAGGATATATTGTATGTGAAAAGAATCTATTTTTAATGTAAGAAAAAAATTAAAAATTGATTTAAAAAGAATGTCTAAGGAACTTGAGAATCTGGACCTTCCCGGATGTGGTTGCCGAACCTCTCTTTATTCAGGTGTGGTGTGTTCCTCCATCTGAACCCAGAGATAAAAACATTGGGAAGTGTCATTTGGAGTCCTAAATGTAGGAATATGAAAACAAATGAGTACATATGCATATATGGTGTGTAAATGTGTCGTGGACCGGCTTGTCTCAGCTTTAACCCACGACAGCCATGAGGTTCTACCTGAGTGGGGGTGTGTGAACTTGGACGCTTCTAGGAATGCAACGACGATAAAGACCAAACACAGGCATCTTGTCACCTTTAGAGAGATCTCAGTTCCATGTTTTGGAACTAGAGCCATTTGTTTATTAACCATCTTTTCTGATGTCCCTTAACCATCCTGCTAGTACCACGAGGCAACCATTTCTCCTTTGTCCTCTCTCTCCGCTTACCCGAGCCTGCTCCTAACCTTCTGTGTCCTACATTACTCCTGTATCATCAGCACCTCCGCCCAGGTGAGGGCCTATTCAGATGCTTAGGTACATACAGATGCAAATAAGAGGCATATTACCCTCTGGCCAGGTAAAGTTACAGCCTGGTGTTAATTAACAATACAATAGTGGGCCGGAGTTTCCTGGTGCCACGGCTGCTGACAGCCAGAACCTGGGGCCCAATATTCGGTCCCCCACATAAATGTATGCTACATATATCATATGTCACATATGTGTAACTGTGAGAGCATATATTGATGCACACCACTTTCATGCTTATACACAAATATCACATATAAGCCACATGCGTACACATCCATGTATGCATTCATATAAATGTGAAATACCCAATTTTTTTTCTATATTGGTCATTGTTAATGATATTTTACTGGTTTTTCTATATTTCCTTTCTCTCTGTACCTTAGTCAGATAAAAAGTATTCAAACAGCCAAAGCCATTTTTTCCCACAGCTGTGTGTTGGCTTCTCTTCCTTTCCGTGGGTTACTTTTCACACTGATAAGAGATCTTCAAAAAATATTGAGGACTCACTTTGAAGGGACCAGCTTCCCTTTGGGCAGCCATAACGGCAGAACATGTGCTTCTATGACCTTGTCCTAGACACTAGAAAGTCAGATGCCTGTCTCGGGACAAGGAACCTTAGTCACTAGAAAGTCAGATGCCTGCCTCGTGACAAGGAACCAATCAGAAGTTAGCTGGTGGCGATATGCTTTACGACCCTGGGTGTGCTTTATGGACAAGTGCACAGCAATGACGCACAAAGTATAGCAACCACCCTGGGAGGGCCTATGGGCCATAACAACCAGTTGACCGACCAACACAGGGCAAGCTCTCCAAGCCTGGAGGCACACCAATCATGAGCCTGTGTGTACCCCTAGACACTCCCCTTATGCTGTCCTATAAGATCTCTTGGGAAACCCTAGGAGCCATCTTTTGCGAGCCATCTGCCATGGCGGATGGGGGAAAGATCCGAGCTAACATGGGGGTTAGCTCGTTAAATTACAATAAAGCCTCGTGCAGTTTGCAGCAAGCTCTGGAATCTGCCTGGTGATTGGGGTGACTTCGAACATGGCCTGGGACCCCGGATACTTGAGTTTTCGGGGGTCTAACAACTTAAATGTATTTACTTCATCTTAATTATATAACTTTGCTCACGGGTTGTACAGTATGACCTCCTTGAGAGCATTACACATCTTAATTCGAGGTTGGTATCCTATGAACACAATAACATACCATACAGTGAATCCCCAATTCTTCACTGAGGTTAAGATTTTACCTGAGAAAACTCTGTTTCCAAGTAATTGAGTTATAAATCTTTGGAACAATTACAGAGTATGAGGGGAAAACAATATATCCAGATGCAAGCAATAGCATAATTTCATGCATTGGTCATGTGATTCATCAAGAGGGTCATCACGGAAAACCTTAAACAAAATCATATTCTTTGTACCAACTGATTTAGACCAGTCTTCAGTGTACTACTTTTGCTGCAAGGTAAAATAAAGAGAGCTTGTTTGAAATCAAGGCCAGGCAAAGTGATTACAGATTCTCTTTGTGAGACTGCAATGTGCTTAATGCTTCCTCAGAGGCAGAAGCACCATCTCCTGTCCAATCAACAAAGCCTGTTGCCTCACCAGTTGGGAGAATATTGAATGCAGACTGCAGATGTGAAATCTGTAGACTTGTTTCAAGTTTGAGGGTCATGTACATCAAGCACCAGAGCAGTGTAATCTCTCCCATCTCTCAGAGGTTCTCCCAGCATCTGGTATCGGCCTGCATGCAGAGTTCTGATTCTCTGTCAGGAGATTCTGATTTGATTGACCCATGAGGCCATGAGCATCCAGTGGCTGCATCATCCTCTCATCAACATTAGGATGAAAAAACATACTTCTGAATATGGTGACTATGTGTGTTTTTCTCCTGGGAAACTGCTGCAGGCTCCCTGTAACTGCAGATTTTTAGACTGCTCAAATGCAGGCAAGCATAATACAAAAGAGTACTGTAAATTGTAAAGCCTCATTCTCATTATTTAGCACACAGAAAATACTTAACAGTGGGAGAATGCATTGATTCTTATGTCACAGTCTTCCTGGGTGCCATTGTCCCACAAATTGGGTAGTACATTTGTTTTGTTTTCACCATATGCCATGTTGGATTAGAGGTCTAGAATTTTGTCCTGATAACTATTCCTGTATTCTAGGGCCATTCAGGAATCATAGCTTTGTATGTTTCTTGTAATGCTACTGATCAACCCTTTTGACTACCACTGACTAGATTTCATATTCAACCCAGGAGCAGTAAAAGTGATAGTCAAACTGAAATCATTGGGTCTTTTGCTCTCTTTCCTAACTATAAGCCATGCTGGTGAAGTTTCATTTCCTGTTGGTGGTGAGGGAATAAGAGCAGTCATTTATGTGATGAAATTTAAGTGTGTTGTTGAGTAAAATACTGCTATGGGAAGTTGAATACACCTGCGGGTGTGTTAAGTAAAACTACAGCTGGAAAGAGCCTTTCTTGTTAACATACAGAGCTGATCATATCTGTGATGCTGACAAAAACCAAGGACAAAGTTGCCATGTGTGACAACTGAAGGCAGAAAGAGTGCTCTCATTAGACTCACATTCATCTCAGGCACACCGAGATTGTCCAAGTATCTCCGTAAACTATGTATATCCTTGTGCTGCCACTTGCTAGTGTTTTACTGCTCCCTCCACCAAGACTACTAACTTAGCATTGAACAAAGTGTAACTTACATTCAAATGATGGTAAATAACATGCAACTTCTTGTATATCTGAGTAGGGGCATTTACATGTGTTCTTGTTGGGGTATACATAAATGCATACAGGTGTACATGCGTGGGAAAAGAGGAAGCACTTTCTCTGTCTACAAATGACCCAGTCATTTCTTAAGAAGCAAAAGCATGAGGGGACTATACAGAGAAAAAGCAACAGGAGGGACTGAGGGAACAAGAGAAGTCAATGGGGGTAATAGAAGCACATTTCAGACATAAATGAATGAAGTTATATTGGAACCCATTGCACAATGAATATAAGTTAATAGTCAAAGTAAGACAATTAAAAATGTTTACATACTATTACCATTTAGTTCATATATATTTATTACACATATGTTTATTCTTAGTCTTTGCCAAATATTTACAGTGTTAAAGAGAAATATTTTGTTCCCTTTTGGTCCCTGCCTTCCTGTGTATTTAGTGGTGAACATTATTTCTGCATTCTCCTTGCCCTTTGACCTCAGCCCTGCCCAGTTCAGCCCAGGTTAGTGACTTCTTTGTCCCTCTTGGAGGCAAGCCTGTCTACAAGTTCTCTTCTGTTCTTGTGTGCCATGAAACTTTTCCAGGATGTCCCTGCCAGGAACTTGCCCTGTTCTGCTTGCCAAGGTAGAAAACTCCTGCTTATTTTTTCAATATAATGAGACTCATTTGGTTTCCATACCACCTCCAGCTTGGCCTTGGTTAATGAGGAAAATGACATACTGGCCCCTGCTACTCTCTTTCCCTTCTATTTATGTAGAACTCAAGTGCAGAGAAGAAATAAAAGCTTCAGCTTATTGAAAGGGAGGAAGAAGGCTAGCAACATGGTTCACTGGGTTAAATGCTTCGCACACAAGCAGGATGACTTAAGAGTGAGGCCCAGAACCTACAGGAAAAGGCAGGGTTTGCAGCTCATGCTTGTAATTCCAAGTGGAGACAGGCAGATCCCTGGACTCACTGGGCAGTCTTACTTTCTGTGGTAGATCTTGACTTAAGAAAACATTGTGGGTGGCAAGTAAGGAATGGTGCTTAAGTTAGCTTCAAGTCTAGACTAAAAGTGTGTTAGTGTGTACGCACACACATAACACACACACACACACACACACACACACACACACACACACACACTTGAATGCACACAAATGTTGACACCAAAAAAATAAGGAAAGTAACACAGGCAAAGGATATATATTTGCTCTAATATTTTGTAAAGAATTTTTTTGCCACTGTTATAGTTATCTCCTTCCTCAGATAATCTGGAAACATCGTCACAACTAAGTGGTTGAAAGCAATAATTAAGCCTAGCTTAGTAGCACATACTTTTAATACCAGTATATGGTAGGATGAGGCTGGAGGGCCATGAACTTGAGCTGAGCCTGGAATAATTAAGGGATGCCCTGCTTCAAGAAACCCAAACCCTGAATAAAACAAATGTATTTCTGTTGGTCATGATTATTTGCAATAGATAAATGCTGCCTGATCCTAGCACAATGGTCAGGTGGCTGGGGTGCTGTTCATCTGCTGGTCCTTTAGCTGCCTGTCAAGGCTAACTTTGAGGCCTGGTACCTCAGGTAGGATGGTAACAAGTATTTACCAAAAAATCAGTATATGAGAACTGACCATCAAAGGTATAAGGAACAAAGAAAGGAAAGCAGAAGGTGAGTAAACCCAGGATTGCCGCAATGCACTTTAGTAGGTACTTACAAACAGAAGCACATATTAGGTAACAGCAAAAGAGGATGGTCTCCACAAGCCATGGCTTGTGAAAAGGGGTTGTAATCTAAACTAGGCAGTCTGGTCCCTCCATGGTGAAGGCATGGTGGTGAAGGCATTTTCAAAAGTATGGCCATGATATACTTGTCCGTAGTTAACACAATGTGCTCATGTGACAACTGGTGTTTATGTCCTGAATGTCAGTGTTCCTTGGCTGGTGGTACAACACTGATGACCAAGATGCTGGCTGCTCACATCAAGCTAGATCCCTATGGTGAGGATTTAGCTTCCATTGGTTGGATGGTGCTCTTTCCACCTGACTATGTAGGACCCCTTCAAACAGGAAGACTAAGAAATCTCATAACCACTGCACAGCATAGGAGTCTCATAGGATTAGACTTTTCAAAGGTTACTGGCTTCTCTGAGCAGATGTTTCTCAAGAGATAATAATGTAACATTTTGCATGACCTAGACTTTAAAGCCTGAAACATAAACACCAATTTGTGCTTCAGTGCATACACAGGGTCAATTCAGATTCAATATGTGAAAGGCTAATGTGGTCACCCAAATCCCAGGAGCCTTGGTATGTTCAGAATGTGTGATAGTGTGGGGGTTGTTTACTACACTGGAAACAGGGATGTTTGTTGTAAGAAGCTTCATTTATTTGAAGGCTTATTAGAGACAAGTATAATTTGCTCACTTTAATTTTTCAACGCTTGTCATAGAAAGTAGAAATTTATTCATCAATCTTATAATTAGCTCTGACTAAATTCTGATTATGACTACATTGAACTTATAATGTGTTCAATAAATTTGAGTGCTTTCTTTTTTCATTTTGAAAAGTATCTATTTTTTTCTTGTGTATTTTTTTTAGTTAAAATAAATTATACAAGTTGAATTTTAAAACATAATGCAGAACGCATTTCTTCCACTATGGAAAAATACTTCAAATTATAAACCAATTATATGACCAAAAGAAGATAGTAAGACCTCTAACAGTGGAGCCAGTGTTTATCTCTAGGGCACAAATGGATGTTGGGAGCCCATTCCCTATGGAGGGATACTATTGCAGCCCAGATACAGCAAGGAGGACCTGGGCCTTCCCCTAAATGATGTGACAGACTTTGACAGTCCCCCATGGAGGGCCTCACTATCCCTGAGGGGAGGGGGTGAGAGGTGGGTTGGGGGGTTTGTGGAGAGCATGGAAGGATGGGAAGGCCAGGGAATAGGGGGATGGATATGTAAATAAGAGTACTTCTAAAATAAAAGAAAAAAGAATATAGTAAGAACTAATCCTGGGATGTTGTTAAAAAAAAATGGGTAAAATTGGGCCATCATGTGACTTTCCTATAGAGACATACAGAAATGTCTGTTCACTTCATATAGAACAGATACAGATTGCAGAAATACTTCCAAGTTCAGTTCAGTGGCCCAGTGAGTTTATCTAGGTCTCCATAAAAATGTGGGTCAGAGTTTCCTTTCAGGAAATGGATTGGCACAGAGCAACCATGTCATTGAAGAATGCTATCACTAGGAGAATGATGATTCATGAAGTTTTATTCTTGGATTCCTACCCTTAATCACTTTTGTCTAGTCTCTAGAACCCCCAAGTCCACAGCTGGAGAATTGAGAGTGGTAAGTAACATCTCAGGTAGGTACCTGGTGACCTTGCCCTTCAGGGAAAATATTAACAGCTCCAGTACCTCTGCTGTGAATGTACTAGAATAATCTCTTATCCATGGTGACATTGTTAGACCTACAAGAAACAACCATGTCACAACACAGGCAAGTGGAAAAAGCAATTTAGAGGGGCAAGTGTGAAGGACACTTGTTCATTGCAAGTGTGCTTCCGGAAGCCCATGTCTGTCACGTGGAATGGGTACCCAGAGCAGAATTTGGGTTTTGTGTAAAGACACAAAATAACGCTTTATGAGGCAACTGAGACTTAGCAAAGATGGATAAAATGGGTACCATGGTTTTTTTTTTTCAATTTTTCAAATTTGTATTTTTTTAATTCTTATTTTTTTATTTGAATTACAAACAAGATTGAATTACATGACAATGCCAGTTCCCTTCTCCCTCCCTTCCACTCCTATCTGCCCCCCAACTAAAACCCTACCTATCACATATCCTTTCTTCTAATCTACACCTGACTCAACATTTCTGCTCCCTCATGACCTCTGCATCCTTCCTCTTCTTCCCTTCTCATTCTCATAGCTCCTCCCCTTCTTCCCATGCTCTCAATTTGCTCAGGGGATCATGACCCTTTCCCCTTCTCCAGGGGACAAAGTTTGTCTCTTTCAGGGTCTTCCTTGTTTACTAGTTTCTCTGGCAGTGTGGATTGTAGGCTGGTAATCACTTACTCTATGTCTAAACTCCACATATGAGTGAGTACATATCATGTTTGTCATTTTGCGATTGGGTTACCTCGCTCAGAATGGTTTCTTCGAGTTCCATTCATTTTCCTGCAAATTTCAAGATTCCATTGTGGTTTTCTGTTGAGTAGTACTCCATTGTGTAAATGTACCATATTTTCTCTATGCATTCTTCGGTTGAGGGGCATCTAGGCTGCTTCCAGTTTCTGGCTATTACAAATAGTGCTGCTATAAACATCGTTGAACAGATGTCTTTGTTGTATGATTGTGCTTCTTTTGGGTATATGCCTAGGAGTGGAATTGCTGGATCTTGTGGTAGCTTGATTCTCATTTTCCTGATGAATCACCCTACTGATTTCCAAAGTGGCTGTACGAGTTGGCACTCCCACCAGCAGTGGAGGAGTGTTTCCCTTTCTCCACATCCTCTTCCATAAACTGTCATTGGTGATTTTGATTTTAGCCATTCTGACAGGAGTAAGATGGTATCTCAGAGTTGCTTTGATATGCATTTCCCTGATGGCTAAGGATGTTGAACACTTTCTTATGTGTCTTTCAGCCATTTTAGATTCCTCTATTGAGAATTATCTATTTATTTCTGTACCCCACTTTTTAATTGGATTGTTTGGTGTTTTGGAGACTACTCCTTGAGTTCTTTGTATATTTTGGAGATCAGCCCTCTTTCTGATGTGGGGTTGGTGAATATCTTTTCCCATTCTGTGGGCTGTCGTTTTTGTCTTGCTGACTGTGTCCTTTGCCTTACAGATTCAATGCAATCCCCATCAAAATCCCAAAAGAATTCCTCACTGACCTTGAAAGAACAATTCTCAATTTTATATGGAGAAACAAAAGACCCAAAATAGCCAAAACAACCCTGTACAATAGAGGAACTTCTGGAGGCATCACTATCCTTGACTTCAAGCTCTATTACAGAGCTATAGACCTGAAAACAGCTTGGTATTGGCACAAAGTAGACAGGTAGACCAATGGAATAGAGTTGAAATCCCTGATATTAACCCACACACCTACAAACACCTGATTTTTGACAAACAATCCAAATATGTACGCTGGAACAAAGAGAACATCTTCAACAAATGGCGCTGACATAACTGGATGCAAACATGTAGAAGACCACAGATAGACCCAAGCCTTTCGCCCTGCACAAAACTTAAGTCAAAATGGATCAAAGATCTCAACATAAACCCAGCCACACTGAACCTATTAGAAGATAAAGTGGGAAATACCCTTGAATTAATTGATACAAGAGACCACTTCCTGAGCATAACACCAGTAGCATAGACACTGAGATCACAATTAATAAATGGGGCCTCCTGAAACTGAGAAGCTTCTGTAAGCCAAAGTGTACCATGTTTTTAAGCATCAGCATTTTTGCAAGAGTATGTGCGTCACAGTATTGTGAAGAGAAACTAACAGGAAAAGCACCAAATGTTGAATAGCTTTTCATAGAGAAACACTTCTAGTTATTTAAATCACATATTTATGATTGGTGACTATCTCTCCTCCAAGCAGATATTAGGAAAGCCACTATCGTTGCATCTTAAAATTCTGTCAGCTTGATTATGGGGCTTTTAAGGTCACCCTGCCCATGTGTACACAGAAGCCAAAAGAAAGGGAACCAAATGAAATGGCCAGTATCAAAAGCCTTCTCACAGGCCAGGGATGAAATTGATGCACATACTTTAATCACTCTCTGTGGGGCAGAACTCAGGAGTGTGACTGAAGATACCTGTACCATGACCCAAAGGCTAGCTGTATACTTTCTAAGCAGAAGACACAGTCTGTGAAAGATAGCCAATCTCAGCCATATTCAGGAACTATAATTAGGAAAAGGCTTGATATTGAGTACTGTCATATGTTGGAACCTAGTGCCCAATGGAATATAGTAAAGAGAAGAACCTAAGGGAATTTATTAAGTAATAAGGACTCTATATAAATAATGGGAGAGGCTGAAGGGAATTCTTAGTGGCTCCCATCACATCAAGATTCAGTAAGAAAGTATCAATGATACAGCATGATACAGCAGGGAGTAAGTTCATGCCATACACCAAATCTGATAAAGCCTTGACCTCCAATTTCAAAGTCTTCATAGCTACAAGGAATATATTTCTGCTGATAAAATAAAGAAAATGAACAACAAAAATCTCAGGTATTTTGTGCTAGCAGTCCTACAGACTTCCTACATATTTATCTATTGACATAGAACTCTTAACTTAATATCCTTACCCCAACCACCACCACCTGTGTGTGTGTGTGTGTGTGTGTGTGTGTGTGTGTGCATGTGCAGGCCACTACAAATATATGGAGGTCAGAGGACAGTGTGGTGCTGTCCTCCTTCCACCAGTGGGTCCCAGGAATTGAACTCAGGTCCTTAGGCTTGGCTGCAAGTCCCTTCATGTGCTGAAACATTTCATTGGCCCTTGTTTCTTCCTTATCTATAAGATTAGTACTAGAATCCTGAGGAGGGTTGAATCAATAAGAAGACTTGCAGTCCAAGATCTTAAGATTAGAAATGTTGTGAAAGAATACTATATTTATAAAACCTAACCTGGACTAGAATCAACTCAAAACTTCTGTAGAGGCCAAATATGGATTACCTGGGAAGTGTAGGATTAATGAAAAGGTGTTGCTGAAACAGAAGTGTAATAACAGAGAACACAATGAAAATGTTGTCAGTGACCACAAACAGTTGCTCAGAGACGCAGTGTGGCATCACAAGAAAGTACACACTGGTGAGTGCTATCTCTCTTCAGGAAATTATAAACTAAATTCTTATGGAAACTGAAACTATTCAACTTTGGTAATTATCCCTTTGAAGGTGGACACACCTGTTAACCATGTATATTTATCGCACCTTGACTTCTGGAATCCACCCTGATGTTGCTGTCTGCAAAGGGAGGGCACCATTGAAATTTCCCACCTCATTCTGTCAGCCCTTGTGGCTTCAGTTTTTTTTCTAGAAATTCTCTGTTAATATTGCCTACCTGTATCTTCCCTTCAAAGCGTAGAAACATTTGTGCTGTCACATGTTGTGAAAAATAACCTCCTTGTATGTGCCATGATACACCAAGTGTGTCAAAGAGCCTGGAATTGGGTCAAACAGCACCTCACCTGTCAGACAAAATGAGACATTCCCAAAAACCCTTTCCCAAGCCACCTGAAGATTTGGGGAGCCCTTACATAAAACAGTGATATACAGGGTACTGTTTTGTATAAGACACCCAGAGTTGCAGAGACTTGTTTCCTTATCCATCGCTCATGTTCATCTGATCCAGTTCCAAGGAACCAAGGAAGTGTGACTCTGCAGCAACTCACAAAGGGAAAATGGCTGCTTAATTACCCAGAAGAATTTCCTAGAAATGCCTCAGTAATGATTTGTCTTCCTTTGCTCATGATCCATGAATACCAAAACAATTGGAAAATGAAAGTCAAAGTGACAAAAAATTGCTGTGGGATCTCTGGTCACAATAAGACACAGCTTTGAAATAATTATTTGAATAAATCACCATTCATTTCCACCCACTCCAGAGGTAGTCATCATTTCCATAGCTCAGTTTGCTATTCTGTAGGACTTGAGAGTAAAATGCAATTATTGTTTTTACTTCATCATGTGTGAACAATTCAGCCAAAGGGAATAAATGCAAGAAAATAGCCTACTTGATCTGTTCAGCTACTTACATGCCTGCCATCCTCAGCCTGAGGTTCACTTTCCTTAGTGAAAACATCATGGTATAAAAGAAATACAGCTTAGGACTCAGATTTCTGTGATTCTTGAAGCCCCTCTTTCCCCAGTAAGGACCATTCCATTTCCCTACCTCACTTATAAAGTTAGATAGTGAATGAAAGTAGTCTACAGAACCTACTAGTTCTGTTCATCTCTAATTCCATTTTGTCCTGTTAAAGAGAATGCTACTGTGAGAAAATCCAAGGCAGAGCAGGTGTGGGTCTGGTATGAACCAGATGAGAGAGAGAGAGAGATAGAGAGACAGAGACAGAGACAGAGAGAGACAGAGAGACAGACACAGAGACAGAGACAGAGACAGAGACAGAGACAGAGACAGAGACAGAGACCAGGACAGAGAGACATAGAGATCAAAGTATCCAACTTCCCACATTTTATGTTCTTGGATGTGAGCCTACCCTTTAATGACTGAGCCATCTCTCCAGCCCAAATCCGCCCCTTTTGAAACAATGGTAAAAATAGACTGGACAACAAAAAGAATTCCCCTCACCACATAATAATCAAAACACCAAACATACGGAATAAAGAAAAAAAATAAGAGCAGCAAAGGAAAAAGGCCAAGTAACAGATAAAGGCAGACCTTTCAGAATTACACCTGACTTCGCATTGGAAACTATGAAAGCCAGGAGGTCCTGGATAGATATTCCACAAACACTAAAAGACCATGGATGCCAGCCCAGACTACTATACCAAACAAAGCAGTCAATCAATATAGATGGAGAAAACAAGATATTCTATTACAAGACCAGATTTAAACAATACATATCCACAAATCCAGCCCTACAGAAAGTACTAGAAGGAAAACTCCAACCCAAGAAAGATAACTACACTCACAAAAACATTGGCAATATATAATCCCACTTTACCAAACACCAAAAAAGAGGGAATCCACACACAATACCACCACCACAAACAAATCCAAAACAAACAAGAATTAGCAATCAGTGGTCATTAACATCCCTCAATGTCAATGGTCTTAACTTGCCTATAAAAAGAAACAGGCTAACAGAATGGATACAAAGACAGAATCCATCCTTCTTCTGCATACAAGTAATACACCTCAACTTCAAAGACAGGCGGTATCTCAGAGTAAAGGGTTTGGAAAAGATTTTCCAATCAAATGGACCCAAGAAACAAGCTGGAGTAGAATTCCTAATATTTAACAACTTAGACTTCAAACTAAAATCAATCAAAAGAGATGAAGGAGGTCATTTCATACTCATCACAGGAGAATTTCATCAAGACCAAGTCTCAATTCTGAACATCTATGCCCCAAATACAAGGGATGCATGTTCGTGAAAGAAACATTACTAAAGCTCAAATCACGAATTAAACCTAACACACTTATAGTGGGAGACTTCAAAACCCCACTCTCACCACTAGACAGGAACAACAGACAGAAACCTAACAAAGAAACTATTAGAAGTTATGGCCCAATTGGGTTTAACAGACATCTATAGAACATTTCATGCAAGCACAAAAGAATAACCTCTTCTCAATGCCACATGGAACATTTGCTTAAATCAACCACATACTTAGCAACATAGCAAACCTCAAAAGATACAAAAAAAATGAAATAAAATAACCTCCTGTATCTTATCAGACCAGCATTCTTTAAAGTTAGAATTCAACAACAACACAAATTGCACAAAACATATAAACTTATGGAAATTGAATAATGCCCAATTGCACCATTCTGGGTCAAGGAAGAAATAAAAAAAGAAATTAAAGATTTGGTAGAATTCAATGAGAATGAGGACACAACATACCCAAACTTATGGGACATTTTGAAACCAGTGCTGTGAAAAAAGTTCATAGCACTAAGAGCCCACATGAAGAAACTGGAGAATAGCCACAATAGGGAATTAAAAGAACAACTGAAAGCTCTAGAACACAAAGAAGCCAAATCACCTTGGAGGAGTAGAGGCCAGGAAATAATTAAATTGAGGGCTAAAATCGATAAAGTATAAACAAGGAAAACAATACAAAGAATTAATGTGACAAAGAGTTGGTTCTTTAAGAAAATTAAAAGATAGACAAACCTTTATCCAAACTTACCAAACAGCAGGGAGTGAACACGCAAATTAATAAAATCAAAAGTGAAAAGGGGGACATAACAACAGACACTAAGGAAATCCAGACAATATCAGGTCATATTTTGAAAAGCAGTATTGCACAAAATTTAAAATCTAAAGGAAATGGACAATATTCTGGATAGATTTGATTTACCAAAATAAAATCGAAAAGATAAGCATTTTAAATAGACCTATAACCCCTAATGAAATAGAAGCAGTCATCAAAAGTCTTCCAACCAAAAAAAGTGCAGGGTCAGATGGCTTCCATGCAGAATTCTACCAGAAATTCAAAGAACAGTTAATACCAATTCTCCTCAAAATATTCCACACAAAAAAGCAGAAGGGTCATTGCCAAACTCTCTTTATAAGGCTACAAAAACCTTGTTATCCAACCCGAACAAAGACACAACTAAGAAAGAGAACTACAGACCAATATCCCTCATGAACATTGATGAAAAATACTCAATAAAATACTGACAAATCAAATCCAAGAACACATCAGAAAAATCATCCACCACGATCAAGAAGGTATCATCCCAGGGAAGCAAGGATGGTTCAACATATGAAAATCCATCAATGTAATCTGCCATATAAAGAAACTGGAAAAGAAAAACCACATGATCATCTCACTAGATGCCGAAAAAAGCCTTTGGCAAAATCCAACACCCCTTCATGATAAAGGTCTTGGAGAGATCAGGGTTAACAGGAACAGACTTAACATAATAAAGGCAATATACAGAAAGCCAACAGACAATATCAAACTAAATGGAGAGAAACTCAATGTGATTCCTCTAAAATCAGGAACAAGACAAGGCTGTCCACTCTCTCTGTACCTCTTCAATACAGTACTTGAATTTCTTGCTAGAGCAGTAAGACAACAGGAGGAGATCAAGGGGATACAAATTGGAAAGGAAGAAGTCAAATTTCACTATTTGCAGATGATATGATAGTTTACATGTGTGACCCAAAAAACTCTACCAGGGAAATCCTACAGCTGATAAGGATACAAGATTAACTAAAAAATTTCAATAGCCCTACTATATATAGAGGATAACCACTCTGAGAAAGAAATCAGAGAAACATCACTCTTTACAATGCCACAAACAACATAAAATACCTTGGGGTAACACTAACTAAAAAGGTGACAGACCAGTATGACAAGAACATTACGTCTATAAAGAAAGAAATTAAAGAAGATATCAGAAAAAGGAAAGATCACCCATGCTCTTGGATAGGTAGGATCCACATAGTAAAAATGGAAATCTTACCAAAAGCAATCTACTAGATTCAATGCAATCCCCATCAAAATCCCAGCACAATTCTTTACAAACCTTGAAAGAACCATACTAGACTTTACAAGGAATAACAAAAAACAAAAACAAAAACAAAAACAAAAACAAAAACGGGGTAAACAAAACCACCCGCTACAATAAAAGAACTTCTGGAGGCATCACCATCCCTGACCTTAATCTCTACAATAGAGTTATAGTATTTAAAACAGCTTGGTATTGGCACAAAAATAGGCAAGTAGAACAATGGAATTGGATTGAAGACCCTGATATTAATCCACACACCTAGGAACTCTTGATTTTTGACAAAGAAGCTAAAATTATACAGTGGAAAAAAGAATCTTTAAAATCTTTAAAAAATGGTGCTGGCATAACTGGATGCTGGCATGTAGAAGACTGCAGATAGATCCATATCTATCACCATGCACAAAACTTAAGTCCAGTTGGATCAAAAACCTCAACATAAACCCAGCCACACTGAACTTATTAGAAGAGAAAGTAGGAAATACCCATGAACAAATTGGTACAGGAGACCGCTTCTTGAACATAACACCAGTAGCACAGACACTAAGATAAACAATTCATAAATGGGACCTCCTGAAACTGAGAAGCTTCTATAAGGCAAATGACACAGTCAACAAGACAAAACGACAGCCCACGGATTTGGAAAACATATTCACCAACCCCACATCAGACAGAGGGCTGATCTCTAAAACTTTCAAAGCGCTCAAGAAGCTAGTCTCCAAAACACAAAATAATACAATTAAAATTGGGGAACAGAACTAAATAGTCAATTCTCTATGGAGGAATCTAAAATGGCTGAAAGACACATAAGAAAGTGCTGAACATCCTTAGCCATCAGGGAAATGCAAATCAAAACAACTCTGAGATACCATCTTACACCTGTCAGAATGGCTAAAATCAAAAACACCAATGGTAGTTTATGCTGAAGAGATTGTGGAGAAAGGGGAACACTTCTCCACTGCTGGTGGGAATGCCAACTTGTACAGCCACTTTGGAAATTAGTATGGTCATTCCTCAGCATTATTTGTCATAGCCAGAACCTAAAAACAACCTAGATGCCCCTCAACTGAAGAGAAAATATGGTACATTTTCACAAAGGAGTACTACGCAGTGGAAAGAAGCAATGGAATCTTGAAATTAGCAGGCAAATGGATGAAACTAGAAGAACCCACTTTTGATTGAGGTAATCCAGTCACAAAAAGACAAACATGGTGTGTACTCACTCATATGTGGATTTTAGACTCAGAGTAAGGGATTCCAGCACTAGCCTACACTCCACATTGCCAGAGAAGCTAGTAAACAAGGAGGACCCTAAGAAAGACATACAAGGTCCCCTGGAGAAAGGGAAAGGGACAACATCTCCTGAGCAAATTAGGAGCATGGGGGGAGGGGAGATGGAACTAGGAGAATGAGAAGGGGAGAAGAGGAGGGGTGATGAAGACATGATGGGGCAGGGAGGTTGAGTTGGGGGAAGAACAGAAGAGAGCAAGGTAAGAGATAATATAATAGATGGAGACATTATAGGTTTAAAGAGAAATCTGGCACTAAGGAAATATCTGGAGAGCTACAAAGATGACACCAACTAACAATCTAAGCAACAGAGGAGAGGCTACCTAAAATGCCTCTCCTGATAATGAGATTGATGACTAATTCATATGCCATCGTATAGCATTCATAAAGAAGCTGGTGGAAGTAGAAGCCGACACCCACAGCTAAACTTTGAACTAAACTGAAACACAGTTGCAGAGAAGGAGGACTGATGAACAAAGGTGTCTATAACAGACTGGTGAAACCCACAGAAACAGCTGACCTGAACAAGGGGGAGCTCTTGGTCCTCAGACTGGTAGCTGGGAAACCAGCATGAGACTGATCCAGACCCCCTGAATGTGGGTGCCAGTGAGAAGACCTTGGAAATCTATGGGGCCCCTTGTAGTGGATCAGTACTTATCCCTAGCATAGGAGTGGACTTTGGGAACCCATCCCAAATGGAGGGATACTCCCTGAGCATAGACACAACAGGGATGGCCTAGGCCTTATCCCAAAGGATATGACAGACTTTCAAGACCCCCTACGGAATGAGTCACCCTCCTGGGGAGCAGAAAGGGTATGGGATCAGTAGGGAGTTTGTTGGAGGGACAGGATAGGAGGGGAGAGAGAAGGACCTAGAATTAATATGTAAAATAATCTTCTGTCTAATTAAAATAAAAATAAAAATAAAAAAGTGGGATGCAGAACTAAATAGAGAATTATCAATAGAGGAATCTAAAATGGCTGAAAGATAGATAAGAAAGTGCTCAATGTCCTTAGCCATCAGGGTATTGCAAATCAAAACAACCCTGAGATACCATCTTAAACATGTCAGAATGGCTAAAATAAAAAACACCAGTGATAGCTTATGCTGGAGAGGATGCTGAGAAAAGAGAACACTCTTCCACTGCTGGTGGGAGTGACAACTTGTGCAGCCACTTTGGAAATCAGTATGGTGGGTTCTCAGGAAAATGGGAATAAGTCTACCACAAGATCCAGCAATTCCACTCTTAGGCATATACCCAAACGATGCACATACATACAACAAGGACATCTGTTCAACTATGTTCATAGCAGCATTATTTGTAATAGACATAACCTGGAAGCAACCTAGAGGCCCATCAGCTGATGAATGGAAAGAGAAAATGTGGTACATTTACACAATGGAGTACTACTCAGCAGGAAATACAAACAAACAAGCAAACAAACAAACAAAAAAAACAATGGAATCTTGAAATTTGCAGGCAAATGGATGGAACTAGAATAAACCATCATGAGTGAGGTAACCCAATCATAAAAAGACAAACATGGTATGTACTCACTCATATATGGATTTTAGACATAGAGCAAAGGATTACCAGCCTACAATCCACACAGCCAGAGAAGGTAGGAAACAATCAGGACCCTAAGAGAGATATGCATGTTCTCCCAGAGAAGGGGAAAGGGACAAGATCTCCTGAGGTAATCGGAAGCAATATGGGAGGGGAGGGATAGTTAGGAGAAAGAGCAGGGGAGAAGAGGAAGGGAGAGGACATGAGGGAGCAGGAATATTTAGTCAGGGCAAGAATTGTGGAGAGCAAGAAAAGAAATACCATAATAGAGGGAGCCATTGTAGGTTTAAAGAGATTTCTAGCACTAGGGAAATATCCATAGATCCATAAGTTTGACCCCAACTAGCAATCTAAGCAGTAGTTGAAAGGCTACCTTAAATGCCCTTCCTAGATAATGGAATTGATGACTACCTTATATGTCATCCTAGAGCAGTTGCAGAGAAGGAGGAGTGATGAGCAAGTGGTCAAGATCAGGCTGGTGAAACCCACAGTAACAGCCGACCTGAACAAGGGGGAGCTCTTGATCCCTGGACAGATCACTGGGAAACCAGCATGGAACTGATCCAGACCCCATGAACATGGGTGTCAGTGAGTTGGCCTCGGAAATCTACAGGACCTCCTGTAATAGATCAGTACTTATTCCTAGCATAGGAATGGACTTTGGGAGCCCATTCCACATGAGAGGATACTCCCTCATCCTAGACTCACAGAGGAGGGCCTAGGCCCTATCCCAAAGGATATGACAGATTCTGAAGACCTCCCCCCCATGGAAGGTCAGTTGGGGGTGGGGAGGGGAGGAGAGAGAAGGAACTGGGATTGACACATAAAACAATCATGTTTCTAATTTAAATTAAAAAATAGAAAAATAATCACACAGTGTATTCAGATGTATCATTTGCTTTTGAGTTCTGTGATCTAAACCTAATGAAGCCTGCTCAAGCTGGACAAGACAGTTTCCTTTACCTTGTTTTTAAACTAAGCCAGGATCTGTTTACAACATTTAGAGAGTTGTTGGCATGCATTCTTCCCCCAGAGGAACCCAAAGCTGTTCTCCTAGAGGATACTCCTGGTGATTCAAAGAAACACCTTGTTTCTGTTTCTAGGCTGGACTGATGGGGATGGGAATATGAACAGAAGTCCAGTGTGCACACAAATGCTTTATCTTACTCCAGTATGAATTTTAATCTATCCAAGGCTTTGTGTGACTTTTAGTACAGATGACTTCCCCTAAAATGAAGGCATCCCCTGTCACTTTTCTTATGACCGCTCAGGAACACAGTGATCTGCTTCAAGACAAATGAGTATTTAACAATAAGTGACAACAGCATTATCTCTTTTACTGTGAGCTAATGAGGTCACCTTAAAGATATCCCTCCATCATGAGCTTCATTTCACACATCAGTGCAATACAGGCTTCTCTGTGAAGAAAGCCAAACTAAAGATTTTCCTCTAGAATTTCAAAGATATAAAGTGCACTGTTAATATCACAAACTTAATACAAATTATGTTTTTAATGCTGAACGCCAAATTTCTCTTTAAGCAATAACTCTTGAGGTCCCAGTATGGTGGTAAACACATTTGTGCCCACACGGGTGCATAGATACATACATATATATGTATATATATGTATTTATAAGTATACATATATATGCATATTCTAATTTTCACAGTCATGTTGAAGATATGGTTAATCCTATTTCAAAACTGCTGGAAAACTAGAATTTGAAATTTTTAAAGTTTTCCACTTTTTTCTGACATTATAACTTAAACAAGGAGTTATAGCCAGACCTACATGATTCTGAAACTTTTCAGTGTTTGCCTTTGCTGTCCACAGCCAGAGGCACCAACACCTGTTTGCAGCACTTGACTTGTGACTTGCTCAAGGTGACAGTTTTAAGATGACTGCCAAAGAGCAAAGCATCCCACTAATCATTTCTATGTCAATCTATGAAGAGATACCAATCTCTCAGTAAAAGAAAATATACTACTCAGATCATTTTCATCTCATATCCATGTTACTTTAATAGTAAAAAGTTTTAAATGACTTGGTTTCCTTCTTAGCTTGATCTTTGTTTCCCTGGGCAGTAAGGCTGAATGGCAGCATTACCCTTTGTTTATATAACAAGTTTCTTCCAGTTTCTTAGTGAAAGAAAAATTATGGAATTGAAAAGATCTCTGGTTTCTTTGCACAGATATGGTAAACTGATGGATATTAGAATGTTATGTATCAGAGAAGCCAGGGATTTACCTAAACACCTACTGCTGTCACTGAACATGTCATCATTATTTTTATATAGTAATGCCATCACTATTATGAGAACTTTTCACATGCACTCTGACATGTGCAAGGTACTGCTACAGCATTTAAGGAATGGTTTGCTCATTTGCTGTCATCTTGTAACTCTTCTTTAAAAATAATTTTATTCTTCATACTATATCAGCATTCTTATTTGCTTTGTGTTCTTATATTATTTATTTATTGGAAAAATGACATAGAGTTTTAGTTCAACCAGAAAGCTGGAGCTCTTTATAATGCCTAGTATAGCCAGGCATTGGTGGTGCATGCCTTTAATCCCAGCACTCGGGAGGCAGAGGCAGGTGGATCTCTGTGAGTTCGAAGCCAGCCTGGTTTCCAGAGTGAGTGCCAGGATAGGCTCCAAAGCTACACAGAGAAACCCTGTCTCAACCCCCCCCCCAAATGCCTAGTACAATATTGTGCCTGTACCTTGGAGTGTCTATGGAAAGTTTTTTATACAAATGCCTGGGGGCTGTGTATCGGAGTTATATAGCAGACTATGTGCAAAGTCCTATTAAGGCACTAAGATGACTACAGTTCCCAGTCCTCAACACTAGGAAACTTACTTAGCTTTGTCCAGATGGATATTGCTTATCTTTTATAATTATGAAGAACTATTTAAGACTTTTGTGTGTGATTGCATAAAATTATTGTGCAGAGACATGGGGACAGTCCAAACCATCCAGAAATGCATCTGCCACTATTGGAGGAGAGTAACTGGTCTTCTCCCACCCTCCCTGCCTTGTTGGAGGTCCTTGACCAGGGCAAGTCTCCCTGTCCTGCCCACCAAATCCCCAGAGACCTGGGAACAGCCTCAAATCATCCAGGGTGCATCTGCCTCCATCAAAGCCTTGGCCCTGTCTCCACAGGGAGAGGAAGATCAACCACTTCTGCCACAGGCCCCACCTAAACCAATTGGAGGAAAAGAGATCCCTTGAATCATTGCCCGTATCTACCCACTGAAAAATGATAATCAGTCTACCTCAACATCCAGCAGTTCTAATCTTAGGCATATACCCAAAGGATACACATTCATACCACAAGGACAACTGTTGAACTATTTTCATAGCAACAGTATTTGTAATAGCCAGAACATGGAAGCAAGCTAGATGCCCCTCAACTGAGAAATGGATGAAGAAAACTGAGTAATGGAGCATTACTCAGTGGTAAAAAAAATGACAACTTGTTAATCACAGGCAAATGGATGGCACTAGAAGAAACCATCCTGGGTGAGGTAACCCAGACAGAAAGACAAACATGGTATGTACTCACTCATTAGTGTATATTAGACATAGAGCAAAGGATTACAAGCCTACAATCCACAACCACAGAGAAGCTAGGAAACCAAGAGGACCCTAAGAGAGACATACATAGGCCACCACCCCCCACCTAGAAGTGGAAAGGGACAAGATCTCCTGAGTAAATTGGGAGCATGGGGAGAGGGAAGAGGGAGGAGAAAGAGGAGAGGCCTCTGTTAGTGGATCAGTATTTATCCCTAGTATAAGAACGGACTTTGGGAGCCCATTCCCCATAGAGGGATACTGTGTCAGGCTAGAAACATGGGGGAAGGTATAGGCCCTGCTCCAAATGATATGACAGACTTTGAAGATCCCCCATGGAAGGTCTCACCCTCCCTGGGGAGCAGAAAGGGTTTGGGATGGGGGTGGGGGGGACACTAGAGGAGGAGAGGGAGAGGGAACTGGGATTGACATGTAAAAGAAGCTTGTTTCTAATAAAAAAATTAAAAAAGAATTCAAGTCTCCTTGCTAGAAAGAGAAGAGAGTACAAGGAAGGAAGTCCCTCCATTATTGAATATATTCCTTGATCTCTCTATCTAAAGTCTTCATTGAAGAGTAAACCAGAATGTTCTCTATGAGCATGTATTTTACCTCTCAGAACTTGGCTATTACTTTACCTTAATAATCTACTAAGTAAAAAGAAAAACATGATTACTAATATGCCCATCACTGCCCAAGAGCATCTTGTGTCTGGCAAGAATGAGCATGATCTCTATCTTCTTCTCTCTTTGAACATTGCCCCCTGAGTCATTCCTACATAAACATCTTTTAGTGCTGAGATAGGCAGGTCCTTTCAGGATTCTGACTTTATCACGCCAGAATCTGAGAATGAGAAACAGCCAATTCACTTGCTTACTGCTTGAGGCATCTTCTCTAGTTTCAGGGAAGAAATGTGGCTGGGTTCATTGCTTATCACAGTAATAGTTTCTTGTGGAAACAAGCCTTCTGGAAGCAGCTGTCTGTCTGGAATGCTCAGTCACTCTCTTCTTGAAGCTTGCTGGGTCTGGTTGCATCTGATATACTACAGATAAAAAAAACAAAACAAAACAAAACAAAAAAAAAAGATCTAGCCAGAGGTGAGCAGATCCTAGTGAGTATACGGAACCCTGAGCCAGCCTGGGTTATATTCCTCTCAGCTGTCCCTTTTCTATTTCTCACTGTACATAACACTAGTAGGTCAAAAAGTCCTGGAGATGTAGACAGTTATTTCAGTAGGCTGGGAGTACAAGAAATTTTAGAAAGTTGAATCTCTCAAATGTGATTTCCTCCCCATTTTGTGTTATTTTCTTTCACTTCCTGTAAATTATCTCAGAAAAAAAGGGGTCTTCTGATCCACCCTTGATGCTCCTCCCTGGTCCTTGTCCTCAGGCAGATGTCATATACAATGTGAAGAGTAGATTTCTGGATGTTATCCACAGAGATGCTCCCCTTTCCCAGGAAAATACTTAGCCAAGCTACTGATGTATCTGAGAATTTTTCTGCTAGCCCCTTTAGAATCTCATTTAAAGTTTTCCTGTATCAACTGTATGGGGTCTCCCTGCTGAGGAAGCTCCAAGGGACTACTGATGAAGAGATAAAAATTGCTGCTTCTACATCTTTATATACAGTCTGTGTAGCTCTAACATTCATTCCTTTCTGCAAACATGATTTATCATTCTCCATTTGATTAAAAAATAATAATAAATGTTAGTATGGATAGTGTTCAGTGCCAAAGTGTAAACTTGTGAGCTTTAACTTCAATGATAGTCTCTGTGCATATGCATTTTAATTTAGCTGCTCTTTCTCTAGAAATATGTGAGGTAGATTAGTGAAGTATAGACACTATAACAAAATAATGGCCTACGTGTAAATCTTTAAAAAGTAAAACCCAAGTTAGAAAATAAATCTAGCCAAAGGAAATGTATTACCATAATTCAGCAAAGAGACCCTATATAATTTCTACAAATGGACTTTGAATAGGGTTATTAATAGACTAGCATAAACATTTTTAAATTCACATGATTGGGAGAGTGAGACAATGACCAGGTGGGAAAAGCATGGCTCCCCATCTAAGGAGGAAACTATGTTCTTGATAATGAGATCAGAAACACATCTTGTGGCTCTTAAGAAAGCACACATATTGTAATATAATGGACAGTCAGTATTCTTATTGTAAATATAAGTAGACTTAAAGCAATTTTCTTTTTTATGGTGTTCATCTACATAAGTTGGTGACTTAGAGCATGATGTAAGCACAGTCTAAATGCCTTAATGGGAAGGAGTAGTCTCTTGACCTCTGACCAAAACAAGCTGCAGAAATGGACCTCTATAGAGTAGAATGTCACTTACTATTTTTGGAGTGAGGAATGGGTTAACTAATATTTATTACCCTTTACATAGTAATAGGACACGTCTCTTCACTTACCTTCATGTATTCAGTTAAACACCTAAAGTGCAGCTCTTGCATAATGTTGTGGAAAAGCATATACTTTCAATAGTCCCAGCTATGAAAGCATCTGAGGCAGAAGGACTGCAAATTCTAAAGCCAGCTTGGATAAATTAGTGAAACTCTGTTTCAAAGTAAAAAAAAATGGATGAATAGAATGACTGCCAAGCATATGCAATGTCTTAAGTTCAATTTAATGTACTGAAAACAAAGTAAAGGGAAGGGAAGGAAAAGGAAAGAAAGGGCAGGGGGAAGGGAGGGCAGTGAAGAGGAAGGAAAGGGACTTAACCAGTAAGTAAGTAAATAAAGAAAATGAATATTAAACATTTTAAATTCATCCTGCTTCTTACTCTTTGAGGAATATCATTAACTATAGGAATTCTAAGAAAATTCCTCATCTGGTCCATAATCAACTTCTTGTAAATCCAAAGATGCAAGTATCTTAGCAAAATTTGCAATGGTTTCAGTTCTAAGCTATTCTGCTTAGCCTATCATTACTCCATCTCTGCTCTGATCCCAGGGAAAAACCCTTTCTTTGTGGGCTTTCTTTCCTCTACAAATCAGTGTGCTATGTATTATGTGAAAAATGCTTTCTCTACTTTAATGTATCTGGCAGACTCCTACCCACCCTTCCGTTGAAACATTCCATATCCTTTACTAAGATGGGATAACATATTCTATATGAAGTGAGGGTGCATGCATTTTTCCATATTGGTTTTTAATCTCTACCATCTCATTAAGTACTACAGTGAACATAAAGAAGACCCCATCCTGTGGTGGGGCAGAGGAAGGAGAAGGTTTTCTCAAGATAGCCAGGTACAAAAGAAAAGAGAAGGTGCTCTTTGCATTGAATAAAGGTTATGTATCTCCTTAATTACCTCTTTTCCTTTTTATGGAGTACATGTGAATGATTGTCAGTTTCATCATTTGTAATCAGAGGCTAAAACAGATGCTGAAAGAGTATCTTAAAATGATGTGTGTCTGTATAACAAGTTGCAATGTCCTCTCCAAGGACTACTTACCTCCCACACTCTATAAACTCAGCAGAAGAGCGTTTATTCTTAAAAGCATTTGAGGTAAATTAAGCACAATGAATGCAACTTTTGCTAGAGATAACATTTAGCCAAGTTATCATAGGGCTTTCTGTGTCGACTTTGAGGTGTGCATTTTTGCTGTAATGTCTTTGATTAACAAGATTTCTTTCCTTGCTTATGTGATTTTAAGTGCTCTTACAAGTATTTGCCCTCCAAAATTTTGTACCAGTATGTGTGAATCACTGCTGAGACTATTCTAAAATCAAAATTGGTACTTGAGGAAAAATATGTGACTAGGTTTCAATATTGAGGGTTAGTGTTAAAATTCTAAGACTGTTTTTCATGACCTGAATCTACATCAGTGGAATCATAAACCTCTGATCCAGGTTCATCTGACACACACAAATTTTTGCAATTCACACATGAGTACCAACTGTATTTGCAGCATGGACAGAGAAGTAGTCATCCTTTACTTTCCAGGTGGACTTGAATGAAGCTCAGATCCCAAAGCTAAAATGAAGCCATTAGAATAAGCATGATCTAAACAAAAAATTAGGGTAAAGGATCATGGAGAGCTTAATGTAGTCTAATTCTGACCTTTACATAGGAAATATGTTTATGATTAATATAACTAAAAAAGTTTTGAAAATAAAAAGGCCAGAAGAATGTACATAAAAGAAGGAATAAAATACAACAGAAAACAGAATACATCTGTAAATGATGAAAGTACATACTTTAGTAACAAATGCAGGAAAATAAGCCAATTAATAAATAAATTGGAGGCAGGATTTAACATAAGAGATTGAAAGAATTGTTTTTATTTTTGTATTTAAATTGGAAACAAGGTTGTTTTATATATCAATCCCAGTTCCCTCTCTCTCCCCTCCTCCCCTGCTCCCCACAGACTTTTCTGCTACCTACAGAGGGTAAGGCTTTCAAAGTCCGTGATATCATTCAGAGCAGGGTCTAGAAACTCCCTTGTGTGTCTAGGCTGAGAGAGTATCCCTCTATAGATACTGACCCACTACCAGAGGCAACATAGTTTGCCCAGGCTTCCTAAGTGACCCCCATGTTCAGGTAGACTGGTTTTCCAGCTATCAGTCTGGGGTCCATGAAAAACCCTTTGTTCAGATTAGCTGTTTCTGTGGGTTTCTCCAGCCTGGTCTTGACCCCTTTGCTCATCATTCCTCCCTTTCTGCAACTGGATTCCAGGAGTTCAGCTCAGTGTTTAGCAGTAGGTGTCTGCTTCTGCTTCCATCAGCTACTGTATGAAGGCTCTAGGATGACATATAAGGTAGTCATCAATTCCATTATCTAGGAAGGGCATTTAAGGTAGCCTTTCAACTAGTGCTTAGATTGTTAGTTGGGGTCAAACTCGTGGATCTATGGATATTTTCCTAGTGCTAGAATTCTCTTTAAACCTATAATGGCTCCCTCTATTATGGTATTTCTTTTCTTGCTCTACACAATTCTTGCCCTGATTAAATATTCCTGCTCCCTCATGTCCTCCTCTCCCTTCCTCTTCTCCCCTGCTCTTTCTCCTAACTATCCCTCCCCTCCCATATTGCTTCCGATTAGCTCAGGAGATCTTGTCCCTTTCCCCTTCTCTGGGGGATCATGTATGTCTCTCTTAGGGTTGTTTCCTACCTTCTCTGGCTGTGTGGATTGTAGGCTGGTAATCCTTTGCTCTATGTCTAAAATCCATATATGAGTGAGTACATACCATGTTTGTCTTTTATGATTGGGTTACCTCACTCATGATGGTTTATTCTAGTTCCATCCATTTACCTGCAAATTTCAAGATTCCATTGTTTTTTTGTTTGCTTGTTTGTTTGTATTTCCTGCTGAGTAGTACTCCATTGTGTAAATGTACCACATTTTCTCTTTCCATTCATCAGTTGATGGGCCTCTAGGTTGCTTCCAGGTTATGTCTATTACAAATAATGCTGCTATAAACATAGTTGAACAGATGTCCTTATTGTATAAATGTGCATTCTTTGGGTATATGCCCAAGAGAGGAATTGCTGGATTTGAGGTAAACTGATTCCCCTTTTCCTGAGAACCCACCATACTGATTTCCAAAGTGGCTGCACAAATTTGCACTTCCACCAGCAGTGGAGGGGTATTCGCTTTTCTCAGCATCCTCTCCAGCAAAAGCTATCATTGGTGTTTTTTATTTTAGCCATTCTGACAGGTGTAAGATGGTATCTCAGGGTTGTTTTGATTTGCATTTCCCTGATGGCTAAGGATATTGAATACTTTCTTATGTATCTTTCAACCATTTTAGATTCCTCCGTTGATAATTCTCTATTTAGTTTTGCACCCCACTTTTTCATTGGATTAGTTGGTGTTTTGGTGACTAGCTTCTTGAATTCTTTGTATGTTTTGGAAATCAGCCCTCTGTCAGATGTGGGGTTAGTGAAGATCTTTTCCCATTCTGTGGGCTGCCGTTTTGTTTTGTTGACTGTTTCTTTAGCCTTAAAAAAGCTTCTCAGTCTCAGGAGGTCTCATTTATTAATTGTGGATCTCAGTGTCTGTGCTTCTGGTGTGATGTTCATGAAGTGGTCTCCTGTACCAATTTGTTCAAGGATACCACCTATTTTTTCTTCTAAGAGGTTCAGTGTGGCTTGATTTGTGTTGTGTTCTTTGATCCATTGGGATTTAAGTTTTGTGCATGGTGATAGATACAGATCTATCTTTAGTCTTCTAAATGCCAATATCCAGATGCATTCTTTTTTCCATTGTATAATTTTAGTTTGTTTGTCCAAAATCAGACATTCGTAGGTGTGTGGGTTAATATCAGGGGCTTTAATTCCATTCCATTTTTCTACTTGTCTATTTTTGCACCAATTCCAAGCTGTTTTCAAGACTATGGCTCTATAATAGAGCTTGAAGTCAGGGATGGTGATGGCTCCGGACATTCCTTTATTGCACAGGGTTGTTTTGACTCTCCTGGGTCTTTTATTTTTCCCTATAACCTATAAAGTTGAGAATTGTTTTTCAAGGTCTGTGAAAAATTTTACTGGGATTTTGATGGGGATTGCATGGAATCTATAGATTGCTTTTGGCAAGATTGCCATTTTACTATGTTGCTCTTACATATCCAAGACCATGAGAGATATTTCCATTTTCTGATGTCTTCTTTAATTTCTTTCTTTAAAGACTCAAAGTTCTTGGGATACAAGTCTTTCACTTGTTTGGATAGTGTTATCCCAAGGTATTTTGTGTTGTTTGTGAGAATTGTAAAGGTGATGTTTCTCTGATTTCATTCTCAGCCCATTTATCGTCTGCATATAGTAGGGCTACTGATTTTTTTTTGTTAATCTTCTATCCTGCCACTTTGCTGAAGGTGTTTATCAGCTGTAGGAGTTCCTTGGTAAAGTTTTTTGGGTCACTTATGTAAAATATCATATCATCTGCAAATAATGAATGTTTGACTTCTTTTCCAATTTGTATCCCCTTGATCTCCTTTTGTTGTCTTATTGCTTAGCAGGTACTTCAAGGACAATATTGAAGATGTATGCAGAGAGAGGACAGCCTTGTCTCGTTCTTGATTTTAGAGAAATCACCTTGAATTACTATCCATTTATTGTGATGTTGGCTGTTGGTATACTGTATATTGCATTTATTATATTAGGTATGTTCCTCTTATTCCTGATCTCTCCAAGACCTTTATCATGAAGTGGTGTTGGATTTTGTCAAAGGCTTTTTCAGCATCTAGTGAGAAGATCATGTTATTTTTCTTTCTCAGTTTGTTTATATCGTTGATTACATTGATGGATTTTTGTATGTTGAACCATCCCTGCATCCCTGGATGAAGCATACTTGGTCATGTTGGATTATTTTTCTGATGTGTTCTTGGAATCGATTTGCCAGTATTTTAGCGTCAAAGCTCAAGACGGATATTGGTCTGCAGTTCTCTTTCTTAGTTGTGTCTTTGTGTGGTTGGGGTAACAAGGTTATTGAAGCCTTGTAAAAGGAGTTGGGCAACAGCTCTATTGCTTCTATTGTTTGGAACACTTTGAGGAGAATTTGTATTAGTTGTTCTTTGAATTTCTGGTAGAACTCTGCACTGAAGCCATCTGGCCCTGAGCTTTTTTTGGTTGGAAGACTTTTGATGACTGCTTCTATTTCATTAGGGGTTATCAGTCTATTTAAATTACTTATCTGTTCTTGATTTAATTTTGGTTAGTGATATCTATCCAGAAAACTGTCCATTTCCTTTAGATTTTCAAATTTTGAGGAGTACAGGTTTTCAAAATATGATCTGATGATTATCTGGCTTTCCTGAGTGGCCCTTGTTATGTCCCCTTTTCATTTCTGATTTTGTTAATTTGCATGTTCATTCTCTGCCGTTTGGTAAATTTGGATAAAAGTTTGTCTATCTTGTTGATTTTCTAGAAGAACCAACTCTTCTTTACATTGATTCTTTTGATTGTATTCCTAGTTTCTACTTTATTGATTTCAGCCCTCAATTTACTTCCTGGCATCTACTCCTCTGGGTTGAGTTGGCTTCTTTTTGTACTAGAGCTTTCAGTTTTGCTGTCAATTCTCTAGTGTGACTATGTTCCAGTTTCTTCATGTGGGCACATAGTGCTATAAACTTTGCTCTTCCCCCTTTCAAAGTAGCCCGTAAGTTTGGGTATGTTGTATCTTCATTCTCATTGAATTCTAGGAAGTCTTTAACTTCTTTTTTGTTTCTTCCTTGACCCAGAAATGGTGCAGTTGCGCATTATTCAATTTCTGTGAGTTTGTATGTCTTCTACAATTTGTTTTGTTGTTTAATTCTAACTTTAAAGCATGGTGGTCCAATACAATACAGGGGCTTATTCCAGTTTTTGGTATCTGTTTGCTATGTTTCTGAATATGTGGTCAATTTTAGAGAAGGTTCCATGTGGCACTGAGAAGAAGGTATATTCCTTTCTGTTTGGATGGAATGTTTGATAGATGTCTATTGAACACAATTGGGTCTTAATTAATGTTAGTTCCTTTGATTCTTTGTTATGTTTCTGTCTGGTAGTCCTGTCTAGTGGTGAGAGTGGGGTGTTGAAGTCTCCCTCTATAAGTGTGTGAGGTTTTACATGTGATTCGAGTTTTAGTAATGTTTCTTTTATGAATGTGGATGCTTTTGTATTTTTGTAGTTGGAGCATACATGTTCAGAACTGAGACTTCATATTGATGGATTTCTCCCTTCATGAATATTAAAAGCCCTTCTTCATCTTTTTTGATTGATTTTAGTTTGAAGTCTAATTTGTTAGATATTAGGGATGCTACACCAGCTTGTTTCTTGGGTCTATTTGATTGGAAAAATTTTTTCCCAACCCTTAACTCTGATGTATCATCTGTCTTTGAAGTTGAGGTGTGTTTCTTGTATGCAGCAGAAGGATGGATTCTGTCTTCTTATCCATTCTGCTAGCCTGTGTCTTTTTATAGGCAAATTAAGACCATTAATATTCAAGGATATTAATGGACATTGATTGTTCATTCTTGTTTGTTTTGGATTTGGTAGTGGTGGAGGAATTATGTGTGGATTGACACCCCATTTTTCTTTTGGCTGTTGGTAAAGTGGGATTATCTATTGCCTATGGTTTTCTGGTTGTAGTTAATTTCCTTGGGTTTGAGTTTTCCTTCCAGCACTTTCTGTAGGGCTGGAATGCTGGATATGTATTTTTAAATCTGGTTTTGTCATGGAATATCTTGTTTTCTCCATCTATATTGATTGAAAGCTTTGCTGGGTATAGTAGTCTGGACTGGCATCTGTAGTCTCTTAGTGTAGGTAGAATATCTATCCTGGACCTTCTGGCTTTCAATGTTTCCATGGAAAAGTCGGGTGTAATTCTGATAGGTTTGCCTTGATATGTTACTTGACCTTTTTTCCTTTGCTGCTCTTAATATTCTTTCTTTATTCTGTATGTCTGGGGTTTTGATTGTTATGTGGCAAGGAGACCTTTTTTGTGGCCCACTCTATTTGGTGTTCATAGTCTTCTTGTACTTTCATTGGCATGTCTTTCTTTAGGTTGGGAAAGTTTTCTTCTATGATTTTGCTGAATATGTTTTCTGCACCTTTGAGTTGGGTTTGTTCTCCTTCTTCTATACCTATTATTCTTAGGTTTGGTTTTTTCATAGTGTCCCATATTTCCTGGATATTTTGTGTTAGGGATTTGTTGGATTTAAGGTTTTCTTTGGTCGGTGAGGTCAATGAGTCTATTTCTCCTAGTGTATCTTCAACTCCTGAGATTCTCTCTTCTATCTCTTGTATTTTGTTGGTTATGCCGGCATCTGTAGTTCCTGATCATTTACCCAGCTTTTCTATTTCCAGCATTCCCTCAGTTTTTGTTTTCTTTATTGTCTCTATTCCAGTTTTCATGTCTTGAACTGTTTGAATTGTTTACTTCATCTGTTTGATCATTTTTTTGCATGGCTTTCCTTGCTTTCTTTAAGAGATTTGCTGATTTCTTGTATTTTTGGTTTGTTTTTTCCTCCATTTCTTTAACTGATTTTTCTCATATCCTCTTTGAGGGCCTCTTTCATTTTCATGAAGTTGTTTTTAAGGTCATTGTCTTCTGCTTCATCTGTGTTGCGATGTTCCTGTCTTGCTGGTGTAGAGTCCTTAGCCTTGGATGGTGTCATACTGGTTTTTCTGTTGTTGAATACGTTTTTATATTGTATTCTTCCCATCGCTTCTTCCAGTGGGTACAGAAGTAGTCTTTTCCTCTCCTTGTGGGTACGGGAGCAAGGTTCCCTTCCAGTGAGTGCAAGCAGGTACATTACTCTAGATGGCTCTCCTCTTCCTTTTCCCATGGGCAAAGAAAGGGACTGTGGTGCTGTCTGGCAGTCTCTGGCTGGGCTGGACCCCATCAGGATGGGATCTGCAATCTCCAGGCCTTAGGTGGTACAGAGCAGGGTACTGGAGGGTGGGCCAGAAACTAGCCCAAGCTTATCTTGTCCCATGGGCAGAAAAAGGAATTATGGTGCTGGCTGACAGACTCTGGCTGAGCTGGACCTGCCAGGATTAAGCCTTGAATTCTTTATCTGAGTGATTGATACTTACTTTTCTGTGTTTTTCCACTATGGTCTGTCTGTGTTTCTTAATCAGAATCTATGAAAAATTCAGCCTCAGTTTTTTCTCCTGCACACTGTGTAAATTCTTTTATCTTCTTTTACCTTAAATTCCTTAAAACTGTGATGAGGGTATAGATGGTTAAACAGGCAGATCACAGAGGTGTTTTACAATAGTGAAAAGATTATTTGTAACATATGATACCATGGGAGTGGACACATGTACAAATCAACACAAGGATGGATACCAATGTGAAGCCTCATGCAATCTAGGGGCTTTATCTGATCATAGAATATAAATGTAGGATAATCAATGACGGAAATGGTCCTATTCCACATAGGATACTGAGAATGAGGGAATGATTTTGTTCATGGGTATAGGTATATAAGGTATCTGGCAACTGATTCTGGAAAGATAAAGAGACAAAGACAGAATGATACTGCAACAAAAACAAATATGTAAACCATTAGAACATAATAGAGAATCTAGAAACAAATCCACACAGCCTTGTACACCTAAATTGTAACAGAGATGTGAGAAATGTACAATAGACAAAGGAAAGCCTATCAGTAAAGTGTACTGGCAAAAATTGATGTCTACATTCAAAATAATGAAATTATATCCATGTCTATTTCTTTATACAGAAAATAAATTCAAAGTGAATTAGCAGTCTTAATCAAAAACTCAAAACTGCTAGAATAAAATGTGTGGAAGATATTTGAGCATGCAAATATATGAAAGAATGCACTGAATAAAATCCAACAGCACAGCAGGTAGCCCCAAAATTGACAGGTGGGATTGCATGAAATAAAAATTACTCATAACAAAAGAAATTATCATAGGGTGAAAAATAGACTACATAGAATAAGAGACCATCTTTGCTAACTATTCTTCAGATAAAGGGTTATATCTAGAATATATGAAAAACTAAAACAATTTAAAAATCAAACACAATGCTAACCAGTAAGGTTAACCCATGAACTTAACTGAAAATTTCCCAAAGAAAAACATACAAGTAGCCAACAAATATTTGCTAGTATTTAGCATCCTTAGCCATCAGGGAAATGAGAATTAAAACTATTTTTGAGCATCCATCTTATCCCCCCCACACACACACCATACACCACACACACACACACACACCACACACACACACACACACACACACACCTATCAGAGAGAGAGAGAGAGAGAGAGAGAGAGAGAGAGAGAGAGAGAGAGAGAGAGAGAAACTAGGATTGCTCTGGTCTTGAAACTTCAAAGTCCATCCCCAGTGCCACTCTTCCTCCAGCAATGCCATAGCCACATCTCCTAATCCATCTAAGAAACCCCAGGACCAAGAGACCAAGTATTCAAACACATGAGTCTAAGGGCAAGCCTTCTCATCCAAACCACCACAAGGATGACACACTAAATTTAAAAACTGTAAAATTCACAATGGAGATGAAAATACTAATTGATATTTTCTGCTAGCCATATTTAGTGGTAGGAAGTGTGGGTGGGGGTCTACATACTCAGAAGCCTTCAGTGTCAAATAACATGTAGACACACCTAATGTAGGTTTTGGACTCACATCAGAGAAGGCAGGAAGAGGTTATAAAAGGGCTGACTCTTGTGTAAGAAGGTGAAGAGTCTGATGATAACATTCTAAGCAAGCCACCTGTGGAGTGCCCATTCCACATAGCCAGGCTCAGAAACCCTCCCTTCCTCACAGATGGGGGAGTCTGTGGGCTTCCTATTCCACATAGCCTTCCTCATAGATTGGGGTCTCTTTCCAGCCTTTCTGTGAAAAGGTGAGGGAAGGCATGGCAGCAGGTCCTGAAGGATTACTTTAATTAGCTTCATTGAATTAGGAGGTCATGAATTCAACTGGGGGTATCCTGAGTTTACTTTCTTCTAGAAACATGTCAAAACTATCCTTACTTATTTTCTATATTTTCAGAGAAGACAATAACTTCATGAGAGTTATTTCCTTGATGGGAAAATTTTGGTTTATTGTTCAATGAAGCCTTTGTAGGCAGAGAGGCCTAGAAATAGATTTATTAGAGAACAAAATTCCTTTCTCAGACTATGTTTCTTTCTCAGAAGAACACAGGACTTCTTGCTCTGTGTGATTATCAGTTAATACAGAATTTTATGAAATTACTGCTTCCAACTCATGGGTCCACACTGACCTACTAACCATAAGATGTGTGTTAAGTACAAAGGGAAAATCTTAAAACACAGCCAAAGTGCAGGCCCACTGTCTAGGTGCAAGATGACAGACTTAGCTCAATTCAAGCTGGATTATAAAATGATTGTTGGCATAGACACAAGACAACAATCAGTGTTCCTTCAAAACCTTCGAAAAAGGGTTCCTGCTGGCCAGAAAGGCCACTTCACTTGGATATATCTATGGTTACATTCCAAAGCCTGTTTAGGCTTCCAGACTCCTTTGGTCCCTACTCCCATGCACCTGGTATAAATTTCAAACTCCATACTAGCCCCTTGACTCTTCTCACCTCCTCCTGCACCCAAAACTTCCTGGCTGCTAAAGTTCACAGGTCTTCCTCCCCTCAGCTACTCATTGTCCTTATGCCCCTATGATTTTTCCACATGCTGCTTCTCTAGCCATGGCTATGGCTAGTCTGCTTCTTTCTATCTCTCTGTTCTATTCTGTTCTGGGCTCTTCCAGATCCCTTCTGGCTGCTCTCTCTCTCTCTCTCTCTGTCTCTCTTTCTGTCTCTGACTCTCTCTCTCTGTGTCTATCTTTCTCTGTCTCTCTTTCTGTCTCTGTCTCTCTTCCCTCATTCTTTCTCTGTCAATAAAACTCTTCCCTGAGCCATGGAATGGCTATTTGGATGGTTTCTTTACTGTGCCTTCACACATAAAAGGACAGTCTCTTGTTAATTTTCTTCATTTTTGTTTGTTTTTAAAAATTATTTCTTTTTTTGAGACAGGGTTTCTCTGTGGCTTTGGAGTCTGTCCTGGGACTCACTCTGTACACCATTGGTGGTACACTCCTTTAATCCCAGCACTTGAGAGGCAGAGGCAGATGGATCTCTGTGAGTTCAAGGCCAGCCTGGTCTATAAGAGCTAGTTCCAGGACAGCCTCCAAAGTCACACAGAAACCCTATCTTGGAAAAACAAAAACAAAATAAAATAAAATAAAATCAGTTTCCCACATCTGTAGAGTGTTACATAATAATTTAGTAACTGTAGACTGTATGTAATGGTCAAGTCAGATAACATTTCTAGGTCTGTGAACACTGAAGTTTTGATTACTGTTGATGTTTCCACACATTATACCAATCAAGTCAGTCAAATGAACACTCCCATCTTATCTTTCTTTTGTGTTTGGAGCCTGCCTTTGCAATATTTTCTGTTAAAGAGAAAGGGGCTTATTTTAGCTCACAGTTTGAGAGTACTACCCATCACATGGAACAGAAGACAGAAGGGGCAGCGTGAAGGCACTGGTCCTACCTTGCTACAGTAAAGAAGCAGATACCAATGAGTGCTTGTACTGGGCTCACTTTCTCCTTCTTTTGCAGTCAGACAGGGGTCCAGGCAGGTAATGGTGCCTCTCACAGTGGGAGTGTCTTCCACTTCAATTAACCTAATTGAGACAATACTCCAAAGGCATGCAGAGATGCTCATCCCCCAGGCAACTCTAGATACCATCAAATTGGCAATTGATATTTACAATCACACACTAATATTAGCTATAATTTTGAAGTGCCAAGTCACCATACAAGATACTTATTTGTTTGCAAGTTCTTTTTATTTAAAACTCTTGCTTTGTTATTTCGTTCAGTAGTTTTCAAACTTTAGTGCACATTCTCACACATGGGGCCTTTCAAACTCTGATTGCTAGAATTTTAGCTTACTGCATCTGGAATGGAGCTCAATTTTTTTCCTTTCCATCAAAAATTTCCTATGATGTTGATAATACTTGCATGGTCAATAATTTTTAGCCCCATGGCATGCTTAGGTGGGATTTGTCTAATTAAAATCACAAGATTCACACTTATCTGCAATGTAAGTACCAGGGCTTTTAAAATACATAGTTTATTTTTTGTGATGATGATTTCAGTCAATGACCAGTAAGGTGAAGTTAACCGAAGTTCCTGTGATAAATTGCATTTGAGAAGTAAGCTTTCATTTGTTGTATGTTCAGTACAAAGGTTCATGCCCTGAAGTCATAACATGAAAGGAAAATAAAAGGAGGAAGCTTTCAATAGTGACAATGTTAGAAACCTCTGTGCCTGGAGGGGACTGTGGCTCTGTTGCCTACAGAATCCCATGATGCCATGGTAACTGATAAGTTATTTTGTAAGGAAGTTTGCATCACTCTAAGGTACTCTAAGAAAAGAAACCAGATTAATCAAAATTCAATTATGTCCTTTGGCTACTGTATTGTATTCGATTATATCTTGAGTTCAAGTCTTAAATTCCAGTGATTCAGACATATCTTACAGAGATGGATGATACTAAAAACAGACCTGCTCATCAAAGTCTGAAGAATATTTTTGAGGCATAAATCTGCAAATTCAAGGTACTTTCAACTTTGAAAGTGTACCTGCAGAGAGAAAGTAAACAGAGAAATGGAAGCAGACATGCTTGGTTGGAGGGAGAAGGTGTTATCTTTCCAATTGCTCTTATTCCCCAAAGGAGAGATGTGAGGTTTGAATTTCAAATTAGTTTTACTGTCTTAAGGCAAATATCTGCACTCTGTTCTGATGACTAGGACCTAAATGTTCCATGCGTGCCTAATGATGCCTATCCCAGAGACAGAGTGTAGTCTTACATATTTTCCCAGCAATCATCTGAGATGGTTACTTTTATCTCATTTTCACAGATAGAAAACTGAACCTCTGTAGGCTGGTGACTGTCTTTAAAGAAATAGTAGAGGAGTAATTTGAGTCCTAAATTTCTTCCTTCAAATTCCATGCAAATATCCCTTCCATCTAGACTTAAAATCTACGAAAAGCTCTATCTTTTTCCAAGCTAGATAAAGGGGAGCTTCAACATGGCTCTATATACCAATGAGCTACTTTTTCTCTTAGAAGGCACTTCTATCTTCATGTTGTGGACTCTGAAGTCTACAAAACACATTTACTTTCAACACAATTTCAGTACTAGTATCTTCTCTTTGATCTTAACTTTTAAAAAAAAAACACTAAATATTTGATGTAAATACTAATGATATGATTATATAAAGTAATAGGAATTTAAATACTTTTACTAAGTTCTTGTTAGGAAACTAAAAGAGGGAGAGATGGCTAAGTGGTTAAGAACATTGGTTGGTCTTCCAGAGGTCCTGTGTTAGATTTCCAGCAACCACATGGTGGCTCACAACCATTTGTAATGAGATATGGTACCCTCTTCTTGCCTTCAGGGGTATATTCAGACAGAACACTGTATACAAAATAAATAAATAAACCTTTAAAAAATCAAAATAGGAAACTAAAAGAGATTTTTAAAATACATTTGAACTTCAAAACACAAGTTAGATCATCAAAACTTAAGGTTCAGGGAGACTTGACAACATGAGATTGTTTCTTAACCAAAACATAATATCAAGTAATTCTGAAAAGAAAATACTGAAATAATTTCAGTGAAAACTATAAACCACTCACTAGCAACTAACAAACAAAATGTAATTCTTAAATGTATAAGCTTTGGAAAGAAAATTGGTTATTGTTATTATTACTAATTTTGATTGATGATATGATTTTTTACCAGTTAAGAAATCACAGTCAACCTCAAAATAAACAAAATGGGTATATAGATGACTGTTAGGAAGGAAAAAAACAAAATGAATAGGATTTCTCTAGCTTAGGTACAAACTCTTGAAAGTAGAAATAAATAAAACAATTTTCACATTAACAACAAAATCTGTAAATTACTGGGAATAAATCCAATTAGAAAAAAAACACTAAAACTGTAAAATATAACTCATGGACACAGTAAAAATTCCAAAGAAAATTGAAAAATGATTCCACATTGTGGGTGTGGGTGGAGGCTGAACCAGGGTCTCATAGCCAAGAAAACCTCAAACTCATGACCTTTTTGTCTTGGTCCCCTAAGTTCTAGGATTACAGTCAGGAACCCCATTAACAGGGCATAACTTGACATGTTAAATAGGAGTGTTTGATGAAACATGGGTGACAAGAGGGGATCTAATTATAAAAAGAGAAAATCTAAATGCTACATTAGATCAAGGAAAGCGTGAAAGAGAAGCATAGTGGTATCTAATATTGGGCCATGGAGAGAAGCTTGTATAGCCAGTGTTGTAAAGTCGTGGGAACAGAGAAATGGATTGTTGGCAACGTTTATAAATCCTGTTGCCCCTTTTTACTCTTTTTCTTCCTCATGTCTTACTGTCTCTTTTTACCTTTACCAGTTTTCTTTCTAGTTTTGCGTCCTGCATTAAAGTCTATCATATACCTGTGTGTGTGTGTGTGTGTGTGTGTGTGTGTGTGTGTGTGTGTGTGTGTGTGTGTGTGTTTGTATGTGTGTGGTATGTGCATGAAAATTATAATTTATTATCTACTTATGAGAGAAAAATGTGATTTTTGTCTTTCCATTCTTGTGTAATTTAACTTAAGATAATTTCTAATTCCATCATTCTTCCTACAAAAGTCATTATTTAACTTTTCTTTATGACTAAATAAAATCTCACTGGGCACATGTACTATGTTTTCTTTATCTTTGTTTTTAGCCATAGTGAATAGAGCAACCACTCGCATGGATTTACATGTATTTCTGTTGTAGTATTTAGAATCCCTGGGTGTCTACTCAGGAATAGCTCAGTTGGGTCATGTGGTGATTCTATCCTTAGTTTGTTGGGAAAATTCCATGTTAATTAAATCGATACTTAAAGTATAAGAGTGAATTTGAATCAGGAAAGAAAGATTTTAGTTCATGATCTAGCCTGAATACTAATTAATATCTAAGAATAAACATTATATTTGTCTAATTGAGTCTCCATCTGAAGGACTTAAAGTGACCTTAATGTTCATCCAACTATAAAAAGATTAAGACACTTTAAAAATATGCTAAGAAACAAGGAAATAAAGGCAAAGTTTGCTTATGTAATTAAATATTCAAATTCAATACAGTAATTGTCTCTGAATAAAATTGTGGTTAATACATATACAAATTTGTCAACAGTTGGAGTCTAGTGTTAAATAAATATGAACATGCAAATTTTGGGTGTGAAATTTGCATATTTCTTGCATTTATACAAATAAAAGAAAGTTACGGTAAAAGCTTATTAATGTTGATGAGTTGATAGTGACTGCTGATAAAATAAAGGACAATGGTATTTTGTGTATTTATGTCTTTGTTATATAATTACCTTGCTTGTGACAACAAAATACTTTATAAAATTCTTTTATTCTGAGTTCTAAAACATTTGAATGCAGAAGCTAAATAATATAACAACCAACCTTTTTGGTATCAGTCAAGATACCATAAAAATAAATATCTTTTAAAATGTCCCTCAGTGGGAATATTGCAAATTGAGCATCTGTCAGAGTTGTTCTACCATTGTTTCTCATGAAAGCTGATGACCATGAATAGTTCTGTATTCACCTGCCTCCCATCCTGCTCTGTGCCAGGTTTTTGAAGTCACAAGTAAAAACTGATATGTAAAGGAAGCCAGTAAGTGAGAGTGGAGCACATGCCTCCCTTTTCTCATCAATTCCTCGTTTCTTCTTAGTAGACAACTCAGACTGAGAGAGGCCACAAACTTCAAACTGTGTGAGAATCTAGATTTCTGACTAACTCTTTCTCTCAGTATTTGTTAACTATTGATGTTGTGCTTGCCAGTCTTTTAGGTTCAAGGAATAAATCATTGAACACACACACCAGAAAGGAAAAAATGCTGGAAATGAAAAAGCCAATGGACTTACTATTGAAAGAAAGAAAATAAATAAATAAAGTCAAAAATTACTGTTCAGAAGGCAGGAAAAAATCAATGTATTCATCAAGGGGTGAAAATGAAGTCCAAAATTGTAAATAATTTTGTCAAGGAAGGTTAACATCTGAGTGAAAACTAGATAGATATGATAATTACATTGACTACATATTCCAGGACTTTAAAAAAGACAATTATTATTTCACATATTATAGTGATTGAGGAAGGTCTAAAATTTACCAGTTTTAATCAAAATGCAGGAAAGAGGAGCCCATGCACTGAATTAGTAGAGCCAAGCAAGAAAGAAAAAAATTATTCCCCTAAGTATGAACTGGCTCACTTTAATAAAGTGATTACATAACATTTAAGGACAAGAGCTTTCAGGACCAAATTCTACAACTTCCAACATCCCATATCCACAAACTTGCTTGTTTGAGATTGCATTTGTACTCAGGAGGAAAAGGCATATCTCTACTCACAGAGTCCAATCTAAATAACTCACTAAATTCATCCATAGCTCTTCTTACAATTGGACTTCTCTACAGTCCCAGAATAGTTCTGCCATTTTCAGGAGGGAACAGCTATTATTTGAGTTAAGAGTGTGACTTGCCTCTGCCGTTTATAGATAAGAGTGCACTTTTCAATGTGGATGCCTGGAGGACTAGTTTTCTATAAATTTATTGTATTCCTAAAGGTCAGAGCCTTTCTCTCACTTTCTTGAGATGGATAGCAGCAGCTTTATGAAATGGGACCACACTTCATATTCATAATGTATCAGCTGGTGGACTGAATTAAACAGGAAAATTTTCCATTTCCTTCCCCATTTTATCAATATACCAACGAGAGAAGATAAGGCTACTGTGCTCCCTCTTGTAGTCAAATCCATTTCTCAGGTAAATTATATTACAGATTGTTCTAAAGTTTCTCAAGCTTATAAGTTAAGCTGAAAGCCATAACTACAATGTTGTTGTTGGGTCTTTACTTTTCTGTACAGGCAGTCTTGCTTGTCTTCACATCTAGAATGAGATCTGTGGGGGCTGCATTTGGTCTTGTTAACTATTACTGGGAAGAAAAAAAGGATTCAGTATATTTAAGAATGCTAATGCTACAATTCAATGACTCATCTACAATGGATCTAAATGTGTCCTTTGTAAATGTGTAGATTCAGTTTGACATGAATGCTGCCATCTTTAGGTACAGCTGCTGACATTGCCCTAGAATAGCCCTTGTTAATTTCCCTGCATAGTTTCCCAACACACTGCAAGTGTACCAATGATTCAACAGTATACAACCAGACTCTAGGACTAGGATATACCTGACTCTGATACTAATCTCTTAAGAGAAACTAGGCATATCCAAGTTTGTGTAGAGTCTTTGTTATCCTAATGTTATTTTCATGGACCAATCACAGGGAGCCATCTGGTCTTGCTCCAGGACCACACTTCTTGACCCTGAGTCAACTGCTCCCATTTAGTTTCTTATCTGAAATCAAGGTAACTGTAAGTCTCTCACCTTTCATCAAGTTAGTGTGTTCTGACTTGCAAGAAGAGCTATGCAATGCTACTTGGTGCCTAGATTTTGAATTAACTGCATGGTTACATTACATCTGTTCCCTAGAACAATTGATGAGCCCACCCTAATTTCAACTATAGGAGAAGTAGTCTCTATCTCTCAATGAAAATTGCAGAAAATCCATCTGGTAAAGAGTTTGGCACAAGAAGAATACTGACAACAAATCATTTATTATATTAGGCACACAAAATGTGTTTATCATATGAACTAATGATTATCATAAGTGAAATCATTATTTATACACTTAACTCTGTTCTATGTAAGGGCTTTCTGTATGCCAATTTGTTGGGTTCTCTAAAACTCTCTGAACTGGGTATTGAATCACATGGTTTAAGGCTCAACTATAAGGGACAGAGTAGCATTAAATGAATATGGGAAATAAATGATAACTGCCTGTATCTGTTGGATGAATGGGACATAAAACATGCCAAAGTAATGTGTGCTTGGAGTTCAGGCTTTGGAGCTGGACCGTGTAATGTTTCTTAAGCTTGTCTAATCATCAAGTTGTTCTAAGGGCACAAATCACAAGTACAGAAGCCTGGGCTATAAGCCAGGCAGCCCAAATTAGATGTTCTGGAGGAAGATCCAGAATTCTGTTTTACAGACACAGTAGGATGACTCTGAGTGATGAGTAATTTTCCAACCAAGCTGGAACGTTTTTACCATATACAACCCTAAGACATTTTAGAAAGGGGGTATTCATTGATCTCTCTAGATCAATGATCCACCCCCCAAAAAAAGATACGAGCTCCTAGTTATAACCAGATATAAACAGTGACTCACCAAAAAGATTAGGGTATTTTATTAGGGAATATGCCTTACTTACTGAGCACCTAGCCAGCCGTCAGGAGACATGGTAAGCAGCACATGCTGATAAAGCAGGGACAAAGAAGGGGCTCCCATGTGTGTTTCCCTAACTCCTAAAATCTCTCCACATCACCCTGACATCACCTTGACCACGCCCTGAAAGGCATGGTTGGGCACACCTGTAGCCAGCCCTGAGGAGGTGTGGTGACAGTATCTCCCTACACCTAGTACCTCCAGCCATCAGTATTCTTGGGTCAAAACTTTTCATTTAATTTACATGTGAATGCATGTGCTATATTTATAAAATGAACATGTTCCCATTGTGTTAGTCAATTAACATTGCTATGCTAGAATATCCAAGAGAAAATGTTTCTGGAAGAGGCAGAGTAGGTATGGTGCAGCAAAGGGAAACTGTTCAACTCTGAACATGACCCGAAGAAACCACTCCCTTCAATTGTTCCCACCTCTTAAGTTTCCATCACTTCCCAATGGCCTATCACTTTAAATATATATAGATATTGCTGCCATGATGTATTTGAAACTTTTATAATGGTACTCCATCACCAGTAAGTACCTTCTACATTGATAACCATTTTATCCCACATTAATTTTGTTACATAAAGTTTTTTTATTGACATTGACCTGCTATGCTGTCTTATTGACATTCTATGCTGTCTTAACACTCATCTTATGAATGTTCAGATACTGGTCTTTAATACCTTCTTCCTTTGTCAGTATATTGCTTTACTCCATTTCCATTTATAATTATTAATGAATTTGTACTTGTTTCTGTCACTTTTATGTTTTTATTTCCATATTACTTTCTGTTTCTTGGTATATTTTTATTATTTTCTGCTACTAATCTTTCAAGAGTAACAAGAATGGTAGCCAATTCTCATGTCCAATGGGCTAGTCTTCCCACATTTATTCTTCTACATTGTGGTTAGCATTCACTAGTCATTTTGGGGGGTATTAAAATCCAATTTCCCCTTTAATTTTGCTTAAGCAACTTGAAAAATAACACAGTTTTATCCAGACTTTAATCATTGTCTCCCCCATATGCCTTCTGTATCATTTGAACATATCATTTCTTATCTATGTACATTTGCAAAACTGTTTCTGAGGGAAGTTCTAATTCTGCAATTGTCTGAGGCTTTGAAATCAGAAAATATTTAATTCTGTCCCTTGAATGATTATTGTCATACAATAAATACTTTCCATTTTTGTTTGTTTGTTTGGGCTTTTCTTGGTTTAAAATAGCAGATATTTGACATAGAAATGAATATTTTGCATTGGTATGAATTTCCATTTATTAATACAAATTTAAGATCAATTTCATCATATGTGTATTTCTGTTCTTGTTTGGGTATTGTGTTTATACAACTCAATTAAAAATGTAACATATAACTAATTACAGATTATAAATAGTAACCTATAATAGTCAGAACTTAGTTAGGTTACTATCTATAATCTGTATTTAATATGAGGTCAAGAATTTCCATGTAAAACGAAACTCCAGTGGGCTTCCTAGTCTCTCAATCTCATGCAGGCCATGGTGCGGAGACACTGTGACAGTTGGATTTTGACACGGCATGGCAGATTCCCGAGCTGGTAAACAGAGACCATGTCTCCAAGCTGCAGAGTATGCTGCATGATAGATTTAGCATTTACTCATACAGACAAAAAAGATTTATGGGCAGTGTGCTACAAGCTGCTTGATGGTGGCATAGACCAGAGTTGAGGCAATGTGCACAGCTCCCATAGCTGTGGTAAGCATACCCCACCAAGAAGAAAAGCCTAACTGATTGGAACCAGCAGCCAAAATGTCCACTTTCATCTTAGCAATGCTGTTTAACAGATAAAAGAATCATGTGGTCAGAAAAAAAGATAGAAATATATAGTAAAGACTGATTCAGACAAAGAAAAACCTCTAAACAGTATACAACATGTTTAAAAATATACATAGGCTTCGGGGGCAAAAAAGGATAAAGTCCTTAAAAAAGAAATAGAGTAGCTGGCAGTGGTGGCACACAACTTTTATCCCAGCACTTGGGAAGAAGAGACAGGCAGATCTCTGAGATTTTAAAGCCAGCCTGATCTACAGAGTGAGTTCAAGAGCAGCCAAAGTTACACAGAGAAACCTTGTCTCAAAAAAACAAAAAATAAAAGTAAAGAAATAGAGTAATAAAAAAAGCCATGTAAGGATGGAAAGCACACAAGAGTTTGCGTTTAACGAACATCTATAAAACATTCCACCCAAACACAAAAGAACATACCTTCTTCTCAGTTCCAATGGAACTTTCTCTAAAATCGACCACAAACTCAGAAACAAAGCAAATGTCAACAGATACAAAAAATTGGAATAATCCCCTGTATCTTATCAGATCAACATTGTTCAAAGTTAGAATTCAACAACAACACAAATGGCAGGAACCCTACGAACTCATGGAAATTGAACAATGCACAAATTGCACAATTCCTGGTTCAAAGAAGAGATGAAAAAGGAAATTAAGTACTTCTTAGAATTAAATCAAAATGAAGACACAACATACCCAGACTTATGGGACACTTTGAAGGCACTAAGAGGAAAGTTCATAGCACTATGTGCCCACATGAAGACACTGGACAATAGTCATGCGAGAAAATTAACAGAACAGCTGAAATCACTAGAGCAAAAAGAAGGAAACAAACCCCAGAGGAGTAGACACCAGGAAATAATCAAATTGAGGGCCGAAATCAATAAAGTAGAAACAAAGAAAACAATGTGGGTGTCATGAGGAGGCCTTGGAATTCTACAAGGCCTCTTGTAGGAGATCAGTACTCATCCCTAGCATAGGAATGGACTTTGGGACCCCATTGTTAAAGTGGTTGATGAGATCTGTCCAATCCCAAACATTAAAAGTAAATGGGTGTTTCCCCATGCTGAGTTGCCTCGCTCAACCTTGATGCAGTGGGGGAGGCGATTAGTCCTGCCTCAGCTTAATGTACCATATTTTGTTAGCTCTCCATGGGAGGTCTTACTCTTTCTGAGGAGTAAATGGGGGAGCATGGTGTTGCTAGAGGGGAGTGAAGGGCAGTGGGAGAGAGTGGGAACTGTGGTTAGTATGTAAAATGAATTACAAATTTTAAATAAAAACTAAATAAAATTGAAGGTTTTAACATAGTAAAATATATATAACAAATCATTTATCAAGCAAGGACTTTAGTTAAAAATATTTAGTCCATTTGAGTTTGGCAAAATTTAAAGAAATTATTCTATCATCTATCCTATCTTTATGAGTCTAAAGTTTTCTATGCAACTGCTTCAACTCCATCAAATACCACAGAAGGGTAATATATAAACTCCAGAATTGACAGAGACATCGTGCTGCCTTGACTGTCACCCAACATTTTTCAGGAATGTTGGCACATTCCTGTTCAGCCTATAGGTCCAGAATGTCTAGCAGAATTCTCAGTGAAGCAGGAAACTGAAACTGTCCCACTTGTATTGGCAGTTTTTCAGTCATTTTCTCTATGTTCTGTAGAATGTCTGGCAGACTCTTCCATGAAGCCAGAACCTTGAAGGACTCTCATCTTGTTTTGGCAATTTCAGCAGTCACTTTCCTGTAAATAATGCATGTCTACTTTATACAGCACCCAGTCAAACTGCAAGAGCAGTTCCTCGCCTAAGTGGCTAGTCTTTCCATATTAAAAGCAAACTCCATAATGAGTTTCTTGATGCCCATCTTCCTCTCTGACATAATTGGTATTGCCATGAGCAGTTGTGTCTCACTGTCATAAAAACTCTAATAAACCATTTTTAATGCCATATTCTGTAGGTCTTTGAAAGGTTTGAAAACTATCTATCCACATGAAATATAACTCTGTATATCTAGAAAACCTAACTAACATAACTATAAGGTTTGACTATTAAAGGTTGCTATCTATAATCTGTATTTAATTATCATTATATTTTCAATAAACTGTATAAACACCATGCCTAAACAAGAATGGAAACATACATTTAATAAAACTGACCTTAAATTTTTATTAATAAACAGAAACCCATGCAAAATATTCATTTCTGTATCATAATCCATTTTTCTTAGAAAGAAATTGACTCTGATCATTAACTATTTATAACAACCCTGTTTAAATGAAAAAAAGCATTTTCAACAACATTTGAGAATGTTGATATAGTTCTCTCCAAACTGCTTCCTGCTGTTTAGGGGTACTGTCATTCCCAAGCGGATCCTGAGAAAACTCGGAACCATGGCGAAATTCTTGTAGTAGTCTGAGGCTGCATCATTTCACTGTTTTGGATGTTGGATCACCTGGGCCACTACTTCAGGGGTGTTGCTTGATCAAAATGCATTAGTCTGGAAGGAACCCACAGCTTTTCATCTTCTGGGTATATGTCTAAGAGTGAAATTGCTAGATCTTGTGGTAGACTGATTCCCATTTTCCTGAGGAATCACCATACTGATTTCCAAAGTGGTTGTATGAGTTTGCACTCACCCCAGCAGTGGAGGAATGTAGGGGAACCTGTAGCCACGCCTGCTTAGGGGCTGGCTAAGGTCTGCCTAACCATACCTGCAAGGGCGTGGTCAGGGTGATGTAGAGTGAGAGATTCTGGGCTGCATTTCACTTTCGGTTTTCCTTTTCGGCTTGCTGCCACGCCGACTGGCTATGTCGCTCTGTAAGTAAGGCTTTTCCCTATTAAATACCCTTATATTTCTACTTGGCTCCATATTGGTAATTTTCCACTTTATCTGGAATGCCATTACCTTCCTTAATACCTAAAGCATGGCCTATCATAGTCATTGATCTAAAAGACTGTTTTTTCACAATACCATTACAGGAAAATGATAGAGAAAAATTTGCATTTACCGTACCAACTCTTAATAATTCACAGCCAGTTAGGAGATATCAGTGGAAAGTTTTGCCACAAGGAATGCTAAATAGTCCTACTTTGTGTCAACACTTTGTACAGCAACCTTTGGAAATAATTCATAAGAAATTTTCACAATCTCTTGTTTACCATTATATGGATGACATTCTTTTATCAGATTCTAATAAGGAAACTTTGGAATATATGTTTGAAATGGTGAAGGAAGTTCTGTCTCCTTGGGGTTTACAGATTGCCGCAGAAAAGATACAAAGAGGAGATTCTATTAACTATTTAGGTTACAAGATAGACTTACAAAGAATCAGATCTCAAAAGGTACAAATTAGGAGAGATCATGATCAAACTCTTAATTCTCTTCAGAAATTATTAGGGGAGCTTCCTTCCCTTTCTGCCAACCGATCCGCAACTAGGTGAGTGAGCCCCTGCTCTTACCCAACTCCCGCCCAAAGTGTAATTCACCCAGATCTCCCCAGGCTTGTGCCTGCTTGGAGTAGAGACTACAATCACTTTGATATCCAAGCCACACAAAGATATGATTAAGAAAGAGAACTACAGACCGATATGCCTCGTGAACATCAATGCTAAAATACTCAATAAAATATTGGCAAACCGAATCCAAGAACATATCAGAAAAATCATCCACCACGATCAAGTAGTCTTCATCCCAGGGATGCAAGGATGGTTCAACATACGAAAATCCATCAATGGAATCCACCATATAAACAAACTGAAAAAGAAAAACCACATGATTATCTCACTAGATGCTGAAAAAGCCTTTGACAAAATCCAACATCCCCTCATGATAAGGATCTTGGAGAGAACAGGAATAACAGGAAGTTATCTAAACATGATAAACACAATATACACCAAACCAATAGCCAACATCAACTAAATGGAGAGAAACTCAAAGTGTTTCCTCTAAAATCAGGAACAAGACAAGGCTGTCCACTCTCTCCATACCTCTTCAATATTGTACTTGAAGTTCTAGCTAGAGCAATAAGACAAGAAGAGGGGGTCAAAGGGATACAAATTGGAAAGGAAGAAGTCAAACTTTCACTATTTGCAGATGACATGATAGTCTACATTTAGTGACCCGAAAAACTCTACCAGGGAACTCCTACAACTGATAAACACCTTCAGCAAGGTAACAGGATACAAAATTAACTCAAAAAAATCTGTAGCCCTACGGTATACAGATGATAAACCCAATGAGAAAGAAATCATGGAAACATCACCTTTCACAATATCCACAAGCAACATAAAATATCTGGGGGTAACACTAACCAAAAAAGTGAAAGACCTGTACAATAAGAACTTTGAGACTTTAAAGAAAGAAATTAAAGAAGATACCAGAAAATGGAAAGATCTCCCATGCTCTTGGATAGGTAGAATCAACATAGTAAAAATGGCAATCCTACCAAAAGCAATCTACAGATTCAATGCAATCCCCATCAAAATCCCAACACAGTTTTTCACAGACATTGAAAGAACAATACTCAACTTTATATGGAAAAATAAAAAACCCAGGATAGCCAAAACAACTCTTTTCAATAAAGGATCTTCTGGAGGCATCACCATATCTGACTTCAAGCTCTACTATAGAGCCATAGTTCTGAAAACAGCTTGGTATTGGCACAAGAATAGATAGATAGACCAATGGAATCGAATTCAAGAACCAGATATTAACCCACACACCTATGAAACCTTATATTTGACAAAGGTGCTAAATCTATACAATGGAAAAAAGATAGCATCTTCAACAAATGGTGCTGGCACAATTGGATTCGGACATGCAGAAGATTGCAGATAGATCCATACCTGTCACCATGCATGAAACTTAAGTGCAAATGGATCAAAGATCTTAGCATAAATCCAGCCACACTGAATTTTCTAGAAGAGAAAGTGGGAATTACGTTTGAACAAATTGTCACAGGAGACTGCTTCCTGAACATCATGCCAGTAGCACAGACACTGAGGTCTGCAATCAATAAATGGGACCTCCTGAAACTTAGAAGCTTCTGTAAGGCAAAGGACACAGTCATAAGACAAAACGACAGCCCACAGAATGGGAAAAGATCTTCACCAACTCTACATCTGACAGAGGGCTGATTTCCAAAATATAAAAGGAGCTCAAGAAGCTATCCACCAAAACACCAAACAAAGAAATTAAAAAGTGAGATGCAGAACTAAACAGAGAATTTTCAACAGAGGAATCTGAAATGGCTGAAAGACACTTAAGAAAGTGCTCAAAATCCTTGGTCATCAGAGAAATGCAACTCAAAACAACTCTGAGATACCACCTCACACCTGACAGAATGGCTAAAATAAAAAATACCAATGACAATCTATGCTGGAGAGGTTGCAGAGAAGAAGGAACACTCCTCCATTGCTGGTGGGAGTGTGAACTTGTAAGACCACTCTGGAAATCAGTATGGTGGTTGCTCAGAAAAATAGGAATCAATCTACCTCAAGATCCAACCAAATAGTGCATTTCATACAACAAGGACATATGTTCAACCATGTTCATAGCAGCATTGTTTGTAATAGCCAGAACCTAGAAGCAACCTAGATGCCCCTTAACTGAAGAATGGATAGAGAAAATGTAGTACATTTATACAATGGAGTACTACTCAGCAGAAAAAAAGCAATGGAATCTTGTAATTGGCAGGAAAATGGATGGAACTAGAAGAAACCATCCTAAGTGAGGTAACCCAGTCACAAAAAGATAAACATGGTATGTACTCACTCATATATGAATTTTATTCATAGAATAAAGGTTTACCAGCCTATATTCCTCTTCACCAAAGAAACTAGGAAACATGAAGGACTCTAAGGGATAAGTAGACCCCAGGAATGGGAAGTGGCATGAACTCCTGAGCTAATTGGGAGCATGAGGGTAGGGGAGAGGGTGATGCCACAGTAAGAGCATGAGAAGAGGAGTAGAGGAGAGGAAATGGAGGAGCAGAGATATTGAGTAGGGGGAAAGAATAGTGGAGAGAGAGCAGAATGAGAGATACCATATGAGAGGGAGCCACTATAGGCCCGAGAAGAGATCTGGAACTAGGGAGATCTCCAGAGACCTACAAGGATGACATGATCTGACAATCCAGGCAATGGAGGAGAGGATAACCTATAAGCCCTTCCCCTAAAATGAAATTGATGACTACTTTTTATGCCAACCTAGAGCCCTCATCCAGTGGCTGATGGAAGCAGAGACAGACATCCACAGAAATACACTGTGCTGAAATCTGGAATTTAGTTGAAGAGAGGGAGGAATGAAGATCGAAGGGGTCTGTACCAGGTTGGAGAAACCCACAGAAACAGTTGGCCTGAACAAGGCAGAGCACATCAACCCCAGATGCTACCTGGGAGGCCAGTACAAGACTGATCCAGCCCCCTGAATATGGATGCCAATAAGGAGGCCTCTCCACTCCAGGGAGCCTCTGGAAGTGGATTTGCATTTTCTCTAGTGTAAGAAGGGACTTTGAGAGCCCATCCCACGTGAAGGGATACACTCTGGCCCTGGACACATGGAGAAGGGCCCAGGCCCAGCACAGGAAGATTTGGTGGACTTTGCAGAACTCCCGTTGAGGGCCCTAACCTGCCTGGGGAGTGGTGGGTGGATGGGGTGGGGGTAGGCTGGGGGTGGGGGAGGAGGGATGGGGTGAGGGGAGGGAGAGGGAGAAGGGACTTACATGTGAAACAAGCTTGTTCCCTAACTAGAACTAATAAATAAATTAAAAAAAAAAAGAGCCACAATACCAGGGCATATTCTGTGAAACAGTCCTTCATAGAGATGAATACATAAATGGTATCTGAACAATGTCAATTTCAATAGACATAATCACATGGAAGGGAGGAAAAATATCAAGAGGTCACCCCTGGACAAGAAAATTATAAGCAACTGATGACTTCTAAGAGATGGAGAATTGCCCCTTTCCAGGAATGACCTCTTTAACTGCTTGTCCAATACAAAGTGGTCATCCCTGAAACCACACACACATACTCAAAAAATCAGTCTTTGTAGAGTGTATTTATATATTTCTGCATATATATACATATATATATATATATCAATATATATCCGTATATATTTTAAACAATAATAATCAAAGAAGAGGCTATAAATTTGAAAGCAAAAAGGGAAATGGAAGATCTTGGAGAGAGAGGACTTGGATATAGCTAGAGGAAAAAATAGAAGGAGAAAATAGCCAGAAATTGGAAGCAGCCTAGATGCCTCTCTATGGAAGAATGGATAGAGAAAATGTGGTACATTTACACAATGGAATACTACTCAGTGGAAAAAAACAATGGAATCTTGAAATCTGCAAGAAAATGCATGGATCTAGAAGAAACCATTCTGAGCGAGGTAACCCATCCACAAAGAAACAAACATGCTATGTACTCACTCATATGCAGATTTTAGACATAGAGTAAGGATTACCAGCCTACAATCCACACTGCCAATGAAGCTAATAAACATGGAGATCCCCAAGAGAGACATACATGGTCCCCTGGAGAAGGGGAGAGGCTCATGTTCTGGTGAGCAAATTGAGAGCACGGGGAGAGGGGGGAGGGAGCTAGGAGAATGAGGAGAGAGGAAGAGGGATGCCAAGGACATGAGGGAGCAGAAAATATGATCAGGGGAAGAATACATGATAACAAGAATGAAGATATCATAATAGAGGGAGACACTTTTGGTTTACAGAGAAATCAGGCACTAGGGAAATGTCTGGAGATCTACAAAGATGATACCAGCTAACTATCTCAGCAATGGAGGAGAGGCTACCTCAAATGCTCTCCCCTGATTATGAGATTGATGACAGACTTATATGCCCTCATCCAGAAGCTGGCCCTTAAAGGTGATAGGGACCTAAACAGTCCAAGAATATTATCTGCTGAGGCAGAAAAAAGAGTTACATTGGGTAGAAAACAGAATATTGGTTGTGCATGTAGATCGGATAAACCTTGATTTAGACTCTATTCTGGTTATCTTGCCATCCAGAGAATACCCTTCTGGGATTCTGATGCAGAGGTAAGACACTATTGGAGTGGATATTTCTGCCACATAAACAGTATAAAAAGTTAAAGACATATATAGAAAAGATTTCTGATTTGATTTAAAGGGCAAATTAAGACTTCGTCAACTGACTGGAAAAGATCCAGCAGAAATTATAGTACCTTTAACTAAGGAAGAAATTTCCTCCTCGTGGAAGGATAATGAATATTGGCAAATAGCACTTACTGACTTTTTGGGAACAATTAGCCACAACCATCTCAAAACTGAGAGAATTAAATTCATGAAAAAGACAGTCTGGATTCTTCCATGTATTGTAAGACAAACTCCCATTTCTGGAGTTCTTACCTTCTACACTGATGCCAACAAATCAGGTAAGGCAGGTTATAAAGCAGGTGAGGTAAGTAAAGTAGTTCAAAGTCCATATACATCTGTACAGAAGGCAGAATTATATGCCATTCTCATGGTACTTATGGATTTTACAGAACCTCTTAATATAGTTACTGATTCTCAATAGGCAGAGAGAGTCGTGTTACACATTGAGACTACAGAATTCATTCCTGATAATACAGAATTAACTTCTCTGTTTTTACAATTACAGGAAACTATCAGAAACAGAAGTAATCCTATGTATATTACACATATCAGATCCCACATGGGTCTACCAGGCCCACTAGCTCAAGGCAATGATGAGATTGATCGTTTATTAATTGGAAGTGTGCTAGAAGCCTCAGAAATTCATAAGAAACATCATGTAAATAGCAAAGGTTTGAAAAAGGACTTCTCCATCACTTGGCAACAAACCAAGGAGATAGTGAGAAACTGTCCTGCTTGTTCCTTTTATTATCAGACTCCACTGCCAGCAGGTTGTAATCCTAAGGGCATTCAGAGAAATGAGGTTTGGCAGATGGATGTCTTTCACTTTGCAGAGTTTGGAAATTTGAAATATGTGCATCATACCATTGATACATTCTCAGGGTTCCAATGGGCTACTGCTCTTAACTCTGAAAAGGCTGATTCTGTTATTACACATCTGCTAGAGGTGATAGCAGTTATGGGTATACATGCACAAATAAAAACTGACAATGCTCCAGCATATGTCTCTACAAAATTGGAACATTTTTTCAAATATTATAACATAAAGCATGTTAGCGGTATACTACACAATCCTACAGGACATGCAGTGGTTGAGAGATCTGAATAGAACACTAAGGAGATGCTCAACAAACAAGCTTGGAAGACTAAACCCCCCAAACATAGGTTGCATAATGCTTTATTAACACTAAACTTTCTTAATGCCAATGAGAAAGGACAAACAACTGCAGAAAGACACTGGACTACAGAAAAAACTGCTGAACTGAATCAGCCAGTATACTTCAAAGGTGTACTAACCTCTGTATGGAAACCAGGACATGCGTTACATTGGGGTAGGGTTTTGCATTGGTTTCCACAGGAGAAGAAAAACTTTGGATACCATCTAAGTTGATCAAGATTTGACTTGAAAAGAAAAAAACATCTCGAAGATGACAAATGACAGGTATTCTACTGAGGTATATCTTATAAACTAAATAGAAACCTCCTAAAGGAAAGGGAAGTGTTTTGCTTTTATCTTCATAGGAAAACACATCTCCAGAAGTCAAAGGACACTGCATGGGTAGATACTTAAGAAGAGAAGGTGGCTATAACCATCAAACAAAAGGAACATGCCATATAGTAAACTTTACAGCTGTCTCTCAGAGAACTGTATTTCTCTTTTTCTAGTCAATTAAATCAATGCTGTATTTAGAGGCGGATTTGACTTTCCTCCTCTAAAATCCAAGCACGTTATTTAACTACACTCTAGTGTTTCTGTATTGTATCAAGAAGCCAATTGATGTAATACAGAATAAAAGAAGAATTTGGGGACTGTCTCTGTCTTTTCTTGGGTCTTTCTTTCAAGGTGTACACCCTCTCATAATTGTTATGCATTTCCCAGTATGTGTACATCACAAGCAAACATTTCTCTGCTGTTTATGTTTGAGTCCCACACAGCCAATGAAGACCTGCCTGACAGCAATCCCTGGACACCCTGGAAAGAAAATGGGCCATACCTCCTCGACTGCACTGGATCCAACTTGCTCCATTTCAACTGACACTCCCACCAGAGTTTCAGGTACTGACTTCAATCAAGTTGAGGATTTCAAGTGATCTTCAATCAAGCGAATCCCATCTAACATGGACTGGATAAAACCCATTCAAGAATTTCAGTATACTAACATTTTCTTCCTACAGGACCCCACAAGGCTGTCGTCATCCCATTTCAGCAGGAAGTAACTTGGAGGATGCTATGCCCCCTTTACCCATTGTTGTCATTTAGGATAGTGTATATACCTAGTTAGGGATAGCTTCCTATTGTTTATGGTTGGGATTGGAAGGTGGTATTCAGTCTTGGACACCTCTTTCAGATGACTTTAGGATTTAGTTAAAATAGATAGTTAGGATGTGACATAAGCAGATTGTCGTATTTCTTATATCTCACCTTTATGATTGTTAATTTTGGATATTTTACACTGTTAAGTTTTAATCTTCTTTTAGACTAAAAGGGGAATTGTAGGGGAACCTGTAGCCTCACCAGGTCTGTGAGGGCGTGGTCAGGGTGACATAGAGTGAGAGGTTCTGGGCTGCGTTTCACTTTCGGTTTTCCTTTTAGGCTTGCATACAGGCTGCTGCCTCGCCAGCTGGCTAGGTTGCTCTGTAAGTAAGGCTTTTCCCTATTAAATACCCTTATATTTCTACTTGGCTCCGTATTGGTAATTTCCCACTTTAGAGGAGTGTTCCCCTTTCTCCACATCCTCTCCAGCATATGTTATTTATCATTGGTGTTTTTGATTTTAGCCATTCTGACAGTAGTAAGATGGTATCTCAGAGTTGTTTTGATTTGCATTTCCCTGATGGCTAAGTATGTTGAACACTTTCTTAGGTATCTTTCAGCCATTTTAGATTGCTGAGAATTCTCTATTTAGTTCTCTATTCCACTTTTCAATTGGATTATTTGGTGTTTTGGAAACTAGCTTCTTGAGTTCTTTGTAAATTTTGGAGGTCAGCCCTCTGTCAGATGTGGGGTTGGTGAATATCTTTTCCCATTCTGTGGGCTGCCGTTTTGTTTTGTTGACTATGTCCTTTGCCTTACAGAAGCTTCTCAGTTTTAGGAGGTCCCATTTATTGTCTATCTCAGTGTTTGTGCTACAGCTGTAATGTTCAGGAAGCTCTCTCCTGTAACAATTTGTTCAAGGGTACTTCCCACTTTCTCTTCCAACAGGTTCAGTGTAGCTGGATTTATGTTGAGGTCTTTGATCCATTTGGACTTAAGTTTTGTGGATAGTGATAGACATGGATCTATCTTTAGTGTTCTACATGCCGGCATCCAGTTATGCCAGCACCATTGGCTGAAGATGCTTTCTTTATTCCATATTATATCTTTAGCTTCTTTGTCAAAAATTAGGGAAGCTTCATTTTTATGTATACAGAAAAGAGATGATGGGGGATTCTTCTGTATATACATTTCTCTTATTCATTGATGAATAGAACACTAATTGACCAGTAGCCATGCAGGAAGTATAGGCAGGGCTACCAGACAAGGATGATTCTGGAGAGAGCACTGGGAAAGTGAGCCACCAGGGAGATGCCATGTAGCTGAGGAAGGAGTCTGGGCATTCTCCAGTAAGCCAGGACCAAGTGGGAATACTTAGATTAACACAAGTGGGTTAATAATTAAGAGAGAGCTAGCTAATAAGGAAACCTCAGCCATTGACCAAACAGTTTATAATTAATATAAGACTCTGTGTGTTTATTTGTGGCTAAATGGCTGTTGGACTAGGAGGAGCAGAACCTCTGTCTACTGATATTTGGTTACATGATCAACACTGAATGTTAAATGAAGACTGAATAAAATGTAAAAGCCCTCTATTTAAATTACAGGCTTGGAGAGGCTGGATTACGTTACAGGGTGCTGGAACCCATAAACTGATTCCACAGTTTGGACCTTCAAAATTCCTTCAAATGTTTGTGGATAAAGGTTTTTTCCCCCAAAGAAGCTTATATAGGAGGTGGTAGAACCTGTAAGGGTGAAGCTTAGTGGGGAAGGGTTGTTATTTGTGTTATTTGGGGAAAGTCACAAAGGGTCCTGGGTCTCCAACCTCCACTCCTTTTTTTTCTCTGTGCCTTCCTGGCTGTGGTGTAATGGACCTTGCTTTTCACACTGTTACCATGGTATGTTATGCCACAGATTGAAGATAGTGGGGTGTCTGAATCACAGAATTTCCCAAAGTGTAAACTGATTTAAACCAATGTCCCTGCTAATTATAATCATTATACTGATGGAAAAATCTATACACATGGAGACATTTCAAGGACTGTAAACTATATGATTGTTTCATCTTTTCCCCAGAGGGATTTACTGACAATGAATAGTAACCCCAGAGCCCCTCTTTACCTCCCAAGTCATCACTTCCATGCTGCAGTCATAGGCTTACCTTCTTTGTAGGTAGAGAGGGGCATTTGACCAGACAATCAAGACTCCCTACTTTATAACTTCAGCATTCTGCTCCTGAAGTGGAGATTCACTTGTGTACAGGGACACATGGCCCTCCACACACAGCCTCAGGCATGTAAATTAAAGGGACAGACACAGGAATTCCTATTGGAACAATGCCATTCTCTGCCTCAGAATCCTCTTGTCTTACTTCAACATGAAATTAAACAACCACAGACATTAAAGTCTCACTGAATGTCTGGCTCTAGGAAATGTTTCTATCTTTGTACCTTCCCCCAGTAGGGGAAGAATATTTTGTATTTTTCTCATATTCATCTTTTTGTTGAAAAAATACCATGAGCTCATTTGCTTATGTGATGTTGACATGTGACAGTTGGCCTTTAAAAACTTAGAACATTTTCTGTTTGCCTTTGCTATTCATTTATTTTAGTGTAGAGAGATAGAATTTTTACCTTTTCTCCTTTGACTTCCTCTGGGCATTTCAGTATGAAATCTTCCATATTCTTTAAATTCTTTGAGATTTATTTCTTTATGATTCTCCTTCAAATGTTTAATTTTCATAACTTATCTTAAACTTATCTTGTCTTAAAACTTTCTTGTGCCTGTTTCCCCATCAACCCTCATTACCCTCTGTATGTCAAAGCTTTCAATGCAGTGTGCTGTTTTTGTTCTTTGGAAATATGTGAATTCTTTAAAATTCTTTTTTTTGTGCTTCTGGATTCTTATCTCACGAGATTACTGACTACACTGTCTGGCAGTAATATACAGAGTCTCAGAACACAAAAATAAATAAGTAAAACAATGGAATAAACAATAAAAACAATTCTTCATTCCCTCAAGTAACTCCTCTGTTTCCTAGGGAAAGGCATGTTTTGATGTTTCCTACGATTATAATTCACCAGCCTGTGGAGACTCTGTAATGGGAAATGTTGGGAAATGGAAGTTTAGAGTAACTTGTCCAAAGTAACTTGATTTTCAAATCTGCTCTTTCAGGTTATGAGATTTCTTATTTGTTATGATTTTACTTCTGATGATAACGAGCTTTGAGTAGCAGTAGGTGCAAGGAAAAGCCCCCGTTTCTCTTCAAGTTATAAAGGGGAGATTGGCTATAGAGTCACATCCATCCACGGCTGACCCCCAGTCCCTGACAAGTGTCACCTCGCAGCTTTCCTCTCTAGGTAAAAGCTATCCTCCTACAGGAGGGTTCAAAGCAATTCCCATAACACGAGGGGCTCTCCAAGCATTCCCTGCATTTCTTTATTGTTGTTTGGTTTGATTTTTCTCCTGTAGCTGTTCTTCTGGGTTGATCTGAAAGAAGGAAGTCAGCATTCTTACAGGTTTCACATTTTAGGAGTAACCTGAACCCATGATGTTAGCTTAATAGAGTGTTGTACCATGGTATGTTTAAACTTTCTGAAGGCTGACATAATATCCTTTCTCCTGTAACTAAAAAATGATAGAGATTGAGAGATTGCAGATATCTTTGATTCAGCTCCCCTTTGGGGGTCACCCAAGACCATCAAAAAACACACATTTTCTGAAAACATTACAATTCATAACACTACAAAATTACAGTTATGAAGTAGCAAGGAAACAGTTTCATGGTTGTGGTCACCACAGCATGCGGAACTGTATTAAAGGGGCTCAGTATTGAGACGGCTGAGAACAACTGCTTTAATGGCAAAACTGAATGTCAGTATTGTTACTAGTTTCTTATGTCAGAGTTGAGTTTCTTATCTCATGATCAGGAAAATAAGTGATGAAAAGAGATGAAAATGAATGTGGAGAAGCATATAGAACAGGTCTTTTAAAAAAAACTATACTCTAGGAAAAGACCAATTCAGTCCCATATAAATGTTTCTCAGTAAGTGGATCATAGTGGATGTTAGGAATAGAACATAATGGGTTGGGGCCATGGGTGGCAGTCCAAGCACTATGGTCCCACAGTGCATGGGGTGATGAATGGCGGGCAGATGGAAAACAGAGACCTGTAGATGTGACTCATATTGAAGGCTTTATTGAGGGTGAGGAAAGGAAATAAGGGAAGGAAAGAGAAAAGAGGTAAAGAGACACAGAGAGGATAGAAGAGAAGAGGGAGAAGGAGAGGGGGAGGGAGAGACGGAAATTTTCTATCTGTCCTTTCAGAGGAACAGAGGAAAAGAAAGGATGGAAGTTGGTAGAGTTTTTCTTTGAAAGACCCAGGACACATACACCTGCAGTTTGAACGTGGTTGAGAAACTGGGCCCGGTTTGTCTTGTTTACAACAGAGAGCATAATAGAGTCTCTTGGATAATCACTACCTGTCCACACATAAATCAGAAATCTAGTTGAGACAAATCTAATGTGCTAAGTGGATTTAAGAGTTCTGATAGGTGGGTAAATGTGTGTAGTTTCAGGATAGCCTGATAAAAATATTTTCTTCTCTCTCTCTCTCTCTCTCTCTCTCTCTCTCTCTCTCTCTCTCTCTCTTCCTTCCTGCCTTCCTTCCTTCCTCTCCCTTTCTTCCTTAATATGCCAGTCAAAAAATCCCAAGGGGGAAGGGGCAAAATGAAATAAATCAAAGGCTTGGCGCTAGCCAAGTCCTTTGGATTTCAGTTCCTGGATTCACCTACTAGCAAGAGTCAACTGTAAAATGCAGGTGCCTTTTAGAGCTGACTGCCCATTCTACCACCACATACAAACATTTTGTTTTTCTTGGCCTTGTAGCAGTAACTGCTTATACAGCAAGGCTGTCCTGTCCATAACAGCTATTAATGCAACCACCAGCATCCTGACGTGATAAAATTATGGCCCAGAACACTTTCTTCCTTTGCCACAAAATCCTCCCTCCCAAGTGCCCTTTGTCCATTCACCAGTTCCTACCCATCTCCATGATTTTGGTAGCCATCAATGTATTATCTTTTTCTGTAATTCTACCCTTTCAAGTATGTTAAATAAGTGAAATAGTATAGAGTGTAACCTTGGGGACTATTTTTTTCTCATTCATTACAGTTCTCTGGAGAGTCATTGCAACTATCCGTCATGCATTCCTTTGTTTTGCCAAATGTGATTATACAGAATGGGTGTACCATAATCTACTTCCCCATTCATTCATTGAAGAATACCTGGTTGGTACTGATTTTTAGATATTAAAAATAAAGCTGATAAAAGCATTCATATGCAGTGTTTTATGGGTATAAACTTTCATGCGTCTGAGCTCAATACCCCGAAGTACATTTGCTGAGGTGTATGGTTACATATGTAGCTATGTAGTTTTTACTTTGTTTTATGTTTAATTGCACATATGCCTGTATGCCTGATTGGGGTATATGCGGAAGTATCAAACAGTCAGAAACTGCAGTAACAGGTGCCATGAGCCCCCTGACGCGAGTCTTAGGAAAAGAAGTATGTGCTCTTAAGTTCTGAGCCACATTCCCAGTGCTGTGCATTATGTACTTTTACGAAATTGCCAAATTGTTTTCCAGAGTTACTGTGCCCTTTTAATTTTCATAATGCACAAGTGATCCGGGTTCTCTACATCACAAGCAATTGTTGTAGTCACTGTTGCCTGTGTCAGCCACTTGTAGGCATTTAGTGATATCTCACTGGAATTTTCATTTGCATTTTGCTAGTAGCCTATGATACTGAAGCATTTTTCATGCCCTCTTTTACCATCTGTACTGCTAGGTGGAGTCTCTTCATGAGTTTTTACCCAGTTTTTCTTCAATTTCTTGATGCTTCGCAGTTGTCCTAGTTGGCTATGCATGATGTCCTAGTCAACTTTAACTATCACCTTGGCCCAGCCAAGAGTACTGAGAAGGGAGTCTCTACTAAGGCACTGCATACATCATGTTGGCCTGAGGGCATGTCTGTAAGAGATTATCTTGAATGGTAATTACTGCAAGGGGCCCAGCTAACTGTGAGTAGAAGCATCTCTGGGCCAGTGGTCCTGAACTGTTGTAACAAAACTAGTTAATCATGATCCTGAGACCAAGCGAACAAGCATAGTTCCTCCATGGTTTCTGCTTCATGTTCCTGCTTGATTGAACTTCTGCCCAGGCTTTCCACAGTGATGGTCTGTAGTCTGGGAGTGTGAGCCAAATAAACCCTTTCCAGACTTCACTCAGTGATGGCTGGGAGTGTGAGCCAAATAAACCCTTTGCTCATCTAAGTTGCTTTTGGTCAGAAGGCTTTATCACAGCAACAAAAATGCAAACTAGAACAACTGTCAGTCATAGAAAGATAAATACTACATCATTGCATTTGTGTAAGGCATTTAAATTAACAAAGTATATAGAATTAGTGTAGAATGGAGGCTCACCGTGGGGAGGTGGTTGGCTAGGAATACATAGCAACGAAGTTTCAATCACATAAGTTACTAAAGATCTAGAGATACCCTTGGGGTAACATCATACCTACTGTCTGAAGTGATGTGGTGTAAACTCCAACAGCTAAGAAAGTCTAATGGAAGTCCTTAGCACAATCAAAAATGGGATAGTAAAAATTTACCATGGGGAAGTCTTTCCTTTGAATTAGAATGTGCCATATAGATAAGGCATTTTCATGAAAAAATATACTGGCAGAATATTTAAAACGTCTGAACTTTAGGACAATGAATTTATAATGTGTGAGCCTAGTAAAAGAACACAAATGTCATGCTTTTAGCTAAGTGGATTATAGTGGGTGTAATCAGGTCTCCTCACATTACCCCCACCAGTCCTTTGGTCAGGAGCCAGTCAGAGGTGGCTTCATTTAAAAGAGATGCGTCCTGTACTTTTGATTAACTTCACCTCAAGCTAAGCAGATCACAGAGAGAAGTAGCAAACTGATCTCGGAAGAGGAACTTCTGTGGACAGGAAGCCTCTGTGATGAGCATCACAACAAGAAAATGTAAAACGGTACTCGAAATCTGCCTCAAGGAAGTCACACAACTACCATCTTTGTTCACATGTCATAGCTCTTAAGAAAGAACTGCTACATATTTGAGCCTGCTAGAGATGTTTTGGAGAGCTAAAGTAGAAATTATCCAACAGGGGATTAAAATTTTGCAGAAAACAAATAACTGCCTAAAGCTCTAAGCTTGACCTTCAGCACTGATCACTAAGTAGTCCATGGAGGGACCATGTAAGAGCGCAGTGAGATGTGGCTGTTCTCTATGCTGCCGTGGGGGCTGGTAATTTGTTACACGGGAAGGAAGTGTAGAGAAATTACCCTAAAGTTCAAGAAATTGAGGTTCTCATGGTGTAGCTCTTCTTTCCTTTCTTTTTAAATAACATAGCTGTATTGTTTCAATAACTTAGACCACATGTTTCTGTTAAACAACCATAGAAACTATCACAAAACCACAAGCTTGTTCCAAATATCATGATGTTGGATTGGTTGCCACTTCCCTTACTGGCTTTATTTAATATTAAGAAGAAATGTTATGGCAAATTGCAAGCTATTTTCACAGACTCAAAATTTTTGTCTTTTAATAAAAGTATACAACTTCAGCTCCTGTTTTCTGCTCTTCTCTTGATTTGAGGTTTGAGCCAAATGTTTCTTTTTATTAATCAGCACCTGGATTTTTGATTGTCCTCATCTAAATATTCTGGCTTGATTATTAGCTGGAATTAGGAGACGAGATGCCTCTAGTAATTATTAACATAAGAGGCACCTGAGAAAATATTCAGTGTTCACCTGTCAACAGGGAGAAGGAGGGGGACGGTACTCTAAAGCAGGTAAGAAGTCACACAGGAAATACAGAACAGAAAGGGTCTCCTTTCTGACATTGCCAGCTCATTGCCCAGGATTCAATCTCAGATTCATTGTCCAAGGACAGTAAGAATTCTTGCATTAGTTTATTACAATTCAGTTCAGTGTCTAGAGCTTTTCTGAACGAGTCAAGGCCACCAGTATCAGATAAGCAGCACTATAATATTCCCTTCCATAGTCTATTACACATGCTTTCTTTGGAGGTAACCGATTTCATTCATCTTCCTCTCATCCCACACCACTAATTGTTCTCCTTCTTCAGATATCATACGGGTGCCTGCCACAGGAGGTGGCAGCATCCACCGTGAAACCTATAGAATCTAGGGCTGGGGAGACAGCTCAGTCAGAAAATTGCTTGCAGGTAGAGCTATCTATCCCTGTAGCACCCAAAGAAGGAATTTATATCATCAATGGAGACATGCTGGAATGAGGGAGGGGGAAGTAATTAGTGTCCAACAATAAAACCATAACCTTAGGAGTTGTGTTCTGTTTTTTAACAGAAATAATTAGAAGAGCCTCTAGACAGAAATGACCTGCAACTTCACAGAATGGTTCTAGTGACTCAGAAAGGTGATGCAATCGTTAGTGATGTCACATCTATTGACGGGAGTGATTGGTCTGGATTTGCTATTGGAAGAGACTTGAAGTTCAAAGAAGTGAACAGGTCAGCCAGGGCCTGGGGGCAATGGGGATGGAGTGAGGTGAAAGCCGCAATGTGGGTGCTTGCTGTGTAGCTGGTCCCTTCACAGAGTGTTCTTACATGCGCATGTCAGTTTCCTTACTACATGCAAGATTTCACTGCATAATTTGGCTAGATAGTTTTCCTGTGAGCTACTATTTACCACTGACTAGATGACTTTCAGGCAGATCCCCGAAGCAAGGCCCCAGCAGAACTATGATATAGACATCTTTCTGCTTTACTTTAGTCTTTATGTTAATTAATCTTATCAAATGATTACAAATACACCAATGATAAAAAATTGTATGCATTGGGCTGGTGAGATTGGTCAGCAGTTAAAGTCACTTGATGATAAACTTGACAATCTCAGATGGAGCTCCAGGAACCCAAAGAGTGGAAAGCACCAACTGGCTTCTAGCAGCCACACATGAACATATGTATGCTGTCACATGTGCATATCTCTCTGTGTGTGTGTGTGTGTGTGTGTGCGCGCGCCTGTGCATGGGTGCACAGGCACACACACAGAGAAAGAGTAAATAAACATAAAAATATTAAAAGTTATGTGTGTGGTGTGCCAAAAAATTACATATGCACAAGATGGAAAACTAAATTTTAGTAAGAATTCAATGTATGTATACAAATATACATAGTTCTACCTTGATAACTTATGAAAAATGGTTATTTAGTTTGTTCTAATAAATTAAATATTTTCAAGATTATGATAGACACTACACTCACAGGGCAATGAAATAAGGGGTTACATGTTTTTCATGGGGACATATCACACTCCATTTTTTTGTGCCTAATTCAAGAGATTTGTGCTACTTTGAGGCAATGAAATGTAATGAAAAAGGATTCTTCTGTGGGATAAGAATTATAGTTTCATAAAATTTAATTTCTGTCAAATAATGTTGCAATGAATCGTATGTTTGTATCCTCTCAAAATTTATGGATGGAATCTAATCCCCTATGTGAAATTATCTGTATGAGGGACTATAGGGAAGTAATTAAGCCATGTTGGTGGAGCCTTTTAGTTTATTATTAAAAGGCTAGAGCTGGCTTGCCTTTCTTTCACTTCAGAAGGATGCATTTGTCAGTGTGCGTCTAGGAAGTACCTCAGGAGTGCTTTGCCATGGCAGCACAGGTTTCCAGGTCTCAGCTTTCAGACAAATGTCACCAAGTCAAGGGCACTTTGTTCTAGGAGTCCACACTAAAACAAATAAAGATGTTACTATAGGTTTTCCAATAGAGGGAGAGAGAGTGTACACTGGTACTCATGGAGGCCAGAAATCCACTTCGGGGACTGTTCCTCAGACTGTTTACCCCCTTTATTTTCATTTTTAGACAAGGTGTCACTCACTTGCCAGAAGCTTGTAAGTAGGCTCAGCTGGCTGGCCAGTGAACCCTCAGGTACCCCCACCTCTGCCTCTCTGCTGGGTTTATAATTGTGGGCATGCTACCACCCCACTTTTTTGTTTAACATGATAATTTATTTCTCCATCTTTGATGACTTCTCTTTCCTATCTCTGTTTTCTTTCTTTTATTTTTCTTTTTTTTTTATTTATGGCTTATAGCCAAAATTTTTTCTGCTTCTCTTGTGTGTGAGAGCTTAAATATTTCCCTGAGAGGAAGCATTGAGCAGGAATTCAGTTTTGGTGATAAATATTAAAGCTTGTCATCTCTTCTCAGAGAATGACAGACTATGGGAAATCTTGTTTATCGTCCTTGGTTTGTACACATCTCCAGCATCACTTGATAACCCACATGTTCAGAGACCATCCAGAAGTTCACATGAAAGTTCACAGGGGCCTCTGATGGTCTTGACTATGCTCAAAATCATGTTTTACTACAATGAAGATACATAAGGCAGAATGGACTCAGAATACAGATTTCCTGGGTCTACAAGGTTGCAGGCATACTTGCAAGTCCTCCCTTAGCAAGGTGCTTAAAGCAAGCTGCTACTTCAACCAACAGCCTTTGCTGCCAGTTTCTACCTAGCAAAGCCTGCTCATAATGGAACAGAGAGTTTCTATTGGAAGTTGGTCGTACAGATATCCCTCAACTCTGCTATAAACCACAGTTACCAAAACATTAGACTCCCAGAAGAACAGCTGGGATTCATAGTAAGTCAGTGTTAGTACAAATAGTTCAGAAAGGCTGCTACTGCAGGGTTCTATGCTTCAGGCAAGCCAAACAGTTTAAATTAATCATGAAAGGAACACTCCAAAACCAAGATTCCTAGATGCCAGCCAAGTGCAGTCCTTGCCTGAGGCAGACCCTTGAACAGAAATGAAATAATTGAGAAATGTTAGGCTTTCTGCATTAACTCTTTGGCATAGCACACTATCCAGTGTGTGAAGTTAATTATAAAACTGTTCCATGACTATTGGATATGTGCTTTCAGATATGTGCATTTGGGATATGGATGAATGACATTTTGTGGCATTAAGTTTTCAGGATGCTATCTAAAGTTGAATGATTTTTATCCACTCAAATTCATTGTTCCTACACCCCCTTGCCCCAAATTCCAGGATCCCAGGTTCAGTCTTGACATTCATGCTAGGATAAATGCATATATTATCTTTGGTTTCATGGATTGTTTCTTAATAGCATAGAAAACTGCCAACTTAGTCAAAGCATAATTTTAACTTTAAAATGTTAGAGTGACTATGCCTTGATATCTACTAATGGACATTTATTTCTGCAAATGTAAATGTGACAAGGCAAGAGAGGCTGTAGAACAAACTGCCACAGCTTCTATCATCTGCCAAAATGCTGCTTAAGACAGTTCTTGACTTGACTTGCATTTCCTGTTGGAAAGCAAAATGGAGTATTTGAGCTTAAGTTCACAACTAAGGTGGATGGAGAAGATTCTGTGTGAAACATGATGTCAGACAAACACAACTGTATATGCAGGGGTGTTTTTGTTTGTTCTGTTTTTTACAAATAAAAGGGCATTTTCCCCTAATGAAAAGTGTCTGATTGTTCCAAAATACCAAAGGCAATAATAGATGATGGTGGGCCTGACTGAGTACAGGAAGTTAATTGAGTCTTTACTTAGAATTGCAGCAATTACAAAGAAGAGTTTGTAACAAATGCTGGGGAGTTCTGGGATGGGTCTGATGGGTTATGCAGGAGGACAAGAGGGTTGTGAGTCCTGCACTGCCACAGATCAAATCAACACAACACCAGAAATTGGTTTATTCTCTCTGCAAAAATGACAAATTGTCCTTGAACCTCAGTTTCTCTGGATGGGAAATTAAAATGTTGCTTCTCTAACATCTGTAAATTTACAAGCATTGAACCAGAATCACTTTGGACTCATTCTTCTTGCTTTGTAATGCTTTTTCAAAAGATCTGAATGAAAAGTTATCTCTGGAAAACCTAAGGTCTCTTACATCTAGGTTACTTTAGCAATATCTATTCTAAGACATCCTTTTGACATTGTGATTAATAGGTAGTCTACAACCATGTATTTTCCAAGCTACTTATGCTTACCTCTTAGTCAAATATCTAATCTCCTCTGTAGCTCTTTTGATGATGGCCTCTTATGACCAGATTCTATATTCAGAACATATCTTTTTAAGATAATTTTTATACTTCAGTGATGTTTCGGTTTTCTAGAAGTCCCTAGATACTTACAAAGTGCCTCCTTTCATCTTATGAAGCAGGAATCCTAGTAGTAATTAGGTTGTTTGATATGCTCAATATTTCTTAATTAGTTCAACACTATTGAAAAAGCTGTCAAATCAGAACCTAACACTTCTTAAATTAGTTTTATATATGACCATGAAATTAATAAAAGTATGTTTCGGGGATTATCCCTATTAAAGGGAGGGCTTGAAGGCTCTGGGATCAAGGCAATGTCCTCACCATTCATAGTATATTTTACCAATAATGAAAACATGAACTTAATCCTTACTATGTCATTACATATCATAATCTAATTAACTACAATACAATCTGATAACAGTGCTTAAGGTAATGAAGTAACCACCACCATTTAGATTGACTATTTGGAGTGAGTATACCACCTTCTCCTGGTTGCCTAAAGATTCATGGTAAACTACACCTTAGAACTTTGTTTTTGGGGGCTGGAGAGATAGCTCAGTGATTAAGGGTACTTAGTCGTCAAGAGTACTCAGTGTTCTTACAGAGGAGCAGAGCCAGGATCCTGTGCACTGCAGAGGCACCCACACTCAGACACACACTTACACACACACACACACACACACACACACACACACACACACACACACTCATAAAAGGAAAAGCAACAGGTTTAAGAAAAACACATTTTCATGCAGAATCTTTACCAAGGATACAGCAGTGGTTCTCAACTGTCCTAATGTGCAGACCTTTCACACAGTTCTTCATGTTGAGGTGAACCCCACCATAAAATTATTTCATTGTTACATCATAACTGCAAATCTGACAGTGCTATGAATCATAATGTAATTATCTGATTTCTGTGAAAGGGTCATTCAACCCTAAAGGGGTCAAGACCCACAGGTTGAAACCACTGAACTAATCTAACACTGGTACTCCAAGGCATAGGCTTGGATTAAAGCTACTATAAATGTGGCACATAGCCCTGGACTTTGCCAGGGAACCCTTTAATACCTGTAAACTGGTTTTAGCCAAGGACTAGGCAACATACAAAAGCTTAGTTCAAACTGCTACCTCAAGATCTGTGATAGAAATTGATTAGAAGTGAGTTAACAGGTGAAGAAATTTACTAATAGTCATTCGTTGTGCAGTGTTGCTGGCAATGCTTTTTAATGTACTATTTTTGATGGCTATGTCTGTAAGTGCTTTACTTTTCTTACATGTTTGCATGTTTCTGTCTAGGCTGTAAGATGAGAAGGTGAATGTAAGGGATGGAGAGTGGAATTGTATTGACAAACTAGAGGGTAATGGGAAAGACAGAACGATGCTGTCCTTGGTCACATAATGCCTGCTGAATGCAAAGATCGAGTGTGAGAAACAAAAAACCTTTGCTATGAGCAAAAGAGAAAAGACTGCAGAGAAAGGCAGCCAATGAGCCATATAAAGAAACCAAATGATAGTCTCAAGTTTAGCAAGGATCTGATGACAGAAAGAAGAAATGAAGAGAAAAAGAAACAAATGGTATACAAGAAAGTGTGAAGACAGGAAGAATTAAAACACTAGAAATGGGTTTGGCAAGAGACGCAGGGGGTAAAGCACATACTACCCAAGCATGACAGCCTGATGCTCCCACCTTAGCCATGAATGGCAGGGCACATCTGAAGTCCCACTGCTCCCAGACTGAGATGGGAGGCAGAGATCCAGGGCCAGCTCTCCTAGAAAGTGCAGTGATGAACAAGAGATCCTGTGAAACAGGCAGAAGTTGATTACAGAGGCTGTCCTCTGCCTCTGGCCTCTGCCTCTGGCCTCTACACATGTGCCAAGGACACACACACACACACACACACACACACACACACACACACACACACACACACACACCCCACATGAATGTATGCTCTTGGAATTGAACTTGGGTCCTTTAAAAGAGTGTCACTGCCCTGTCTCTCTAGCTCCTAGGAGTGTCACTTTCTGACAGTTTGGAAATGTCTGTAGATGTCAAGGACCATCCAAGTGTTAATTAACACAACATGGACTATAAGCAGCATTTGGTAAAGATAAATTTCTTGTTCGATTTCTAACAGTGTAAAATAAGACAAAACAATACAGGTTTTTCAAGGTTCTATATTTTTGATGAAGTTTCCATGTGTTTAGTCTCACAATGACCATACTCACACAGGGTATCCTGAAACCCAGGAGGCTGGCCCAGAACTCTCAAGCACCGATTCTGTCCTAACCTGTCAAGTTGCTGGGATTATAGGTGTGAGCCACCGTGACTGGCCACAAATTTAAGTCTCTAGATGTGTCAGCCATTTACACTAAAAAATGTCAATGATCAAGAAGAAGCTTATAACAAACAAAATGACAGCCAATGACTGCTCACAATCACAAGCAAACTCTGTTCATACCTATCTCAAACTCTGAAGATAAGTGAAAAGGTTTTTTCTTGCCTTTCCAAGATTCATTGGTACATTCTCCAATGGCCACCTAAAAACCACATCTATGAATAAGGGGCTTTATGTTCATTTATCCTTCTCACAGTTAGTTACTTTGCAATCATGGATTTACTGTAACAAGATTCTTCAAGATACAAGTAATTGACCACTGAGAGCAAGGGTTGCTATTGTATTGTCCTGTAGCACTGTTCAGTTTGGTCCTTACTTAACACCATGTTTCAGGATGCCTTTCTGAACAGACTTTGCATGCTTTAGGATGTTTTTTGAGTTGGAGTAGTCATGCTGCTTTTCATTCATTAATGACTTAAATACATTTTGAAGTGTTTCATTCTTATTTGACTCGTAACTTTGTTTTTAAATGTATACTTTGATAGCATGCTAATATGCCAAGCTAAATATTCAGATGTCATTATTAGCTCCTAATTACCATATTACCATATTTTCTATTTAAGTCAGGTAAAAACTAGTATTTGAGAAAGGCAACATTCCATACCTTCATGTTTATAGTTCATAAATATATAGACATAGCCAAAAACTTTGCACAAATTTACTTGCGATTTAGATAAATTGTTGCTTATAGAGTAGGATTGTATGCCTACAAGACATTGTCAATAACACTATCAGTGAATAAAATAATTCTACAACATCCATTATGTCAGTCTTCCCCCCAAAATGCTGTTTGGATCTAAAGTATTTACTTGTTTTCCTGTGAAGACTTTCAGGTCTAGTTTTGCTTTACTTACAATGACTATTATTTATATCCATGTCCAATGCTATGTAATACTTTATAGTATACATTCTGATACATTTATATGTATTTTGATTTCATAGATAGTATAAATAGAATTTTAAATTTCAAATATTTTTTAAATCTTTTGGAGTTTGTCTTTTCTTTTATCTTTCTGGGTTGGTTTATTTGGTTTAAAATCTTTTTTCTGCAGATTTTTTTTATTTGAATTAGAAACAAGATTGTTTTACATGACAATCCCAGTTCCCTCTCCTTCCAGTCCTCCCCTACTGCCCACCCCTAACTAAAACTCTACCTATCACATATCCTTTCTGTGCCCCTGGATGGTGAGGCCTTCCATAGAGTATCATCAGAGTGTATCCTATCCTTTGGGATAGGGCCTAGGTCCACCCCCGTGTGTCTTGCCTCAGGGAGTATTCCTCTATGTGGAATGGGCTCCCAAAGTCCAAACCAATGCTAGGGATAAGTACTGAACAAGAGGTCCCATAGATTTCCGAGGTTTCTTCACTGAAACCCATGTTCCTGGGGTCTGGATCAGTCCCATGCTGGTATCCCAGTGATCAGTCTGGGGACCAAGAGCTCCCCGTTGTTCATGTCAGCTGTTTCTGTGGGTTTCACCAGTCTGGTCTGGACCCCTTTGCTCTTCACTCGTCCTTCTCTGCAACTGGGTTCCAGTTCAGTTTGGTGATTACTTGTGGGTGTCTGCTTCTACTTCCACCAGCTGCTGGATGAGGGCTATAGGATGGCACATAAGTCAGTCATCAATCTCATTATCAGAAGAGGGCATTTAAGGGAACCTCTCCTCTGTTGCTTAAATTGTTAGCTGGTGTCATCTTTGTAAATCTCCAGACATTTCCCTAGTGCCTGATTTCTCTGTAAACCTAAAATGTCTCCCTCTATTATGGTATCTCCATTCTTGTTATCTTCTATTCTTCCCCTGTGTATTCTATTCTTAATGCTCTTCTCAAGTTTTTTATAGTAAACTCTCCAGATTTCTGTGAGGCAGGTGGTTCTCAACCTGTGGGTTATGATCCCACTGGGGTTGCAAATCAGATATCCTGAATATCAGGATATCATTATGGTTCATAACAGTAGCAAAATTACAGTTATGAAGTAGCAACAAAATAATTTTGTGGTTGGGGTCACTACAACAAGAATAACACTAGGAAGACTGAGGACCACTGCCAGAGCCAAGGTTCCATTTGCCATCCTTTTCCCCACCTCCCAGACAGCCAGAAGAATAGGTCACAGTAGACTGCCCTACCCTTTGCATCGGGAATCCACAGATGTTACCCTCTCCCATGTTTCAGTTTGTTCTGGTGAGTATACCTCACCATTTTTTCCTCTCCCTCCTATCTCCAGGCTTTGATGTCCTGGGACTCAGCTCTCTTCCTTATCAAGGCAATTTCATCTAATCTCTTTCAATAACGTGTTTTAAATGCTATCTATGATCCCCAAATTATGTTTCTCTCCCTGGGGTTCTTCTGTCTACTTTCATTCTTTTAGTATTCTTCCACCTAAAGATACCTAAAATTTGGACTTCTTAACACATTCCCATTCTCATGGTATCCATTTCTATCTCCCTCTCAGGCACAGTCGCCTCCCTTTCTGCTCATACCTGGGTGAAAACCTCTGATAGCTCTATTTCACATCTCTTGACAAGCTTACAGTATTTTCCTTTGCCTTTCTGCTTTAACACAAAGTCACTGTTTGAATTATTAAAATATCTAACCATGTTCTCTGCTTCTGCATGCTCTGCCTTTGGCTTGTTCTCATCTATTTCGAGTTCTCAAACATAAGTCAGATAATTTCACATTTGTTTTCCAAGCACCCACCTCCAGGCATTGGAGCTTACTGTCCGCTCTGCCTCACACAGCAGTCCTTGTGTATCCATCATTTACTTTCCTGTATCTTCCTGGGTTTTAATAACATTGTTTCCATCACTCTTCCGAAAATCCCTTCTCAGTCCACACGAACTTTGTAACACCCTTCCAGGTATTGTCATTCACATCATATATCATTCTCTAAAACATATATTTGACCTTCTTTTCATTGTTGACCAAATCCCCTCACTTGGATGTAATCTCCAAAGGATGTGCACTTCTGAATGGTTTCTTCATCGATGTGTCCAGCATCAAAGAGTTCATGAGGTACTTACTAAATTGATTAATTAATTACAAATTGTCCAATGACCATGATAAAATGTTTAAATTAATATATTTATTGCCCATTAGATAAAATGTCATCTATAAATAAAATATTATTAAAAATTAATATATTTGTACTTAAGACACCCAGATTGTGTTTGTTTTGTAAACATATAAGCCAGCCACAATTCTGACAGATTTTTGCATTTTGATAGAGACAAATGCAAGTCCATGTTTCAAACTCTCACTTTAGCTACTAAGCATGCAGTCTACCAGGACAATGCCTAGCCCAACTCAGATTGTCTCTATAAACAGGATCTCTGTGTTGACATGCACCTCCATGTTCTAGGTCTTCAAAGCCTATGCTTTCCAGATACAATGTTGCAGTCTCCAGTAGCTTGTCAACACTGTTTACTCTTCTGCAACATTAGGGAAGAACAGCTAAGCTTCGTTTTCATCTGAAGGTAACTAGTAACCATGAATGTATTGCAGTATTGTTAACTCTTATGACACACACACACACACACACACACACACACACACACACACACACACACACACACACAATGTGCATGGATTTCTATTTGGTATTGGAAGTTCCAAACTACCGGATAGTCTTCAAATCTCTTTTTTTCTACTTAGCATGAAAGGTTTTGCTTACATTTAGAAAATATATTCTCCTACAAAGAAAGGACTAAATGGTGCCTTACCTATATCACATAATATTTTTAAAAGATCTCTTTTCCTAATTGTGACACCAATTATCACTGACTGAAAATGACACCATATGTTCTCATGAGAACACTCAATTGCACATACTCTTTCACCATCAGTCCATTGGGCTGAAGTCACAGAATCTTGCAGTCCAAAGGTGCCTTGAAGTTGCACAGTTCAATTTTGACTGCTTGAATTAGATAGATTAAGAGATTCTGTCAGTTTGTTCCACGATGACATAAAGCAATGTGACAACTAGAAAGGAATGTCACCAAACAGTTCATCTTTGGAGAAGAGCTGTGATGCCTTCCATTCGCTTTTTAAGTTTTGTCCCTGTCTGAGAGCAGAGAGAGAAGCCAAGCAACAATTCATCATACCTTGTATTACTGTCAAAAGAATCCTCCACTCCCTTGATACATCCACCCAGACTGCAGTTTCTTTAATGCTGTCCTGTTTATTTCTTCTCCCTAGAAATGTCAGGAATGAAAGCCCTGTTGTAAGAAAAATGTGGTGGTAGCTTGGGGAAAGGAGAGAAAATCAACACAATTTTTTTAATTTTTGAAGTATTGGTGTATGTGAATGTAGTGTGTGAACCTATTGTATGTATGTGACAGGTGAGCACCCACATATGTGTGCTTATGTATGGAAGCCTGATTTGCTGTGAGTGCACTCTGTGAATCTCTATGTGTATATGTTCATATGAAAGCATGCACATGTGTACTCATGTATAGATGCCTGAGGCTAATTAGGTATAGTGTGTGAACCTATATGTGTGTATGTTCATAGGTGTGCATGCACTTGTGTATGGAGGTCTGGGTTATTTCGGTGTGAGCATATTGTGTGTATTGGGTTCACAGTGTGCATGCACGTGTGTGTGTGTGTGTGTGTGTGTGTGTGTGTGTGTGTGTGTGTGTGTATAAGAACCCCTGACATTGGTGTTGGAAATAGTCCTCCATTGCTCTTTTTTCCCTTTTTCTTTTTGGCTTTCTGTTGAACTTTATGCAATGAACACTCTCTATTTGTTCTTTCCTTCTTTCAGGATATATCAAAAAGAGCAGCCAAAGGTCTGATAGTTTCAAGCCCACATGGTCACTCTGTTTCAATATTTTAATTATTTTTAAATTTTATGTTAAAATTTTATATATTTAATTATCATGTACTAGTTAAATATGATAATGGGTTTCATTATAGTACTTTCATACATGTAAATACTGTGTTTTTTAATATCCACCCATTACCCTCTCTTGTCTATTTCTCACCCCCATTAATTCCCTTCTTCTGTCCTCCTATTTTTATGTTTTCCTTTGGGTTTAGGTGTGACCAACACCTGCTTTTTGATAGCCTATGATGTCCAGTGCATGGGAGATAATTCACATCTGGTATGCTCATGACTAAGAGTGGTAAACCATGGATATGTGGTGCCTATAGGGTCACCTTTAAGCAGTTTTATACCCATGTGTCAGAGCTTCTCTCAGCTCTGGTCAGAGAAGCCTCTTTTTGCAGCAATTCACAGTCACTACTGAGACTCATAATTGGTCAGAGTATAGAGAATCGATGACTTTTTGATGGCTAGCCATAAATGGGACATGGCCATGCCTGCCCCATGCCTCAGAGAATACCGAGAGGCATGGAACACTGACTTCCAGACATGACATGGCTGATGACTCCTGAATTTATGGCAGCTGTGATTACCTGAACAAGATCTGCACAAAACTGAGTCATCAACACCCTAGCCTGGAAGAAGGAGAGGATTAAAGGGCTCCTTCCCCTCCCTGCCATCTCCGATGATTTAGAAACAGATAAATGATGGATGAGGGAGGGGCGTTTCCTCCAGTGTCGTGGCTACCAGTACCGCACATGTGTGTGCTCCTGTGGACAGTTCCAGTGGCATGGCTATTGGTAAGGCACATGTGTGCTCCAGTGGAGAGCTGCTACCCACTCTTTTGTTTGAATTTTTAGGTTGTGCTTTGGATTTTCAACCTTACTTCTCCTTGGGCAGCCATGTCAAATTCTCCCAAGTATATGGAAGTGTTATCTCTTCATCATTTCATCCTTAGATGGAATCTTATAATTCTGAAGCTCTTATTTTTTCGAAGTTTTGTTATTACCTGTCCCTTCTCAAGCCACTGTTTACAAGTTCTTGACAGCAGAGACTGGATAACAACCATCTTTATAGTGTGTTCTTAACACACTTTGTGGCACTTAGTGTTATTTAATATGCTTATTTATAAGTTGAATAAATTTACCTTTTACTCTTTTTTCTGTCTCAGCTACATGTAATATATACTTAGGATAGGTTTTGAAACTTAAATATTGACAGTGGTTTAGAAGCTCAAGTTAGATACCTTCACAAAGAGTTAGGTACTGAGTCCTGCTCCTGAGAACTTCCCAATAAGACTATGCCAGGGCTGGAGGCCCTGCAGAGTTTCAGCTGCTTAAGAAAATCCATAGGTTTGGGTGTGCACAAGGTAGGTCTTAAGACCAAAGCTCAGTCAATTAATTGCTCATAATAGGACTGTTGGAAGCAGGTTGTTTGTTTCAAGACTCACACTGCCAGCTTGGACTTGAATCCATTAAGACTATTTCTCTTGAGTGTTTTTTAATGAGAAAGTGTCCTGACACCAGTAACCTTGTCCTGTGATTGATGCTGGAATGTGAGATCTGATTGCCCTAGGAACCACCATTGCCAAGGCCTGCACTTGGGGAAGTCGCTCAGGTCTGAAATGGAACTTCAAAGTGGAAAAGGAAACCAGGGAAAGAGTCAGAGAAGCAGACTGACTACACTGAGGGAATTCTCCACAGCTTCCCTGTGGCCCCAAGACAAGCATCTTTCTTCTCTTCCCCTGCCAAACAAGACTGTGTTCTCAGTGGAGTTTTTGACTTCAGAACTCAAATGTCTTAGAGATATTTTCAGTTTCTGATGTTAAAGGAAAATATATTGTGGTCAAAACATTTTTCTTCCATCTTCAGCCTGTACCAGCAGGGTTGTTCAGGCTGTACTCTCTACTTTAACAATGAATTTGTCAGTGAAAAAAATTTCCATACTTTGCTTTACTTTTATCTCTTTACGCTTTGGTATTTGCTCATCTTTGGAGACTAACACACAAGGAGAAATTTGTCTTCATGACTTAAGTATAAGCCCAGGTGAAACAAACAGTACATGTCTCACCATGTTATTAAATCCACGAGGGTCTTTGGATTCCTTTGTTTACTGTGTTTCTAACTTTCTCCTCACATTCATTTATGCAATTGGCCATTAATCTAAATTAAACTTTTGTGCCAGGCATATACAAAGATGAATTGGCTTCTCAGAGCATGAGAAAATTTTAATCTACAAGAAAAAGAGCGACACTTAGAAATGAATGCAATGTTATAGGTTCTCTGATCTAAGTGATTATTGTAAACAGAGGGAGTCCAAAGAAAGTATTAATCAGGTTTACCTGGACTGAAATCAGAAACACTGCATAGAGAATGACATACACATTAACCCTTAAACCCCCAAGCAAAAGATAGGCAAAGGTCATTGTGGGTTGATGTCATCAGGATGCATCAGAGACATGACATATCATGAGGCTTGATAAGGATGCAGGGGGACGAGGCAAGGTCCAAATCTGGACCACTCCCACCTGATACAGTGCTTTCCATTACTCCTAAAATAACCTCATATTTGCTTTCAGATCCCTTCCATCTTTGAGTGTTTCCTATCCCCACAGTGTTGCTATGAATCTTCTTAGCCCACCAGATAATCCAAACTTTCCAACACCATCATGTCCTTCACTTCCATTTTGGTGACCATAAAAAACGTTGTCTTCTTATTGGAAGCTGGTGTTGTAGTGTTAGCCAGCTGTTCCTTCCTTCTAATCCACATGATGCGGCATTTCTTCATTACAGACGTAACCGAGCTTGCTAACTTCATTATCTATCGAGTGGCCATTGACCCCATAGTGATCTTCATGATTTGGTAAACATTCAGAATGATCCTAATAGTAGGATGCCTTCCTTCCCATGTACCACGTGCCTCCTATATGAGTTCCTGGCTATACTTACTTTCTTATCAGTTTTTTCCACTTCTACTATCTTAATACTCCCTTTATCTATAAATATTTGTCTTTAGATCATTGGATAATCAGCTTGAATTGTCAACTTAACATAATCATGAATCTCCTGGGAATAGTCTCAAAAAGGAATTATCTGTCTGGAGCCAGCCCATGGTAGGCACCAGTCTTGGCAAGGCAAGCTGGAGAGTGAAGTGAGCACCAACTTGCATGCCTGTATTTATTTCTATCTACTCTTGGCTGTTGAAGTGATATGCCTAATTGACTGATGTTTCTGATACCTTGAAATCCTACCTGCAATGGACTGTAAACTAGAATTCTACCTTAAGTTTCTTTTTGTCAGGGTATTTTTATCATAAGACAATAATATATGAACTTCCAGAGGGGTTCATTTAATCTATATCCTGGTAGCATATTGTCTTTACATATTAGTGATATCATGCCTAAGCTAGGGTTATCAGCATATTTTTTGGAGTGAGGGACAAGAGTAGATATCCACATGAGGAGTTACTACCTCTATAAGAAATGATGTGAAACATAAAACTACTTGTTTATTTGTAATGTATTCTAAGAAAGCAGCAAGGCAAGTTTCCACTAAGTTGGACCCAGTCAAAAATTGCAGAATGCAAGGTATCATGTTATCATTCATGGAATGGCAAAGGCCAAGGAAGTGGCTTTTCCTCTCAGAGGAGTTAGGCTCAATGGAAAGCTACTTTAATTGCTAATGTAGGAAAATATTACAAGGTGCTAGAAGAATGTGCTCAGAAGAAACACTGTGAAATCCTGAGTCATTAAAGAAAGAAGCACTTTGCACTCGAAGCTATGATAGTTTAAATTAAATCCTCTCTATTTTTAAAAGTTACATTTTATTATTTATGTGTCTTCGTGTATATGTGCACATGCATGTGCCTTTGGAGACTTTACTCTGGAGTAGCAGACAGAACAACCTGATTGAAGTGCTTGGGACTGAACTTGAGTCCTCTGCAAGAACAGCATGTGTTCTTAATCGTCCCACCATCTCTAGAGATCCCCAACAGTGACTTTTCCATTAAAGAATCTCCAGATGGGAAACTCTAATTAATAGCTTGAAAGTGAATTGGGTAGAAATGCAATTAATTATTTATTTATGTTTCCTTGACCATCTGTCTATCGAAGACTGTGATTTCCCCAAAAGACAGGGGTTAGATATAGTATCTACCTTTAATTTAGTGCTTACTACAATGTTCCAGACATACTCAGTAGGTCCCAAAGTCATGAGATGACTTTCTATATGGCCATTATTGATTGGATTCTGTCATTCCACATTCTGATTTAAAAAAAAAAAACTTCAAAATTAAGCAATGTAACGTAAGTATTATCTAGTTATTAATAAGCATCTTTGTTACTTGGCTCTATAGCCCATGCTTATAATCTTGTTGATTCTAGTTAATGGGCTCAATACAATTCTGTTTCAAGAAGGTTCATTGCAGCACAATGTTGTTTGTCTACAGTGTAAACCATTTATTCAGCCCTAGAAAGAGTCTGGAGAGCAGGAGACACTGACCCTGGTACACAAGTTCCCCAGCTGTGATCCACCAGGAGCATTTGCACATGCCAGGGCATCTTTGCTTCTATCAGATATCTGTGGAGTCACACATAACCTACAAACAGATGCCTGCAATTAGACAAGAACCAAGAGTTCTCTTCTTAGGGAAAGTTTCATTTTCTTACTTCAGTCCCTCATTTGTTTGTGACCTACTTATTCTACTCTACTAAGCCCTTAGCAATTCCATTGATATTTATTTTAAACTTTAAGTAATGGCATTTCTGTTGAATATCTGAAAGAGATGGACACAGGTTTTTATATCAGGCATTACAAAAATAGATCTTGGGGATGTTACAGCTCCTCATTTCCAAAATGTTTCCTCAAATAAGATATTTTATGTCTACTTCTCAGAAAATTCAACTCATAGTGTATCCTTTGTGAAAATAACACAGCCAGACACCATGTTTTCCATTGCAATGCTGCAAAAACTCGAGGTGATCCTAAGGAAATTTCCATCTTTCGAGAGGGCATCCTAAAGCTAAGAGCTGCCAAAACACACAGTGTGAACAGTAAACACCTCACTATTGTGGGAAAAAACAACTTAAATCTACAATTAACATTATTACTTACTTATAACCCAATGGAACACCAAAGCTTTCTAGAATTGATAATGTACTGTGAGGGGCTGCTCAGTGATAGAGAGCACTGGCTGTTTTTCCAGAGGACCTGAGTCCTCCCAACCATCTCTAACTCTAGTGTTACAGGATATGGCACTGTCTTCTGGCCTCCACAGGCACTTCATGAATGTAATAGATGGATGAGTCTGCAGGCACAGTGCCTATACACATAATTTTTAATTTAAGAAGTTTAATGTGTTTTGAGTTCTTTGGTGGATTATCTAAGGAGATGTTAGATAATGATCACACACAATGTAATATTTTAATTCTAAAGGCCAAGTTGCAAGTATCTATCAATCTGTTTCTTCACTGTGACCAGCTGCCTCAGGCTCCTGCTGCTGTGACTTCCCCATCACGATGGACTGAAACTCCATAGTGTGAGCTGACACAACCCCTCCACACAAGGCCGGGTGAGTGTGAAGTGAGATGTCTTTTGATCATAACTCATGTAAGGCTCCCCAAGGTTTTACTTTTTCACAGGACTTATGGCCCAACCTAAAGCTATACTCTCTACTGCGACTTGTTGCAACAGAAATTATAAAACTAAACCAACTAAGGTTGAGGCCAGTAGTGCCAAGTCTGGGCTTCCAAGAGCCCCCCTCCTGCAATGCCTGTGGAGTATTATCTATGAGGATGGACAAGATCTAGTACCCACTATTTCTTCTGGGAGGTGACCACACTGGTGTTCTCTGCAGGCATGAACCCAAGTTCCAGATACCCAAACGAAATAGGTATTGGTGTAAATGCCATTATTTATTTATACTTTAAAGACAGCCAGACACTCTCAGCAATTCTTAGCATGTTCAGATTCTTCCTATTGTCTAAGGTTCCAGACAAGCACTCAGGGCCTTGCTCATGGGCAGGTCTAATCGTGCTGCTGTCTTATACAGTTGTGGGAGTCTTAAGCACGTTACACTAATTCTTTTTACACCCCTGGTTAGCTGGTGACTCACTCACTTGTGCAAGCAGAACTTACATAATAAATTGTAATTTGTAGTGTGGGGGTGGGCAGACTCCTAAAAGAAGTACACTATGGTGACATCACCCAAGCTAGTCTCCCAGGGAGAAGCTTGAGGCCCTTCTCAGTCTTGGTAAGTTTAGAAGGACTTTGAATTGAGCCCTGCACCTAATGACTAGAACTGAAAACTGAAGAGTACTGGTTTTTCTCAAGTGCACTTGCTCTCAGAAATAAAAATTAATAATACAAGATTCATTTCACAGTGTTAAGGTCATTTGGCATGAGATTACCCTTCTCCTTCTTAGGACCGGACTATCCCACTTTTCCACACTCCTCAGAAGGTAGAGTCAGTACTTCTTGCTTTGATGCCCATTTTACTGGTCCCTGGTAGTTCAGGCTCCAAGATCAACAAGGATAAATTCCAATTGGCTTAACTCAGAAGATGGCCTGAGGGACAATAGCAGCTAATTTAATTTGTGTGGTGATAGGATAGCGCCACCTCCCAAGGAGTATGAAACTGAAACCAGTTCCCTCGTCAAATATCTATCAACCATGAGGAAATAACAGAACTGGAAAATAAGTTTGGCTTTTAGGCTAAGTCTGACACTTCTTCTATGAACCCTAAAACCATATTTGAATGAGGCTTGGGTCAGAGTTAACAAGAAAAAGGTGAAAAAAGTTTGCAGTCACCACAGCAACAGCTGCCCCCATTTGCCTCTTGGAGAGTGGGGGCAGAAAATGAGAAAAAGAAAACAGATGACAATTGGCTAATTGTTCTGAAGTGTCCCAGACAAGTCTGCTTTGATGTTAAGGAATACAGTTAAATCCACAGAAGTATCCTCTCCAATACAAGCACATGTCCCCCAGGAGCAGGGGAGGCTTGGAGAAAAGGCAGAATAAAGAGTTTTTATGAACTGTTGTTATCTTCCTCATGTTTGCCTTATAAGCTTTGAAGGAAGGCAAGGATGATTTTGAAAAAATGAAGCACATATCAGTGGGCAGTTTTCAGACATCCTTTGGGGGACTTTAACCCAGACATTTGAGATAAGGATTGAGACTTACAACCAAGCTATCTTGATTTGTCTTTCATCTAAAGCAATTAAATAATAAAAACCATGTTTTATGTAGCTCCCCAAGAGTTTCTAGATCTCACATGCTCATGGACCTGAAACATTAAGCAATCATCCAGGAGTTTCATGTGACTTAAAAGGTGTCATTTCTGAAGGGAAGACTTGTACTTATAAGTTACTCTAACCAAAGACGTTTCCTTTCAAGGGCACATGCTTGGGAGTCCCATCCCTTTACGGTACTGTCCTTTAAATCCCATTCTGTGCGCTGCATGAAGATTTTCTCCATTAGTTACTTGCACATGTGACAAGCAGGTCCACAGAGAACTCTAATGGTCACTTGGCTTAAGTTTTATGAAGCCATAATAAAGCAGAGCTTTGAATTTTACTAAAGATCTGTACTAATTCCTATTTTAAACTGCTGCTGTAAACAAAGAATATGAAGCCTGAAGCACAGAGAGGATCATGAATTCAGGTCAGTAGGTACTAAAGCAGGGCATTGCAACACATGTACACAAGTAAATGATTTAGTCAACCCTTGCCTTCTAGGCACTAAAACAAAGAAACTCGAGAACTGGTAAGGACAGCTGGATGACAAGGCAAACTAAAGTGTGATGCTCAGGTGCAGACCAGACGTGAACTAAAGTGGGACTACACTCTGTCTCTAACACTTTCTTTTTAAAAATGTATTCAAGATGCTGGCAATCATGACATGCACTGATTCTCTTCCACAGGTTCAGCCTCTCACTGGTATTCAGGGCTAGTCTTCCTCTTCCTTAGTCTCCAGATGCAGCCCCATTCTGAATCCTTAAGTTTACTTCCTCACACTGTACTGGCAGGTTACTGCTTTTGGAAATGGCAGTCAAGAAGATATACTGACAAGCTGGTACATTGTGGGGAAATATTACAATTAGTAATGAAAAGATGGATGCTTTAGTGCATCCAACCAAGCCAAGCCAGAAATCACTGTACACTGAAACTGTACCACTTTCTTTATGAAAGATAAAAAGTTGCTGCATCAGTAATTGTATCACTTCTCTACCTGACATTTTCAGGGAGAAAAGTCAGTTGTAGATGATCTCTAATCTGTTGCCACCACCAAGTGCTTCCATAAGGGGGAATCAATTAAGTAATTAAAACAATTCAAATACATGGGAACAGGAAGGAGACCAAAGGAAGGGTGGCAAGTAAAACTGACTATAGATTCTATGTGAGTAATACAAAAAGAGAATTCAAGTCTCCTTGTTTAAAAGTTTGAAGAACTATAGTGGGGTCAGAACAAAGTAGTAGTGAGGGACACCAACTTCTGCACATGGTGCCTGTGTGTGAGGCATGTCCACTTCTGCACATGGTGCCTGTGTGTGAGGCATGTCCACTTCTGCACATGGTGTCTGTGTGTGAGGCATGTCCACTTCTGCACATGGTGTCTGTGTGTGAGGCATGTCCACTTCTGCACATGGTACCTGGGTGTGAGGCATGTTCACTTCTGCACATGGTACCTGTGTGTGAGGCATGTCCACTTCTGCACATGGTGCCTGTGTGTGAGGCATGTCCACTTCTGCACATGATATGTGTGACTGACAACATGACCAGCTCATAAAGGCAGCCCTGATACAGGATAAGCCATTCATGTCTACAGCCAACCTTTCTAGTCTAACTTTGTGCTGTAACAAATTTTGATTGAGTATTCCTCTCTTAGGGAGATGTGATTTTCAGGGTCTTCTTTGCATGGTTACTGAAATTCCACTGAGTAAGGATGTGACTCAAACACCTAAGGTATGCCTGCCAGTTTAAAAATAAGATAGAAGAGCAGGAATGTAGCTCCATGGATGGAGTGCTTGTTTATTATACATAAACCCTAGATTTGACACTCAGCACTACAAGAGAAAGTCGCTGTGTCAAACATCTATAATTGCAATACTTTAGAATGCGAAGGCAGGAGGATTGAAAGTTCAAGATCAAATTCAGATATATGGCAACTTCAAGACCAGCATGGACTGTAAGAGATCTTGTCTGAAAACAAAATCAAATAGACAAGCCAGAGTATAGCACTGAGATTCTTAGAGATTTGTCTTTCAAACTCAGGGACTATGCACTTCTAGATTCCATGGCTACAGTGGGTCTGAAAGGAGAGAGCATCATCTGTCTGCAGAAAGAGCCTCTGAAGACCTAATGCACAGTGCGGTGGAGAGAAATAAGGTGCTCTGGCTCAACTTGGTATCCATTCCTGTTCCTGCCCAATTTCCTAGACACAGCATAGAAAAAGCCTTGACACTTACTTGGCATCTCTACAGCAAACCTGCCTGTGAGACCCAACAGTCCATTAAATTTGGATGAATGAATATAGCAAATGCTGCCTTGCTTGCTCTGCTTCTTTTCATGTCTTTATACCATTGAGATGTGATTCAATCCAGCATTTCCACTCATGGCAATCGATGTGCAACATGCAGACATCTCTTCCTCTGTCTGCCTGTTTATCAAGAAGCATGTACACATGTCCATATGTAAATTTTAGTAACTCTAATTATGGTGAGCACAGGCCAAGTTCATTTACCAGAGAGCCAATTGCAATTGGTGATCCATCCCAAGTTTTCGGATCCGATTGCACACCCCCTGTGTATGGTTCAGAATAACCCCACATGAGTCATAAATGAGCAATTCAGTATTTGCAATCCCTCTTGCTTTCAAGAATCTAATCAAATCAGAAAGAATAAATTCTGCCTGACACATTGATAAAGATTGAGGAAGAAAATACTGAGAAGGTAGCTGGGCTTCATCCGGTAGCTCAGCTAAGCCTCCTTCATGTCTTGTAAGAATCCTGGCAATCAAATCTGTTCTTGCATTTCTCAAAATGTAATTAGAATGTAGGAAGAAGTATATGAAAAGGGATGGGATTATTTATAAAAGTTTTAGAATAAATCTTCTTGGGTCAGGAGATTTGCCTTGCAGCAAGAATTTAATACATAAGCAAAACTCCTTGGACATCTCTTGCTCATAGGATTTTTTTTAATAACCAACCAAGGGAAGCTTGAGGAAATAAAAAATTTCAAAGAAATTTTAGAAATGGATTGGCAAAACCCAATTTGCTCTCCACTACAACAGTATTATTCCATTTCTACATTAAAGAATAATATCCATAGAGTGAAGGCTACACCAAGGGCCCTATTACAGGATCCAAATCTAGAGGCAGTCATCTGTCAGGCTTCTGCCTATGCTTGGAATGACACACACACAATGATACACAGAGAAGTGCAGTGTCAGCAAAGTATGCATGGCTGGCTGCAAGAGGCTAAGTCCAGCCCCAGCAAAGAATTAATTAGATATAAGAGAAAAAGAGAGGAGCTGAAACATTTGTCTACTGAGTGGTACTGAGAGTATGAAATGAACATCATTGGAATTCCTCTTGATGATAAGTTGTACACACACACATTTACCTGAACAACACATGGCAAGTATGTGTAAATGTCTGTGCAGCAGAATGTATGCACCACTTCAAAGAATAGGTATAGAATCTTTGAGAATTTGTTGATATTCAGCAAGATATCTACACAAGAATTCCCATTTTCCCCTCTGCAATGTTTCAGGTTGACCTATATTGCTGCTACTTTAATAGAAAGTGCCAGAGACTTAACTAGATGCACTGGTCAGTTTTATAACATAAACTGAACATGTTCTGCTGGATGCCCAGGGAGTTGGGTTGAGAAGTGTCTGGTGCTGCTATCTGGAATCAGCAAATGATTACAGTGATTGATAAGTCATGTCTATCATTGTGTACATAGGAATGCATTAGTATGAATGGTTTATTGCTGCCTTGGATTTAACTGAGGCTAGGAAATGGTGGTTTAGTTCTGAGGGGGAGGGACATGATGTGAGAGATAGGTACTCAGAAGTCCGGCATTTGGAATCCACTGATCCATTCTCACTGGGGTCAAGAACCTCTAACTGAGACAGTCATAATGAGCATGTTAAAGGTACCAGAGCCAAGTGGCCCTTCTTGCTGCTGAGCTCTTATGTGGAATTTCTGTGCCTCTACACTTTCTCAGAGGCACCAAACAGTGGAGCTCTTCTTACCCAATCTGAATTCCATTCCTGTCTTCTGGAAAGTATTGTGCTTCGTGGCACCTGAAGACTTTCTCTTCTTGCCTTTGTTTTTTCTCCCACTCTCCTCAGAGTCCCTTCTACATAAAATCTGCATAGAAAGAATATCATTTGCCTAAGCAATGGCATGCCTATTGCTGCTTATTCAATTTTAGAGCACAGCTTTAGTAGGATTAGGGACCAAAGGTTTAGCCCTGTCCAGCCTGTTTTCAAGTCATAAATATTCCCCAAAGAGTACTGGCTACAATAAATAAACCAAAAAGGGACAGTGGGAACCTTTCTTCATAGTTGTTCAGTGTTTGACAGATAATAGTTGACAAGTGCATAATTAGATAGATAGATAGATAGATAGATAGATAGATAGATAGACAGACAGACAGATAAACAATAAATACAGAGGTATAGAGGACATGTCAGGGAGAGGTAAGATGTAGATAAATACCATACTAACATTATTCTGCTGATTTTGGTATCATTTACAGTTGACATATTTCAACAACATGTTTATCCTCAGACAAACACTTTACTACTCAGTTACAGGTGGCACATAGGCTGCAATGTTGGCATTCATCTCCCAATGCCAAGCCTCTTCTGTTCTGCTTTTCATGCATTGAACACACTGGAGATGTACAAGCACTTCTTATATGAATTCCTTATATGAAATCTTGGCATTGGTCTATGTTCTGCTTTAGTCTTTCTTTTTCCTTCTGGAACCTTCATACCTTGTGACTCACTCCCTACAACCACATAAATATTAAATAATCACTCTAATATTGCTGACTTTGTTCTTACATTTCCAAGTAAAGTATGGCTGTGAAGCAAGTCACCCACATTATTGTCTGTTCTAATAGCTGTGACTCCATAGTATTGGAAAAACTCTTTGCAGGACACATTTATTTTATTAGGGAAATTTACAATGGATCTCCTTAGGTATTCACTTATTTAAATATTCATGAGCATCATGTTGTCTTTCAGGCTTTAAACTTTGTTCTTCAGTGTTGAAATGTAAAATCTATAAAAGCCAAGCAGAAGAATTCCAACAGAGAATCTCACACAAGATTGAAAAAAAAAAAGCTTAGTTTCTTCTCAACGTAGATGGATTGTAGCAGAGCCTCTAAAGAGAAATAATTTTTTAAAAATGTCTTATTGCTCTAGGAAGACAAAGCAGTAACTTCACTGTATTGTGGGCATGGCTTAATAGTCTATTTTTTAAGATAGCAACAGGGTGTTTCCCTGTTAGGATTTTGAAGGCCGAATTTTTCTTTTTCTGACAAATGATTTATTTATCTTCATTCCTTTTCTTTCATATGATTTCAGCTCACTGCAGATATGCCTAAAATTATTTTCATAGAATTTCATTCTGCTTCTGATGAATTCCTCAGAGAATAAAGGAAAAGTAACATCTTGAGGTTTGGTTTCAGATGGTATTTTTTTACTAGTAGCTAATGTAAAGGATACTGTCTAGAGATTTAAAAGAACCAAGCTGATCCTCAAGGAAAAGTTAGCTATGATTGGCTGCTAATGTACAGGACATTAACTTATTTAGAAATGAAATGTTCTAAGAGTTTTGTGTTTACTCTTTATTGAGCTTCTGGAATTTCTGTTTATCCATAGTCCTTTGATGAACCCTTTGTCACAGGATAGTTGTGCAACATTTAGAGCTACATCATTAGACATTGTGTGAGTTAATCTTCAACATTCATATGACAGTTTCTCTGATAAGCAAGTTTGGATCCATTGTTGAAACACATACATTATTTGATTTAGTCTATTAGCAAAAGTGTAATGCTAGAAGACAAATTATTTTGAAGGTGTCCATGCCCGAGGAGGAAATAAGTCCTTTAACTGAGCCTGAGACATAGCTCTTAAAGCTTCTTGTTTGACGTACATGCTGATCAGCATTTCAGTGTTCTGTGTTCCCCGTATCCTGGTGCATATTGAGATGCAGAAATGTCCTTTTACACATTGATTAATGAGTGATGATATAAAGGTGGCTTCAGAAAGATGATGAAAAGGAAAACCCTGAACCTTCTTTGCGCCATAGAGATGCTGATTTAACAGAGACCAACTTCCTTTATGAATGCTCCCAACAACCAAAACGAGGCTGCTCTATTCCATTCAGGTCAGAAACTAACCTTAGCAGAGCTAGTAATGGTTTCTGGTGGTAGAATGGAGTGAAACAGCAACAGCTACACATTGTGCACAACACACTGCCTTAAGAGTTAAACACACACATAGAATATGGCATTCTATGAGAAAAAAAATAGAAACTAAGAAGACTATAATTACACCAAGAAAGGAAACTTCGAGGGGCTGGAAAGATGGCTCAGATATTAAGAGCACTTGCTGTCTAATCATGGAATCAGAGGTGGGAGCCTAGCACCCACAGAAAAGACCATACATAACCACATACCTGTAACTCTGACTCAGAGATCTGATACCCTCTTCTAACTTTGCTGTAGGAAGGTTCGTGCATCTGCACACACATATGCAAAACTCAGACAACAAAACAGCAACACATGTAAAAATAATTGCACATCAAAAGCTGTCACGGGTGGGGGAATCTCAGGAGGCCTCATCCATACACAAGCAATGATAGCTGGGGGAAATCTAGGAGCAGGCTTGGTGTCCCCCAAAGAGAAGATCACACCAACTGGTTTTCCAGGGCTAAATGGTCAGCCATGAAAACACACATACAAGTACTATTATTTAGACTCAACAGGTTATATAATTTCAAATGCATGAGCTACACTAAAAATGGCCTGAAGAGGAAAGTTGATAGGTTTAAATGCCTCCGTTCAAAATCCAGGAAGTTATCAGATTTTTCAAAGGCCCTTTTATAAGTAATGACATACATGCTCGTCCTCAGATAGCAAGCATCATGACGGAAAATACAAATTGCTAAAGTGTAAGGGCAGAAACATATTAAAGTTGTTTGGTGTGACACTGGCAACTTTTGTTTGTCAGGTCGAGTTATCCAGAAATGAGGAACTATCTTGTCAGTGGCTGCCAGCTTCTTCCTTCTGCTATAGATGTGTTCCAATCAGAATAGCAAGGCCTAAGGTCTATGCTAACATGGCCTTTTGTGCTGTTGATGAGCACTGAGGCTCCTAGAAAGGTGACTAGGTAAGCTATTCTTGCCCTAGTGTTCTCTTGAATGTGGCCTATTGTAGGGAGCTGCAGAATACCGCACCCAAAAGATGGCGCCGGTTTCCGCCCTCCGCCAGCCCGACCGCGAGTGCTCTCTGTGGTAAACAACTCCTAATTTGGTAAAGGTCATGTATCCTCTTAATTCTGCTTGGAGACAACCAATCCTGGCACACCACGTAGGGTTAGGTGATTGGTAGATGTAGACTATATCAGGCCCCGTCTCCCTCGACCCGGGGCCGCCGCCATTATACATTATAAAGCAAAGAGGTTCCCGATTCAACTGTGTTGAAGAAGATTCCTCGGTGTGGTGTCATTCTTGCTGTTCAAGAGTGGATGCCACAGCCTATGCTCTCTCTTCTGTACCAAGCTGATCCTGCTACAGTACGTCTACCACTACTCTCCTGTCATGCCTACAGCTGAAGGATATCAAGAAAATCCCTTTCAGACACTGTACAAAATCAAAGCACTATCCCTAAGGCCCTGATCATGCTATATATAATGACTTAATTATTTTCTCTATCCCTCTGGCAATAACTAGGTGTTTCCATCAGGAAGGCATGGAAGAATAGTCACTCAGATAATTTTCATGAGTTTAATTATCTTTTAGAAACATAATTGAAAAATAAAGAAAAACAATATAAAGAAGATGCTGTAATGAAGCTGATCACGGTGGCACTTGCCTGTAGTTGGAGATACTGATGTGCTCTTGAGTCTTTTCCAAGCACTGGTGAGGGAGGCATCTGCCCATTCGGAGTCTCTCCTGCCCAATCTGCCCAAGCTTGGAGCCCTGCTCTCTTGGAACCCAGAAGGCCCCAGTTTCAGACCTTCCCAGGGGCCAGTGGCTGAGGGAGAGTGTGGCAACAAGCTCTCAGTACATGGCCCAGCTGATGAGCAAAGCTACTGAGGTGACTGAGGCAAGAAGAGTCTAAGTTCCAGGCCAGCCTGGGCCATTTAGGGAAACTTTGTCTCCAGTAACCTTTAGCAAAGTACAAGGTGTTAGTTCAGCGGTATATCACTTTCCTGACCTTGGGTTCAGTGCCCTGTCCTTTGAAAAGAAAAACCAAATCAGAACAAAATCATTGTGATAATAATTAAAACTCTATATACTGGGCTGGCACTATGTCTCACAGCAGGGTGAAGGTACTTGCTGCCAAGCCTGATGACCTTAAGTTGACTCTAGGAACCCATTTGGTTCAGAAGAGAACTGCTTCCTGCAAATTGCCCTCTGATCTCTACATGCTTGGGATGGAACAGGCATGTGCACACATATGCTCAAAGGCTGACATGGCCATTTCTCTGCTTCTAGCATACACTGGCTCTGCTAGATGCCACTGCTACCATGATCTGGACCTCTGTACTGTGTGGTCTCAGTCATTATGGGCTGAAGTCCTCTGAAATGCAGAAAAGATAATTCTTCCCTTAAAATTCTCTGTCAAGTATTGCAGTGATGGTGTGGCAAAAGTGGCTACGATGATCAACTGGCAGTTAGCCTGTGATAACTCATATATGTGGGTACATGGCTTCAGCTAGGAGAAAAGAATAAACTGTGGAGATGCATTGTAAAAGTCTCCGTGTGTGTGTGTGTGTGTGTGTGTGTGTATACATGTATATATATACACATACACACATATGTATTAGAAATAATGTTGATTAGTTTTACTAAGAGGGTAGATCTTCTTTCATTAATTTCAAAGGTTTATTTTAATTTATAAGTATGTATTTTTCTGTGTGTGTGCATATGCCCCTAGTGCACAATATCCAGAGAGACCAGAAGCAGGTATCAAGTCCCCTGGAACTAGAGTTACAAGCAGTCATAAGACATTAAATGTGGGTGCTGGGAACCTAACTTAGGTCTTCAAGAACAGCAAGTATTCTTACCTGTTGAGCCATCTCTCCAGCCCCCATTTCAGCATTATTTCTAACTCCAATAACAAAAATGTGATCTTTTATAAAGCCTCATGGTGAACCAGACTACTCTCCTTTATGTCTGGATCTTCTTCCTGAACACAGCCTTCAGGGTCTTTACTTTCTTGGAATTCAAGCTGTGTCAACTAGTTAGTTGTTTTCTTCTATTGCTTCTGTGCTTTTATTGTCCTTTCCTTTATTAAAAAAAGTAATAGAAACAGGCACCTAAAATCTAAGAGGCTCACAAGAGCTCACAGAATTGTATTAGTTACTTCGAATAAATGAGACAAAACACTCGACAGAAGCCATCTGGGGGGAGATTTGGTGTCACTATTTAGAGGGCACAGTCTATCACAGGATGGAAGGAACAATGGAGTACCTCAGTTCCTGCTGGTGGGAGTTTGTATAACTGGGCCAAGAAACAGACAGCCCAAACTAGGAATCTACAATGTTCTAAGTGACTTGTTCCTGCCAGGCAGGCCTCATGTCCTAATGCCTCTCCAGCTACCAGAATAGTGCCTGCATTTCAGGCCTCCAGGCCACCATTGAGAATCATGACAAGAATGATTTAATTGGGTCTTTGCCTCTGACCTCTGTTAAGTGATCACTCAGCAGGCAATCGGGCAAAGACTTCTTTATTCAGATACACCAGCCAAGCACAGGCCAAAGCGAGGAGGAGGGAGCGGCCAGCAGAAGGGGAAGAGCAGGTCGACGTGTCCATGGTCCCTTAAGAAGACTTTTCTACGTCACCTTAGACTTCCCCTCACCCGACCCTCACAGGCATATTCCGGCACACCTGTCCGGGTTACCTGGGGCAGGACTAGAGTGTCTCCCTACAGACCTCTGTGACCCAATTATGAGATGTCTCCCCATGGAGATGTCCTATGTTTTTCTAGCTATCTAGACAGAGTCCATGTACACAACTCGTGTGTATTTAGTCTTACAAGGATATTTATATTCAATACAGTGCACTGTTCTATGTTCACTTAAGACTGCATCATAGAGGCCATTCCATAGAAGTACACACAGGTCTGTCTTGGCATTCCTGAGATCAGCAATGAAAGGCTTAATGTTTCTAAAAACTATGCTGTGTTTGGTTGATGTCCTGGGAGGCTGTCTCTTTTCTGTGGGGAGGTAGAGGGAGGTGGATCTGGGGGAGAAGGGAGGTGAGGAAGGAGACTAGGGGAGTGGAGGGAGGGGAAACTGTGATCAGGATGTAGTGTGTGAGAGAAGAATAAAAAAAAAGGCTATATCTGTACATAATTTGTAGATTAGATTCTGGGATCAATAAACCCCATGTGTACCCTTTGGTAGCTGTTTTACCACATGCAAAACATTTAAATGTGTAACCTCAGTTTCTTCATGTGCTAAAAGTAGACAATATTCATCTCTGCCTCACAACTTATTTTACAAGAAGAGAAATTGATCAATAGGAGTAAGCCCAATGCTTAGTTAATGCTCAGCATTGTCGGTATCACTTGCCTGAACTCCTGTAAATAGATTCAGGTTATCTTAATATCTTCAGTTTTACAAATAATGCTTCAACACATGCTTGCAGATGATGTTAGCTGTGTGTGTGTGTGTGTGTGTGTGTGTGTGTGTGTGTGTGTGTGTGTGTGTTCGAGCGCGAACGTACACAAGAAAGGCAATAGGATATTTTCAGAAAGTAGAAACTTCTAGGTCAAAAAGAACACATGTTTTATATATTCATACATATTGCCAAGCCATTCTCCATTGAGATTGCAACAATTTAGTCCCTATCTTTAATATGAAAGCGCCTCTCTCCTTTTACCGTTGCCAAAGTGACAGTTAAAAATGATGCTGCACTATAGTTCTAATTCAATTACTTTTTTATGTTAAACTTATTCCCAGATGTTTAAGAACCATTTTAGACTTTTTCCTTTTTTTTACTCTCCTTTCTGGTTACTTTGTTTTCTTTTGTTCAAAAGAAAACTCTTTCCTACATCAGAATTTCTTGCACAAACATCACAGAATGACACCAGCTCCCTGCAGACAGTAGCCAATGTCCACATCAATACCTTCTATAATTGTCTAATACTTTCTCTTGTTGCTTAGAAGCCAGAGTACAGCTGGGAGCTTGCATGAGAGCTTGAACGGAAGTTGGAGATGTTATCCGAGCCTGAGCCTGGAGGTAGGCCTTGTTTGAGCATTGATTTTTTTAGACATGGATGGCATAACCTGTGGACCTTGGTAGTGTAATCACAAGCACATTCCTTGGTAGACAATATTATCAAGCAGATGGCTGATACCCTTGGCATTGTGGACCTGCATCTTTTCAAGATTTCCTGTGCTCCATATTTTTTTCAGCTTTTTTGTGGGTTTTTTTGTTTTGTTTTGTTTCATTTTTCAAGACAGGGTTTTTCTGTGGCTTTGGAGGCTATCCTGAAACTAGCTCTGTAGACCAGGCTAGTCTTGATCACACAGAGATCTGCCTGCCTCTGCTTCCTGAGTGCTGGGATCAAATGTGTACACCGCCACCGCCAGGCTTCTGTGCTCCTTTTAAAATGTGTGTTCCTCACAAATGTGAGCTGTATCCCCTGAGGAATATATAACTTTGCAGTAAGGGGTATCTTCATGTCACCTCTGTCCTATGTTCAGGTTCTGAGTGACATGAGTCTTGAACATTTGCCCACTGGCCTACAGCTCTCATAGCAAATGAAATCAACAAAGCCTCTTTCTTTCTTTTTAAAGATCAATTCGTGATTTATACCATCATTATTATTTATTCTTTCATTTATCTCTCATTTCTCCTTAAAGTATAGGTAGCTAGTGCAAGACCTTGGACTGAATTATCTGTCTGCGGGCAATGCAAACACTGTTTTGGCAATACTTGGAGGCTCTTCTCTGAAGTCCCCAGTGACCTGCTGCTTCCATGCTTGAGCTTCTTTGGAGTCAGATCACCTGCATTTGCACAGCATGTCCCTTCTTTCTATGTCTTGCCTGCTCTCCTGTGGCACTCAGGAGACATTTACATCATAGCCATGGTCTTCCTCAGAACCCTCTCATGCTGCAGTCCTTCAAGGGAGGACATATGAGTCAAGCTTAGCTGTAACTTATCATCCAAACCACAATTGTTTTCTGAGGAAAGGAGGCTCTTTCAAAGATGATTTCATTCAACAGTTGTAAACAAGCTCTATATAAGCAAACCACAATATCTCACTGAAGTCAAGTCCTCTCACTATATCTTTAAATTGTTCTCTTCATTCTCAAAGTATTCAGTGCTTGCTTTCCTTTGGCCACAACTCATGCCTTCCCTGCTCCCTACCTGGCTTGTGGAGATGTAGTCTACTAAGATGAACTCAGCAGTGGTGCATACTCATCCCCGTACTCTGCTCGCTTACTGCACTTGAGGCCTCTTCTGGATTATCGCCATGATGTTAGGAGTTTCAGATAGATAACTGAGCTGAAACAGCAGCTGAGGCGTGCTGAAAGCTCAAATGGAGCACAGCCTTCCAACAGAACATGCTGATGACTTTAACATTAAGTCATCTGAGGATTCCTCCTTGATCTTGTGATTTTCCTTCCATCAATCAAAGCATGACTGTTGTTTGATTTATTCACCTTCTTAATCCAAAACCAGCCCTCTAACCAAACAATGAGGCACTTATAGAAACAAATGACAGCAGGCAGACCTCTGACCTCTGGCATGTGACAGTGCAGATGTGATACTCTTCTCACAGTGCAGACGTGAAGCTCTTCTCACAGGGAGCCAGCTGTCTGCCCCTCCGCCCTCTGAGGCACACAGTTGCTGGTGATCTTCATCAGTGCTGGATTTGAGCTATGTCTATCACCCTCTGCTTCATCTCTTTCCACATCCAATGTAAGCCTGGCTTATTGGGATAACTCTGAGTTCCTTATGGGCCTGATAAAAGGGATTTCTGTTTTGTGTAAGGATAAAGGCTGAACCGAATGACGTAAAGGCTGTGCTTGCAAACAGGACTTCAGGAGCTTGAAAGTGGTTCGGTCCTTTCAGTCCATAAAATGCATTTTATGTGGGGAAATGTTGATCCTCCTGCTACGAGACATTTTATCATCTTAATGAAACCCTCCACAGAGCCACTGTAAGGCAGTCTAGGTGACCCAGTGGAAGGAATTTCCATTATAAAATTGATTGTTACAAGATACAATTGTGATCTTCTATAGTTTGTTGTAAATTAAAACTCCTATTTGCTCACATGTAATAAGAATGCACTCTGCATCAAACACATGGGTCTGTTAGCAGAGCAAGGAAGCTTCTAAAAGCTGAAGAGTGGAGAGTTTATTTGAATAGGCTTACAGAAGAAACCTGAAGCTTTGAAAAATGGAATAAATGCTGAAAAGACTCAAGACAGAAATGAAATGTTGGATACAGAATGCAAATAGGAAGGTGGGATGATTGAAAGTAAATGAGAAGCAGATAAAGAGAAAGAATTCATATAAATAATGTCAGTTTAAAAAGGAGATGGGAACTCTTCTTTGTGTAGGAACTTCTGTTTATATTTTTTTTTCTAAAACACTGACAGCTTAAATTTGTCATGTGGGACTGTATATGGACAGAACTTCTCAATTCTGTTTTCCAAGCTTGCTAGCCAAGGCAGATCTCTTAAATCTCCAACCTAGCGATTTTGCAGTGAAGCGAGCCCTCTGCTACCTCCTTGGCTCAAAGCCCTCTTTCCTACTTCTTACTGGCATGAGATCACAGAGGACACACTCATCCAGCTTTACTTGTTCTCTTCCTTTCACTTCTAGTCTTTTCCACACAGTATTCTCCCCAGTGTTTAGTACAAAATTCTGCAATGTCTCTTTAGTTTCAAAGGATAATATTTAATTTATGCATGATTTTAGTCTGACCTAAAGCTTGAAACCTGTATACTTTCATTAAATGTTTATTTTTAGAAGTTCTAATTGTGTGTGATTCTCAAATAAAGCTGGTAATGCCTGTTAAAATGTTACATTTTTATCACATTTTGTTGATGGGGAGTCTGAGAAAGACACAGGAAAAATTGAACAAGTACTCATGGGGGCAAAGAGACACATACCAAGATTTGGTTTTCATGTTTCCAGTTTTCCCATTAAAACTTGCCCTCTTGTTATCTCCTAGTCCACTAAAACAAATCCGGTATGTTGTCATCATAATGGAGACATGGTGTGCCATTAAAGACATCTGGGATTTCCCTACTGAATCTGTGGAGGAAGACAGAATTCTTTGCAGAAAAATTCTATTGAACATCTAGACCATTCAGGAATGGTATGTACATGATTGAATTCCAAGATATTCCCATCAAAACAGAGAATATAGTTGATGACATGATGAGAATGTGTGACAGTCAATGTTACTTGTCAACTTCACAAAATCTAGAATCACCTGGTGGGTGGGATTTTGGGTATGCCTATGAGGAATTATCTTGTTCGTGCTCATTTATGTGGGAAGAGCCACATTAATCATGGGTGGGATCACTTCCTGAGCAGGGGATCCTATGCTGTATAAGAGGGAGAAGCCAAGTTCAGCACTAGCACACATATGCTTAACACTTTCTGTTCCATGATTGTGTATATGATCTGTCAAGATGATTCAAACTTCTGCTGTCTTGACTTCCTTGCCACAACGGGCTGCACCTTGAACTCTGATCTAAAATGAACCTTTTCTTCCATAAGTTGCTTTCCTCAGTCTTTCCCCACAGCAATAAGAAACCAAGATAGGATTTTAATAGATGAAAAAATAAATGTAAACACAAATATCTATGTAGAACCAGGCTGGGCAATAATAGAGTTTAGGCTCTCTACATTTTAAATATAGGATTGGATTATCATGGCTCTTGCAACTGATGATGGCCATTGCATTTTTATATATGGATACTTTGGCATGCTAAAATAGCATATGCTAATGATGTTATTAGGGGCAGAGACCTTGGCTTCTATACTGTATAGGTTTGACTTCTAGAGGAGATGGGGACTGGGTCTCTATGGTTGGCAGCAAATGCACCCAACTTTGGATTCCAAGGCTCAGTGGACCATATGCTACCATCATAGGTCATACCTGGGATAACTAAGTGCCAGATGGACAAACCAACAGACAGAGCACACCCAGAAATGCATTCCTTGTCTCTTCCAGACCCAGCCTTATACTCCTAGCTTTGTTAACTTCAGTCATAACCTTTTGCAGCTGTGACTATAGCCAGAGCCACAGCAGACTTTCTGAGTTACATGAATCAACCTGACAAAGGACTGACAGGGGGTGGCCATAGGGACCCCCAACATAATATTCTCTATGGCATGTTTCATGTTATCTGGCAATCTGAAAGAGTATCTGTGGTGATACATTATTTATGATTCAATAAATCTTGACTGTGGATAAGAATACAAAGATAGGTATAGCCGTAGAAGGTGGAAACATACCTTTAATCCTAGGACTCAGGAGACAGAGGCAGATGGATCTCTGTGAGGTCAAGTTCACCCAAGCTACTTGGGAATGAATCAGTCTGAAAGAGAAACAGAGCTTACACCTTTAATCCCATAACTAGAGAGTATATAAAGAGTTCAGTGCAATCACCGAGAGCAGTCTAGCATTCTGAGATTGGGTGGAGACAGTGCAGTCTGGAGATGCAATCTGAGGTTCAGTGGATCACCCCGTTGGCCTGACCATTGTTGAAGGTGAAAACTCTCTAGAGACTGGCTGCTTTGCTTCTCTGATCTTCAGCTTGAACCCCAGTATCTGTCTCTGGGTTTTTATAATTAGTGTTACAAGTGTCCATGTTACCCAGCATGTGGTAGGTGTGTGTGTGTGTGTGTGTGTGTGTGTGTGTGTGTGTGTGTGTGTGTGTGTGTGTGTTTGTGTGTGTAATAGCTACAGTAATTGGGGATGGCATTGGCATGTTACAATTTTAACTTGCTCTCCTTTGTGTCTCTTAATACTTTGTGAAGACAAATTATCCTTATATTTAGATAATATATATTTACTAGTAAGTAAAAATTCCCTCAATATTTATTCAAGTAAATCTTAGACAGTTTCTGAATGTCAAGGTTCTCAGAGTTCTTAGCTGTGTTCCCCTTGCTCCTAGTCTCTCATAAGATGCTCTCATCTACATCTATCATATCACATGAATCTTTTGCTAGAATCTCAGACTCTGCCAATGAGATTATTTCCTCCATAGCTAGTGGGTCCCCTCAGTTCTCTGCCAGCTATTGTCTGGAAGCTGTTAAATCCTCACTGTAGGATAACTGAATGACCTCACCTAAATGCAGATGCCCTTTCTCAAAGTTAATAGTGAGAAGTCTAGAGAGGAATAAAAGGGTTAGTCCAGCAAGTCTGTCATCTCTCTGTAGTGCTCCCGTATTCCTTCTATATCCTCTTTCCTTGCTAAGTCTCTAAGATACTATCACCTATATAAGTCACAAATTGTAATTCTTTCCTTAGTTGCTTGGTGATGGGTAATGGTCTTCTGTGTATATGTTTGTCTTATTGGTTGATTGATAAAGCACTGTTGGCTAATAAGGAAGCAAGATAGGTGGGATTAGAAGTCCAGGAGTATTCTGGGAAATGTAGTAAAGAAAAGTCCCCATGTGATCCAGGCAGGAACTGACATAGCAGGTAGAATCAGAATATAAGCAGGGACAAGCAGGAAATAACTCTTTTCTCTGCAGAGACACTGGGCAGATGCGATATAGACCCCAATGGAGTAAGATGCCAGGACCTTTTCTCCGGTAAGATAAGAACACATGGAAATACTTAGATTATTAGAAAATGGGTTAATATTTAAAACAGAGCTATCCAGATAGAAACCATAGCCAAAGGCCAACAGCTTTATAATTAATATAGAGTCCTGTGTATTTCTTTGGGGCAGAGAAGGGCAGTGGGATCAGCTGGGCCAAGAGAATTTCATGTTACAGCTTGGAATTATTTTCTTCTTGATTGCTTGCTTTTCGTATTGTCAAAAACATAACTTGAGAGTTACTACTTCCGTCAGTGATGAATACTTGCCCTATAAGAAAATGAGCCTTGTTCCCAAGTTTCTGTGCCACTTGCTTACACTCAAGGGAGACTTAAGCAGCAGCAGGAAGGACATGTACATTAGTCTGTCAATGGAGAGGGTGACAAACAGGAAAAGCCCTGAGTGAGCTGCCTCACAATGCACACTGGAGTGACTGTAGAATGCTATTGGTTCTCTAGTCAGAATACTAATATTAAATGTGTTAAAATATGAAATTACCAATGTCTGGAAGTCGGTGAAATTTTAGTTTGTTTGAGCTTTACTACATGCATGAATGTCTGGTACATATACTAGTTAATTCCAAGACTCAAATCAGTTCACCTATATCCAAGTCAGTCTTCTTTTACCTTACCCATAATCCGCAAGCCATGTGTTCGTTAACTGTTTTAGGATTTCAGTTGCTGTGAAGAGACACCATAACCACAATAAATCTGATAAAAGAAAAACATTTAGTTGGGGTGGCTTACATTTTCATTTTCATCATAGTGGAACATGGTATACATGCAGAGATGGTGCTGGCTACATCTTAAATTGAAGGCAACAGAAAATGGTCTGAGACACTGAGCAGTATTTTGAGAATATATGAGACAGCAGAGCATGCTGCCATAATAACATACTTCCTCTAAAAAGACTACACCTACACCAACGATTCCCAGTGCCACCCTTTGTGGGGCATTTTCTTTCAAACCCCCACATTCCACTCCCTGGCCTAAAAAGCTTATAAATTCAGTCCAGCTTCAAAAGTCCCATACTCTATAACAACCTCAAACTTGTTTAAAAGTCTAAATTTCAGAGTCTCTTCTGAGATTCATGCAATCTTTTAACTGTACTACCCTATAAAATCAAAACCAAAAATATGATTACATACTTTCAACATATAATGGACACTAGAGTTACCATTAATAATTACAGTATATACTAGGCGCTTTTGAGATTACCTCTGCCAACAGAATTAATCCAAAGCAGTTCACTTTAGCCTCAAGAAGTCTCTTCAGACAAGGGCAAAATCCGGCCACATTTTTCAGCAAAATACTACAAGAATAATTTCTAGACAACATTATAACTTTCTTCTCCTATGAATCCTCCTGAGCCCTCCACACTACAGTTTAAATCATTCTCAGCATCATTGTCTTCCATGTTCCCACTAGTATGGTTTTCACTAAGCAGCACTTAAAGCATTAAACTGCTTTTCTAATGAACAGTTCCAAGGTCCATATTCCTTCAAACAAAAGCATGGTCTAGCCTTTCACAGCAATACCTAACTCCTGGTACCAACATCTATCTTAGTTAGGGTTTCTATTGCTGTGGAGGGACACTATGACCACAGTAACTCTTATAAAAAATTTAATTTGGGCGGCTTACATTTCCAGAGGTCTAGTCCTTTGTCACCATAAGGGCACATGGTGGGATACAGGCAGACACAGTGCATGCTACATTTTGACTTGCAGGCAACAGGACAATTGAAAGTATCTTGAGCATAAATGAAACCTTTAAGCCTGCCTCCACAGTGACACACTTCCTCCACCAAGGTCACACCTCCCAATCTTACCACTCCATTTGGGGGCCATTTTCATTGGAACCACTGCATGAACTTTAACAGAATTTTCCAAAAGCAACAGAGAAATCCTACTACAATTTTCAGCTTTAAGACAATAATGAAAGCAGTACACACACTTGATAGGAACCCCACTTTGAAGTTTGAATTTGGACCTGTTTTGGTGCTTGCAGTATGTATTTTAACACTCTGGTCATGCTGAACATCAGCAGCTAACCATAGCAATAACAAGAAGGGGGAAGTATAATCCACATAGCACTAGGTTGCAAAGCTATGTGGGAGTGGGTGGAGGACATTAAATCCTTTTTTTTGGTGATACTTTGAACTCACTATGGATCCACTAGAATGTAACCCATCGTTTGAGAAGCATCTTTACTAAACCTATTGACCAAAAAAGAATTAGTCATCAAAACCGCTTATATCTGCATGATATAGGCTTCCTCAGACAGGCTGATAAGTCTTATTTAGCAAAAGGGGTAAATAAAAATTTATCCTTGCAAAGTGAGGACCTACACATGCAATGTGCACCTGCAGATGTGATGGTGTGAGCAAGTGTGAGTGGATGTGGTGGTGTGAGCAAGTGTGAATGGATGTGGCGGTGTCAGCAAGTGTGAGTGGATGTGGTGGTGTGAGCAAGTGTGAGTGGATGTGGCGGTGTGAGCAAGTGTGAGTGGATGTGGCGGTGTCAGCAAGTGTGAATGGATGTGGTGGTGTCAGCAAGTGTGAGTGGATGTGGCGGTGTGAGCAAGTGTGGGTGGATGTGGCGGTGTGAGCAAGTGTGAGTGGATGTGGCGGTGTCAGCAAGTGTGAGTGGATGTGGTGGTGTGAGCAAGTGTGAGTGGATGTGATGGTGTGAGCAAGTATGAGTGGATGTGGTGGTGTGAGCAAGTGTGAGTGGATGTGGTGGTGTGAGCAAGTGTGAGTGTTCTCTAACTAGGGATCAGATGGTTTCTGAGACTATCAGATTCCAGTTGGATGTCAGATGAACACAAATGCCACGTGTGAAGACACCAACCCGATGGTCACAGTGTTTTGGAGACTTTTCTTTCATTCTATGAGTGGTCGTTTGCTGATCACTGCTAAACATTTTAGACATGCAGGTTTTAAGCTGTCTATTTTCTGCAGTGACTGCTTAAAAGCTAAGTGGATTAAAAAGTCGTTTATTAGTTTTACAATTCTTTTAACTATTTTGTTAACTATTTGTGTGTGTGTGTGTGTGTGTGTGTGTGTGTGTGTGTGTGTGTGTGTGTGTGTGTGTGTAGTCATACCTACCATGCAGAGGTCAGAGGACAACTTATGGGACTCAGTTTTGTCCCTTGACCATGTGAATCCCAGGGACTGAATTCAGGTTATCAGGCTTGGCAACAAGCATTTACCCACTAAGCAATCTCTCTGGCTCTATCTTACAAATCTTGAGGTCAGAGGTCTGATACAGATGTCAGGAGGGTAAAATCAAGGTGTCAACAGGACTATGTGTTCTGCTAGGAAGTCCTGGGGAGGATTGACACTCTTACCCTCCCAGTTAGTGAGATCCCTGGTATTCCTTGGCTTACTGTGTCCTTTCTCTGTTCTCACAGCCGGCCCTGTTGCATCCATCTGTGCCTTCTCTGCAGTCATTTACACTTCTCACCTTCCCCCTGCTGCCACCCTGCATTTTTAAGGAGCCTTGGATTATACTGGTCATGCACACATAATTCAGGACCTATTTTAAGGTTGGCTGATTTGCAAGCTTCTTTCCATCCTAAACCTTAATTAGCTTTTCTGTGTAAGCCAATCTATTCGAAGGTTCAGGAACTAAAATAGGGGCATATTTGGAGGAAGATTATTCTGCCTAATTACTTTTCATCTTAAGATAGTTTGATAATTTTATTTATAAAATGGCTATTAGTTTTTCAAATTTCTCTCAGAGTGGTAAATATTTTAAATTCACTTATCTCACAAAGTGTAGTAGTACTTACCACCACTTTGATGAAAGCCAGATATCAAAATGGAGTCCAAATGGTTTGGGGTAGGAAGCATGATCTCTCTGAATGAAACTGTCTACTCCAATGTATAGTGATCATACATTGCCTTCCCATGTCAGAGTTGCCCTGTACAGGTAATGAGATGCAATATTTATATTCCAATATATAGATATATGGCCTTTGCTATAGAACTGTAACACAATGTTTTTGTTGGTGATAATTTTGACTACTATGAAAAATGGCACACCTAAACTGCCGCCTGCATACATCAAAGATTCACGACGTCAGCTGTTAAAGTCTCTGAGGAAGCTGCTTTCTGCATTTTTGAATACTGTATTATAACACAAAACAGCATTTCCTGCATTAAAAGAAAAAACACTTTCTGAAGCTCTAAAAGTCTTGGAATCCCTAGGATACCTTGTCTTCAGGGCAGCTGGTTCTCAAATAGATGATCTGGATTACAGATGTCAGCTTGTGACAGGCATGATTGGCTCCATCTCTGGCTTTGGGCAGGTGAATCTTGTTTTCTCACCCTGCCTTCTATTGTAGCCAAGATGGAAACTGTTGCTTGTTTAAGTAAAAGGATGCATACAGTTGGGCCAGGGCTCCTGGTCCTCAATTTAAGGGCACACTTTCATTTTCAATGCAATTAGCTGTTTAATTGAGCATCCAAATTTAGCAGTGCATTTGCATGTGCAATTAATTATGATTTAAAAGCCCTCTGCGTTAATGGTTTCTTTTCCATTATCTACAAATGTAATTACTGAAGGATGGTTTGAATTTAGAAATCATGTGGGAATTTTTTTATCCCTGGAGCCCAAAGCTGTAAGTGTCAACAGTGCAATTAGAATTATAAGGCTGAAAGGCAGAAGGTTTGGAAGGAAGGGCTGTGGAGTGGGTCAGAATTGGTCATTTGAATAGATGGTAACATTTTCCTTGCTTACTAGAATTAATTCAAATTGCAGTCACCAAATTTCATTCAGGTAGAACAGAGATAAACCCTGCATGTACAAAATGCATTTTAAAGAAGAAAACTCACATTGGAATTTTTTGAAAATGAGGCAATGATCTTAGTAGTTTTTCATAAATCACAAAATTAATGTGTAGTTCAGCTTAGAAGCACTCACAATGTTTTCTTAATTAAAGAAAGTAAAACGATGACCTTAGGGTGTGATGTGACTCAAAGCAAGAGCCAGTTACAATCAACCAAGAACAGATCAAAGGCTTTGACATTGACAAGTTTGAAAAAAAATTCTGATCAAAAGTGGAGTCAGTTTCCTTTCATTTTCCGAGGAAAACGCAGAAAGCATTTTGCTAGGCTGGAATATTTGTAAGTTCAGTGGACACAGGTTTGCTTTGAAAGGAGGAAATTCAAGTGCTGTCCCAGGCCCTGGACTCTCTAACCCATGAGCACAAGGAACACAAAGACTGAGTTGCAGAGGGTTGCTTGCTTGAACAGCAAACCTGTTAAGGAGTGCTGGAGGAAGTGGTCAGTGAAACACTGAGGGCTGCTTCCAAACAGAAGTGAAACAAAGTTGTAAGTTGTAAATGCAGAGGGAAAGAAATAGCTTCCTTTTTGGCAAGTGTTGATTAGAGTTGTAATTGCTTAGGTTGTTATGTGGGTTCAGTCAGTAACATCCTTGTCACACAAGTATGAAAATCAGAGTTCAATTCTACTACCCATGTAAAATTCCAGGTGCTCATAATGCTAGCACTGGGATGGTGGATTCTAGGGCTCTCTGGTCAGCCAGCCTAGCCTAATCTGCAAGCCCTGGTCCCAGGGACAGAGCCTGACACCAGAGAAATGACAAATTGATCATGACCTCCACATGTTCAGATGCAAACACACAAAACCAAACACACACACACACACACACACACACACACACACACACACACACACAGAGACACCTGCACAGATAGGAACGCACACCTGTATATACACATACCCGTAATATATCCATAAATTGTTTTAAATAAACTACATTAATTAAAGATTTTGAAGTATATATTACATTATTATGATGATTATGCATTAAAAATTAAACAATAGCTGAGTGAGGTGGTATATGCCTGTTATCACAGCAGCTGGAGACTGAGGCTGAAGGATCATGAGTTTAAGGCTAGCCTGAACCTTTTGGTGATAACATGCCTCAAGAAAAACCAAAACCAAAACCAAACAAAAAATGAAATGAAAACAATTTGCTTAATAAATACTGTTTTACATCCCTCTTCTTCTCCCCTTCTCATTCTCCTAGCTCCCTCCCCCTCTTCCCTTGCTCCCAATTTGCTCAGCAGATCTTGAACCTCAACTCTTCTCCAGGGGACCATGTATGATTCTCTTAGGGTCCTCTTTGTTTATTAGCTTCTTTGGCAGTATGGATTGTAGACTGATAATACTTACTCTATGTCTAAAATCCGCATATGAGTACATACCATGTTTGTCTTTTTGCAACTGGGTTACCTCGCTCAGAATGGTTTCTTCTAGATCCATCCATTTTCCTGCAAATTTCAAGATTCCATTGCTTTTTTCCACTGAGTAGTACATGAGGAAGCAGAAAGTTTGAGTCAGGGGAAGAATAGATGATAAAGAGAATGGAGATATCATAATAGAGGGAGACATTTTTGGTTTACAGAGAAATCAGGCACTAGGGAAATGTCTGGAGATCTACAAAGATGACACCAGCTAACAATCTAAGCAATGGAGGAGAGGCTACCTTAAATGCCCTCCCCTGATTATGAGATTGATGACTGACTTATAAGCCATCCTATAGCCTTTATCCAGCAGCTTGTGGAAGTAGAAGCAGAGACCCACAACTAATCACCGAACTGAACTGGAACCCAGGTGCAGAGAAGGACAAGTGAAAAGCACAGAGGTCCAGACCAGGCTGGTGAAACCCACAGAAACAGCTGACCTGAACATCTGGGAACTCTTACTCCCCAGTCTGATAGCTGGGATACCAGCATGGGACTGATCCAGACCCCAGGAACATGGATTTCTGGGAGGAAACCTCAGAAATCTATGGGACCTCCTGTAGTAGAACAGTACTTATCCCTAGCATAGATGTGGCCTTTGGGAGCCCATTCCACATAGAGGAATACTCCCTGGGCCAAGACACATGGGTGTGGACCTAGGCCCTATTCCAAAGGATACGATGCACTCTGATGATACCCTATGGAAGGCCTCACCCTCCAGGGGGAGCAGAAAGGATATGTGATAGATAGGGTTTTAGTGGTGGTGGGGGGCAGTAGGGAAGGATGGGAGGGAGAAGGGAACTGGGATTGTCATGTAAAACAATCTTGTTTATAAATCAAATTAAAAAAAGTTGAAAAGAGTATATATATATACTGTTTTAATTCTTTAAAATAAAATGTTTTCCTAATAATTGAAAAGGTCAATCAGAAACAGTTCTCTCCCAGTCAGACTCCCATATATATATATATATATATATATATATATATATATATATATATATATATATATATATATTACACGTTTTGTATTCTAAGACATCCAGTCTCTGTCTCTCCTTCCTTCTGATTTACCCTTAAAAGTAGCTAAGATGGTTTAAATTGAGATGAATCTCCTCTTCTTAAACCCCAGATAATTTCTACAAATTAGTTTTTAAGTAAAATGAGCAGCACAGTTTCAGATTCCAGTTTCATATTTGCTGAATTTAAACTATTAAAAATTTAAAGCAGTTGAAGTAGTTTAAGTGGAAACTATTCACTTAAACACTAAAGCAGTTTAAGCTGTCTTGACTCAGGACACTAGAATGTGTCTCATGTCACACTCACAAAACAATTGCTATATATTTGACTATTCTCTTATGGTTAAAAGTCCAAATTGTTCTGTTTCCTTTTTAAACAAAATAATGTAATAACCATCTACATAATTACATGAGTGTACTTCGGTAGGTATATAAAGAAAGGAATTTTAGAAATGAAACTGCCGTCATGTGACTCATGCATACGTGGATTTTGAATTTTAGAAAGTATTAGCAATGACCACCAAAATATTAACAGTTGTCACCACCACTAAGGGGGACTGAGGAGTCTAACTTCCCAAATATCTTTAGTGATGTATTAAGATTTCACTTGTGTATGTACATGTATGTGTGTGTGCTCTTGTGTGTATATATGTATGCTTGTGTGTGCATTTATGTGTATGCATGTGTGTGTGTCCATGTTCTGATTATGTGTATATATGTATGCGTGTTATGTGTGTATGTATGTGTGTATGTCATGTGTGTGTGTGTTTTTGTGTGTATGTGCATGTGTTATGTATGTGTGTGTGTGTTCACAAAATTTATGTACGTGCCCACAGAGGCCAGAGCAGGGTGGTAGATGCCCTAGAATTTGAAACACCTCACATAGGTACTGGGACCTGAACTCAGGTACTCCAGAAGATTAGAAATCACTGTTCACTGCTGAGCAATCCATTCAGCCCCTATCGCCAGTATTTTACACACTTTTCTTAAACCAATAATAAAAATATTTTATTTCAATATCATTTTCAGTCTTTTCTACTCTCTTACTTATTTGGGGGGCTTGTATTCCAGCCCAGGCTGGAATTGCTTGGCCTCCTGGACCTGCCTCCTAGGAATGAGGTCATAGGCATGTATGTGTGTGCCCAGAAGCCTTTTCCTTGCTCTGGAAGCTGATCGTCTTTCGTAAGAAGACAAAGAACAGTAGCTTCTTTGTCACACAAGAGTTATTTATATTCTTGTTTTATTTTCTTATTAAACATTCCTTCTTGATCTTCTGTAAGTTCTGAGTTTGTGCACCTGCTCTGGCCCCCGTGCCTGATACTCCTGTTTTCCATTCTGTGCTGATCCCTCAGCTCCTGCTGGTGCCCTGCACTCTGTGTACTGACATTCTGTGACACTGTGATACTCACTGTGCCACAACACTAAACTTAAGATCTGAGGACAGGGGTTGTGTCTAGAGATGATCTGCCTGTGTGCTACAAGGTGTTTGATGACACTTAGAAGGGCAATCACTCAGCAAGTATAAGGATGAGTCTCCTCTCTCAGGTGGCCTTTGGCTCACTGTGGAATTCTGTTTGCTTTTACTTCCTAGCAATTTACCAGGAGACACACACACACAGTGCAGATTGCACCTTGAGGCTTGTGTGAGTCTGGGATTCAGGGTTTCTAACTTCTCCTGGTTTTGTTTATTTATTTTGTTTTGTGTATTTAATTTTTTTCACAAATCTGGAAATTAGATCCAACACCTCCAGGGCTGACAGATGTTTCTAGTGCAGAAGGTATCTGGGCTCTGTTCAATATTTTAGAATCTCTGCTTTTGTTTCATTTCCACTTTGCCTATGTAACTTCTTGCTTAGTTGTTTATTATCTGATATATACTAAGACAGTTCTTAAATATTGTATTCAGTAATTCTGACTGCAGGCAGTGTACATTTTCTTCTGATTGACTGGGTCTTCTATCATTTCATTGGAAGCACTCTATTTTTCTCTTTCCTAGCCCTGCTCTTTTTTCTAGTTAGGAAAAGGCAGTAATTTTCTTGTATTATCTTATAGAAAACTCCAAATTTTGTTGAGATTAAGATAAAGTTCATTTGTCATAGTTTTGTTTTGTTTTCCTCTAATTAATAAGACATTTTTTCTTTTATTTTACTGCACTAGCTACAGTAATGTTTTTGGTACATAGTTAATTATATGTTGAAACTAACTGCAGTAATTTATTATTTATTTAAGATATTTAGAGGGAATTTCTTAACATGTCATTGATGACATATTTTTAATTTTGTGTTAATAATTATGAGTAATATGGTTTGATATAGGAAGCATATTTTATTTTGTTCTGACACTTTAATGAGTTTCATACATATTACTTAAAAGGACTGTTCATGTTCAAAGTTTCCTCCCTCTGAAATGAACTGAAGATGGTGTTTGTCCACATTAATATAACATCCTAGTGAAATGGTCAACAAGCAAATAAGTAAAATTTAAGCAACACTGTCCATGAAGAAATTCAATAGCAAAAAGAGATGGTGAAAAAGATGCTAGTCAGAGTGGCCAGAGCAAGCTCACCTCAAGCCCAACACTGAGAACAGAACTGAGAATGATGGAAAGAAAAAAACCTGTAGAGCTCGCAGGGAAGGGTATCCCAGAAAGAAGAAACAGCGAGTTACTGCATAGAATTTCCAATAATTTATGTCATCACTTTTTGCTTATCATTATTATATGTTTATATTCCTATCAAGTTTTCAGGAAGGTATTTTAAAGGGTTTATTGTGGTCAATATTTATATTTGTTATATACATTTAAAAAAGTAAGACTTCAAAATTATAGATGTGAATGTACATATCTCATCAGAGTTTGGCAATATCAACTCAGAGAAAAAATGACATCTACTGCTAATGTGGTTCAGTCTGAATATTTTTAAATTATAGACAATCCTTCAAGTATTTAACATGAAATGCCAACTAGATGATAAGACTGGGTGTCCAAAGCAAGATGCATAAAGACCCTGAGAGCCACAAGAATATATGAGGATATACAAAGAAATGAATGGCCTTCACATAGTACATACATGTGAGAGAAGTGTTCTTACTACCATCAGACAATCTGTGAGGGTATTTCAAGACCACACAAGAGTTAAAAATGCAGCAGGAAAAGCTCAGATGTTAGTAGGACAAAAAGAAAATACTAGCTCAACACAAAGGCAACTTTAAAGACATTCAAGATAATTTAAATCCACAGTATATGAGAAATAATCTGGCAGAACCAACAGGACCAAAGAGTAAGCACTGTAAAAAGGAAAGCAAACCAAAGAGTAAATAAATTTGTTTAATAAAAACACATCGGAAAATTTTCTTAGATATACTCATTTGAATTACATTTTCTTAATGTTATTTTGTTTGAGGTTATAATAAAGTTACATCATTGTTCCCTTTCCTTTCTCTAATCCCTCCCATGTAACCCTCCTAACTCTCTTTAAAATCAATGGCCATAAATACATAAATAAAACATGCCCAGTTTATATAATGTTACTACTTGTACCTACATGGTTTCAGGTCTGACCATTTGACATTGGACAACTATTTCGTTTGTTCTTCTCTGAGGAAGACAGTATTTCACTAACTTAGCATTCTTTAGTTGATTGTATGAACTATATCTATAAATCTTTACAGGCTGAAATTTTTGAAATTAATTCTTCACCATAGTTGACTCTTGAGTCTATAGTCTATAGACCATACTACTGTATCTGTATTAACCTTTTTTTTACTATCTACCCATCCATTCATCTGTCTCTCTCTGTTATAAGAACCAATCAAAGTTTTCAAGCACAAGAGGAGTTTGATTAACATTGCTTTTTAGAAAACGATTTCCTATCAGCAATGTGGATTATGGGCTGGTAAGAAAAATAGTTGAGTGTTTTAGAATTTTACACTTACTAAATGTGATCATATATCTTCTTTCTACCACATTTATTTGAGATGTACTTATTATTTACATTTGACAGCTCCCATTCAAAGAAGGGATTAGCTGGCACATGACATATCCAAGAGTAGGATTCATTTGCCTGTTTTCTAAATTCATTTATCTTCTTTGCTGATATCCCATGTATATACTGCAGCACTTCGGCAACAACATTGATTCTGTAACTCATGAGAAACTTTTATAACTCTACAGGTAGCTGGGGGCAGCTTGTTTGCAAACCAACAAATCCATGATCTGTTTACTTTATTTTTAGCTTAGCATTTTTCAGATGTCCAACAGTTAATGTTGCTATGGACTAATTTTAGTCAATGGAGTTGGACAGAAAGCTGTATTCCCCTCTTCTAATCCTGGTGCTAAATTCTTTCACTTTCCTTCCCCCTCTGCCATCTTAGGCAGGTCTAAAGAGGTAGGGCAGAAGCTGGCTGTACAAGGTGGAGGAGCCCTTCCAGTCCAAAGGAACCTGACTGGTCCATTACTAGGAGAAAAGCCTGTGAAAACCAGAGCTCTTTCTGGATGTAATACACAGCATCACTCTCCACCACATACAGAAAAAAATATCACAAGGAACATGATAACTAGTTGATTTACAAGTCAGGAATCCTTATGCAAACCTATTTAAACTTTTCATTGCCAAGGAAAGCCCTTGGGTTAGCAAGATGTCTCAGCAAGTAAGGATGTTTGCCTTGCAAGACACAACACACGGAAGTTGGAAGGAGAGAACCAACTCCAAAAAGTTCTCATTTTGACCTTCACTAAAAGACCACATCACATATGTTCCCCAGCCCTGCCACACTTGATAATAGTAATAAATAAAAAATAAACTGTAAAGTCCTGAGGTTAAAAGGGTTAGCTTACAAGGCTTATTTTTACATCTTTCTTGTTTTCTATGGCATTTTTCCTTTTCTGAGCATTGTGTCTTCAGGAATATAATGTTGACAGCAGACATTGCTTCAAGCTCTGACATCAGAGCATAAAACTGAGAGTACAAAACTGGTCCTCAGTAAACGTTCTCTCCCTCCGGTGGCTCCGCACAGTACTGTTAAGCTACTAAGGCCCAGAGTATAAGAAAAAGACACAAAACTAATTCTTCATGCATAATTTCCCAGTGTGCTTTCTGTGTAATAATGCCATCAACAGTTTCCAAACCCATCATAAATAACAAATACCTCTCAGTTAGTTCACCTTAGCTCACCAATTGTTTTAAATTAGATTGAAACTTTAATTTTCTAAAACAAATGAAGTATACATCTACAAATTGAAAAAGATCCATACCTTAATAAAATATATTTTGTCTGTATGTTCTTGCATTTCCTCTTTATTCTCCCAGGACCTCTTAGGACACAGCTAGATGAGACTTCTTAATTGTAAGTAGGTATTTGGAATTGCTTAATCAATGCTGACTTTCAACTCAGCTCATAGACAAACTTTATTGTCACAGCTATTTTCTAGATGGATTCTTAAATATATATGGCTCAGTGTGTCATGCAATTTTCTTTCTTATTTCTCTAGATAATGCCAATTAAGTCAATTAGAAAAAGATTTAAGTGACTCACCTGTACAGATACATTTTCTTATGAGGAGTGGGAAATTTCTTCCTAGCCAATTATCTACCCTGGATGTGCCCAGGGGCCTCAGTCTCCCCAGTGCTTCACACAGCCCTAAAAATGGGGACTTGGAGATTACAAATGTGCAGTGCTAACAGCTAGGGTGCTAGATAATTGTGTGTCATGGATGGAAACTAACAGGCATTTCCAATGAAAGCATCTCATGTTCCCTGTGGTTTGTTAAGGGTCCCTTCTCCTTGCTGTGTGGCGCTGTTTCTGTCCAGAGTTATGGGTTAGGTGATCAGTGGTGCTGTCCTTCCTGGGTTACTTTTCCCTGTGCATGTTTACCTGAGTAAAAAATGAACCATAGGCCTCATCCACTCACCCATGTTTTCCTTTCTAAACATCTAACCTTACACAGCCACTAAGTAGACTGTTTCAGTTATGTCAAGTGTGAATGTTAACATGTGCAATAATGAGCAAGAAGTTTATTTCTTATTTATTTTTACTAGACTTCAGAAAAGCACATTCCTCAAGTCTTTGAGTTAATAAATTTTGTTTATCTGAGTTTTTATTTTATTTATTTATTTATTTATTTATTTATCGGGTTGGGGATAAACATATAGGTCAAAGGACAACTTGTGGGAGTCAGTTCTTTCTTTATATCATGTGGATTCTGGAGAGTGAATTCAGGTGGTCAGTTGGCAAAATATATTAGCAGACAGAATTTATAATTTCTATAAATTATATGCCTTAGGGGTAGAAAGGGTCAGCTGCTGAGGGGCTGTGTTCCTCTTACAGAGGACCCAAGTTAGGTTCCCTGCACCTTCATCAGTGGTTCCAGCCATCTGTCACTGCAGCTCCAGGGCACCCATTGCTTTCTCTTCTGGACTCCATGGGCATCAGCATTCACACAAGTACACACACACACACACACACACACACACACACACACACACACACACATGAATGCACACATAATTGAAAATAAAATCATCTTTGGATGTGTCTGTATACCTCTCATACTCTGATGCTTCAGAGCAATGGCAAAAATCACATTTCTTTTAGCTCCCTTGTGTGTTTTCATTGTACTTAACTACCAATGACTCAAATAACTATTCTACAGTTAAGAGGAAAAAGGATTGCATGGGGCTCACACTAGATCATTTGAATATGGATAACAAATCTCCTCTTCAAAGATTCATTTATAGGAAGTTTGGTTCAAAAGGCTCCAGGGAATTGGGTAGTGTGGGCCTTTTACAAGGATAAGGGGCTATCATTAGGTCATTGAAGGCTTGCCTTAAGAAGAAGGTGGGCTCCCATCCCTCAGCCTCATTCTTGACTGCGGATGGGGTTGCTTATTGGCTGTCCTTCTACCCCTGTGATCCTATGCCCTCATGGAACATTAGCGAAATGGCCAGCTGAATCTTGAATTTAAACCTCCATACTGTCAGCTTAATAAATATGTCTTTCTTGAAATGTCTCAGACATTTTGTTGTATTTTTGAAAATCTAGCTAAAGAAGAAGTTTTGAGGTTTTTGTGCAACACAAGTGGTTTACAGAGCAAAGCAGGTGAAGGGCTTAGATAATAAGGAGACTGTGTCAGTTTTCACCTTCGAGTGCTATGAAACTTCAGCTGGGATTTCTCTGGATCATGCTAGTGTCATTCTCTCCCATAGCTAAAATGGTGGTAATATTCAGGCGTGTTTTTTGTAAGCTTGTGGTTTGTAGGTCAAACAAAGTGTGAAGAGAGATGTGTAGAAGAAGAGAGAGAAAAGGGGGAAGAGAAGGGATGCGGTGGGGAGGGGAGGGAGGGAAAAGAGGACATCTGGAGACTTTCTGGCATATGTGTTTTGGTCCTTTTAGACAGTCTGGATTAGAATATTCCTCCTACCCCATATATTTTCTTTCCTTTCTTTCTTTCCCTCCCCCTTCCCCTCCCCCTCCCTTCCCTTTCCTTATCCTCCTTTCTCCCCTCCCTCCCTCCCTTCCTAACACTGGAACATGAAAAGGTTCCTTCCCATGAAACAGGTCTACACTTTTACATAGACAGCCTTTGGTTAACAGCACAGCTCCCTATTCTGTCCTTCTTGTAACCCTCTTTTAGTTCATTCCTGAGGTCTTTTCCTCTGTCTGCTTAAAGATGTTGGTCCAGTTTGTATGCAGTATGTTTCCATATACTCAGTTCTTTCCTTAACATTACTAGAACTTTCAAAATCTCCTCTGTGGCCATAATCAACAATACTTGACCAAGAGCTTTGCAGTTATAAATCCTTGATAACATTAAAACATGAATATACATATACATTAAAACAAAAATACTTTTAAACAAAAATATTGAATTTTCTATTCATAGTAATGACTATAATATCTATACTATAAGGTATTATAAGCATTAATATAAAGTTTAAATTCCTCGGTGTATATATGTATGTATGTATGTATGTATGAGAGAGAGTGCATTCACTCATCCCTTTGTTGTGTGGATGGCCAGAGGCTGACATTGGGAAGTCCTCCATCTTAATTTTTTGAGATATAAGTCTCTCACTAAACATAGAATTTTCAATGCTGCCGCTTTTGGCTACACTGGCTGCCCAGAGATCTGCTCAAGATCAAGCTGCCTCTGCCCCTCAGCACTGGAATTACTGAAGTACTCCACTATGTATGTATGGGTGCTGGGGATCCAAACACACATGCCCACCAAGCCATCTCCCAAGCACATGATATCACTCTTTCAAAGCCTTCAACAAATGATTGAACTATCTGCATTTGGAAGGTAAATTATTTTATAACTTATTATTATACAAATAAATAGCACTAACTTGAATGAGTTAAACTATATGGACACTGCCTTGGAACTATGTTTAACTTATTGGTCCCTTATCATTGTCCTCCCTGGAGAAAAATAAGTTTCCATACAAAAAGTAAAAATCAGTAGTTATATTATTATCCTTGAGATACATTTTTTATTGGACTTGCCACTTTTCTCAAAAGCAAAATTCTCTGAGAGTAGGTGCTTTGACATCTTTTCAGTTTCTTACAGAAACTGACACCCATGTTTACATAAAGAGTTCATTTGTAGAGGCTGAAGAGATGGCTCACCAGTTAAGAGTATGTACTACTTACTCTTCCAGAGGAGCAGAGTTCAGTTCCAAGCACCCACACAGTGACTCACAACCTCTGTAAATCTACTCACTGCTGATCTGATTCCTCTTCTGGCTTCAGTGCAAACAAGGCATGCATGTGGTGCACATACACACAGGCTAAGAATCTATAACATAAAATAGAATGTTAAAATTTAACTTAAAAGGGTTCATTTGTGTCTAATTAACAATGAAAAATATAAAGTTGGTTTATCATAATATTAATTTGCTATGTTCTACACTCCAGCATAGTTGGGTCAGACCATTAAGAAGTAAGCCTAGCACTTTGATGAGATCAAGTAATCGCAAAACAACTTGCCCTTCTTATTAACTAGACCTCCCCTCAAAAGCTGTAAAATATTCACTTTACTCTCTCCAATCTACTCATAAGAGAATAACCGTTAATCAATTGTCTGCTTCTAAAGGAGGCCTTGAAATTTGTCCACCTGAAAGAAAGAAAGGGTCTCTTTCTAGGCCACCGAGCATTAAGTCCTACAAGAATAAAAGGAAGCCATTGGTTAGATCAGGAATATGCCGTAGACCCAGGTCTTGGAGACCAGATCCAAATTATCTTGCCTGATATTTGTCCTCCACAATTGACTTTCATTGCTTGCCCCTTGTTTTAACTAACATCCTTGTAACTACTAGGTATATTAACTTACTAGGTCACTAACTTCCATCTTCCACAAACCCAAGAATGTCATCAGCTATAGTCTGAAAATAGAGTTCACTCCTGTGCTTATCACACCTCTGATGTTTCCACCAACAGACGAAAAATAAGCTTTCTGGTGCCATTAGGACCATAAATATAATAGACTTATGAAGTAATTTCCATATTAGAATGTGTTGTTTGGGGCATCATGAACCTTATTCTCAAGCCCTTGTCTCATATCTGTATCAAGAATAAACTGTTACACCTCTTGGGGTAAGGGTTGCATTTTGTATACTTTGGCACTTGAAAATGGGGCTTCAAGGCTGATACACTGTTACCAGGTAAGTAACTTTAATGGCCAATAGGTCTTAGAGGACTTTGTACCCAATCATTCATGTGTATCTCCCTTTGGTTTCATTTTGAGCTGATTATTCACTGCTCTCTTGTTTTGACTGACAGCATTCAATCTGGGGCATTTTCATGGCCATTTAACTAGCACATTTGTTTATTTCCCCATTTTCTACTGCCATCCTTCTAGTATCTAATGTTGTAGTTCTGTCTGTTCTTTCTTGCTTATAAACCTTTCCCCTTGAAATGTCCAGAGATCTACAAGTCTGACCACAACTAACAATCTAAGCAATAGAGGCTACCTTAAATGCCCTTCTCTGATGAGATTGATGACTACCTTATATGCCATGCTAGAGCCTTCATCCAGTAGCAGATGGAAGCAGAATCAGATACCCATAGCTAAACACTGAGCTGAACTCTGGAATCCAGTTACAGAGAGGGAGGAGTGGTGAGCAAAGGGGTCAGGACCAGGCTGGTGAAACCCACAGAAACAGCTGACCTGAACAAGGGGGAGCTCATGGACCCCAGACTGATAGCTGGGAAACCAGCATGGGACTGATCCAGACCTCCTGAACAAGGTCAGAGCAATTTATGGGGCCACTGGTAGTGGATCAGTATTTACCCCTAGAACACAAATGGACTTTGGCAGCCCACTTCACATAGAGGGATACTCTCTTGCAGCCTAGACACACTGGGGATGGTCTAGGTCTTGCTCCAAATGATATGGCAAACTTTGAAGATCCCCATGAAAGGCCTCACCCTCCTGGGGGAGCAGAAAGGGGTTGGAATAGGGTTCAGTAGGGGGCAGGGGAGGAGGAGAGGGAGAGGGAACTGGGATTGACATGTAAAAGAAGCTTGTTTCTAATTAAAATAAAAAATAAACCTTTAGGTTAGAAAATCTATAAACACCTGATCACAAAGATGCTGAAGGGAAATGGCCCTTGTCACCTGAGCCAAGCAGGGTCAGGGGACTTGGAGTAAGAGTGGGGACTCCAAAAAACACATTACAGCCTCATACAGAGACCTAAGCAATGTACTCCAATACTATGTTCTAAAGAGCCTTATTGAACTGTATGTAACCCATGATCTTGATCATATTCATGTTCCTATAAATGTCCAGGACAAACCTCAGACAATGGAAGGAACTAACTTCTGGATGGCATCCAAGAGGGCTACTCATGTAAGCAACACGCAAGTTTAATACAAAGCACAAGTCCCTCCAACTAACAGATGGTTGTAAAGGAAAAGGCACTAACATGGGAAACAGAAAGTTAAGGAAAGAGAAAGTTTTTGGAGAAAACAACCATGTGGTGTTTAGATAGTTAATGCTTGATAAATATGGCAATTCAATTGGTATGTGAAAAGGAAAGAGGGAGTGTTTGATATATCCTGAATATTTTTCTTGTACAATAATCAAGAGTTAAGAGATAGAGCTCAATTGGCAGCCTACTTTAATTAGAATTTTAAAACATCTAAGAAAATGGCAGGGAGTTGGGTTAATAGGTAAAGGTGCTCTCTGTCATGGCTTACAATATTAATTCCCCTGACCCACAGAGAAAGAGAGAACTCTAACCCCTCCTCCACCCCACCCTCACCCCCTGGCAACTTGTCCTCTGACATTCATATGGGTGATGTGGCACACACCCATATACATTCTCTCTCTCACACACACACGTAAGTAAATAAATAAATGTATTCTTTTAATCTAAGAAAAGAAATTATGAAATTCATTATTTTTTTCAGCTAGCCATATTGTTATGACTACTTCAACTTTATTATAATACATCCATTATATGTAATGTATAAATTTTATGTCAGATAAGGAAAGGCAAGTAAACAATAAAAGAAATTATATCCATCTCATAATGACTAATAGATTTATATGACCCAGGGATATCTTCCTCATGTTTTTTGTCATGTACTTCATTTGCCCTAATTCCAAAAGAAGACCAGTTCACTGCAAGGGTCCACATGATCTCACCCATGTTCATCAGCTGGAGCCTAGGATGAGGTGCTGAGATTAGGCATAGTCTGTATCAGAGTAAACCAAAGTGGTGTGTAGATGACTAAACTGTCTGTCAGACAACGAAAATGAAATATTCTCTCTAAGGACTCATCAGAGTTTGGAGGCCAGTGAAAAACCGAGTCTGTTGGAAATACTTGTGGACATATCTTCTCCTTCAAGATGCCTCTATATTTGAAAGTTAACAATCTAAAACTGTTGCACATTTCAAGCTGTTTTCTGAATGATGAAGCTCTGTGGTGCATATTAATCCCATGGTGACTGTCTCCACCCCATTGTTTTCTTTATTAGGAAGGAAAGATCCCCATATGTTTCCTTGTAAGACAGAATGACTCAGCCATTCTATATTTAATGCACCCTTGGATAGCTGCTTTAAAGTTTCTATGCTGGGACAAGAGCACAGAACACGACTGTGACACCTTCTGTTGATGACATAAAGATGATGGCCCTGGAGATAGAGTTTTATGTTCTGCTTGAAATATGCAGAAAATCAGAATCTGTTCAATGCTATTATTTGCCCACATTCTCAAATGAACAGTTGGCACCTGCATTAAATTTAATGAAATAATGTTTTAAGTGTTAAGATTGTTTTGGATCAATGTATAAGTCAGGTAGGAGATTCTATGCCATAATATCCATCAGCAACCAGTGACATATTTATAAGAGTTCATGGTGGGCACTGAGAAGGAGAATTATGTGAGGGGACTTCATTTATTTTTCCTGAAGATCCAGGGTGTCAAGATTATCTATTGTATATTATTTTTTGCTGACTTCCCCTTCAATGCCTGTAGGGATTGTATGAGGTATGTAGTATACAAGGATCATATATCAACTAGAAAACTAGCAAGAGAAAAATGTGCTTATCTTCATTTTGGATACTTTAATGTTTTACTGTTATAAAGAGCTATGAAAGGCCATTTTATTGAGCTATATAATATAATATGGGCATAATTTTTCTCCATTCCCTTGTATTTTGCCCATCCTCTCCCCTCCATTAACCCCCTTTGGTCCCCACACAGTTTCACTTCTACTTCCATGTTGTGAAGCAAAGTTCCTGACAGGAAAGCCACACCCAGTAAGGATGATTGACTGATTAGACGTGAAATAATGTCAGAATTTTGCAGATCCAGAAACACTAAATCTTGAGTTTCTTTAACTCTAATAGTCATTGTTATTTGCTGATTTTTGTAGTGGATTAAGTTTTCTCTTTGACAATCTCATACATGTATTTAGTTCATTGTTTACTCTCTCCACTTACCTTCTTCCATCTCCCTCCCACCAATCACCCTCCCCATTCTCTACACAAGCCCAGTTCCACATTTGTACCTTTCTGCTTTGTTTGTAACCTAAAGATTTTAGTTAACACTGTGTGCCCATGTGTTCCAGGAAGGCTTTCTATTCGGTACAAAGTTCAAGAAAAGGTTTTTCTCTCTTCCAGAATCTACCAGTTTCCAATAGTACATTGGGAAAAATTGGGTCCCATAAGCCCCTCCTTGATCCTTGATGACTGGTTGTTGACAAGACCAGTCTTATTCAGGCCCTTTCCTAGCAACCCAAGCTGCTGTGAGTTCATATTTGCAATGTATAGCATGCCCTAAATATAGCAGTTCCCATCCCTTATCCCTCTCTGCTGGTTCCTGCATGCATTTTTCTTCCTCTTCTGCAATATTTCCTGAGCTCTAGCTGGAATGCATAAATGTCTTATTTAGGGATAAGCACTCAACTGCCATTTATTCTAAGCATCTTGAGCAGCTGTAAGTTTGTGTAGGCATCACCATTCATTGCAAAGAGAACCTTCTTCAATTAAGCATCGGAGTAGCTCTTTTCTATGGGTACAAGCATTAATATTCAGCATTAATATTTGGTATAATGTTAATTTAGATAAACATCTGTAATGGGATTCCATTCTAGAATCTATGACTTTCTCCACCATGGGTTTTCAACTAGGTTACAGCACCAAGCACGTATTCCATCTATAGAGTGAGCCTAAAATATTATCTGAAAGGAGTTGGTTAACCCCATAATAGTTGTATCACCACTGCACTAGTGGACACTTCTTCCCTAGCAGATTGTCCCTGTAGTTTTCAGTGTTCACCGCTGAGTAACACCACTAATGCTTTATGTCCTACAGCAGCTTACATAGCACCTTCTAGCATTATGAAATCTCTCTAAAGGCTACTTTCAGTCCTCCTCTCCTTGTGACATAGCATCCTGTGACTCTTAAGTAAATCCTCTGGACTGTAAGAACAGACCTTTAGTTGCTACCAAAAGCTAAGGATGCTATCAGATAGCACCCAAGGCAGAAGTTTCACAGGTACAGATTTAACTTTTGCTAAAATCATAGAATCATTCTCTATTCTTATTAATAAAAATTAATGCTCGCTGAGTTGTGTACACTGCACCCTCTAAATGTTGTTTGCTCCTATCTTTCCCTATTTTAATTTCTTAATATACTAAAGTCTCCTCCTCTACCAGTTCTGCTATGCTAGAAAGTAAGCCTTTACCACGAGGATCTTTGGGCAACAGTCATGCCCAAATTATATCAGGGGGAAAATGTCCTAAAATACAGCCAAGCAAATTATGTCATCTTGTTACTATTAGCAGAGGGACTCTGTAAACTGCAAAGATTCCTTTTCAAAATAGAATAAAATAAAAATTTCTAATTTTTCCCATAAGAGTTTTTACTTTCTGATTCCATGACCACTTTGGAATGACACCTTAACTTCAGACAAGTTTGAGAATTTTCAAGCTTCTAAATTCAGCCCATGTTTTCATGGTTCTGCACCTCCATGACAACACACCTGGCACTGTGTTGATCAGAGGGAGTCTCTAGCCCTTCCTAACCTGCCAGACTCATATTCTTTCTTTATTGTCAAATCTATGTAGCATATTCCAGATGAAAATATTTACTGTTTCATTGACCACATTGTATCTTTCTTATTTATGTTTAATATTAACCTCTCAAAATATGTTTGTGCTGAGTATGCTTGGGTTTCTAAGTTTGGATAGAAACCTGTATGTCTTTCATATCAATTACTTTGAGAACATACTTTTATATTTTCCAACTAAGCGAAAGATTAAGAAAGCATTTAAAAGTGTCAGAAGGGAAGTTATAAAATCCAAGGAAACCATTAGAGTTGTGACTGCATAATCTAGGCCACTCTGTTCGAACAGCGAGTTTCTGCAGAATTAGACTTTGCAACCCCTTAAGACAGTCATAGCTCTAATACAGCTTGTCTTTTCACTGCTCCCACTTTGCTGCAGTGTACAGTGTAACACAGCAGCAGCCATACAAGCCATTATTCTTGACATTAGTGCAGCAACAGAGCTCTACCCTGTCACATGCTTTTTTCAATGAATAAATCTTGACACTTAGTTACCATGTCACAGAATGTATTCTATGTAACTAACATACAAGGTTCTTGGGTACACAATGCTTGGGTGGTCATTCTCATTGTGGCCACTATGAACTTTGTTGAGACATTCATCAGACATCGTTTCCTCAAGGTTGACAAGATACACTTAAAAAAAAAAAAAGCAGGATCCTATTAATGAAGCTTTTAAGTATTCTTAATGAGAATAAATTGCCATCCTTAGGAGGAAGATTTCAGAAATAATAATCAAGTGTAATTTGCAACTATTTTTGAATAAAGGAAATGATTAAGGCAATTTCTCAAAAATTATAAGAAGTATTTTGTCTTGTGATTTTCAAAATTAGCTCTTAAATTTTTAAACAACAAGAATGAGCTTTAAGTGAAGTCTTACTTCCAAGTACTTTCAAAGATAATAGTGAGTCAGACAAATGAGATTAATATGCTTTTTAACAAATAGTTAATTATTTATTGGTGTCCAGGGAGCACTCTGGTGCATCTCTGTCTTCTGTGAGGATATAATACATATATGTACATAAAATATTTTGGAATATTACAGTTTCTTAAAACATCATGACAAACAGGTGTTAAGTCTCACGGCTTAACCAGCTGGACACATGTTCAGCATGCTTAGACTGCTCTGTCTGACAGTGACTCGGTCCTGCAATGTCCACACACTTCCCAGCTAAACAACTGTTTTATTCTTCCTAGTACATGGACCTCATTCACTGTGTGTTAGTCCAATTCAAAGTCAGGCTCAAACCTGAAGATATAACCTATTTAAATGAACAAAGACTCTAACAGACAAAAGATATTCTTAATGATTTCTTTCAGAATTGACTAAAATCTGATTTTATAATGATAACTCCACAAAGAAGGGAAAAGTATTGGGTCATGTATATTTGATAAGAAACAAATTAAATTAAAAATTCAGAAATATATGTTTTGTTAAATGAAGTGTATATGCTGTGTCAGCCGAAACGTCACAAGGACATTTTGAAGGTCTTAGTAAACACAGAATTCAGTATAAGTGACAGTTCTGTTTGGTACAGAACATATCATCTCTATAGGAATTTCCAGCTCATGGGTAAACCCTGATCTGGAGAAAACATCCAAGATTTGTTTTCCATATTCATGATTCCTATGTAAATGGAATTCTATAGCAGGCATGTTGAGTTTCTTTGTTCACTCAACATGATGATATTGGTAATTTCCAGTTCATATCAAAACTTACCTGTGGTTGCATGATTTTTTACTGTGAGTATTTAATTCCAACTTTTTAAACTACATCTTTTTCCAGTCTGGGCTATAAGGAAAATTCCAACTATAAGCTAAAAAAAAAAAAAAAAAAAGAAATGAAAAAAGAAAAAGAAAAACCACTGTGGCTCTGAGTGCAGCTGCTGGATGGTGTAAGTATACCTGAACTGGCTGGGAGGTGGTGGTGCACGCCTTTAATCCCAGCACTCCAGAGGCAGAGGCATGCTGATATCTGTGATTTTGAAACCAGCTAGGTACAAGAGGTAGTTCTAGGGAATGCTCCAAAACTACATAGAGAAACCCTGTCTAAAAGATCCTTGAACTGGGTCACCATTTGTGTGACTTCTGTGGGGAAGTAGCTCTCTTATGCACACTGGCTTATTTGTCTTTTTAATTGAATTGTAAAACTTATGTTCTGGAGAAAACAACATTTGTCAAGTATTTGTGTTAAGACTATTTTTTTCAGAAGCTTGTCTACATCTTTTTTGTTCATTTGCTTTGTTTTGGTTTTTGGTTTTATGCTTGTTTGTTATTGTTTTGTTTTGTTTGTCTTGTTTTGTTTTGCTTTGAGATGGGTTCTCTGTACAAAGCTGTGACTATCCTGGAACTCACTCTCTATATAGCCAAGCTGGCCTTAAATTCACAGAGATCCCCCTGCCTCTGCATCCCCTGTGCTGGGATTAAAGGTGTAACTCATGACACCCAGCTTCTATTTATTTTTGTATTGGTGAACTTTCATAAGCACACATTTTAGTTTTGTTGAATTTTAGTTTCAAATTTTTTATTGTGCAATCAACACTTTTCTGCATTGCCACAGAAAGTTGTTCTCAAAAAAGGTAGTGGATATTTTACTATAAAATCTTTGGAAGTTTTTTAATTTTAGCTTTAGTTCCAAGATTATAACCTATGTCAATGTGCCTTTTATTTATAATATAAGATGCTCTTTTCTTTATAAATCATATTTTGAACACTATTAATGAAAAGATGTTGGTTTCTCCATTGGTTTGCCTTGGTATTCTAGGTCAAAGGCACTTGCTTCAGCAATTCAAGTCTGTTTCCATGTTCTTCAGAAAGTTTAAAGCTACTACCTCATCTCCAGTACAAGTATGGTTTCCTGAATTTTTCTTTTCTGTGACTCCTTTGGCTCTGATGACTGGTGGATGGCTGTCATCACTTCCTGTTTACCCTTCTTGTGAAGTGTCTTAGTTCTTCCTGATACCATTATATCTCAACAGGTTACATAGGTACATGCCACAGAAAAGCTTTGTTGGCTGCTCTGTCCTGTAGCAAATCCAGCCTACTGCTATCTCACCTTCGATGTCAAGCCTGGATTATGGGAGAGCACTTCTCAGCATTTTGGGGCTTATATCAGACTGCTTTAGGAAGGAGTCTCTTTGGAGAGTTCTCACAGTTCCTTGACTTGCCATTAGGCTTTCTGAGTAGAGCCAGTGAGGTCCTCTATTAACATGGTTAATAGCGTAGTTTCTCCCAATAGACAAAATGTTTGGGGATTCTAAATAATTTTCCCACCAGTTTACTTAAAAACAAACAAACAAAAACCAAAGAAACAAACAAACAAAAAAACTAGAAAGTCCAATTGCTTTCTGGTCATGTGTGGCAACTTTCTGCCCCTGCCATGGAAGATGAAAGTATGTGCTGGTTCCATCTGACAAACACACAAAAAGAATTATGTGCTATAAAAACAAATAGTCCAGAGTACCAGTATGACTGATGAGCTGTTTTAGCATCACTCTCTTATCTATATGACTAAAGATCATAGACACTAAAATGTAACAAGCGTAAGATCCTGCTCAAATGGCACTATGGAGTCTCCCATAACCCATATCCACAACAATCACATGTGGTATACTCCTTTAAACAGCAATGTAGTATAGATGCATTGATATGGCACAGTATATGGTGGCATCAAATAAAGGTGCAAAATTCTCGTCCATTGCTAAAAATCATCAATAAAGGAAGCCTAGAATTAAGAAATCAATAAAGCCAGGTGCATCAGGCATAGGTCAAGATATTGCATTTGTTATTTGGCTCATGAAAAGAAAATCATGCAAATGGAGAAATTTGGTTAAAATCAGAACACATATTTAACAGAGCAGCATAGTTGGATGTGTATGTGTGTGTGTGTGTGTGTGTGTGTGTGTGTGTGTGTGTGTCCCATCTGAGTCATTGCACAGTTATCCTTCTTCCTGGATGCATTTTGTACCAAAACATAATTTCTCAATTTTGAATAATGGTGAGATGTTAGCACTTTCATTTGAAGTAAGGGAGGGAGAGCCATCTGCAGGGAGAAAACAACCTTGTGAATAGGCTGAAATGTACTTCTTTTTGTAATACCAGCTCACAAGTTTAGATAATCACAAGCAACAGATTGTTCCAAATAAATGCGCTTTCTCTCTAATACACGGTGCAGGTAAAAATACAGCATGAGAGTAACATTTCAGAGAAAAATAAGCCATAATGTTAGAGAAAAATAAGCCATAATGTTAGAGAAAAATAAGCCATAATGTTAGAGGAAAGGCACACGGTGGGTGGGGCTGGGGGAGAGGCAGCACGGCCCTATGTGGTTTACTGGAAATGGGTACTAAATGGGCTATGACAAAAGAAAAACTAAGGAGAAGGGAGGTTAGTGTGTTATATAGACTTACTTGGGGTCCTCTGGTCTCTGGTATGGTCAAGCTTATATAAAGCATCATCTCTCCCTTAGCTCAAAGTAGAAGAACAGATTGTTATAGTCTTTCCTCCCCTTCTTCCATTGGGTTCCCCAATTTCTGAGAGCAGTGACCTGATGGAGACCTCCAGCTTAGTCTCTCTCTCTCTCTCTCTCTCTCTCTCTTTCTCTCTCTCTCTCTGCATAATGTCAAGCTGAGGGTCTCTGCAGCCACCACACCCATCTGCTGCTAGAGGAAGCTTTTCTGATGACGAGTAGACAAGGCACTGCTCTGTGAAACATCATTAGGAATCATTTCTTTTACCCCTTCCCCCAGTCATGTTTGGTTATTTCCTAGGTCTCTGGGTTATCCAACCTCTTGTTCCTGGCCATCCAAGCAGTGCATGGGCTTCCCCTCATGGAGTGGCCCACAAGTTAAACCAAACATCATTTTTACAAGTTCTGTGCCACCATTGCCCCAGCACATCTTGCCCACAGGACAGAATGCATATGGAGGGTTTTGTGGCTGGGTTGGTGTTCAGGTTTCTCCTTCAGTAACCTGTAGAGTACATGCCCACACCAAACAGACTACAATTTAGGGATGAAGGTTCCATGTGGGCACCAGCTCAACTCCTCTACCTTCAGAACTGTGTGGAAGTTGCCATCCTAAATGGGGCCTTGCTGTCAGTTTTCAGAGAGCAATCTCTGTCCTAGCATCAGCTTGGAGGACACCAGAAGAAAATGGAATCAACTAAGCAGGGCTCACATGGGCTCACAGAGACTAAAGTGGCAATCATGAGCATGTGTGGGTCTGCACCGGTCCTCTGAATACATTTTATGACTGTTAGCTTGATATTGAGGAGCTCCTATCAGAGGGAGCTGATATACCTCAGATTATCTTGCCTGCTCTTGAGATTTCCTATTGAGTTGTCTTGTCTAGCTAAATATGACAAATTTTCCTTTCATTATTGCATCTTGTTTTGTCATTTTTGGCTGTCATAACTTGGAGACCTGCCTGTTTCTGTTGAGGAAAAGGAAGAGGAGTGGATCTGGAGAGGGAACATGGGGGTGGAGCTAAGAATAGAGGGAGGGGGAAACCACGGTTGTGATGTATTGTATAAGAGAACCCATTTTCAACAAAAAAAGAACAAAAGATTGACACATTCTGTTCTCTTCATTTGTATGTGTGTGAGCATGTGTGTGTGTGTGCACAGGCATGTGCATATGCAGTATACAAGTGGAGACTAGGTGACAATCTCCAGTGTAGGAGGTCCTAATGTTGCACCTTATTTAAGACAAGGGCTCTTGCTTATTGCTATAACAAGTGACCTGCTCCACAAGTTTCTGGGAGTCTCCAGGCTGTGCCACCCATCTTGCCATAGGGGTGCTGGGATTAGAGGTGTGAATTGTCATGTCTAGATATCCTGGGCTTGGGAACCATGCTTTCAGAGTATGTGCATGCTTTACACACTGAACCATGTCATCAGCCCCACGTTATGTTTTACAACTTTAAAAAATAATCTCTCCATTTGCTGGACCACACACAAAAGTGCTTTAGAAAAAGCAAGTACTTTTAGCTGTCCTCTGAACTACATCCCTTCAGGCATAAATGGAATAGATCAGCCATTTAATTCCATTAGATCCTTCTCACCTCTTCATATTTAAGAGGAAATGGAGTAAGAAGTTAGACACCCTTATTTATTTTTTCAGGATTTTCCCACATACCGGTTGATACCTTTTCTTTCTACTCAGTATATAACTTTGCTTCCACACAGAGACCACTTGGGGCTGATACACAAGTCATGGGCGGAAGAACGGGAGTGTGAGCAAATATCTTTCTAAGGGGAGTTGGTACACTTTCCACTCAAATATGCTTTCTTGGAGGGTGACTTATATGCAAACACCATTCTTAATTTTTACTTAGAGTCATATGCCATTATTAAATGAGGTCCAAGGAACTGTGTCCTTGTTCCATTTAGAATATTAAAAAGTGAAAATAAACCCTAAACTTTGAATATAGCGAATGCGTTTGTAGGTATGTGGAGTATCTGGTGCTCTTGAGACAGAGTCTGAATATTGTCTACTGAATATCTTCTACTACATCTAAATATTGTTAACTCTGCTCAGAGGACAAGTGTGGGTCATCGTGTGGATGCTGAGAACCAAACCCAGGTCCTTAGTAAGAGCAGCAACAAGTGTTCCTATCCACTGAACCATCTCTCCAGCTAAGACCTCAGTTAACATCTGACTCAGTCACACTCAAAGCAAAGCCTACAGAGCATTCCTAGATGAGAAAAGGCTGGAAGGATGGAAAGCTTCAGACACAAACAGAGGGCATTGTAAGTGGAGCCGAAGAACACATGACCCACTTTAAGCAGACGCTGAGTACAAACATCTTTTTGTTTTTGTTTTTTTGTTTGTTTTTCAAATGATTTAGATTTAATCATTGGAAGAAAACTAAATAGAAAGCTTACAACAGAGAAGAGATATATGTCAGTGCTTTTTGCAAACTGAAATGGGACAGACTGGGGACTACCCCTCAACTTGATCCTTTGCAAACAAAGATGTCCATAATGTTCCTGGAACTCTGCCTCAGGAAATGGGGAGCAGTTCTGGCTCAGAACTGTTGGTTCTGCTTGTTGAAGTCACCTTGCTCACCACTCACTCCTGGCCAGCATCTGAAGCACTGCTTTGCTGGCTCATCACCCTTCTTCTTGTGGCCAGAGACAATGTCATCAATCCGCAGAAGCAGAACTTCAGTATTCACTGCTGTTTTGTCTTCACAACCAATGGCTCCCATATACCCAGCTCTTTTATGTCCACCAAGGTACCAGTTTCACCATTCATACCCCAGGTCTCACAGTTATCCTGTGTGTGCTTGGCCTGAAGGGAGGTAAGTAGATGAAAGGTACTGGCCTCACAGTTCTGGATCAAAGTACGAGAGATGAACTCTAAAGCTTGGGCCACAGCTCTATATAGCCATTGTCCCACAACAGTCATGGCCTTACATTTTTCTGTCAAGGCATTGGCCACAGCCATCTCCAAGGCTTCACCACCAGGCACCAATTGACGGTCCAGGAGAACATTTTGGCACACTTGCATGGCATCTTGGAGGTTGTGTTCTACTTCCTACAGAATCTCCTTGCTGGTTCCTCTAAGAAGAATGGTGCAGGCCTTTTGGTCTTTGCACTCAGTGATGAAAGTGAAGTACTCATCTCCAATCCTCTTGATTTCCAATAGGCCTGCACCTGTACCAACATCTTCTCTCAGCTCCTTTGGTTAGCTGACTATCCATACCCCACAGGCTCTAGCAATGCGATTATTGTCTGTCTTCCTGGACTTTGCGAATAGCTCTGACATTGGCCTGCATGAGGTAGTGGTGTGATGATCACGTCGGGCTTCAGCTGGATAATGTCCTCACACAACTGCTGGATGTATTCTTCCATTTGCAGGATTCGGGTAAATCCTCCTCTCATGTAATCTCAATGTCAGTCTGGCTTTCTCCTTTCTTGTACTCCAGAGAAGAATCCAGTAGCACAATTAGAGGGTTCTTGATAATAGCGGCACGTTTGTGGATGGGTCATACCCTTGTTAATCACGACTCCACTTTAAACACACAAGTCTTCATGGATGCCCCCATGAATCTTTTCCACACTTGCATACTTCTTGAAGTCAATTTCCTTTCAGCCAGGCTCTTCAAACTGTACCATCTTGATAGCATTCAGGGCAATATTGCAAGTCAAAGAGAACCACTGATTAATGACGTTTATAGTAATAGAGCTATCGATGATGTTCAGCATCATATCACAGTTATTGACATTAACAGGGGTACTGAATTTCTTCAGAGTGCTCATCATATCATCCAGTGCCATGTGGTAAAGCACTGATCACCACTGTTGGGTGGTGCATCTGCTGCTCTAGAAAATGCTCAGCCACAGACAGCATTTCTTTTGCAAGAATAATTACTGATGTGGTCTCATCTCCAAAATCTTCATCCTGGATCCTGCTAGTTTCAATCATGGACTTGGCTACTGGATGTTGGACTTGAATAATGGCAATGCCATCATTGATCCTACAATGTCTTCCATTGGATCCAAAAGCATCTTCATCATAGAGTTCCAGATTAAACTTTTCTTCCAGATTCATGCTTTGTATTCTGACTGAGCACGAGCATATCATGGCAGCACGATGAGAGCCCGGTACCCAGAGCTAGGGGAACTGGCAGCACCGTTTTAGTGCAAGATCTTAACCATTATCAGACAGAAGTGTGGATTGGGCTAGCCACTCTAGTGGAGAGTTGGGGCTGTCTAACTCTAGTGGCAAGCAAGGCAATCATCTGACATTTTCCAAATATAAAGCCAGGGGAATTACAGACCTTCAGAAGTATAAGAAGAAAGTTCCCTCTCAATACTCATGTGTCCGTAAGCACATACTTTTTCTTTTCTGGAAAGCCATGTATCTTTAGGAAGGGCTTATCTCAGGGTACTCACTCAGGCATACACTTCATAACTACAAGTGTAAAATAGGGTACAATGATATTAAAAACATTTTATTAATGAAGTATATTTTATTGATATGGTAAACCATAGTAGTTCTGTGGCTACTAAAATGAGGCTGACAGTAAAAGTTAAAATATCATGAAATATTTCATATTTGAAATTTAATGTACAAAATAGTGAAAACATATGCTAAAAGCTGATTATTGTTTATCTGTAGGAGATGACTCTATGAGTATAGTCCTGAAGTTTTCATTCATTATACATGGAATAATCTAATTTTTCATCACAAACATGTAAGGATCTTATTAGTTAAGAACAATTTTTAAAAAAGAAAATGGTTATGTCAGTGATGATGATGGGCCTAGCTGTGTCCAAAATCAGAGAACAAGGAAAATGCGGACTTTGTAGACTGCACTTCCCAGCACCCAAGTCTGAGATTTTGGGGAGTCTGAAGTACATTTCTTTTAAAGTAAATGTTTCCCACTTTAACTTTTCTCATTTTGACCCTGTGCTATTCATCACAGCCTTCAAATAAGTTAAGATTGAAGATTTATGGATTTGTTATCTACTCTTTAGTTACAAGAGCAACAGGATGCCAAAAAGGAAGATTTTTCCTTGGCCAAGTTCCTAACAACTCAATGTGTTTGGGGAAAACAAATTGTACCTGCTTTAAGTGACCTGATCATCCCCATGGTTTACATGGTAATATGGCACCAAGAGTCTAAATCATCCCCACAGTTTACATAATAATGTAGGACTAGGAGTCCTCATCATCACCTCTGTTTGCATAATAATACCGCACCAGGAGTCTCCATCATCACCACTGTGTATGTGGTAATGTGGCACCAAGGAGGTTTGAGCCATTGACTAGGGAGAATGGGTGACCAGTTCTTACTAGAGTAGAAGATTCTTGGAGAATATCAGAGCAGATATATGTCTTTTAGTTACTTTTCTTGAGTAAACAATATTTGATGTTGTAAAGGGGAAAGAATGGTTCAGCTAATGAGATTAGGAATGAGGAGAAACCTTAGAGAAATGGAGAAATGAGGTTAGCAAGCTAAAGTAGGACACCAACAGTTTTAGATCCAGACTCACTATATTGTCATTCTATTTCAAAGTCAGCTGTGAATTTTTAAATTCATTTCAATAATTTAAGTCCTTACAATTCTTCCCCATTTTTTCCTATAATGCCGTCCATTGTTTGCTACCTAGTGGAGCTTAAAGCTGATGCTGTTTTACCATTCTAGGTAATATAAGTCACCTTCTGGAACCACTAATTAAAATTGTGTGAACTATGATCATACTTCTTTTCCTAGATATACAGTAACATTCCAGAAACCCCAAGGTAAAATATGCCTTCATTCAAGGATATTGTATTAGACCTTTGTGCTAAAAGCTGGATAGATTTGTGTGATAAGCATCAAAATGGCGATCTGAGTGTATGTGTATGTGTATGAGTGAGTGTGTGTGTGTGTGATTGTGAGTGCGTGTGTATGTGTATAAGTGAGTGTGTGTGTGTTTGTGTGTGTGTGTGTGTGTGTGTGTGTGTGTGTGTGTGTGTGTGTGTGTACTCTGTTTTCTTTCCAGATCCTCCTCTTTTCTTTGGACTGGCAATATAAGCATCATGTAGACAGGCAGAGGATGCATGCACCTTTAGATATATTCTTTTCATACTCTGTGGCTTAATTAAATACTCTGCCATGTCTTTTATCTTAAGGAGGGTCCTCACTCCATTGGCTTTGGCACTGACTATGACTCAGAAAATAAGTTGAACTAAAACATTCAAGTCAAGAAGGACCAGAGAGCACAGCTCACTAGGACTCACCACAGCTCACAAAGTTTCACCCTGAGTCCCAGGGGAACCAGGTGTATCCTAGATTTGCTTATATGGTGTCACTGTCTGCTCTATTCCTTGGACACACAACTTTTTCAGAAATCTCTTTGGATGAGAGGACACTGACTGGAATTTCTGTGGTAAATCCAGACTTTCTGACAGGACCCTTTAAGAAAAATGTAGGTAACACAGACATTCAGTAGTTGTACAAGGAAATGGCTGCAAGAACTAGAGTGATACACAATTCTGTGGGTAATAAGACTTGTGATTATAGAGATTCTTTCACATTGACTTAAAAAGAAACTGGGTAATTTATAAAAGACCAATGTGGCCTCAAAATGTCATTTGAATCTTTCAGAAATGTGTGTGCAATGTCATAAAGAATCTAAGCTACACCTAGAGACTACCTGAAATGCCCATAGCAATGCCCCCTTGATGATTCCTCTCAGAACACAACAGCCTTCACTTTGAGTGAACTGAAAGAATTTCCCAGAAGATTGCTGGGGACCAATCCATATGGACACTGCCCTCCTTTTTAGACACCAGCTGTCACTTCTGATAGCTCTTCAGGATGTGACTTCTGGAGCCCTAAAGGAAAATCACCTGAAGTAACAATTTTGTTATTAAGTTACTTGGGGAAACACTACACAGAAAATGTCAAGTTAGTAATGTCAAGGAAAGTGGTGATGAGAAAAATAATACGTAAATTTGTCTGTTCTCTAGGAGAAAGCAGTATATGAGGTACTTGAGGTCACAGATTAAGATTTTTCTCTGCAGAGTAAAACTAACATGAGAACACAAGCACTGAGCAGGATCTAACATTATTCTTTCCTCTACAAGTATGGGTTGTGAGACCATCACAGTACAAAGACATGGTGCCCAGGAAGGCAAAACCAAGGCAGGGTGCAAGTGCTAAAAAGAAAATTCCAGAACTCAGCATAAAATACATTGAATAATGCTCGACACCCAATGTATTTATGCCACCTCCTTCAGGAGCCATGCCCTGTCTTCCATTGGCTCCTTACTGCCTCTCTAACATGTCCGTGAACATAGATCTACCAGTGTGATGTTTTCTACAGGTCTATAAAGCTAGATGTTAGTTTGCACTCCTCTTCTCTGTCATGTGACATGACACTGTCAAGAACAGTTACTACTGTCATGGAGTATAGATGTTCTGCTTCAGAAAGAAGGTCAGTATAAAATAGGGAAGGCCCTGTGATAAGAGCCCCAGAGAAAAATGGTCCAAATAAGTTTATGATAAACCAAGGGATCCATAGAGGGTAGTTAGAGATACGAACAATAGTCTGTCCCCTTCAGAGTCTCTGAAGCGCATATCTGAAGCTGGAGGACAGCCATTCAACTTTTTGCTGAATCTAGTTTTGAGCCACCACAATAAACAAAGTGACCTTATAAAGGAGAAAGCTGGAGTGTGGTATGAAGATGCATAAAGAAAATGAAAAGCATGGAGTAGAGCCTACTTATATGCTGTCTCCTATGACACCCTTCAGTCCTATTAGGCTCACCCTTCACATATGACTCTGCTGCTTCACTCCCACCCTGTCCTTGAGCTCTGGCATATTCATTGTGCATTGTGTGTCATATTCACAGGGGGGGGTGTTCTTCTAAATTTGCAAAGCATCACCCATGGTGAGTTACCACTAAGATGGTAAATTTATTGTCTGAATTTGTTGCAAATGCAATAAATTGTTAGTCACTTTAGCAATGGTTTCTATAGAGTTCAGTTATTTTGGAATCAAAGTTTACTCTGCTGCTCAAATATGTAGCTGATGAGCAATCGCTGACTTCATCATTGCCGTCTAATGGCACAGTCAATGCTTGTATCCTTGCGCCATTAATGACATATTTATTATAACAAAAAGAATGGTTGCTTGATATAGGAAGTGTTCTTCTGGATGTGTGTTCTTCAGATGGTTTGTAATCTGTTGCACTTTACTTTCAATGACCATCCACAAGTATTTGAAGGAAGTTGCATGTTTTGGGTGGTACCCATCAAGACATAGATGTGAATTCCAGGGAGAACTCAAGGCTGCATGAATCACTTCTTGATGCTCTTGCAAGCTCAGGAGTGTTCGGGGAAGAGTAGCCATTTTGTAACTAAATATAAATTACAATGCCAGTATGTGTAGCTCTGTGATTTGAAATGACATTCTATTAAAGGAGCTCCTGACATAAACAGAATTGAATAGTAATGGGAGAATTAAACAAGAATTATGCTTGGCTGGTAACCTTGAGCCTAACCATCTTGAAGAAAAGCACAGCTATCTCTTTCTTTCCATTTATTTTTACATCATGATCTATTCACTGTAGTAACAACTTTGGGAATTGCAATTTTATAAATCAGCACCACTTTTTGCTATCTAGTTTGTTTACTATCGTCAGCTAAGACTTTGTCAATGATGACCCCTTCAATCCTAGGCAGGGTCAATCTAGCCATGTGTTGCCTCCATGCTAACATGCTTCCTGAGAAATGATGAAGGTTACAGAGAACTCAAAACCAGCATGGAAAATATATTACATGTAAGCCCTTTTATAAATGGCAATCTGAGCACTTGATTAAAATTTAGGCAAATCATGTATGTGGGGATGGGGTAGGGAGGAAATCTTAGCACCAGGGTTGTTTCCACAAAATGATTGTTGGTATATAGCTACCAGAAAGATAGATGGACTCTTAGTCAATTTTATAACTGTTTCTAACCTCTTGACACCATACCTCCCTGAATCCTACACCTGAAGTTTATGTCACTGGTCCTTGTGGCCAATGCTTGCAAATATTAATTCAACAGAGTACATCCTATGTTCCTTTAGGAAGTAGAGTCAACATGACTAGGACACGAAGTGAATACACAGGGATCAGAGATACCTCTGGAATAGCAATTTCCTTCTAATGAGGAAGTCAAGATGCTGATCAGATGCCTTGGATGGCTAGGATGTCACAATCAGGAGAAATGAGCCTTTCCTGGATCCTCAGTTAGCAGTCTTTGCTAACAAGAAGTGTTCTGTTTGGCAAATACACTCTCTGACCAAAGCAAAGAATCTATGAGAAGTCAGTGAACTGAAGCATAGGTAAACAGTGCCATTGTAGCCATTTATGCAGAAGCCAGTGGCTGCTAGCACATTATGGGGGAGAGTTGTGTTCCTGGCTTGCTCTTCCAGGTAAAGCAATGAATAACCAGAGCAAGTGACTGACAAAGAGAATGACAGTCAAGCACATGCCTTGTGCTTGCTTTTCAGAACTGAGTGCTTCATAGAAGTTGTACTACTCCCTGGCTTTCATACCTTCACAACCCCAGGGACACCAACGGCTGGTGTTCTTGTGAAATATGAAGTGGAAATCTTTTCAGATGAAATGTTTGAAGCCGTGCTATTACTAATGCTGTGTCTAGCAGCTGCCTTTATTTATTCATAAATATAGTTCAAACACTTTCCTTGTCAAAGGAGAGAATTTTCTTTTACTATAAAAAGGTAATTAGTTCAAGCTGGATAAACTTAATGGTGCATTTTGCCATGTGGGAAGAGCAACAAAAACACTGGAATAGAATTCTATAAAGAAATAATATCAAAATATGAAGCAAAATATGTACTTAAATGTTATTTTGATCTCTTGAATAAGACACAATTTTCCACCCCCAAGTATTAAACTTGTTTATTTAAAAAGAAATACAAGTGGTAGTAGGGCATAAACACATGCACAGCCAGGTAGTTTTTTGCTGGATTATTTTTTTTACATATCACTGAAAAAAGTCAAATATTTCCAAGGCTGTTTCTCTTTAAAGCAGTGCCTAAGAGAGGCAAACACACTCACCAAATAAAATAATGTAGATGAAAGTGCTCTGTGAACTTTAAAGAGTCGTACATATATGAAAAGCTATTATTGGCATCTGCCTGGTGCATCCCGAGAGGAGGGCTTAGATACACATTGGGAGCTTGACTGTATTAATTCATCTCAGGAAATGAACTTGGCTGAAGACCAATGATCTTTGAGTCCTTTGAAAAGGATGGTGCCTGCCGTATAGAACCATCATGGCTCTGAAAACCTCATTTCTCCTGTAGGCTCTTTACTGTCACATACTGAGAGATTACTTTTATTCTTCCTTGGCCTCCCTTTAAGCTCATCACATTCTATTTACGCTAAGCCTTGCTGTAGCTGTCCTCAATGTTATGCACTGCTAATTCCACTTCAGACATTCGCTCTCTACCAGGCACACCTCACCTCTTCCTGCTTCTCATTTCAACAGTTCCTAGGTGCCACTCCATTGGACTTCCTCTGCTTGATTTATCTTGATGAGAATAATTAGCTTCCCTTATCCCAAACAATTTTCGGTGAAATGTAATTTAGAAAATCTTCCTTTCACAAAGCCTTCTTTGTCCCAAGATTTTTCCACAGACATTTTCTGACTCTGTAGAGACCAGTGCTCCACTTGTACAGATAGATGTCCCTGTGGCTTGGAAGACCCACATGCTGGGTATAGGACTGTCACATTATTGTTGTCCATTCAGTGTTTCAAGGAATCATCAAATGATAGAGATGTCACTCTCAGACCGCTATGAATTTTATGGATCTGATATTTATCATAAGGAGGCAGTGACTTTAATTTCATTTTTCAAAATAAGAATAGTACACCTAATTGTTTTATGTTAATATATGACTCTTCTTTCTCTAGGACAGAAGTCACTAGTGCAGCCTACAGAGCCAGTTAACTCTTCCATTGCCACACTTTCCTTTCCATCCTTCCCCATCCTGGACATTCTGGATTTTCTTTTGCCCTAAGAACATCCCTGTCCTCTGGCTGAAGTGTTGTCTGTCACTTTTTCAACTACTGTAACCCAATCCCTATTCACTGACAGCTCAGTTCACCTGTCCCTTTTCTCCAACAGGTTCTCTTTGAACAAACACCTTGAATGAAGCTGATCTTCCTTGATGTCTTTCATAGACTTGATGGAGGCTAAATAAGACCTCGGATGATGGGTTTGATAATGAGATGCTTCTGCCGGTTACAAACCTCCTGAAGGCTAACACTGTGTCTTTCTTACAGCTTCTGTCACAACGCTCACATGGAGTAGAGCTCCAATATCTAAGGTTCCCATATGACTGACATGGTGAATTCTTAATGAAAAGACGTGATCACGACGATGAAGGTAAATGATTTGGGAAGGGATCTGCATTCCATGATAGTAAAAAAAAAAAATAGTAAAAAAAAAAAAAAAAAACTGACATTATTCTCCAAAGGCTAAATGTAGCAGTTTTCAAATCTTTTTCTACGATATAACCATCTCCTCAGTTCCTTTAATTCCTGTTTCAAAACTCAGGGTTGAAGAAGTAAATTATAGGGCAAAAACATGTCTCTCTTTCATTCTATTTTCTTCTGTTTTGTCAGGTAGAGCACACAATTAGGACCAAGGGACTCTTCATACAGCTAAACACCTTAAATAACACATTCCTTAGGGAGAACACAATTCAGTCACTAGACACATTCAGATTCAACCAAATCTCCTTGGAAACATAATTTCCTCTGGGCAAAATATTTATCCATTGCAGGCATATGTTGAGCGTGATTTGCCTATGAGCTCAAATGGCTTCAGTCATGGTAGGAAGTCACAGAAGAAAAGGAAGAGGAATACACTCTCCAGGATTTCTTTTTGTTTAGGGACAGAAAGGAGGGAACAATTACATTACTTGATTTTCATTTTACGTATGTTGGTTTGATTTTACAAGTTATTGAATTTGATGGCCATAAACTACAACATCACAACATGTAATTCCCTCTTTACAACTACAGCAACAACAGTAGAAGCAGGTAATTCTATTGATTCACGCATCCCAGATAAAGAATGAGATTATAAAAAACTAGACTTGTAATTGGGTTATAAAATTCTCTTGGCTCACAAATTACTTATTAGTTCTGCTTGTGTTTCCATGTCCCCACCTCATAGTTCTTTTACTTTATTTCCAGAGAGAATGTGCAGATAATATTATCTCATACATCTTTTGTTTACTTGAAATAATAATAAAAAGCAAGAACATATCTGTCAATAGGATGTTGGTCTATCAATCTCATTTTTATTTGGCTTACCTTGTTTATTTGCTATTAAGTATATGATTTTGTACTTCTTTCACTATAGGTAATATATGGCAAATATTTTCAGCAATTAGGGCAGTAGGTGAGATGTAAACACATTATCCTACAGGAAAAGTAACGATGGCTGACCAATGGAAGAGTGTGGGAAGTGTGGACGGTGAGACAGAGGTAAAGGATGGCTTCAAGAGCAGGAACATGAGAAACTAAGTATAGATGGTGGTGCATGGTTAACTAGATAATGGATGTTGATGAGCATGTCATCTCTTGTGGCATCTTAAAGGACTGTAAGAAGTATAGACTTGAGTTTTCTAAAACCAGCTGTGTCCTGTGATGTTTCAGAGGCAGTGACTCTACCGAATGTTAAAGCCCATCTGTATTTTTTATACAGGGCAAGTGGGTTGCTAGTCTCTATAAAATACCATCAGTCATATGACTGGCGTTTTGATCTCCCTTTCCTCAGACAAATAAATACTGGAGAAGTACCAACTTCTCTTTACAATTAGACGGGAAAATTAAAGCTTAAAATGATACATTTTCCTACTTGTTAGCAATAGAAATTCTAGAAAGCTTAATAATTTTTAGACAGTATACTGAAAATACAGGTAACAATGATAGAGATTTATTATGAGTTATTTTTAAGTTGCATGTGAGTGTTGAATGCATGTTGGTGTACATGTGTGTGGACATTGAATGCATGGACATTCTTCTCTACCACCCCCTCCACATTCTCTCTTTATTTTCATTTTTTTAAATTTTCTTTTTATTTATTCTTTGTGTATTTCACATCATGAATCTTGATTCCAAGTATTTCCTGTCCTGTTATATACTCCTTCTGCCATTGTAACACCCCCAAAATAAAATAAAATTTAAGAGAAAAAAAGAAAAAACAAGAAAATAGGAAAAAGCTAGTCATGGAAGCCATACTGTGACACAGTACATTGCACAGTACACTCTTTTGTCCACATATAATTGGGTGCAAGTGTTCATTGCAAAGAGTCATTGGTCTGGTCAAGGCCTCTGGTTTCTGCTACACTAGTGATGCTGGACCCTCACTGGGACTCCTCTTGGCTATCCTATTGCCCTGTGTTGTGGAGATCCTGCAACTTTTGGGTCTACAGGACCAGCCCCTTCACATACTTCAGCAGGTCATAGATGGGGTGGATGTTGGGATGGACCAACCCATAGCCCTGGTCCTGGGACTGGGTAGTTGCAGGGCTGGTCAGCCTGCCAGCTTTCCACTTTTCTCATCACCAGAGTGGGCTCTCCAGCAATGCCCCAGCAAGTTAACCACTTGCTGCAATGAGCAAGGGGGTAGGCCAGTTCTGTTTTCATACCCTTAGAGTTTGCTCTCCTACAGCTGGACCATCAGGGCTCTATTGTGTTGCCCAGGCAAGGTACAGGGGTCACTCTCCCAAGTGCTGCATCTGGTGAGGGGCAGGGGCAGCTCTCTGTAACACTCTTAATACCTCAGAGCCAGCTATCCCACCCATCACAGGCAGAAAGGGTAGGGTGTAGGGCATTTCTCCCTGTCCATACTGCCATATGGCAGATGAGGGGCGGAGCCAGATTTCCAACATGCACATTCTCAGGGTCAGTTCATCCATACACCTGTCAATAGGGTCATCTCTACTATCCTTCCCAAGCCAGGCGCAGGGTCCACTTTCCCAAGTGCTACAGCTGGTAAGGGGAGGGTCAGCTCCCTCACCCACTGCCCACCCCAGTTGGTAGAGGCAAGGGGGCTCTAGATTCTCTTAAGAGTCTACTACACTGAGCCTGGAGCTCAGCTGGTGTTCAGCAAGCCCCAGTAATCCTGATCCTCCACACAGTGCAGGGTAGGCATGGTCAGAGCCAACTTCCCAAGGATGCCAGGGATGCAAACTTCTGTCCCCTTGCATGCTCAGGAAATATTCTTACCCCAAGCCATCTCCCCAGAACTCATGAACAGTTGCATTTTTGTCAAACCAAATGGAGTCCAAAAACCAGCCCTTTAAAAAATTCAACAAGTTTAGCTTTAAAATTTGCAAGAATAAAATAGCACTATTTGTGGAAAAGTGAAATACTAATGTAAACATCAGTTTTCCGTGTACCTTTGTGCTTTCCTTGACGGACAATCACCCTCAAACAAACAAATACCCTTGATTTTCTATCACAGATCAATTAAAGAGTGGGGAGATGCCTTAGTTGGGAAAGTGTTTGTCACATAAGCATGATAATTTGGGTTCACATCATCAGCACCTATGTAAAATGTTGGGGATAAGGCAAGTGCCTGTAACCCCACTTCTGTGGGGGTAAAGACAGGAGACCTCTGGGTTCACTGACCAGTTAGTCTGACTGAACTACTGAGTTCCTGGGCAAGGAAGAGACAAAGCCTTAAACACAAAACAAACATGGTAGAAAATAATGAGTAAGGCACCCACCCAAGGTCAACGTCTAGCCATCACACATCACATTCTTGCACATGCATGTACTGCCTTACACACACAGGCAAACACGTATACACACAAATGTCACATACAGCCAAACACAAACTAATAAAATAGAGATAAAGTAAGAGTTAAAGCTCAATTCGATAAAACATATAAACAACTTTATTCCACATCTTCTGTTATATTACAAATATGTACAAGTGCAGTAATAAATTAAAAACCAATCTGAGAAGAGCTCCTTTTATCCCGTCATCTCTGAGAGTTCATCTGATCCAAGAGGCTCATGGGCTTCCACTTAGGCAGCTTTGTTTTCCCAGCAGATCTCAAACACACAGAACTGTGCTGCCTCCGCACAGCAGAGGTGTGCGAATAACAGAAACCCAGAAGAGGATCAACCGCAGTCAAGAAGTGTTGATGAACATTTGTACAATCCGTATAAAACTCTGCAAAAATTCCTTGATGTCTTTCTCCTCCAGTTCCTCACACTCCTTGCAGCCATATTCTGTTATATTCTGCAATCAAGAAGGAAGAATGCATTTCTTTGTTGGAGTTATTATATTATTTGAAACACATGGTGGGGTCTTCAGACACGACAACATTGGCAAACCAATATCATGTTAAAAACAACTGTGAGAAAGAATCAAAGACTTGATAAGGATTGGTTTTACCTACATTGTGTTAAGATCTTTGCAAATGCACGGGTCATGCATGTTAGACTGTGTTCTTCCAGCTTAATGCCCATCAATGGATTCTTTATTTCTCTCTTGAAGCCCCTACTTCTCTAATGTTCCATGGCCTCTGTGACATGTCTTTACCTATTTCATCTTTCCATGGCCTGGAATGCCATATCCTTAAGACACCAAGAGAGTACTTGCCATATACGTATACATATACATATACATATACATACATATGCATATCATAGACTTTTAACATTTTTACACTATTGTTGTCTAACCATTCCTGGGAAGCATAACCATATACTTTTGTTTCCCAGCATTAAGCACAAGGCCTGGCACACATTAGCTACCTGAATGTTATTGGTTAATTTGAACCACTTAGGCAAATTTCATAAATATAGGTTCAGGGACAACTAGACTATTGTAAGTGCAGCAGTCATGAATAAACATTTTCTTTTCGAGATCTTCTGAACTATGAAGACTGTGCCAGCAAAAATTAAAATTAGGTTTCACATCCATTAGGTGTTTGGAATTCAGATTCTCCAGTATATATCAGATATACACTGTTTGCCAGACATTGTCATAATGCTTACACTGCTCTCTACTTGGTCCTGAAAACAATGTCAGAGAGGAAAGCAAAGCTCCTAAATGACCCATCCCCACTGACACAGTAAACTGAAATTCTACATGGATCTCCCAACCATGCAGTCCTGTTAATTTTTCTAGTACTTATGCCAAACTGTCACATTGGAGTGGCACCAGCAGGCAGCCTAAAGCTCTGCATTGACACTGTCATGAGTTATTTGTTGACCTTCTTACCATTAATAAATGGCAATAACATGTCACAGAAGTAATTTAACCATGAATAGATTCGCTTGCCAAGTATCCCGAATGATTACCTGTAAGAACTGTATGTTCTGGGAATCGTGATAAAACATTCAAAAAACCCTAGGGTGAATATGCTCTGAAGCTCACTTTCTAATGGTGACAAATAGACAATGATTGCTACTGAATCTAGGACATGATTTTCAGAGTGTGAGACATGTAGAGAAAAGAATGGGGAGAGATGATGTGGGGAAAGCAAGGCGAATGTAAATAGCCGACATCAATAAGAAGGTGGCATCTGAGCAGGCACAAAAGGCAGCCCAGCATGTGGGAGAAGCCAAAGCATCTCAAGGTCATTGGTCTCCCTGTTGTGTCCACCTAAAGACACTCCCTGAGTGTCACAGACACGCATTCCCTGACCTTTGTGTAAACATCCCAGTTTAATGGCTAACTGCTCCTTCCCTGGTTCCCCCATACACACATGCCCCCTCTGGTGCTACTGGGATTAATGACTAACTGGCTGGTTCACTCATTCACTGACTGGCTAATTCACTTCCCTCCTTCCTTTATAATAGGGACTACAGAGGCTTTAACACAGTATGCTGAAGTACTTATTACATGAAATTTTTACTGTGCCTCCTCTGGTGACATAATTCCTTTGTTTCTACATTGTTTTTCACCCCATGGTTGTGCTTTGAGGCAAACTTAATATGAGGCACAATTAATTCCATGCACTTCAGGGCATTTGCGAAGCTCATCCCTCGGTCGACCACAGGAGTCACTAGTATGTGCTTTCTTGTAACCCTCTCCTGCTCATGCTGTCTGTGATGTTCCAAACAATACTTGACTCTTTGACAGTTCTGGATATTATAATTTTCATTACTTACATTTTGGAAGGTGATAAGACAGAAGCTGGGGTAGAACCACTAGCTACCCAAGTTGGGAGGTGTGATTAGCACATCAGCATTCAAACAGAAACAAGGACAGCTAGTGGATCAGCATTATCCCTGGTGTAAGAAAGGACTTTGGGAACCCATTCCACATCCACTGAGAGAGAGATGCTCTCTCAGCCTGAACACATAGGGGTGGGGCTAGGCCCTGCCCAGGATGATATGACAGACTTTGGGGATCCCCCATGGAGGACCTTAGCCTCCCTGGGGAGCAGAGGGGGGATGGGATGGGAGGTTGGTGGGGGTAGGGGAAGAGGGGAGAGGGAGGGAGAAGGAATTGACATGTGAAGCAGGCTTGTTTCTAATTTGAACTAATAAAAATATAATTTCTTGGAGGAATAAAAAAGAAAAGAGATTCGTCTTGGTTTTTGAGGACTCAGTTCCTTATCAATCTAAAGCATAAAGAGCAGTGTGTGACAGCCACTAAGGACTAACCCAATAAATGCGAGCTATCATCTCTGATGTTCAACACTTGATTACATTAATGTCTATCCAGAGCACCTATGCACTTGCTTGCCTTTCCAATATGCTTCTCGTGCTGAAGCACACTGGCTATTCAGAAATGCCTGTTTGCCAAGGGAATCAGTGAGCTTAGGATGCTGTGCATACAAGCTCTGGTACCACTTTTGAATGTCACTCCAATGGAATGGAATTCTTTCTTGTGGTCCCCATAGGAGAACCTGCTAATGTATGAATGCCTAACCCCAAGCAAGCACAAGCCGTCAGATGCAGCTCACTACAGCTATTGGATCACTCACCTTGTTAGAAGACAGACTGCTGTTTGCTAGGAAGATCACGTTTCTTACTGTTTCACTTAGACGCTCATTACTGTACTCGTGTAAAATAACTCGTAATTCCAGCAGAAAGCAATTCATTGCAGTAACTTTGCAACTGGGCTAAAAATAGGAGTTGCAAGGAGCCCATTTAAAACAAACAAACAAAACTTCTCATTCTTCATTTTCACATTGATGAGACTTTGATTTAAAAAAATCAGTCTCATCTAGTTATCTTACAAAGAAATGTAATATCCATCCTACTTAGTTTTAACTGTCAACTTGACACAACTTAGAAGATAGTCTTAATGAGGAATTTTCTCTCAGGTTAACCTGTAGGCATGTCCCTAAAGGCTTGTCTTTATTGTTAATTCATGGAGGAAGACCCAAACGACTGTGGGTGGCGCCATTCCCTAGGCAGCAAGGTCCGGAGGGGTATAACAGTGAAGAGAGCTAGCTTATAGGAAGCAAGCAAAAGAATTCCTGCAATTCTCCCGTCTCTGTTCTCGTATGGTAATTGGATGCTTTATGTTTCCTGACCTGACTTCCCATAGTTATGGACTCTAACTTGGAGTTGTAAGCCATATAAAGACTTGCTTCCCCAAATAGTTTTCTGTCTGTGTACTCCTAAGGGATTTTATTTATAAAGGAAGTGACTTTTTTCCCATTTGGTTTTGAAATCAAAACTAAAACCAATAACAATGAAGAAAGGTGGCACTATTGTACAGAAGGAAATGTGTGTTAAAGGCCACCATTCGTCACTGAGCATGCCTCTTCCATTCTGTGGGTGATACAGCAGTCTGGAAGTGACAGGGCATTTGTAAAAACAATTAGGGTCAGACTGTATGTTCACATTTGAAGGAGTGATAACTGCCAGTCATACTATCCCTACAATTCCAAGCAGAAAGAATTCCAAGAAACTCATGGTAAAAATCAAAGCAAAATAGTGCCTGCTTATGGGGTGGCCAAACCGGAAAGGGATGGTGAACAGCAGGAAAACATACTTCTTATAACAGTTACTAAACATCAAAAATACATAAATAAATAAAAAGAACAAAAGAAAGGAAAACATTTAATTAGATTCAACAGTGATTCAAATTAGGACCTGCCTCAATCTAATCTATATTCAAAATAGTGGAGTGTTTTCTGATTAGGAAAAAAAAAATAAAACAGAAAATACATTAAGATCAGGAGGGTGGTCTCTAGAGCTCACCCATGTGTTTGGTGAACATCTAGTTGTCTGAGTTTCAGACTCCAACATCTACTTAAGACTCTAAAAGTGGGGCACACAAACCTTCCATCTCAGAGAAGTTGCACTTGACAGTTTAGAGCCCACAGCAGGCAGTTTGGTTTTGGTTCTAGTTTCGTTTCTGTCATTGTCACTGTGATAAAATTCTCTGACAAAGAGCAACTTCAGGGAGAAAGGATGTCTTTTTTTGCTCACAATTCCAGGTTCCAGTCCATCATAGCATCAAAGGTAAGGCATGAGGGACTTTTAAGACAGCTGCTCAGATCCACAGTTCCGAGCAGCAGAGACACTGCAGAATGCCCAGCTAGCCTTCTCTTCTCACAGTCCAGGCTTCAGCTTGTGAAGTGGTGCTGCCTCCATTTGGAGTGTATCTTCCCACCACAGTCACCCAGATTAAGAAAAATACCCTGCAGACACAGCCTCAGGCAAAAACTCATTGACATGCTTACCAGTCTATTTTAAACTGTGACACTATTAACAATTTAAACTGAATTAATGTTCACATTTTCCAAGCAGTGGCATTGGAGATCTATCCTTCAACTTTAGCAACAATCTAGAGTGAAAGAAGTAACCACATGGCCAAATGCCTACAACCACCATTATAATTAAGCTAGTTTTTCATTCAGAAATTCAAGTACATTGTTTGGATTATGTTTTTATCACAGAGACTAGTAAAAGGACTTCTTACAAGTGTAGAGATTCATGCAAAATACAAAACATGCATGCCCTCACAAAAGTTGCAGAAGTCATTATTGAAGATGGTTTCACACTACAGCGCTAAGAATGATGGGTATGGTGGAGATGTTTAGATTGAATCATTTAATGTTACTCTAGTTTCTAATTCTATGATGATCTAACTGCATCACAGAAACAGATGAGGGATTTTGTTTGACATTGATGGAAACATATTTGATTTCTATTTTGATTTGGCACCATTACAAAAGTAGCATTTATGTATCACTTTTTCCTAAGTCCCACAAATCCAATGATCCCTTAGAAATGTCAGGGGTCAAACACTGTGAGAAGCCAAGGTAAATTAGATTTTAAAACTGTAACTATTTCAGTGAAGTTTTGGGAATATGGCTGAAAAACTGGAAAACAGCAATTAAAAAATTAACTATACTCACATGAAAGTCACTGTCAGTGTATAAAGTAGCATCAATATGAATAGACTGAAAAGAGAAAACAAGGTAATATGGAAAATTTAGGTATAATAACAACTTCCTGTAAACAATAAATTTAGGCCCTTGAATTAATTTTGAATTTTGCAAATGATTTTAAGTTCCAGCAGTTGTAAGAGCACATATAGTGATCTGCTCTGCTACCTTTTCTGTGTTACCTGGCTGGTCCTTGCTTAGCCACAACAAAATTTTCTAACAGGGAATTCATGTTGATGTAACTTTCTCCCTTCTCCAGATTTTACCAATTTCATCCCCTTTTCCAATCCTACACTTTGATTATTTCTAGAATGCATAAGAAATAGAACCATATAGAATGCAACCTTTTAAGATTGGCCTTTTGAAAAATAACATTTTGAGTGGTTGTGTTATAGGAAAAAAGAAACCCCAGCAGATAGTGAGTTCACTATCTCTCCTTTATCTGATTCCAGTTCTCTCCATTGTTAATGTACTGCATACATTATGTACATTTGTTATATCCAATGATCGGACATTTTTACATAGCTACAGTTTGGTTGTTTAACACCCCCGAACTCTTGGTTCCAGGGTGGAAATGGTAAAAGCTCTTGCATAGGGGTCTAGGAGAGGGCCACAGGTCACTGGGATGTGACTTTGAAGGGAACTCTAGAACTGTCACGCCTTCATTTATATATGAATATTCATTTATATGAATATCTATGTATTCATACGAGTGTGTGTGTGTGTGTGTGTGTGTGTGTGTGTGTGTGTGTGTGTGTAGAGTGGGCTTTGAACATGCAATGGCAAGTATCCACCATTCTAAAACCATACACTGTAGTTGTGTTATAGAGCACTAGTACTCTGCCTGTTCATCCTTCCCTCCCACCTAATCCCTGCCAACCAGCCATCTTTGTATTTGCCCTCTAATTTTGTCTTCCCCACAAAGACAGACCATTGAAATCACACAGCATGAAGCCTTTTCAGATGCAGTTCCTTTACTGCATGGTATGCTTTCAAGGTGTTTGTTTCCTGGGCGTGGCCACCTATTTCTTTTTGTCACTGAATAACACTCTATTGTATGGATGCACCAGAATGAAGACCAGGGTGAATAAAAGTGGTGAGAGTTTTGTTTTCAGTCCCAAGGACAAGCGGTTTTCCACTCACTAGCAAGAGGGGTAGTTTAAGGTGTTCTAGTAGACATTTTATATTTATTTGGACACTTTGCCCTCCGTGCCTCCTCTGCTGAGAATTTTTGACTTGAACTAGTTCTACAGCAGTTCACTGAAGCTGCTACAATTTCATATGAGCTTAAATAAAGACATATACTTCAAATTCTGAAGGCAATCAGTCTCGGAAGGATGTACCAGTAATAGTCTCCTAAGACTTCTCCCTTTGCCTCATCAATGCCCCTCTTGTCTTCTCTCAGTCTCCACAAAGTATCTTCCTCCTGTGGGTACTTGTAGCATGGTGTTCTGTCTTTCTAAGGGCATTGGCCATATTGGATTCAAATCATCCAATTGACCCTATTTTAACTTAAATGGGCCCTTTAAAGATCCTGTATCAAAGCTCAATCATATTAAGAGGTATGGACAGTGATTAAGAAAGGAAGATCCATCCTGTATAAGAGGTGCTCTATTTATCATGTCTTCTCTAATCAATTGATATGATTTTCTCCTTAGGCTCCTGATATGTCAGAGTGGGCTGATTGATTGATTGATTGATTGACTGATCTTCAAATAATGAAAATATTTGCATATTTAGAATAAACTCTATATGTTGATGTGTAATTCTGTTTATATAGTACACTGATAGATCTGATCCCTAATGTTGTAACTGATCATTTTTATACTAAGTACATGAGAGTCACTTGTCTTTGGTTTCATATTTCACATCAGGGTAAGATGAGTCTCCCAATCTGAGTGGAAGGAGCTTCCTTCCTCCCATACCCTGGAAGAGGCTACGTACATCCTTTGCAATTTTTGCAATAGATTTCAGGATGCTGGAACAAATCCAGCTGTTACTGATGGTTCTTCTAGGAGGTTCTGTATAGTGAATTATATGATGTATAATGGTTATAGTGGTACTTGAACCTTTGATTTCATGTTTTGGGGAGTTTGTGGTATTTGAAGAATTTGCCTTTTTCCTATAAGTTATTGGTGCAGAATCTGAAGTTACAAGATACTAAGGGAAATGATGGTGAATTTGATCCCCACAAATTCTGTGCTGATAGCCTCCAGTCACCCATGGTACTGATGCTGTATATCCACTATCTTATTATTAGATGTTTATTAATTTGTTTATGTTTCACCGACTTGCCTACCTCTTTCCAGATTTCAGCTTCATTCATTTCTGCACTGAAATCTATTCTTTTCCTCACTCTGCTTGTGCTGAATTTATTTTGTGATTCTTCTAATTTGGGGAGACATAATTTAGTTTGCTGGCTTGTCTTAGCACATTTCCTCTTTTCTAATACATTTATTTGATTTTTTAAAATTTCCTCATCTTAACAGTTCACATCTTAATGGATGAGATTTCATTTTATTTGGTTCTATGTGTTGTTTTTTTGTATATTTGAGAATCAGTCTTTAACCCATGAATTATTTAGAAATACATTTTTTAACTTGTAAATTTGGGGGACTTTGCTGGTTTTTTCTTTTTTCATCTCCAGTTTGATTCTATTGTGTTCTAAACATACTTTCTGCACAATCAAAATTTTCGTTAGTTTCATGAACCTCACTTTGTGTCTCAGGGTATATATTTAGTCTTGGAACTATTCTATGACAATTTTAAAAGTTTGTTCTGATGTTGTTGAGCAGAATACTTCATGCATAAAGTAAATCACATTAGTTGGTTTTGTCATGGTTTCTATCTTTCTGGAATTTATACTTAATAGTTTATTTTAGTTTAGTTATTGGACTGGAGACAGTAAAATCCACAACTGTAATCATAAATTTGGTCTGTTTCTCCTTTGGACTGTTAAATTTGTGTATCATGAATTTTGAGACTCTGTTGCTTAGTGCACATATATTAAGAATCAATGTTTTTTCTTCAGGAATTTTCTTTGTTCATTAATGTTGCTCTTGGAGTTAGCAGCTATATTTCCTATCTATTGACTTTACCTGATACTAATATAAGACTAATAATGGTCTTGATTGTGACTTCCCTTTTCTTGGTATGATTCATGATTTTTCCTTGTATCTGGGTATGATAGCTATTATGTTAGGAGAATCTAGTCCTACTTAAGTATTCTGTTTTAATATGCAGTAAATCACCTGTTGAGATGTTTTGCCTACAGTCTGACTTGTATTTTGTGTTGTGATTCTAATAGCATCTCATTTCAAGGACCTCTGTGGGCCTTCCATTGTAATCCTCACTCACTTTGTTAACAGTCACCTATTTAGACCAGGTTCTCTGTCCTCTTTGGTAGATGATGGAAGACACTGGCCCATAGGGACAAAACATACTTCTAGAACTGTCATTTGGAATGCATTCCTGGGCTTTCTTGACTATCTTCAATAGAACCTGCTCCTAGGACATCTGGTACCTCTAGGCAAGATGATGATCTACGATGCCCAGAAAAGATATTTCATTCTAGTGCTAATGTCACATTGGGTCCCCTTCATGGAATCTGTTTCCAGCTAAGGAAAATGAGTTTCTGATTTGTGAGGAATGGAGTTCCTTAGGCTACATTACTTGGATACTGCATTTATTTTTTTAATTCTTCAGTAGTTACTTGAAAATTTTGTAGACTTTTTTTGATATTTATTCTTCTTATAACTCACCATGTCCACACACCTTCCCTTCCCATCCATCTTTGTGTCATCTTCTTTTCATTTTAAGTCATAAAGTGCGGCCCATGTACCCTTCCTAGATGTATGGCCTCCACCTGAGCTAGATGATCTCACAGGGGCAACACCCCTAAAGAAAACTTGTTCTCCCTGTCTCAGCAATGATTAACTGCTAATATGTCCTCAGATAGGAGTGAACTTCATGTCAACTTCTGCAGTTCATAATGGCATTTTATTTGGCCCGAGCTTGTGCGCATCTTGAGTATGCTGTCATAACTGCTATCAGTTCATATGTACAACTGGCCTGTTGTGTTGAAAAAAAAAAAAAACAAAACAAAACACTGTTTCCTTGTAGTCATCTACTGACTCAGGATCTTACAGTTTTTCCAATACCTCTTCTACAAAGATCACCACATCTTTGGAAGAGGGTTGTGATATGGATTTCCCATTTAGGGCTGATCCCATTTAAGACTGAGCATTGTACAGTCTATCATTCTCTGCACATTGACCAGTTGTGAGTCTCCGTGTTATCACCATCTACTGCAAAAAGAAGCTTCTCTGACGAGGGCTGGGAGATGCACTAACATATGGGTATAATGATAAGCCATTAGAAGTTGATTTCAGGCTATACAGTTAGCAGAATAATAGTAATAAGTTCTCCACTAGAGCCTAGGACCTGTCTAGCCACAGGTAACTCTGATAAAGGTGCAAGTTTTAACAATAATTAAAACTTGAAAGCAATGCCTGATGAGGCTTTGCAAACTTCATATCTTTCTTCACAAACATCATTATTTCAAAAGGTATTTCATGAGAGCTTGTAGAAAGACACACAAGATGCATACTTCATAGTCATCATATGATCTTCTGGGAAAAAATGACATCAATTATCTTACCTAGCACTGGCTCCTACACAGCACAATAACGAGCCAGCCATGCAAGATGTGGCTAGTGGCATGACTGATTTGGATAACTGATTTTAAGAAACTTCATGCCTGGAACTATAATCTTCATCAAAAGCCCCTGGCTGGGAGGTCGTACACCCTAGGGTAGAACCTGCTACTACTATTTTCTTAATGACAGTTCTGTCAAATTACTTTCTACATATTTATTGTTGTGTCCACAGATCTGGTATCCTATTAGCCTTAGTCACAGAAACTTCTTTTGTCAGTGGGAAGCAATCAGTGTTGACCCATAATTAGTCAAAGTGCTGCCAAGAATCCATCAGCTGCTCTGTACTAAATGAGATATCAACCCACCCTCATCCCACCAAGGCTCAGGAAATGCCCATGAAAAGGAAGCAGAAAAATTTAAAAGCCAGAGGGTGAGGAGGACTGCAGTGAAATGCTGTCTTCTGGATGTGATGTGGCTACCATGTGCATGAACGCACAGTATTTTGTTACCTGAACAGGATTGAGTCTACCAAAATGGCAGTAGAGCAGAGATGTACTCTCCTGGCTCTGTCCCCATAAGGCTGGAGTCCTGGGGCAGGGAAAATTATTCTTTTTTGATGGTGTCCCCATTCTTACTTTCCCGTGTTCCTGTTGGAGGGCTACACATCCATGTACATACTGGCAACACTAATTGGACTTGGTGGGCTTCAAAAAAGCAAGAAAAAAGATACAAATTTGGGTGTGGACACAATGAGGAGATAGAAGGGGGGACTTAGGAGTGAAAAGGGAAGTATATATGATCATATGTTCATTATATTCATGTATGAAATTGAAATATATATATATATAAAATTTAACCAAAAAGAAAAGAGAAATGGAAGCCGAGTACTCACTTGGATAAGAGACTCAATGTATTTTAGATCACTTATCACATCTTTCCAGTTGGCTTCTGTTTTAGGGAGACCCACACTGACACAGCTGAAAGAAAACACAAAGACAAGCACTTTGAAAGAGGGTGCCTTGTCTGGCTGAGTACATAAACAGAAAAACAGCCAAGTTCATTATATTCTCAATAAGGGAAAAGCCCAGGCCTTTTCTGTCTCTGTGCAACCAACAGCCCAGTGGGTGAATAGAACCATCAAATATATGGTACAACTTTGATACTCTGAGCTAATTCGAGGATGGCAGTCCACTCTTGAGGATTAGAGAAAAGCTGACTAGATAATTTGTAGGTAATCACATGTAGTTTATCACAATGAAACTGGAATAGCATCTGATGTGTGGCATGCTCAATACATGTTCCTGAAATATTTGTTTCCTTGAAGTACAGTTTCCATGAGACTTTTAGGGCTAGTCTTTATCAGGTGACAACTGTGAGAGTAAATATCCCTTTCAGTATGTCAAATGCCTCTTCCATGATCCTCACATAGTCATGGAAGATTTAGCTAAATACAAGATGGATGGTCAGAAACTTATTCACTTTGCTTAAAACTGAAATGTAGCATCTAGAATTAAAGACACATCGATCAAGTGGCACTGGAGTGATTCTTAAAACCTCAGGAAAAACAGATATTCTCAGAAGGGTCATGGGCAAAACATGCCAGCCAATGGCAATCCGCCTAATGAGAACAGTGTGCATTCATGGTGTCAGTAAACGGGATACTTCTAGCAAGAAGCTCAGTTGCTGTGGGGGACAGAATACACATATGGAATACTGCCAAGGTGTAGAAATCTTCAGTTTGTCAAGTCCCTGAGCATCTCCACAGTCTCCTGCTTGTCATACACACAAGTAAATTGAACATAGTACAGTCTCAACAGGAAGAAATTCAAGAACAAATGATCATGGCCATTATCATATAACAGTTAAAATAAAAGATGAAATTACCCCAAAATGAAGACATGAATGCCAGCCTCAGTTAAAAAATGACTGTTCAGAAGAAAACACAAGTAGCACGAGATGGATTTATTCCTCATATATGGTTTCTGGAAAACATAATCATAAACAATATGGTAAAATATCTCTAGTTAAAAACATGTATGAGTGCATTTTGTTGTATTTTAGGTGTAAAATTTAAAGCTGTCATTTCACAATCAACATTCTTTATCAGAAACAGTGAAGTTTCAGTGAATCTTGTGTTTTGTTTTATTCTGATCTCCAACTGTGTCGATGAATAAAACTCACCAATAGACATTTTGGAGGACAATGATACACTGACATTCTTAGCAATTGACACACATACCCTTTGGACCAGTCAGCTCTTTTTGTCACCATTGACTTCCCTTCACCCTCCCTCCTTTGTAATAGACCACATATCACATACAGCACAGATTATTAATGTTAAACAATAGCAAGAGACCAATTGTATGTTAATTTCATGTGAGTATATGGAAATTAAAATACATTACTATCACATGAATAAAAACTGGATAAAAATGAAACTAGTAAAGGTATTTGTGCCAGATAGTGCATGCCATCAATCCTGGCACTAGAAAGGCAGAGGCAAGTGAAATTCTCTGAGGTTGAGCCTGCTATATGGTGAATTCCAGGCTACCCAGGAATAAGTAGTGACAAGACCCTGTCTCAAGAGATGCATCCTTTCCCATTCTTATCAGCTACGACATACAGCTTTTCCTGGTTATTTAGAACCTTATTTGTCTGAGACAGATCCAAATTTGATTCTTTAACCTGACTCTTTAGTGTTTTTAAAAACTTTTGTAATAACAGAGAACAATGTCAGACAATTCCTCAACCACTAGAAGTCGGTGTTCTATTTTGTCTCTGCAGAAAAGATGCATAACAGCAGACCTTGCCCTCAGAGGCATAATTTTTGTGGTACATAGACGTTTAGCGAACAAGGGAGACTGAACTAAGTAAATAATGCATTACCAATGGCACAGATAGAACGGGCAGACTATTAGTGTTGTTTACAAAAACCCACATCACTTATCTATAAAATAAAGACAAACCTTGGGAAAACAGATGTCGGTCACAGCCAGAGATATTTAGAGAATAATCATGCATCTTATAAAATATAGCTGAGATTAAGGTGACCTTATAAGAAAGCAATATGCTATTTTTATCTGCTTTTTCCTTACCAAAATTTTCATTACTTAATGCCCAGGTAAATGCTTAAGTGTTGAAGAGCTGGCTATGGCGATGGGCTTCCAGCAGCTATCCATACAGAACACCTCCTGGAACATAACCAGGGTAAAGGATGACAATCAAAAACACAAGTGGGCAAGTCAGGGGCAGACAGAGAAGGACCTGTGTTTATGGATCATCTTCTTCCCAAAGAGTGCCCTACGTGTTCCCTAAAACATGCATCCCATCAAACATTCCTGAGAGCATTTGGGAAACCAATCTGGCCTCATGACTGCCAACTGGAGACCATATTTGCTGAATGCAAAGAACAGAGCCTTTCTTTCTCACTATGTCCTAGATCTAACAGAGTCCAGCACCATATTAATTAGAGTTAGAGGCATCCAAATACATAGACTCAAATAACCACAAACTGATGATGTAATTTACAGTGAGAGTTACATCTACAGGCTTCAAATAGACATCTTAGGTCTGCTCTTCAAAATAATTCATGTGAACCCCATTTGTCAATTCCCTAAATAGCAAAATTATATTTTTTCAAACTCAAAGTAGAGGAACATGTGATGGTTACACACTCCCATTCAACTCCATTTCATTAAAATATTCAAACTCAAAATATGTAAAAATATGCAGTCTTCCTAGACTTAAAAATGATACATATTAGTTGCCCTTACCAACAAAAATATCAATTATCTTTTGCTTCACTAATATAATTTATCACAATTATCTTAATTTTTATACTTTTAAAATGCTTCCTAATGTGCAAATATTTGCTGTAAATTATGTGCAGAATATTACCCTTATTTCTATGGTGTGTGTGCTTGTGTGTGTGTCTGTGCATCTGTGTTTGTGTCTATGTGTGATTGTGTCTGTGTGTGTGACTATGTATATGACTGTGTGTATGTGTGCCTGTGTGTGTGCATGTGTGTGTGTGTGCACGTGTGCGCGTGTTTGTGTGAGTGTTCGTGTATGTGCTATGCACATGCCATTGTGCATGTGTGGAAGTCAGAGAAAAATTGTGGGGGTTCCCTTTCTCCTTCCAACACGTGCATTTCTGGGATCAAACTTTAAGTCATCAGGCTTGTCAGCAAGTACCACCACCTACTGAGTCATCTTGTCATTTTGTATAAGTATAATTAAAAGAGGGAAATAACCTAACATTTATCGGGGGTATAAAACAAGATACTCGAGTTGTGTGGGCAATGCTGAGCTTCTGCACAGTCTTGACCCTTTGTTCCATGTGGCTCTGGCATTAGACTTCCCCTTCCAGCAGGAGTTCATATATTAAGCTTACTTGTGCAAGGACCAGAAAGGCTGAGCCTTGTTTATGCCTATGGCTGATGTTTGCCCCCAAAGCCTAAGTCACTTGAACTCACGATGAATGGAAAGCATAAGCAGCAAAGATTCTAGAGGCAGCTAGGTCTTCCAATTCAGCCTCCATTGACCTTTGTGTGATTAGTCTTTATTTTCTGACTTACACCTCAGTAATACTTGATTATCTTTTCCTTGGGTCGCCTGTTGTTCTTTATCTGGGACAGTGTTCTGACTGTAGTCTTTTTTCCAAGGAGCATGACTTTCCAGTTCACCAGTAATAGGAGCTTGTTATGTCTGTGTATGCTCTAGGCATGGTAACCTGCAAGTGACAGACAACACACAACAGGCAGAGAACTGGATTTAAAACTGTGCATGACAAGTAAGTGGGTGTTGTAAGAAGGGACCAGAGAGGGAACTTGAACGTGGTAAGGGCTGTGGAATAATATGCATAGGGTGTTTTCTTTCTCTATTGCAAGTCTTCAAAGCAAAGTGTTATTCTGATCATATCTTAAAAAATGGGCAGATGTTAGCTATGAGTGAGGCCTGAAACAGTGTGACATTATGGAAAACATCTGAGCAAGGACATGCGCACCGAGCAGTGTGATTACAGAGTGGTGAGTCATGTTCTTAACAGCATGAAAGAGGGAGACACAGTAGGCATGCTGCCACTACTATACAAATCAGAGTCATTTTCTACTAAGGGCTATGTAACAAGTAGTTCCTACTTTCAAAGTCTTGTAGTATTGGTCATAATTACATTGATATCCACTGCAGCTTGAAAGTAGTTCCAGATAATTAATGGGGATTGGCTGCAACCCAACTCAGCTTCATTAACAAAATAGGTGTCTGGTGCCTCTGACTCCCCAACCATCTCTTGATAAACAAATAATTTGTTTTGCTGACAATGCCTGGCCCCTGTGGATCCCTTACTCCAGCCTCATTTAAACACAGCTTAGAAAGCCATAGCTTTTGATGTCTTATACCTTTTACTGGCAGTTTTTCAGTAATTGCTGTCAAGTTGCCTTTGCAAGGGGTTAGTGAGATTCTTTAGGAATCCCACCTAGTTTCCATTAGATTAAGTTGTTACGAAAAAGCCAGCCTGCCTTATCATTTCACCATGTGCTTTATCCTTCTTGTGTATACTTTCACCATGGTGAAGCCACATACAACCCAAGGGACGCTGTCACCAAGGCCAAACTGATGAGGCCACTTGGTTTTATACTTTCAGCACCAGACAGTGAGTTAAATACACCTCCTTTCTTTAGAGGTGGCCAGCCTCAGGGATGTTGTAAAAGCAACAGGAAATAGAATGGCACATGTTTCTAAACCTTACAGTCTACCATAAAACAAAATAAATAAATAAATAAATAAATAAATGACCAGTTAAGATATTTCTTGCTTTTAAAATATCACCTCACGTAAAGATATATAGGCATATACATTTGTATTAATGAAATAACTTAAAGTTCTTGGGAATGATGAAAATGAGATCAGTTGCTCGGTAAATGAAATTGTTCCTAGAATAAACATTACCTGTCTAATTATGACTGAATGGCTGGTTAGCAAGCATAAGGTCCAGGCTAACTAAGTTATAAGCCCTATCCAAGAAACATTAGACAAAATTAACTTAAAATTGATATAAAATAAATACAAAACATTTGTCATTATATGCTAGGTGGACTTTTCTAGGTTTTTTTTATATGTAGTAAAAATGTTTTCAAAAACTGTTTTCATAAGTGTTCTTGAAAAATTCCACCTAACCAACTCTGTGGGGCAGACATCCTGCATGGCTTCTTTGGAAAAACAACAACAAAACTTAGCCCACTGTTCAGTCATTAGGACATCTCATTCCAGAGATATCTTAAAAACACTTTGTTCAAACACTAATGAAGGGAGAAGAAATTCTGCCAAGGCATTCTGCATGGGATGAAAGCTGGAAATTATGGCAGAGAGCTAAAAATTACAATGTACCACCTAAAAGGAGTTCTAGAAGGAAACAAAAAAGAATGGAAAAGATTAGGTAACCAAAAAAAGAAAAGAAAGGACGTATTCTAAACATATATAACTGGTATAGTGGTTCTATCACAGAAATCAGAATTCAGGTGGCAGAGTAGAAAATAAAACCCATGAGAAGACAGAGCAAGTATGATGTGTACACAGGTAACAGAATAGCCCCAATTATATACTGAAAAAAAATAGGGGAAAAATACATTAGGAAAGTGGTCATGTCCTCCAAAAATTTAAATATAAAGGCCAGTAGAACAAGTGCTGTCATGTCAGTAAAATTTGGCAATTTCCATTCTACCACCACTTCATCCTACTGATTTCAAGTTACTAATGGTTTAACAACTAGATTATATGCTTTCTGACTGAGTGGCCATTGGCTCCCTCATTTCAGCGCCTAGGGTAAAGTTTCAAATACAACTTCTTTGTTCTGTTTGTGTGTGTGTGTGTGTGTGTGTGTGTGTGTGTGTGTGTGTGTGTGTGTATGTGGGAGAGAGAGAAACAGACAGAGACAGAGACACAGAGAGACAGGAGAGATAGGGAGATGGTGACTTCTGTTTTACAGAGATAACAAATTTCAAAGCATAGTAAACATAAATAACATTCATAAAGCTGGTATACGGCTCAGACCTAGAAGTCTTTATTCTTTATTTTAGGCACAAACTACAGTCTCAATTAGAAAAACTTCAAATTGAATCTGAGAAGCTATGATTGTAAGTCAATACAATTGAGTGAATTTGAATAGTATTAATTACACTGTTTTCAGCAATATCAGATTACAAAGCAATACTATATCAATAGCAAATAAAAAAGACATAAATACTGTTATAATTACCAAGTGATCATTTAATTATCTTGGTGTGAAAATAAGTTATTATAGACATTTTATTTAATGGAAATACCTGTAAAATATGGTGAAAGCATAATTATGAAAATTATTACATACTTTCATAGGATATACAGTAAATATATTTATTTTATTATATATTAATTACAAGGAGTTAAAATCCAAGGAACACATGAAAAATATGATAAAGTATTTATAAGACACCAGCAAGTCACTGACATAGGAAAAGGTGATTAATAAGACAAATGATTCTTTGAAAGCAAGATTGTTGAAAGCTAAAATGAAAACTCAAGTATATGCATATTTAGAATATGCATTAGAATAAAATGGCCAATATGAATATGGCTTGAATAAATTATACATTCTGAAAATCAATCTGAACACTGATATTCTAAGAAAATACAAAGCAGCATCCCTAGAGAGTGAAGTAAATCAAATTAGATTAACATCGTCAAAATACACTAAAATCTAGATAAAATTCATGAAATAGGAAATCTCTGAATCCTTGACACAACTTTTTCCAAAAAGTCAAGTAATCCATGTATTGTTGTAATATAAGATTACCCTAATTTGGGGCATTAAAATCTGATATCAAAATTATGATTTATCTCCCCCCCAAATTATTATGTATTATATGGAAATAGATCTGAATCCCCAAAATAAAGTATAATAAATTTCATCCAGGAATATGTCAAGAGAATAATGTAAATAGGATTTTATCCTTGAGGTAAAGATGACCGGTACCTGAGAACATCTCATGCCATCGGCATTATTTCACAGACTAAAGGAGAAAAGCCATTTATTTGGTTTTGTAGGTAAAGAAAATACTTAATAAGTTAGCATAAATTCCTAAAAACAACAGTCAAAATACGCTCTTGAAGAAGGCCACTAGGATACAAAAGAAAGCTTCTGGCAGACATGAATATTTATCGGAAGCTTAAGGGATGTCCTAAAACCATGAGTTCAAAAAAGACGAAGCCAGGAGACATGGAGAGGGGAAATGACAGAGAGCATGGGAAAGAACAACACCTGCCCCTTCTTACATGTGGGCTTCCATGAAGGGGTTCTGACTGATTTGGCTTGCTGGTCACAGCTGACTTCGACCATACAGTAGACAATTACATTTCCTGTGCATGCTGAAAACCTGCTCTCCTGAATGCAAACAGCATTTTGTAGTTTGGTTTGTATATTTCTGAAACAGGGTCACATATTCTAAATGACCTACATCTTCATTCCTAGGAAAGCTATTATTAAAAAGCCTTGTTTGTTCTTTTTACAAAAATGGATTGCATTTCAGGTCTCCAGAGCATATTTTTGCACATGCAGTACAATGGGGCTTGCCTTCAAGGTAAACGGGAGGGGGGAGGGGGGAGGTGCCTCAGGGAATACAGGACCTATAACTGCAGGACCTTTGTGGCGCTCTGAAGCTGAGACACTCTTGGTTCTTCCACTTTAGGAGACAAGACAGGGAACAAAAATTCTGCAAGTGTCCCTCACTACCCCTCAAGGTGCACTGGAAGAAAGTGAGCCCTGGGAAATGTGTATCTTCTTAGGGATTACCAAGTCTTAGGTCTAACAATTGGAATAAAATGTTCTTTATTCCTGGGGAAAAGCAGTCACACAGCTACATTCATGAATGGGGAAAATGGGCATTCTTACCTCAATACAATCTGAGCCTAGTGTAGTTATGAAGCATTCAATATGAACTTTCTTGGGTAAGACATTTTAAAACTCCCCTTTTGCAAAAGTTAGGGAAGAGGATTGAAGTAAAGTAGACACAGAATTACTCCTGGGTCAAAGTCCATGTGCTAAAAGAAGACATTTATAGTCTGTCAATGAAAGAGTAAAGGGAAAAGTATGCTTCAGACAGAGGCAGATTCACCACAGCATCCTTGAGTGTGCTATGCACTTCAGACAGAGGCAGATTCGCCACAGCATCCCGGAGTGCACAGTGCACTTCAGACAGAGGCAGATTCGCCACAGCATCCCGGAGTGCACAGTGCACTTCAGACAGAGGCAGATTTGGCACAGCATCCCGGAGTGTAGCTGCCCCTCTTTTCCTGAGAAAGCCCCATGCAGACCTGCTGCGGAGGTGTGCAGGTTGCCCAGAGTGGTGCTCTTATTTTGCCTAAAAAGCAAATAACCAACATTTCCTTTTATCTGTCCACTTCCCAGTGACAGCCTGACCCTACTATCATCTCAGGGACGATGCAGACTGGCTAATAACACTAAGGATGTAAACACGGGGATTCCAGGACCTGACTTCCGGGCCCTTTTTATTTCACACCCTCTCACCGTGTCTCGAAGTAAGACTGTTGAACAGGAGAGACAGAGGAGTATATGAGAGCAGGCTGCTATGGCTTCCTTAAGCCCTACCTCCACCAGAATGCCTGGGCTGGAAGAGAAACGTGGCATTTGTAATAACAGCTACTTACTAAAACCATCAGCTATTAGAAGAAAAATACCAATGAACTTTTCTGAAAAATATAACTTTTTCACACAGTAAAAAGGAGAAAAATCATTAACATACGAATTATGAAAACTGAGTGTATTTAAATTGATACAGAGGGCTAGAGAGATGGCTCAGCAATTGAAAGTATTTTCTGCTTTTGTAAAGGATCCAAGTTTGCTTGCTGGCACCTAGGCTGACAGCCATTTATGCCGCCAGCTCCAAAGGACCTGATGGCCTCTTCTGTCCACATAACCCAAGCAGACATATATTACATATTAACTCAGAAAACAATAGTAAGTATTTAAAGGAAAGGATGTATTATAAAGACCAATTAGGATGTTGGGTGTAATATAGTTCTGTGTTAATTGGTATTTTTCAGATTTTTACTATTTGGCATTTGTGATTATTTTTCCATTTCTAAAGAAGTGTATTAAAGTGTTCTAATTTCACTCGTAACTTGGGATTCACTTTCTTATATCATCTGTACAGTTTAATCTTGGTTGTCAACTTGCTGAGCCTACAGTTGGTTAAGAGAAATGTCTGTGGAAGAGTCTAGAATCCTTTAAGGCATGGTGGGGAGGATAGACCCTCCCCATGGTGGTCTGAGGTAAAGTTTCTTTTTGGCTGTTTGCCTTCTCTCTTTGCTGGTTAATACATCATCTGATGCTGCCATCAGATGTCATCCTTCAGTGACATTGGACCCAGCATCTTTGGTTTTCAGACAGGAACTTAAAAGGACCTTTCATGTTTTCATCCTCAGATTGGCACTTCTAATGAATGTAGACTGAGCAGTCATCTCTCCAATGTGCAGTCCATTAAGCTCCCTAGCCCTACTTGCATAAGCCAAGCTGATAACTACACCCCATAATAGTGAGTCAATCTATCAGTTATGTTCTGTAGAGAAAACAGATGAATACAGAGCCCAAACACTGCAGAAGTTTAGATCTGTGAATCAAATCCCCTGGACTAATACCTAGATGTGCTTTCAAGCAGCTCAGGCAATGAGCTGTCTCCCAACTCGCCAACTGATTTAGACTTACACTGTTTCCAGTTTCTTTTCAGGGGAAAGGAGATGATATAATCATTACCACGGTGGGTTCAATTTATTGTGAAGATAATAATAAAATGCACTATGTGTATAAATTAACTATGAATGCACATGCAATAAAATTTCATGATGGAAAGGAGAAACATATGTATTATGGGCACATAAGTAATAAGTAATATCAAATACATGTTTCCCCAAATAGAAATAGGCTTTGGAATCAAGTGGCAGAGGAGGTAGACGTCAAAAGTGGATAGACTTTGAACAGGAAGGTTAGTATATGAAACCACTGTATCAGCAGACTCCTGCACTATCTGAAGAGGCAGTGAGAGAAATTGAGGGATATATATGTGGACAGGGAACACGTTGACAGGCTGCCTGTGACCTGCACAATCAAACTGAAGAGTCAGACTGAATACTGTAGATGATGGCAAGCACTAAACTGAAGAATCTGAATATTCTTGATGATGGGAACACTAAACAGAAGAGTCAGACTGAACAGTCAAGATTATGGGAAGCACTAAATTGAGGAATCCGGATGGATATTCTAGATGATGGGAACCACTAAACTGAAGAAACTTATTGCATATTCTAGACAATGGGAACCACTCTGGTTCCTTAGACAGTGATGTTGAGCAAGAGTTTCATTTGATAGGAATTCAATGTGGTATTTTGAAAATTCAGCTACAATAATAACTCAGCCTAGGCATTTACTTCTCAGATAAACTGTGGCTCTAACATAATAAACAGTCCTTCTGCTTGAATGAGTTGTCTCTCAACTCCTGGTGATCTGTGCTCACTCTTTACAGGGAAGGACACGTTCTCAGTGCTGAAAATATGAGAACTGAGCTGACTGCATGTGGAGGGTACATGTTAACAGCTAACTCTGTAAGTACAGGGTTGGTTACTACCAATTAAGACCATCACATGAACTCTCTCCGATTTTCCGACACATAAGCTCAATAGAAGCTCCTAGCAGGATGGCTTGGGGTTGTTGCCCCATATCAGAATTTCAAATATCTGCCGCATCATGTTTTTCATCTCTCCACAAATCCATCCTCAGAATTTCTGGCTCATATCACCTTTAGAAATCTCAGTAGAGATAAAAGCAGAAAAGATTTGTCTGAAATGTCCTTTAAACCATTTCTTCGATCTACATTTACCTTCTCATGTTTATACAAGTGTTATTCTAAGAACCAAACAAGAAAAACCTGAAATGGGATCCTCTACTTTCCTTTTCTCAAGACTGATTTCAAGACCCCTCACTCTTGATGCCAAACTCTACTGATATTCAAGTTTCTTGTGTAAGATGGTAGAGCACTTGCTCATGTTTTAAAGCATCTCTACACTAATACTGAATGCAGAGTTGGTGCTATGCACATGAATATCCTAAAGTGCTCAAGAATACTGGCAAGGAGAAAAATCTGCACAGGGTCAGATGTTTTCCCCAAACCTATTCGATCTGTGGTTATTGGATTCTGGTTTTGAGCCTAGGAAAGGGTCAGCTTTCCATGGCAAGAGAGAAGTGAGCCAGGAGTTGTTAAAGTATTCACGCTAATTGAATAACTTGTTCCAGCTTCCTACCGTGACGAACAACCAAGAGGAAAGGCCATCTGCATTTCACTCTAACAACAATTTATCACAGCACATTGTCTACCACCCCCTAATGTCTTAGAACTTTCAGAGACTGGCTGTCTGCTCCATATGGGCTACTGTGCAGAAGAAAGGAACCACACTACTTAGCTTTCAGAGCCTATATAAGAAACTACACATCTTGCATCACTGACCCACTGATTCGAACAAAGTACTTCTGAAAAATATATCTAGTCAGAACTTTATGATAAAATATTTTGATCAAATGTTTGATGGAGAAAATGTGTAATTTTATCAAGAATTTTATATGGAGAATGCAATTAACAATATTTCTCACAGTTGTACTGCCTAATAAAACTAGAAAAAACTGTCAATATTAAATATTTCTGAGATTTTAAATTTTCTCTTAAAAGTCATATTATAATTTAAATTTTTTACTTTAGTGTTAACTATGCACATCTGTACATGAGCAATGTAGGTGGAGACACCAGAAGATGGCATCAGATCCCCTAAAATTTAAGTCACAGGCTGTTGCAAGGCACCTGACCTGGGTGTTGGGAACCAAACTTGGATGTTCTCCAAGAGTAGCAAGCACTCTTGGCTGCTAAACCATCTCTCTTCCCCTCTCCACCATAAAAAAATGTATCATAACTTCAGAAGCACATAAGGAGGCAGCAAATGTGAATGTTGGTTTATTAGTAACTTGTGCGTGATGGTAATAGTTAAGCTTACTGTTGTTGGTATCTAAACAAATGTTCAGAAAAAATCAGTTCAGCAAGATAGTTTTGAAGGGGGGAAAGCACACACAGGAGAGAAGTCCCACATTACTAATCTCTTCTACACAGATGAGCAGTTCAGTTGTTCCAATGTTCACTATTTAGAATTAGAAAAATTATCTACAAAACTCTTATCTCAGCTGATATTCATTCAACAAATTTGTATACTAAATTGTCTGTGGACAGCAGACAACCAGCAGAAAGCAATGGCACTTGGCCTCAGCATCCACAAAATGGATCATTGTCTACACAGCCTATGGAGAAAGCCCCCTGCAGGAACAGGCTCCTAGGCAAGACAACAAATGACTTGGCTGGGGCACCCACAGAAATATTGTACACTTCTCGCTGAAAAAGAGTCCCCTGGCACTTAGGAAACCAGTCAAGTGCTTCTCTTGGGGAGAAGGATTTTCTCAGATCCCAGTAGCAACAGAGGACACATCACTTATAAAGCAGTGGGAGCTGTGCTAAGAATCTGGTTGCCTCAGACAGCCACTCAGGACTAAGCGAGAATGAAATCTTTATCAAGCATGAGAAGAAAAGAAAATTTATTTCCTGATCACAGATAGCATTTTGGCCTCAGTTACTGCTCACAAATCACAAATAAACAGCTAGTTGGGATCACTAATTACTCTTTTATTTATTTTAAGCAAAAATGTAACGAGATGCCTTTGTTGTTCAGTTTCCTTTTGAACACTAAGTGTCCTGCTTAGTTTTATATCAACTTGATGCAAGCTAGAATAATCAGAGAGGAAGGAAGCTCAACTGAGAAAATGCCTCCATAAATTGGGAGGTAGGCAAACCTTTAGGGCATTTTCTTAATTAGTGATTGATGGGAAAGGACCCAGTCCATTGCGGGGGCAGGGAATGCTATCCCTGAATCAGCTCTTGCTTCCTCCAGCTTCCGGCCTGCTTTTGAGCTTCTCATTGACTTTCCTCAATGGACTGTGGTTATGTGGATATGTGAGCCAAATAAACTTTTACCTTTCCAAGTTGCCTTTGGTCATCATGTCACATCCCAGAATTAGTAACCATTACTAAGAAGCCAAGAAATCTTCTTCTAGACCAAATGAAAGATTACTAAGACTTTTGGTGCTATTTAAATAATTTCTGCTCCTTTCTGTGGATGTTAATCACACATGCCAACTACTGAGAAAAACTGAAATGAATAGAGTTTTCATGACTCATCTCACAGAATAATTCAAAGCAACATCCAAGAGTGTTTGATGGAAGGGAGAAAGGAAAGAGAGAAGGAAGGGAGGACAGAAAAGAGGGAGGAGGTAAGAAGGACATCATGTTATAATGGGATATAGTCATTTATACATCATTCAATTAAGACAGAACAGAACTACTATGTCACAGAACTAAGGGACACATTGGGTGTGAACCAGCTCCATCATATATCACAAATGTCAGCACATAAGAGCACAAAGCCATGACCATAAGATGTTAAGGGAGGACCTGTGAGATGAATCAGTGGGTAAGGGCATTTACAGCCAAGTCTGAGGACCCGAGTTTAATCCTCTGGACCCACATAGTGAAAGGAAAGGTAATGTATTTCTTTAAGAGAAAGAAAGGGTTGAAACAAAAATTTGTAACAAGGCAGAACTGAAATGAAAGTATATTTGCTTCAGTGAAACAACCTCTGAGCTGTTCCATAGATATTGAGTACTGTATCGTTTGATGTATGTCTCAGCAGCTATGTCTGGGGTACGAAAGGGGGAACTGTTAAATGATATTTGGCTCTCATTGTTTCAAACCAGCCTACAATCCACACTGCCAGAGAAGCTAGTAAACAAGGAAAACCCTAAGAGAGACATACATGGTCCCCTGGAGAAGCAGAAAGGGACAAGATCTCCTGAGCAAATTGGGAGCACAGGGTGGGGGGGGAGGTGAAAGGGAACTAGGAGAAGGGGAGAAGAGAAGGGGTGAGGAAGACATGATGGGGCAGGGAGATTGAGTTGAGGGAAGAACAAAAGAGAGCAAGTTAAGAGATAATATAATAGAGGGAGACATTATAGGTTTAAAGATAAATCAGGCACTTGGGAAATGTCTGGAAAGCTACAAAGATGACACCAACTAACAGTCTAAGCGAGGCTACCTTAAATGCCCTCTCCTGATAATGAGATTGATGACTAATTCATATGGCATTGTATAGCCTTCATCCAACAGTTGGTGGAAGACACCCACAGCTAAACTTTGAACTGAACTAGAATCCAGTTGCAGAGAAGGAGGACACCCACAGCTAAACCTTGAACTGAACTAGAATCTAGTTGCAGAGAAGGAGAACTGATGAGCAAAGGGATCCACACCAGGCTGGTGAAACCCACAGAAACAGCTGACCTGAAAAAGAGGGAGCTCCTGGTCCCAGACTGATACCTGGGAAACCAGCATGGGACTGATCCAGACCCTCTGAATGTGGGTGTCAGTGAGGACACCTTGGAAATCTATGGGACCTCTTGTAGTGGATCAGTACTTATCCCTAGCATAGGAATGGACAATATCCCACATGGAGGGATACTCCCTGAGCCTAGACACAAGGGGGTTGGCCTAGGCCCTATCCCAAAGAATAAGACAGATTTTGTAGACCCCTATGGAAGGGCTCATCTTCCCTTGGGAGCAGAAAAGGTATGGGATAGGTAGGGTGTTAGTTGGGGGGGGGGCAGGGAGGAGGGGAGGGAGGGGGACCTGGGATTGACATGTAGAATAATTTTCTTTCTAATTAAAAGAAAAAGAAAGATACCCCAAATGCTGGGCTTCCATGCATAGGGAGGTGAGTTGGGCAGACTGTGTAGCACTTCCCTACAGGACACTGGTGGGAAAGCTCTTCTGAAGTAGACAAGTCACCACTGAGATGAAGGTTATGTCCAAACACCCAAGACAGACAAACCCCAGAGTAAAACTAACACTTGGTGCTGCACTGTTAATAGCAAACAGGATGACAACACATAAAGACAGCTTCCGATCAAATTTTATGGAAGTTTACTTTATAGCCGAGACATCAAACCCTCTCCAGGAAGCAGCTTTACAACAATGCTTTCCATCAATGTCTGACAGAAGCCACCATCTGACAAGTCTCAGATATTTGAACAAAAGAAATGAAAACAGTGACATAACATCTACCCCATAGAAGGAAGCACATAGACTGAGAAGAGCTTGCTCCTGGACACAATGTTGGTGGCATATTCCTCCCTGTCTCTCACACACATAGTCATAATTCTCCCTCCAGCTACAATAAAAAAACACACTATCAAGCTATACAATCAGCACACTAGTTTCCAAAGCACATGGCCTCCGTAGTCTCCCCAACAGAAGCCTACAGCTTTATGAAGCCATGTGCTGACAGAATGGCAATGGCAATGGAAAACAAAACGAAATGAAAACAGATAAACAGCTGCTTCTCTTGCTCTATGGCAGCATTACAAATATATAGCCGTATAGGTACTTGCATGGTGAAGGCGTCTCTTGCTCTTTTTATGCCAAATGGCAATGCAAATAGATTCATTCTGTGTTGGTTGTTTTTGTCCTAATTTTATTACCAGGAAAAATCTTTCCCTATGTGCATGTTATCTATAATATCCTCCCTTTCAGGGGAGAAGTTATAGCTTAAGTCCCATTTATAATTTTACTGTTCATTTAATTTCCTTTAACACTTTAAAATGTCATGTGAAGGCTTTGACTTGTCAAAACTGAGCCATCCATTTCAGGCAGAACCCATCAAAATGACAGCATCAATGTTTCTCATAATATATTACAGAGAAAAAGGCAAACCCAACTCTTTAGAAGACAATGTGTGTCCACACTAATTGTATTCTGCAGCGTTATGTTTGCCATTCATTTAGTATTTTAGTAATCTATCATAGGCAGCAGTAATATCTATGTCTCATTTAAAATGCAATCAAGTATAGAGTTAAAAGAAAAATAGCATTCAAGAGAAATATATTTTCAGCCCCAAAGAATAAAGAGCCACGTGAGAATACAAGGTTCTTTCAAGAAACGCCTTCAAAAGAAAGAAACCAGCCCTGGATTCCCACAGCAAATCCCACACAACCTCCACTAGGCTTTGCTTGAACATGGACACTAGTAAACACACCTGGGATTTTCCTATCTTTACAAAGTCGAGGAAAATATTTCTCATTAGATAATCCCAGATTGCTTCCAACAACTGGGATATTGGCTCAATACATCATAAATTATATTTGTATCATTTATAGTAATTTTGGAATTGTAAGTGTGAACACTGTGGCCCAGATATGTCCAATGACTTCTCCCTAAAGGCTTAGCAAGGTTTAAGTCATTTAACCCATAATCCACACTATTCAAAATGCACTGGAGGAATTTATAGTCTGTGAGTTGACTGTGAGTTTAGCTCTGTGCTGGGGAATGCCAAGAGAAATGGTAATTTTCAGTTTTTTCAGCATGGAGACAAGCTGTCAAAAAAAGAGCAATGGTTATATCAAAAGTGTTATATCCTACTTCCCAGGGAATGCATGCCATGTTTACTGTGTTTAAGGTCAATGGAACAATCCTTGTATCAGTTTCTCCTCTCATGGTAGCACTAGGTCATTTTTGTTCATGTGAATTTTTGTGATTGCTGGTTAATTATCTGTGTATATTTTATTATCATGGATATGATTTTCCTATTCTATTTTTTCTTTATTTTTCTTTAAACTTTTGTGTGTGTGTGAGAGAGAGAGGGAGGAGAGGGTGAGGGAGAGAGAGAGAGAGAGAGAGAGAGAGAGAGAGAGAGAGAGAGAGAGAGAGAGAGAGAGTCTTGTTCTGTAACCAGGCTGCCCTATAATGCATCAGGAAGCTTAAACTCATGGCAATCCTCCTGCCTCAGACATCCAAGTCCTGGAATTACAGTCAAAGCCACTATGCCTGATTGCCTTTGTCTCAATTGATTTTGCATCTTTTGCAGTTCCCTTAGTTCCTTATTATGAGACTTACAGCCATTCAACTCAATTAACTGAGAAAAATGCAAGGAAGTGGAAAAACTGTACTTTCCATGGGTATTTGAACTTGACACTGGTTATTCAAATTTCTTCAGTGTGTTCACCAGACAGTGGGTAGAAGGCAGCATCAAGGCAAGTGATAAAAGAGGGCAAATTAAGCTAACAAACACAAGCTAACAAACAAATCAAAAAATATGTAGAGCATAACGAAGCATCATTTATGTGATGTTTGACCATCTGGACCTGCTGTTTTATGGTGTGAGGCAGTGTGAAGCTTGCACTGGAGCCCTCAGAGGTGGTACTTTTTACAGCAGTATTCAGGTCCCGCACAGACTAGCTGTACAATGATGTGGCTGCTTTCCATAAGGCCTATCAATAAAAATCAAGTCCTGCGGAGAATGCTCTGTAAGGACAAAGCCCTGGAGTTCAGCCTGCTGAAGGCTTGCTGCCATTAACTCTGCCAATTTCTTGTGCTTCACAGATTTATGCTTCCCTCAGAAAATGGGAGAAGGACCAAAAGTGGACATGCGAGTACATGGTGGGTCATATGACTATGCCATGTCATACTAAACAGTTTCCTGGAGATATTGCTGAGTAGCAACATAATTAAATTAGCCATGGAGAACATGAAGCAAGCAAGCAAGGAAGGAAGGAAGGAAGGAAGGAAGGAAGGAAGGAAGGAAGGAAGGAAGGAAGGAAAGATGTTTTCTAGTTAGTGTGAAAGGAGGGAAGCCAGAGAGACAGAAATTTTTAGAAAAATTAGACATAAAATTATGTACAATATATAATATTGATGACTTGAGATGGTGAAGTGTCATTAAATACAATACCAAATCTTCAAGCTTGGTAGCAGCTTTTGTTGATTGCAAGTGAGGGAAATATCAATCCCACCCCTAACATGTATGGACTGAATTCTGCCAACAAACTGTAATGAGCTGGGTAAGGGATTGCTTCCAGCATCTACAGATAAGCACTTGTCCAGCAAACACCTTGCTTTCTACCTCAAGGGACTCTGGAGAGAATATCCAGTTGAACTTTACACCCATGTAACTGTAATACTACTTACACAGCAATAGAAAGGTAATTCATATAGTGATGTATATCACCGCAAATGTTGCAGAAAATAGATATATAATAACTCTTATAGTTGTACATATAAATATATGTGTATATATCATGTATAACATATATAATAAATATGTATTTACATATATTTATTATAGATAAATCTTAAATGATTTAATAAGAGTAATGAGACTATATATACAATGCATCTAGAGTATGTTTTGAGTAATATTTTTTATTTATAAGTTATTTTCTCTTTTATTTTTGAGATTATATTACAATTATGTCATTTCTCCTTTCCCTGTTCTCCTTCAACCCTTCCACATACTTCGACTTGCTCTCCTTAAATTCCTGACCTCTTTTTTCATTCATTGCCATCGCAGAAATATATAGCCTAAATATAGCCTACTCAGTCTGTATAATGTTATGTGTATGTATATTTTCAGGGCTGACAATCTGGCATTGGGCAACCATTGGTGTGCATGTCCCTGGAGACTGAAGAAGACTATTGCTCCCACTATCAGCATTCCTTAGTTGTCTGTAGTTCTTTGAGACAGATGACTCATGGCTTTCCCCTTCTACACTGGCATGGCTATTGCTGTTGTCCTTATTCAGTGCATGTTAGGGCAGTCATGTGAGTGACATTTTATGTGTAGTTTTTGAGGTTATGAGAAGACACAATCTCACAGGAAACATTTTCTGACCCCTCTTCCACAATGTTCCCTGAGTCTTAGGTGTGTGAATGTTTTGTAGATATATCCAAATTCATGGTAAGGATGTAAGATGTGACTAGAGTAACTTCAAATATTCTACAAAATTCAGAGTTACTGACTTATTTTGTAATTCAGCATTTGTGAGGAAAATATGACTGCATTTCATATGTCTCAGAACTCCATATTTTAGACATGCTATAGTTTCTGTGACAAAAATTAAAGCTTCCCATGAGATCCACAATAATATAACCAAGTAATCCCACAAAACCCATCAAAGTAAGTCATCTGAATTTGCACCCTACCTGCAATACACTTCAGTTAGGCATAAGGAATAGATTTCAACAAGCAAAACAAAACTAAGATCTCAAGAAAACACCCTTTAGGTATATGGAGATAATGATAATGAAACAGCAGCCACAAGTATTCTGGATATTAAGATGAGCATCAGCTTCAGAGTTATCTGAAATCCACAAACCTATAATGAATTATCTAAAATGTCAACATTCCAAAACCAGCCACGAAGTCCAAATTCTTCCTGATCCCTCAGTTTGCTTCTCTGTCTGGCTGGGCATAATTAATAGCTACAAAAGTCTGAAATCAGGTCTGGAGAAGAAAGTGGATCGTTAATCACACGGCACTATTAAGAGCCTAATAAGGACTCAGACTCTTCCTGTTAGGTGGGGATAAACTACAAGTGAACTCAGAGTGTGAAATCTCCAGGGCTCTCAGGATGGGCAGGATGGGCTCAACAAGTAGGGAAGCAGAAGGAAGTGATACTGAACTACAGGCTGTGAGCTGATGTAAAAGGCAAATGACCTTGTTGTTGTTCATGTGTGTTGCAAGAGGCAAATATAGTCAGAGAACAGGTATTTGATGCAGGAAAGCACTGAAATCACACTGATGGGTGAAAGAGGCCTCAGAAAGGCGGTAAGAAGCAGACAGTTGTGATCAAATTAGGGAGTATGGTGATGAGGTAATATAGCAGACATGAGGGAAGTATCTAATTTGGGTGACTGTAGTTACCTGATATTCTAGGGAAATGTAAAATAATACATAAAACCATGAAAAACTGTGCCCTTGGTTTTACAGCTATGACCTGAGAAGTCACCTTGTGAATATTTTCTCCCTAAGGTAGTGTTATGTATGTTATATATTATAAGAAAACTTTATCAATTGCAAACACACACACACACACACACACACACACACACACACACACACACACGTGCACTACTCATCACACACTTCTTATTTTCAATGCCCAAACTCACTGGTAATGATCCACAAGGAAGGGCTCTACTGTAAAAGGAAGAGGGTAATTTTACTACAATTGCCCACTGCCATGCTCTAATAACTATGGGAGGGGTACAGCCATGGACAAAGACTATGTCACATTTGTCTTCACTAAGCTTCCACTCCTCTAGAGAAGACAGATGAGTGCCCAGAAACCGCTGTTATATAGCAGTATGTATTAGAGAACAGTAATGTACACGTGTGAGAAAAGAGAGGGTTAGGAAGGTCTTCTGCAAGAAGCAATGTGAGTGGTGCTGAGACTTTCAGGGCAATAAGACACTCATTGAGCTGGGTTCAAGCTGAGCTGGAAGCAATCCAAAGGTCAAAAGATATGAAATTATATTTGATATACTTACAACTGACATACAGAATAGTCTATACACTAGAATGTTTTCTTCTTTGTTACACTTTTATGCAAATGTTTGAAACTCTGTTTTTAATCTCATGGACAACTTTATGTTTTCTATTTTGTCACACATATCTCAAGAGCTATGTAAGTTATGAAGCCAGTAAAACTGCAAACAGTAAAGATACAGAAGCGTAACCAAGCAGCCTCAGTCATGAAGGCTTAAAAGGTGATATTGTCTAGTTATGAAATATGTTAAAATGCTTGTTTCAAAGGGAAAAAAGAACTACAAGCAACTCTTAGTGGTCAGGGCACTTGCCTAGCACGTTCAAGGTCCCAGGTTTTATGGCCAGCACTGCTAAAAATAAAAACCAGAGGCCAGAGCAGAGGCCACCCTTCCCTCTGCTCCCTAACCCTTGTTTACACCTGGAAATGAGCAAACCTGAACTGCCATGTTGATCTTGTCATAGAGGTATGAAAGTGGCAGCAATTGAGAAACAAAATTTACTATCCTACTAATACTGGAAACAGCACAATGGTCAGGACTTTGAAACCCTCATATTGCCAGACTTTCTCACAGACTAAATCCTTTCCTTATGACACATCAGACAGCAGGGAATCAAAACATGAGTCAATGGGAACTTCATCCATATTGATCTGAAACTGAAATAGTGGCCTGTTTTTATTATTATTTGCTACTTGTAGTTATGAAATATGTAAAATACAATTGTTGGTCATCATAAATAGAAAATAAATTTACATTTTACTATGTGAGAATTAAAACCAATTCCATATTTAGGTCTGCTAGGGTGATAATAACAATTCTACTTATTTGTTACATCTTTTCCAAAGTCCCCTTATCAAGGAGGGATTTCTATTTCTTTCTTCAAATCATCATAAGTCCCATCCCTACATGACTAGCTATAACCAAAAATATGCGTGACTTCTGAGGCTAGGACATAATTGTTCTGACTTCTCTGTCCCTGTGTGCATGCTTCTATCAGCATGCAGGAAAATTCAGATGGAACAATGATGATTGAGGCAGCACAGATTTTCAGACTATTGCCACCTCAGAGATCCCAGATGAAAATGAAACAATTCTGTAATAATCCTAAGAATAAATTATGCAATAAACCAACAAAATTATGAGAAATAACATGTATATAGAAAAGTACTCTCTATGACCTAAAGTGAGCATCTATGCATACAAAAAAATGTGCTGTAGATTTTAGAAACTTATCTGAAATAAAACATTATCTCAAAAGAAATAAGATCATTTCCAGGTTGTGTTTGAGAAACTTTTATCTCTATAGAAATCTCTTGCAAAAGTAACATATCTTGGCTAACCTTGCAATCAATAAAATCACGTTAATAAAGTATACTTAATCTCTAATATCTGTATATTAAGGGAATACATAGATAGATTCATTATTCATTTAAGAAACTTCTTGCCTAGAGTACACAGGATTCCAAAACTTAAACTGTTTTTAATTAAATATTATGTAATATTTAAATAAATGCATTTGCTTTGGTCAATATTTAAAAGAAGGCAACACCATCCTTTCTACAGTCAAAGCAGAAACAACCTGACCTGTCAGTGCCAGTCTCTGCTTCCTGAAGCCTGGTCAGTTCTACCTCATACTGTAATACTCCAGTAAGCCAAGGGAATTTCTCTTTTTTCCTGCCACACCCAGGAAATCAAACTTTCTTCTGCATTAATCCTACAGGCCTATAAAATTAGGAATTTTCTGATATTATTCTGTTCAAATAAAATCAACATTTAAAAACTCTGGGTTAATCTTTTATTAAAGATTGGGTTGACCTACTTTTATATCTAATTGATAGACACCATTAGAAGATGCTTCATGGTGCTGGCAAGAAGTGGGGGATGATTTAGAGTCTCTGGACAGCCTTAGGGAGACAGGCCACCAGTGACTGTTGAATGCTATCCCTCAAGGGGATACCTATATTACTCTCAACAAGGCCCAGCTACCAGTGACTGTTAAATGTTATCGCTAAATGGGACACCTATATTACCACTACCAAGTCCCAGGTGGGTGACAGTGCTCAAGGGAGGGATTTTGGGATATTTCTACTTGTATAACCCACAACTATCTTTAATGTAATAAATCTAAAATAAAAATATCTCCTCAGCTACAGCACCCTGTTCTTACAACCCTCCATTTCTCCTGGAGTCAACAGAATACAGTCATCCATCACCTAGGAGTGTTCTTGGCTGGAGACCTCCTTGATCTCAGATAGCCTTCTCTACTGCCCCTCATCCCTATGGCGATGAAGACACACAGCATGAGATGAGCACATCTTGTGGTTGGATCCCTGCACCTGTCTTTGCTCATACCTTGATTATGCTGTGTGCTCCTGATGGTGGGTTTTAACAGCACACTTAGGTAAGTAATGACTGGAATACACCAAGTCCTCCTGTTAATTGTTGCAATCAAATGCACTTTCAAAGTCCTGCTCAATTATGCATCTATATTTTTGACTTTGTTTCGAATTTTCTTGCCAACAGGAAGACATATGTGCCCTTTTACTTTGAATATGAGGATGGCCTTGCCATATTCTACTTTTATTCTGTATCTTGAAACATAAAATAGAGCATTTCATTATCAGTGATGACATAAACAATAGCTGAGGATGACCAAGTTCTTACTACTGACTGATCAATATTCTCATCTATTTATTTCTTACTAATTTCCAGGTTACAACAACTTTGAAAGGAGGGCATATCATAATTTTAAATATAATAAAGCTGAGGTACAAAGAAGTTGTGTTATCTTATACTATTACTTCGATGAAACCTTCGAGGAAAGGGTTTCTTTGGCTGATACTTCCACATCACAGTTCATCACTGAAGAAAGTCAGGATGGGAACTCAAACCGGGCAGGAGTCTGGAGGCGGAGCTGATGCAGAGGCCATGGAGGGTGCTGCTTACCGGCTTGCTGTCCACAGCTTGATCAACCTACTTATTTTTTTATAGAGCCCAGTACCACCAGCCTAGGTGTGGCTCCACCTACAATCAGTTGGGCCTTCCTCTATCAATTGATAATTAAACAAAATACCCTACATGCTTGCCTACAGCCTGATCTTCCTGAGGCATTTTCTCAACCAAGGTTCCCTCCTCTCAGATAACTCTAGCTTGTGTCAAGTTGACATAAAACCAGCCATGCAAGATTGCCCAGATCATAACAACACCAGAAGAGGAAGTCAGGCAGCGTCATGTGAAAAGTAAGCCAGCTTCATCTCTGATGTACATAGTCCCCACTATGGAGGCTTCTCAGGATTCAGCCTTGAACATGTAATTTGGTCTAGATCTGGTTTCTCCATGTAAAGAGAAGAAATACTGTCAGTAAAGGCTCAGCATGAGGATGTCTCACAATAGAGAAGGATGTGACACACTGTAGTATCAGACACCAGCCTGTACAGACTAACTCCTCATGCCAGAGCTAACACCCACGGGGCATGGACTGAGGATCACTGGTGGTGAAATGACTACTATGCACCCACAAATAGCAATGGGAAAGCCCCAAGTCCAGAAGCAACCAAAGGCAACAGCGTAACAAGGACTAGAGTTACTCAAGCAGAAAGAAGGTCAGAGTTAACACACTGAAGCCTCCTCTCTGGAAAAAACAGGGAAGCTTCTGCCAAAACTCACATGGCGCTTGAAAGGTAGATGAGGAGAATTTGTACGGGAGCAGCAGGGGCAAAATGGCCCTATGTGGCTACCTGAGAGAATGTAGCCACACAGCCTGGGAGACAGGCTGGCTTAGGAGAGTACCAGTGCTTTCTCTCAAAAAGCCTCCAATCTGAAGAAAACAAGGCAGGCATGTATTCCAAATACATGTGGCATTAATGCAGAAGCAATCATTTAACACATTAATAAAATTACAAAATGGTGTGAACACAACTCTATAGTGTGAAGTAATAAGAGAAATAGTTCACTCCACAATCCTTTAGTGCTCAAATTATATTCCTGGTAAAGTGAGCTTTACTAACTGTGACAGAAGACAAAGCTTAATGTCCCATAATAAAAATGTTAACAATGCCAGATTATTAAAATAACCTATTGTACCAGATAATTAAGATGAGAAGATTAAATAAATAAGCTCACTAAGGGTTGATGATAATGATGAAGATCACATTCACACATGCATGCAGAGCTGAGTAACCCCCAGGGTGTTCTAACAAAGTATTCTGTGCATTAAGAGAGAAGTAAACATACTCTCACTATCAAACACGCTTAGAGAATTTAACAAAAAGGCCAACGTTTTTTTAAAAACTTTGTGTTTGATTCAACTCCACCCTTCCTTCCTCTAACAGAATAAACAGAGACCTCAAAAGCAGAAGGTGCTCTTGCTTCTTCATCCTGCTGACTGAACAAAATGCATCCTTTAAAAAAAAAGTAAGCAGAGTGTTAGAATGAAAAACGAATTAGTGAAACCACAGGTGGACAGACATCACCTCCTTATAGCGAGTCACTGCAAAGATTCCAGACAGACTTGCTCACGCTCTCCATCCATTTTATGTTGTCCCATATAAGCATACCATCATCTCAACTGATGATAACACATACACCATGGCTTTTTAAGCATCAGGCTACAAGTCAAGTGCCATGCAGCTGTGTTAAGGACTATGGACCCATCACTTGCCTAGGACAACCATAAGGCATATATGAAAGCCTCCATTTTACCAGTGAAGATAAAAGTACCAGAGGCTTGTGGGAGGTTGTAATACAAAAGTAAGTGGCAGATCTGGGATCAATTGGGCCAGGACTAAACCCATCAAGGTTTATGGAAATACAGTCTCTATTTAAAAGAAGGAAACCCAATAGCCATGACTTCTAAGATGATGCAATTAACACAGCTAAGCAAACACTTGGGATGCCACAAAGATTAAGTTGTTAACATCCATGATATGTCTGTGGAAAGGCCAGTGATAAATAAAAACTAAGTAACCAATAACTTTCTGACATATCATTCCATATCCCAGCTCTACAAAGGAAAAATATCTAACTCCCAGTAGCCACTAGATTATGCAATACTGAGGAATGGTTATGACAATGACCAGATTGGTATTACCCAAAAAGAAAACAGGAGCATATTGGAAAACAGACAGACAGTTAAATTATTTCAAGTACAGATTTACTCCTTGAATAGAAATACAACACATTACAAAAATATCACATTTTCCCAAATTGTTTTTGAAGAAATGAAATTGAAAGCAAAGTTACACACAAGAGCTAATAAAGGAAGCGGAACTGGCACCACACTGTGCTCTTAAGTTCATCTAGAAAAGAACCCATTGGGAAGAACACTTTTTAAAAGGCAAAAGAATAGAGGAAGACTTAGTGGAACTTAAAATTAACTAATTGGTGAAAAGAATGCTGCTCATCAGCACTGAAATGTTCTATCTGGGAGACTTTGAAACCTGCATATTGTAGCGGCAGGTTAGAGGAATCACTTAGCCAAGTCTTCGAAATAATTCATCAGCGTTTTTGGAGAAAGCATATAGTTTCACCTCGTATTGTGACAAACTTCAGATTTTATAAAACAAAGCTATCCAGAGAAGATGCATCTGATTTCTGACTAATGATATAAAGTTGATATTTAAAAACAAAGGGTAGCAGATTTGATGCCATAGAAGTAATTAAGTGCTATGAATTAATCCATAGTAAAAATTATAAGATTAATGAACTTTATAAAGTAAAATGGGAAAATTAAAATATAGTGCCTTAATATACGAAGGAGCTATTATAAAAAATACAAAAATTTCTAACCATAAAGAAATTAAGCAGATAGTTTCAAAGTATGAAAAAAACACAGACTAAATGAAAACACTAAGAACTCAGTCTCTACAGTATTCAAGAATGATGTAATCTTTACACTTTACAAAGTTGTCAAAAACTAGAGCTTTGTGAGGCAATGGAGTGGCTCAGAACGTAAAGGCACTTGGCCCCCAGCCAAGACCAATGGCTGGAGTCCATGCCTGGAACTCACACAGTGAAAAGGAAGAAACAATTTGAAAGCCATGCTCTGTTCCCCTGACTCCAACAAATAATAAATAACTGTAAATTCTTAAAATACAAACTTTCATTCTACTTCAGTTTTCTCTGAAGGCAATATATGGATGTTACTGAAGAAGGAAGTAAAGTGTGATGAATCTGACCTCTAAACTGTGCACATGAGAGGTAGAGGCAGGAAGATCAGGGGTCCATAGCCAGCCTCTCTAAATATGGAACACATCTGAGACCACTCTGCACTGCACAGACAAATTGTGAGAAAATAAAAAAAGAGAGAGAGAGAGAGAGAGAGAGAGAGAGAGAGAGAGAGAGAGAGAGAGAGGAAGGAAGGAAGGAAGGAAGGAAGAAAGGAAGGAAGGAAGGAAGGAAGAAACAAAGAAAGAAAGAAAGAAAACAAAGGAAGACTCTATGAAATGATACCCATAAATATTGCCCTCCAAATCCTGCCTGTCAGCTATATTCCATTCTACCCTGGGCCTTCAGAAAGCCCTTGCCAGTAGTTCCTGTACATCCTAAAAATCTCCCTGTAGAATACAGACTAGTTTAGAACATAGACTTTTAATTCCTGATTTCTTCAATAAATACTAGATAGCAAGTAACATTTCATGTGGGTTTGAATACCTTTTAATGAGCTGGAATGCTTTATATATTTATTTTTATGAAGATGTCTATTCATATTCCTTATGAACACTCAGTGGCATTGTACCAATCCACCCCTATTTATATTTCCACAATTTCTATTAGAGAAAAAAATTCCTACCAATCCCCTCCACCCCCAACTCATAACTTTCAATTTCAATTTCTCCAAATTATTCTTTTTCCAAACCAAGGGAATTTTTCAATGAGTCAGACTTGCAGTTTGATTGATGCCTGTTTTAGAAGTTGGAAGTGAGTAATAGCTGAAAATTTTGAGTGAGATACTTTTAGTATTTCTAAGGAACAAGTCATCAAAATTTACTTCAGCCTGTTTGACTGTGAGTCCAAACTCTTCCTCTTGTCTGCTTTGTTAGTTAGGCTGGTCCAGCATCACCCGGCCACTCCAGGCTTGAGCAGAGCCACCTCATTTGTACCTTTAACAGAACGGCCTCTAGTATTTTGTCATTAGTTCTGACATTCTCTTTGGGCTAATCTGTATATATATATATGCATACATATTCCATGTTCAAAAAAATGTTTATTTCTGACTTTGTTGAGTCATCATTATTGTGTGTACATGTATATCATGTACATGTGTATGTATCTGTGTGGTGTCTGTACATGTGTTATATGGGTGTATATTTGGGTATGTAGCCGAACATGCAAGTGTGCGAGTATACATGTAGCAGTCAAGAATGAACATACAGTGATTTATCTGACGGTTCTCCACCGTATTTCTTTGAGACAGGATCTCTCAGCAACTGGAGCTCACTGATTCAGCAAGTCTGAGTAGTTGAAGAGCTACAGGGATTCTCCTGGCTTTGTCTGCACCCCAGTGCTGGGTTTACCAATGTGAGCCACCAAAACCAGCCTTAAATGGGTGCTAGATATCCAAATATGGATCTCCATTTAGTGAGTCAGGAACTTTACCATGCTGAGCCATCTTACCAGCCTTGAAGTCTCATTATGTTTTTAAATATCTGCAAGAATGGTTAAATACTTTTCAACTGAATTTTTCCATCTGTGGACATTTGCATATGGTTTTCCTTTAATTCCAAGGATAAGGTAAATTAGTTTTAGACTTACTAAGTTTTGATTTCTAGGAACAAACTTACTTGGCCATAATACGTTATTCTTTCAATTAACAACTAGGTTTTTTAAAATTTACAAAACTGTTTTGAATTTATATTCATAAATGAATAAGCTAAGATATCTACCATTATATTAATATAAACTAACATTAACTCTAGTAATCTTATTTCATTGGCTTGAGAATGTCCATATGTCAGGGAAGAAAACACAATACAAAGTATATGTCCTAAAAATCACAGTTTTAATGTAGACAGGAGAAACAGACAAATGTGCCATCACTCTGGACACTTTCTAAGCATTTCTTTTTAAAACCAATGCAGCAAACAATAAAAGGAAATTTCAACACATGTGGGGTGGATCTGAGAACAATTCCTAATGTTGGGGTGCATTGCACTCTACAATGGCACAACTTATCAGCATTGGCACAGTTACATCATTACCAAGTCCTCCTGGAACATTACCCAAATTAAGCATATGCTGGGCCATCATGAAAGTCCTTATACTATTAAACTGACAGAAATTCTAGCTGTGAAAAAAGCAAATAAAAAATGATACAAGAAATTTTCAACTGCTTGAAACTGAAGCAACATGGACTTGAATGATATGTGACCCAGCATATATGTCTCAAGAGACATCAGAGGAGCAATAAAGAACAAAATGATGTCATTTTTAAACATGGGAGTTTTTACATAAAAATGAATTTCCAGGAAAGCCAGAGATTGTGAACTGGGAAAATAAGAGGAAACAGGGAAGTTGGTTCTGGGTGGAGCTGCAGAGCTGACAGGCCATTTCCCAGTGCAGACAGCAAAGCAACTTGAACTGTAAGGAGTCACTTACAGGCAAAGAAAAGGGAATAAAGGGCTGATAACTTCTGCCTTGTGGGTCAGCACTAAGTGACAGCATTTAAGGTTTCCATAGGAACATGGGAACAATGCAGACAATGCCTGAATCTGCCTGCTTGCATGGGTGTGGTGAAGTTCACAGGCACTTGGATACAAGTTCTGATAACTCCAGCTTCATCATGAGAAGATGCTACCAAGAGACATGTCATTTCATTCCCATGACTTTTTCTTTTTGTTCAAAGATGAGCTCTCAGAAATCTATTGCCCAGAACACAAGCATCCTTCATCGTTTCTTCCAGCAAGAGTTTCCACTTGGGTTTACCTCTCCCTCAGCAGGGCATGTTGCTTCATAGAATCTTCCTCTGAGGTGGTTCACTGGTATCAGTGTGCTTTCTCCAGACTCCCATCTTTCCCTGCTACCTCAGGAGAGGGTTCCACACAAAGCTTGCTATCCTCAGTTGTTTGGCCTACAAATGACACAGTTTGGATTTCACTGTATCTTTTATGTTCCTTAGGTTTTGCTACAGAATTATTTGTGGTTGTCCCCCAATCCCTGCCATCAGGTTCATCCTCCTTGTCCTCTATATGATTTCCACAAAGATGTCTAACATTTGGCATTGACTATTGCCACCTTACCTGTGGAAACAGAAGAATTCATGGAATGCCAGTATTGGTGAAGTGGCGACATCAGGAACTCACAGAGATGATGAATGTCAATTTTCACATATTTTCTAGAATACTTAGTGAGTGTCTATAATACATTCAGACATCTGTGATGGTTAATTTGGTTGTCAGCTTGGCTGAATTGAGAAGATGGCTAGAAAACTGGTAATCCACACTTCTAGGCGTATCTGTGAAGGAGATTTGAGAAGATGGCTTCCTGGGTGAAGGAGCTGGGCAGAGATCCCAGTGTGGGAGTGTCCCTGGGTGAAATGGAACACAAAAGCAGAAGTAGGAAGCTACCCTTTGCTCATGCTCCCCTTCACAGGCAAGTTCACTTGTCTGTTACTATTGCGTAAGGAACTAAGACTCCAGGTTCTTTAATTATTGAGCACGGCTTGCACCAGTGGGTCTTTAAGGACAGCCAGGCCTCTGGTCTTAGACTGGAGCTGCCCTTGGCCTTTCTCCCATTCTGAAGTTTCCATCTTTTTCAGTCCGGACAGGTTTAGCTCTCCTGCAAGCATTCACTGCAGACTTTTCAGTCTTTGGGATCCTCTGAGTTAGGCAGTAAGTCCTTTTTTGTAACAATATATTCCTGTGGGTCTGTTTCTCTGAAGAAGCCAGAGTCACACACCCAACCCCCAAGAAATATTTCTAATAAAGCTTTTAGAAATCTGCACAGAGTCACACACCAAAGAAATGCATTCTATTGAGTATTTTCAATACCTACCCAAATTAAGGAAGTTAACTATGGACTTTAATATATTTTAAATTGCATTATTATGTGCATTAAGATAATATTTACTTCTGTAATGCCACAGGAATGTCCTAATTTGGTGTTAAGCACACAAAGCCACAAAGCAAATTTTTATATAGACCATTTAGACAACTAATCCTAGAACGAATCATGTAATAAATTACCTCCTAGTCATTGCATAGCTGGTAATATATCTTCCACATTACACTTCTCTGTAGGCGTCACCTTTACTATAGTGAACACACAGTAGTTTGATAACCACGAAGATAATAAGAAATATAATTGAAAGCTTTCACCAAATAGAGATTAACATAGGTTTTAGGGCCACCTGTAGACTGTGGTCCTAGCTGAAATGCAAAAGAAGGCGTAGAGTGAAAGCAAACAGGAAATTCCTGGATTAACATACCATAGACAGAAAAATTCTTCTTTATACAAACATTTATTTTTCAAAGCCAAAGAGTATGAGAAATACTACAGGTGAGACTAGGCAGACAGGACTGTCACTGAAGCCCAGCGTTCTTTACTGCAGAGAATATGATGCTTTCTATTGAGTGTCCAAAATAAATGCTTCTTTGGTGGCAAAATCTTGTTCAAGTTGTGCGTTTTGGGGTCCTTATTACAGTTAAGAATAGGGTCACTAAAAAACAAATTTTACTTAATTGTCTGCATTTTAGATGCAAACTGACAGAGATTCCTTAGGTCCCTAATTACACCCAGCCTCCATTTTCAGCATTCCCTCTCTCTCTCTCTCTCTCTCTCTCTCTCTCTCTCTCTCTCTCACACACACACACACACACACACACACACACACACACACACACATCCATTCTAATGGCCTGTTTTTAAGCATTCAAATAAAGGAAGCCAACTTTTTGGGGAATCTGGGGAAATTGAAAAAAATTTCTGGAACCAGGTGACACTTTCCTTATGTTTTCAGGAGAAGTATTTGTTATTGGATTGTTATGGGGCATATCCTGTTCAACTTCAAATTCCTTACATCCTCCAGGTGCAGTTTGATCTGAAGAAAACCCCTCCACTATAGTTTATTTGCCATATGGTTTATCACAACAGAATTTTTGAAAACTAAGAAGATTATTTATTTCTATTCATATCTCACAGAGACAAGGTAATTCAGAGCTACAGTGTTTTTGCTAAAAATGTACCAAGTTCTATAACTTGGACATCCAGGATGCCAACCTACCTCTTCCTTGAGCCCCTCTCTGCAGCATTCCCTGAAATGTGTGTGTCTAAAACACTAAGCATAAGTTGATTTTTGAGTTCAGGGAATTCTAATAAGATTTCTAGGAAATAGCACTTTCAAGGAAGCCTGGGAAGCTACTGAAGTCAATTTCTGTTTATAGTTAATCTGCGCCCAGAGCATATTCTTCACACTTTTAATTTCCATTTTATTACCTTCATAATTTTCCAGCCACAAAAATGCTGAAGCAAGACAAGAATCACCTGTCCTTTCTACAGATTCTTATAAAGATCTTCATGTCTATAACCACCCCCACATCCTGGACTGTCCATTTGATCTGATCACATGCTACAGAATCTTGTTTGAAGGTGACACATAAATTAAAACTGATAATAAAAATGAAATATATGTATTTGCCAATAAGAATCCAGACCTTGGATTTCTATTTCTTTGGCTCTTATGTTTTTATTTAGCTCTACAAACTAAACTTAGCCAGGTACTGTTCTCAAATGGTTTCCAAAAGTTGCAATTATTCATCAAACAATCAGACATATGCTATTTTCTAATCTGCTTGCATTGGGGTACTCCCTGAAGAGATGGATAGCAGAACTACTTTTGTGTGTAACCTGAAGCGTATCATTCCTTCAGAATGACCTAATAACAGAGCAGAAAGTGAGGTGCAGAATTTATTCAACACAGACACCAGAATTGGCACAGCACTCTTCAGAGGTAAAGTCTCATTTGACCCTTGCTTTTATAAATGAAGCTATGTTGGAGCCAGTTGTGTCCATTAATGACCAATGCTTCTCCTCGAACCACATGATGGAGGTGACTGGTCTGGACAAAGATCTTTTAGATTAAAAAGCCTCAAATATTTCCAATCCGACTCCCAGCAAAAGGAAGCAACCACCTCCATTGTATGGCATATTCCCTGTCTTCTCCAACATTTCTAACCCCTGGCATGTTTTTCCACCAACATTCTCAGTTTCTTAACCTTGAGTGTAAACAACGGTACCTTGTTTTCCATGCCCTATTTATTGTTTGTTGCATCACTATATGGCATGATACAACCTTAGAATTTTGCTTACTTGACCTCCTGTAGGCTGGTCATCTGCTGACATGAGCTGTGTGCTCTAAAGGGCCTCACCAGCATGCACCATGAAGAGACACTGCTTCAGAGAGCCAGAAGGCCATGGGTTGGAATGGATTCTGCAGGAGCAAAAGGCAGGGCTTAAAGAGATAAAATTACATACTGACTGAGCCTCATTTCCTCAAATTATGTTTAACCACAGAGCTGATCACTCTGTTAAAGACAAGACTTGTGTGGAGAAAAGTCAAACATAGATCTGAATTTTTTTTATGAATATTGCCTAAAGTCTTCGAATTTTTTCCATAATAAAATTGACACCCATGTTGACTGTAACTCTAACAATAACTCAAAGCAAATACAATGTCAGAACACTAGTGGACTTTATATTCAATTACTACATATAAGCAAGATAATGGTAATGGTATGCACCTGTTCTAAGATTCTCCACTCAGCTAATTTATATATATATATATATATATATATATATATATATATATATATATATAGTCATTTATAAAGTATATCTGCTTTGTGGATTGATTACATGATTAGAGACTCTTAAACTGGTCGCTATCTTATTTTGCTATTTGAATGTACACCATTTTATGCTTTTTAAAATAGTAAAATAACAATTTCTATCTTTTAAAATAATGTAAAAACACCTTAGGCACGTTACAGAGGGACTATTCATATGAAGGATATCATATTTAGAGCTTCACTGTTATCATAGATAAACTCTTCTAGTCATTATTGAGGTAGTAAAAGTTCTAAATAAAAAAAAGAAAGAAGAAACACTCTTTTGCCAAAAATTCTCAAGTGAGTTCTGAGAGGGTTTAGACATTGTTCCTGTGACTATCTAATAGATACGAAACCTCTCCCACTTAGCACTTAACACCAGCAGCCCACTCCAAGACCTCATCTCTGGACCACATATGGAAGACTAAATACCAGAAAGGAGAGGGAAAGGCAGACTGAAGTCACCATTCAAGGACACCATCCCTAATAGAGGAATAGTGGTCTGACAAATGCTAGCTACTTCCACCCCCACCCCTATCCCTTTCTCCCTCCTTCCTTCCCCTACCATGCAAGGACATGGTAAGATGAATTTTGTTATAATCTCCACAGCTGACTTATACAAATTATACCACATGGTCATCAGTCAGGATGATCGATTTGCCACTATATCTGCCTATATAAAGGAGTAAATGGGGGAAGAAATGAAGGCTTTGCCTCCAGAGCTTCTCAACAAAACCCGGCATATTTCCCTGTGGTTCCTATTGCTCAGATAAAGACCATGACCAAAAGCAACTTGGAGTGGAAATGGTTTATTTCAGCCCTCCATCCATACTACACCATGAAGAGAAGTCAGGGCAGGAACCTAAGGCAAGAACAGAACAGAGGCCATGGAAAAAACTGCTTACTGGTATCTTCTCCATGGCTTGCTCAGCTGGCTCTGTTGTTGTTGTTGTTATTGTTTTGTTTTCTTTTTTCAGATTTTTTAATTTGAATTAGAAACTAGATTGTTTTACATGACAATCCCAGTTCCCTTCTCCCTCCTGTCCTCCCCTATCACCCCCACCCAACTAAAACCCTACCTATCACATATCCTTTCTGCTCCCCCTGGATGGTGAGGCCTCCCATAGAGTCTATCGTATCCTTTGGAATAGGGCCTAGGACCACCCCCATGTGTTTTGGGTCAGGGAGTATTCCTCTATGTGGAATGGGCTCCCAAAGTCCACACCAATGCTAGGGATACGTACTGAACTACTATAGGAGGTTCTGTAGATTTCCGAGATTTCCTCACTGAAACCCATGTTCCTGGGGTCTGAATCAGTCCCATGATGGTTTCCCAGCTATCAGTCTGGGGAGCAAGAGTTCCCCGATGTTCAGGTCAGTTGTTTCTGTGGGTTTCACCAGCTTGGTCTGGACCCCTTTGCTCTTCACTCATCCTTTTCTGCATCTGGATTACAGTTCAGTTCACTGATTAGTTGTGGGTGTCTGCTTCTACTACCACCAGCTGCTGGATGAGGGCTATCGGGTGGCATATAAGTCAGTCATCAGTCTCATTATCAGGGGGGTGGCATTTAAGGTAGCCTCTCCTCTGTTGCTTGGATTATTAGCTTGTGTCATCTTTGTAGATCTCCAGACAATTCCCTAGTGCCTGATTTCTCTGTAAACCTAAAACACCTCCCTCTATTATGGTATCTCCATTCTTGTTTTCTTCTATTCTTCCCCTGACTCAACCTTTCTGCTCCCTCATGTCCTCTGCATCCCTCCTCTTCACCCCTTCTCATTCTCCTAGCCCCCCTTCCTGTGCTCTGAATTTGCTCAGGGGATCTTGACCCTTTCCCCTTCTCCAGGGGACCATGTAGGTCTCTCTTAGGGTCCTCCTTGTTTACTATCTTCTCTGGCAGTGCAGATTGTAGACTGGTAATCCTTTACTCTATGTCTAAAATCCACATATGAGTGAGTACATATCATGTTTGCTTTTTTATACCACCCAAAGGAACACCCAAACTGTGCCCACCCCAGAAAAAATGACCCCATCTGGGTGGTCAGGCAATGACTAATTTTGGTAAATAACATCTTCTAGTCAGAACTGTCCTTGAGGACAACTGTTAGTAATAATTTTGAAATGCCCCTAGCCCCCACATCAATGAATCCAAAGGTCATCTACTCTTATCCAATCCTGAACAGCCAAGGCATGTACCACTCTTCTTGAAGTTTTTTTTTCTTTTAAAACCCCTTGCAATTGAGGATAGGCAGCCATTTCCTACAGCTGCTGTGCCCGTTTGCTGGACAGGGTCCCTGCCGAGCCTTGTAACTTAACCATAAACCTTATTTGTTTGCATCAGTGAGTTGGCTCCTTGGTGGTCTTTTTTGGAGGTAGCACAAACTTGGCATAACAAGAGTACATACAATGTTTTTCTTTCTGTGTCTGGATTATGTCACTCAGGATGGTTTCTTCTAGTTCCATCCATTTGCCTGCAAATTTCAAAATTTCATTGTTTTTTTTCCCACTGAGTAGTACCCCATTGTGTAAATGTAACATGTTTTCTTTATCCATTCTTCAGTTGAGGGGCATCTAGGTTGCTTCCAGGTTCTGGCTATTACAAATAATGCTGCTATGAATGTAGTTGAATAGATGTCCTTGTGGTATGAATATGCATCCTTTGGCTATATGCCTCAAAGTGGAATTGCTAGATCTTCAGGTAGACTGATTCCGATTTTCCTGAGAAACCACCATACTAATTTTATAAAGTGGCTATACAAGTTTGCATTCCCACAAGCAATGGAGGAGTGTTCCCCCTTCTCCACATCCTCTCCAGCATAAACTGTCATTGGTGTTTTTGATTTTAGCCTTCTGACAGGTGCAAGATGGTATCTCAGAGTTGTTTTGATTTGTGTTTCCCTGGTGGCTAAGGATGTTGAGTTATTTGAGATTCCTCTATTGAGAATTCTCTATTTAGTTCTGTACTCCACTTTTTAATTAGATTATTTGGTGTTTTGGTGACTAGCTTCTTGAGTTCTTTGTACATTTTGGAGATCACCGCTCTGCCAAATGTGGTATTGGTGAAGATCTTTTCCCATTCTGTGGACTGACTTTTTGTCTTGTTGACTGTGTCTTTTGCCTTGCAGAAACTTCTCAGTTTCAGGGGGTCCCATTTATTAATTGTCTGTGCTACTAGTGTTACGTTCAGGAAGCAGTCTCCTGTGCCAATTCATTCAAGGGTACTTCCCACTTTCTCTTCTAAGAGGTTCAGTGTGGATGAATTTATGCTGAGGTCTTTGATCCATTTGGACTTAATTTTTGTGCAAGGGGATAGATATGGATCTATCTGCAATATTCTACATGTCAGCATCCAGTTATGTCAGTACCTTTTGTAGAAGATGCTTTCTTTTGTATAATTTCCATTGCATAATTTTAGCTTCTTTGTCAAAAATCAGGTGATCATAGGTGTGCGGGTTAATATCAGGGTCTTCATTTGATTCCATTGGTCAACCTGTCTGCTTTTGTGCCAATACCAAGCTGTTTTCAGACTATCGCTCTATAATAGAGCTTGAAGTCAGGGATGGTGATGCCTCCAGAAGTGCCTTTATTGTATAGTGTTATTTTGGCTATTCTGGGTGTTTTGTTTTTACATATAAAGTTGAGTATTGTTCTTTCAAGGTCTGTGAAGAATTGTGCTGGGATTTTTATAGGGATTGCACTGAATCAGTAGATTGCTTTTCGTAAGATTGCCATTTTTGCTGTGTTGATCTTACCTATCCAAGAGTATGGGAGGTCTTTCTGTTTTCTGATATCTTCTTTAATTTCTTTCCTTAAAGACTTAAAGTTCTTGTCATGCAGGTCTTTTACTTGTTTGGTTAGAGTTACACCAAGATATTTTTTGTTGTTTGTGGCTATTATAAAAGATGACATTTCTTGATTTCTTTCTCAGCCCATTTATCGTCTGTATATAGGAGGGCTATTGATTTTTCTTTTAGTCAATCTTGTGTCCTGCCACATTACTGAATATGTTTATTTATTTTTATATTTTTCCTTTAATGTTAATGGTGACTGGTTGACTCTGATATACACTATGAATCAGATCTAAGAATAGGAACAAGTTGATTTGTACCTGAGATGACAATGGTCTACTGAGATGACGTAGTTAGATAGGATTAAAACTTCTCAAAAAGGCTTTCAAATGTCATCAGGAGATGGGCAAAACCTCAAAGCTAAACAGAAGAGGCAGTGATGGTGATGTTTTCAAAGGTGGAGAGTCTAAGATAAGTTTCAAGTAATGTAAGGACTGTAGCGTTGAAAGAATAAGACTAGAGGGGAAGCAGGGTGGTGGTGGTGGTGGTGGGACATACCTATAACCCAAGCACTAGGGAGGCAGAGGTACGCAGATCTCTGAGAGTTCAAGACTAGCCTGGTATACAGAGTTAGTTCCAGGACAGCCAGAGCTGTTACACAGGGAATCTCTGTTTCAAAAAAAAAAAAAAAAAAGACTCAAGAAGAATGATAGAGGAAAGATGCCATGTCGGTGGAAAGAGATGGGCAGATTGTCTTCACTCCTCAAGAATATATAATGTCTTCTCACCCCACAGGCCAAGCCATGTCTTGTTTATTTGTAGATTACAGAACCAAAATAATCTAACCAGGCTTGACTTTAATAGTGATCACTTCTGAGCTTCTTTGTTCCTTCACATATTATCTTTATATTATAAAATCGTTATACATGAATGCCACTTTAAATTATAGAAATAGATATGGAAGGCTGTTTGCTGAATTTTGGGGATTTGCTGTTAAAGATAAACAGTTCACAAAAATGAAATAATTATAAAAGGTTCCCAGGTATGTGTTAAAATACAGGCTTCTCTTTGATTTCTTCTGGTACTTATATAGAAATATCCATATAAAATTTACTCTTCATTATAAAAAATCAGCACATCATCACTGAACAATTTTTCCAGTACTGCCACCAGAGATAATTGTTTAACTATTAAAGTGCATGCTATGATTTATAGCAGCCACACTGATACCAATCTCAGCGTGATCACTCATCACTGCCACAGAGGACACACCTCATCTGTTTGTCTCAGGAAAAATCACATGACAACTGTAATGACGCTTACTTGTTGTTACCTGCTGATAATATCCAGTCAAATGAAAGGACAGCTTAATGACACAGCACAGTACCTTCTGTCACATAACCAAATGCAAATGTTCTATTGCCTCTTGCAGAAGCATAGCAGCAGGACTACCACAGTTCTCAGAAATAACAGAATCAACTAAAGCAATCTAGGACAAAGTTGTTCTTTATTAAACACTGATGTACTTTTGACCACAAAATCCCTTGGCGCCTATTCAGTTTATAGACAGTCTCACCAGGATTGACTGCCATTCTTCTATACTTTATTTGGTTGATGAGACCTCAGAAAATATGCATTATGAATACTTGGCCTTTTGTGGAATATACAAAGTGGATTGCATTGTATATCTAAATCAACAGAGTAACCACAAATTCCCAGAGTGGTCCCAGGCATCTTATGTCTAAGGCACTGCTTGCTAGGACCCTTCTGGTCAAGAGAACTAAGGGTCTAATAGCAAGCTAGCAGCTTGCTGAACTGCTAAGAGCCAGCCTGTTTCCATTAACAAAATTTGCCAATTGGCATAGTAGACTGCTGAGCTCCTATGTGGTGAATGCCACTGCTGGTTTTCCACTGCCTGACCTGGGCAGCAGATAGTGTCCATGCTGTCAATTGTCACTGCTTCATCCCCTATAGGGGTTGTGTGTAGTTATCTGGGGGAGAGCCAGTAAAGCACTGGCCCCCATGACAGGGACTTAATTTATAATATCTTCTCTCCATTGGTCTCATTAACTACTCTTGTTCTGTATCAGCAGCCCAACTATTACTCTAGTAAGGTAGCATTCATTAAACCACTGCTAAGAATGGTCATTTTTACCTTCTTATTTTTGATTTTCCCCCTGTTTTCTATCATTTCTCTCATTCTCTTCAGATCCAGTGTAAAGAAAATGCATTTTCTAGCCATCATAAAATACTGCCTCATTCCTTGTGAAAACAAGTTTGCTACACTTTAGGGTTTGGTCCCTTCCAGTGTTGATCATAGGATTCTATAGGTGGCTATAATCTCTACACACCTGTGCATGTTAAAGTCTTCTTTTCAGGAGTTCAGTCCTGATGCAAGAAGCAAGTTATCCACCTGTAACTCCCTCAACAGAGCAAGTCAAAACAAAACCAAAAGCATAAATTTTGAAATAAACCTGACATCTTAAAAAAACACACATATGTTAGGAACAAAGATGCCTGAAAAGGCTGTTTCATAACTTAGGACTTAAAATATCCTAAAAGGCTCACATGATCCACGTGTGGTTCCTTGAGCAAATGGTGTTTTCAGGTGGAGTTTGGGGGAATTATTTGGATCTTGGAGACCCTGGACAATAATAATTATTATTATCCAATAATAATAACTGCATTACTCTATTGATATCAATATTTGAATAGGTTGTGTTAAGGTGGTAGAGTTCTGGAAGTTGGTCCTAGCTGGGGGAAGTGGGTGGCTGAGGGATTGTTTTGGAAAGATTATGTGGACCTTTCTATTATATGATGCTCTCTGCCTCCTCACTGCCATGATATGAACGCACAGCCCTGCTCTCCCATTCACTTCTGTCATGTACTGCCTCACCACGGACTGAGAAACATTGCAGCCACTCAAACATGGACTTTAACCTAAACTGTGAGTCAAAATAAACTCTTTCATTTTTCCCCTTCCACTGCTTGTCATAGTAACAACAACAAAAACTACAGCATGGTCGTATAGAGTACATATCCCATTTAAAACCGGAACATATGAAATCATCTACATGTAGGCACATACCATGGCTTTCTTAGTGAGTAGCATTCAGCATCTCCCTAGCAATTTCTGGCATGACAAGAATTCATTTCTAGGAGGCAGAATCTCTCTGTCTTTGGCTGTGTCATGTGGACAATGGAGGAGGGTTTACCGTCTTCTAATATATTCTAATGCACACTACCACATTCCCATGGAATTACTAAAACAATAGTAGTTCATATCACACTGAAAGTGAAGAATTATTGATGAAATCTTGATCCCCCTTACTTAAACAGAATTATTAACTACTTGGGAAGCCAGCAAATCTTGGTTCTGTCTTTGAATAGCTTCCTGACCTTAGACAATTAATTTTAAAATAAGGAAATTATACTGGAGGTGATTCTAATTCAGTGTCTAAGTACCATATATGGGGTCACAGTTGACTATCATCACAGCACATACTGAATCTAGCTATGAATTTTGTTTCTTCAGAATATCATATTTAACAGCCCAGGGAGTTGGTCTTACCACCTTAATTTTCCTGAAGAGAAAATAACCAGATTTTAAACACACTGTCCTTTTGGGTTTAAAATGTTCTGTTTTGTTTTTGGAACTTCCCTCTATACACACACACAATTAGCTTCTACTAGGAGTTTACTTGGCTACCGTGAATATGTGGGCATTATGCCAGTTTGCCCACACTAACTTCAGTTCCAAGATGACTGCAGAGTGGTCTAATTACCCAGAATATTGATAATTGGGTTTGCAACTCCACATGGAATGGCTACATTTAAAAGGGTGGTTATTAGTAGATTTTTGAATTTTTTTGTTTTACATATTAGAATTTACTGTCCTACACCACCACGCTGCTGTGAATAAAATCTATTATTTGAAAATAGCTCCCTTGACGATCAGAACCAGGCACTGGTACAGCATGATCATCCTTCTCCTAGCTTACTATAGCTCAGTTATCATCCTTCCTCCTTGACACTTTAGCTAAAGCCACTAGTCTCATTTTTGTACTATTTAGCATACCATGAATATTCCATCTAAAAGTTCTGTTATCATTGCCTTCAGCACTCGTTTTAAGGATAAACTAAGAACTCCTGAGCAAATTGGGAACATGTGGGTAGAGAGGGGAGAGGCAGGAAAAAGAGAGGGTAAGAAGAGAAGGGGGCGAACAAGAGGGATCAAGAAGACTGAGATAGGAGAGCAAGAAAAGAGATACCTTAATAGAGGGAGCCAGTACAGGTTTAAAGAGAAATCTGGCACTAGGGAAATGATCAGAGATTCACAAAGATGACCCCAACTAAGAATCTAGGCAGTAGTGGAGAGGCTGCCTTTGATGCCCTTCCCCTATAATGAGATTGATGACTACCTTAATTGCCATCCTAGAGCCTCCATCTAGTAGTTGATCAAATCAGAAGCAGACATCCACAGCTAAGCACTGAGCCATACTCCTGGAATCCAGTTGTAGAAAGGGAGGAGGGATGAGCAAAGGATTCAAGACTGTGCTGGAGAAACCTACAGAACTACCTGACGTGACCTAGTGAGAGCACAAGGATCCCAGTCGTAAAGTTGGGGAACCAGCATTGGATTGAACCAAGCCCTCTGAATGAGGGTGCCAGCTAGGAGGCCAGGGCAGTCTATGGGACCTCTTAAAGCGGAGCCAGTGTTTGTTCCTAGGGCACAAATGGACTTTGGGAGCCCATTCACTATGAAGGGATACTATTGCAGCCCAGATACATGGAGAAGGGCCTAGGCCTTCCCCCAAATGATGTGACAGACTTTGATGATCCCTATGGAAGGCCTCACTCTTCTTGGGGAGTTGGGGGAGTTGGCTTGGGGGGGTTGGTAGGGGGCATAGGAGGATGGGAGGGAGACGGAATGGGGGATTGATATATAAAATGATGGTGTCTAAATAAAAAAAGAAAAATAATACACAAAATAAACTAATGTCCTATTTCTCATCATGTCCCAGGAATATTTTTTCATATTTCTGTATTAAATCTAATATTTGCCATATTTTTTCTATGCATCAGCTCTCCAATTTAGAAGGTCCACGTTCATTCTTCCCTTGGAGCTTGACTTTAGCTTTTTTTGCACTACTAAGAATGCACTGATAGGATTTCTTACTCTGAATCATCTACTCAAGCCTCAAATCAACCAGAATTTATTGTGGAGTATATGTCCCAGCTGTGGAAATTTGTATGATTTGTTTTACTAATATATTATTCTAGCTAATGATAATTTACTATTGGAAAATGTCCTATTTTTACACCTCTCTGGTAAACTTGCTGAACTCTCTAATAAATTTTAGTAGTCTGTTGTTTTTACATGGCTTTCATCTATAAATTATGAAATTTATATTCTCTTCTTCTTTAGAGTTTTATATTTGTTACTAATGGTTACCAGTGGGAACTACTAGCAAATAATAGTCTTCATATTAAGAATGTAGAATCTAAAGTTCAAACCCCATTTCTACCTCTTTCTCCCTGGGAACACTCAGCAGGTCATAAGAGCAGTGGTCTTCACTGCATAAATATGAAATTAGCCCTCATGAGTTGGAAGAGTTGATTAAGATCTTTGGCACTATGGAGGAGAAAGCAATGTATAGAAATATTTACTGAATGGGTTAAGAATGAAAGATTCACAGGCCAGTCTTGGAGGTTTATGGAAATGTTCCCCTAGGAAGCCTAAAGACCACTGGATCGGGTTTGTGTTAGGAGAAAGAAGCAGACATAGGCCAGGAGAAGGAGATTTTGGATGAAATGATCCAGCGAGGGGTGCATGCCCAGTGAAGGGTGAATGTGTGTAAAGTCATTCATTCTACATAAAGGATAATCAACTCTAGATAGACAACTATTAACTTTTCCATTATATAATTCATCTCTGGAGAGTTTCACAATCATTTTTGTCTCTCACATACCCTGGCAGGGAACCATGAACAAAGAATGTGATCTGTACACAGGCACTGTTGTACAGCAGAACTTCTGCCCTGCTGTCAGTCTTCCTGAATTAAAATCCTTGGCTTGTAGATCTATGTGGTAAATAACAGTTGCTGGGGTTAAGAAAGGCCAAGGTTAATAAGTTAAGTACATTCATGCCAAGTCAAACAAAACATCAGCAAAACCATGTCTCAAGTTTCTTCACAAGCAACCACTAAGACATCGCTTTACTAGTGTAGCATCTAAAACTATAAAACACAGATTTGTAAATCTGATCATTATACTCACACTTAGAAGTGATATAATAATATTAAGACTATATTTGATCTTTTGTATTCTTGAGAGGAGGCACTAGATAAATTATATGCTAACAGTGTATCTATTTTTTTAAACTTCTCTTATCCTCTTATGCTAAATTGTTTCTAAAATACTTGGCAACTAGAATTAAGAAAAAAAAGGCTCCTGTTTGAATTAATTTAGAGATTAGAGTGTGCCATATTTCAGTTTCCTTTCATTTATGAAATTGTTTTCTTTGAAATTGCAAAAATTGCCCACTCTAAAACTTTTAAAAAAAAGGCATAAAATATTAAACAGCTCTAGGTTGGTTCTGATAGGTTTCCTCGGTTCTAAAACATTCACATTTCTAATAATGAATCCAAGTATTCTACATGTATTCTGTGTCAAATTAGCCTCCCGGGAAACTTCATTTCACTACTTGACCCTGAAAATGAGGAGTACACTGGGAAGAATTCTCAACAGCCATGTGATCTGATCAAGGGTAATTCATACTGAGTCAAATCTAGCTGGACATGTCTTCTCAGACATTTAGCTCTCTTAACACTCGGCAATGTGTGGCTTAGAGGCAACAAAAATGGCATCTGTAAAGCCCTACCATCATGTATGCAAATTGATAGGTATATAGGTAGATTCACAGTCTTCCCAGTGTCAGCCCTTGCTACCCCATCACCACAACTCTAATCATCCTGCATACCTGAGAGGAGGAGCTACATGAACATATTTCTATTAAATTAAGTATTATCTGAAACTTTTTCCATGCATACAGTTCTGAAAAAAATCAAGTCAACAAATAAATATGTATTAATAAATCAAATATCCTTGAAATAGCTATTCTTTCTCTTTCCAGTTGCTTTTATATTTGTGATGTGTGTGTCTGTGTTTTTTTTTTTTTTCTTGTTTGGTTGGTTGTCTGTCTGACTGACTTTTGAAGACAGGGTCTTACCAATGTAGCTCAGGATGCTCTTGAACTCAGCATTCCTTAGTAGCAATATATCCATCATTCATTCATTCAAGTTTCTATCAGAAACTACCATATTAGAAACTGCCAGAAAAAGCAAATGACAAGGCTAAACCAATGAAGAACTGGTATCGAAGGAGAGGAAAAAAACATCACCACTGTCCCTTGTCCAAATCTTTAACCCCAAGAGAGCATTATTTTTTAAAATTTTATGACACTAAGTTTTTTTTTATTTTTATGCTCTGAAAATAGTAAAGGTGTTTACTGTTTGCAGATGATGATGACAAAATAATCAGTGGCCTCTGAGACAACTCTATCAAGATCTGGGATAAAACCAGCCTGGAATGTTTGAAAGTGCTAATGGGACACAAGGGCTCTCTCTGTCCTCTGCCTCCAGTATGATGAGCGAATCATTATAACTGGTTCTTCAGATTCGACAGTGAGAGTCTGGGATGTGAACATGGGTGAAGTTCTCAGCACACTCATCCATCACAATGAAGCTGTACTGCACATACACTTCAGCAGTGACTTGTTCCAAGGACCTTTCTATCGCTGTGTTGGACATGGCTTCTACCTCTGATATCACTTTACCTAGTATCCTGGTTGGCCACCATGCTGCTGTCAATGTAGTAGACTTTGACGATAAATGCATCGTGTCTGCCTCTGGAGACAGGACCATTAAAATGTGGAGCAAAAGCACTGAGTTCGTTTGCACTCTGAATGGGCATAAGCAGGGCATTGCCTGTCTGTGGTACAGAGACCAGCTAGTTGTTAGTGGATCATCAGATAACATCATCCAGCTATGGGATATTGAATGTGGTGCCCATCTAAGAGGCCTAGAAGGGCATGAAGAATTGGTCTGATGCATCCATGTTTTAACAACAAGGGGATTGTCAGCGGTGCCTATGATGGGAAGATTAAAGTCTGGGAAGGGGCACATAACAATGGACACTAAGTTTATGCTAGCAATTGACAGCAATTAATATACTAAAATTGATAGATCAGGTAGACAGCTAAGATAAGGTAAAGACACTGTTAGTAAAGACTGGTTAGGTGGTGATATCTTCCTTCTGGAGTCTAAAGAAAGGACAACTCATGCTACATTATGTTACAGAATATTATTGGAAGCATTGTGGCCTGCAATAATATTGAAGGAACAAAATTGACTTCAGAAAGTGACAATTAGCTGAATTTAGATGCTTAGACTAAATATAGGACCAGAAGAACAGGAAAAGTTCAAGCTGGCTATGATGGGCCATCACTGTAATCACAACACTCATGGTTTTGGTTGATAAAACAGGTTGATAAAGACCAGTAGAGCTGCATGGCAAGTTCCAGGGCAGCATGATGTTCTATATCAAAACAATGTACTTGCTTAGTTAGAAATGAAACTGATTTTCCTCCTTGCTTGTCTAGACATCAAAAAATTCTCAAAGTAACACATGGTCTTGGGGCTAAGATCAAATCTGAGGTTCACTAGAACAACGTAACCTCATGTTAAAGTTCAAATCACTTGTGTACCTGAATCTGTCCTTAAGGCCAGAGAAAGTTTTAAGGTTGTGTCTTTCGATCTTGCTAGCTGGTCTAAAGGCTCCAAAACAACCTTATGGGCTCTCTCTTTAGTATTCTGATTCATAGACAAAGTAAAGAGATGCCAGTCATGGGAGTTGTACTTAGTACTTTTTTTTCTCAATGGAATGGACCTTAATAAAACTTAAAGGAAGCCCCAAAGTTTTAAAGATATTTAACCTTAAAAGCAAAAGCAGAATACCAGCAACTACATAAACAGTGTAAGGTAGTCTAAGCCTAAAAGAAGGAAGTACACAATTTAATCAAAAATGTGAGCTATTTCTTAGGGAAAGAAGAGAAAAGGTCCAAGGATCCAAATAAAAACCAAAAGAACTATTCTCTGGTATTTACCACTCTATTTGGTGGCTTGAACCTGGGAGAGCAAGGCCTAAATATAAAGCAGACTAAAGTCTCATGCAATGCCCAACTTTATTCAGAGCATGAGACAGTTTCTACTCTGAGGGTTTAAAAGAGACACCTGAGTAAAATATACAAATACAAGGACGAGCTGCACCTGGCAAAAACATGCTTTTCTATAGAGGTATATGAATAACAACAGCTGAAGAGAACTCACGCCTGTCTGCTAAACCTTGGAGAAGTACAAAAATACATTCCAAGAATAATTCTGTGTTCCGAAGAAACTGAGATTACAAGTCTTATTTCCATGGAGTTTTCTCATAGTCACTCAGAATTGCCTTTATAAGACTCCACTCTTGGATTGTGTTCTGACACTCTAGGAACAAATATGAGCTTTTATTAGACACACTTTCTGCTTTGAGAGTTGAGAGAAATAAGGAAATAGGCCTGGCCCGATTTAGAATTGCAGTGGACTACTGGCTATCACAACCTTTCTTTTTCTCATTTTTAAATGGCACTGTCTATTGTAATTGTCCTGTTTATATCATATCACTGTGCGTTGGAGGCAGGAGAAAGTGGCTGTCTTTTTAGGTCAGAGATCTCAGCTCTCAGGAAACAAACAGCAGCAAAAAAAATGTATCCATAATTTAAAAATCTAATTTAAAATCTTCAAGCCTGGGCTACAGACAATGATATAGTAAGCCATAAGCAGGAGATGGCAAAGAGTGTCAAAGTCCATCATTACTATCATTTAGATATTGGATGCCATTCAAAGGCATAGCTAAGTAATCTGGTTGCAAGCCAGAGAGGGCATGAGAAAAACAGAAACTAAATATAACTCATACTGACTTACTCATTGATTATTTGCAGAACTTAAAGAATGGAGTTGTCACCAAATCACATAGGAAGGACTCTGGGACAGGTAGATTATGGAATAAAGTTGAGGATCTAATGTGTTAAACATCTAATCAGGGATGATGGACAGACTTTGAATATGAGTCTGGAGTTCATGCAGTAGGTCATGACTAAAGGCATAAATTTATGAATCATCAGCCCATGAAAGCATTAAAATCCATGAGTCAGGATGAGATCACCAGGAGAGGAAGCCCAAGCAGAGACCAGGTTTAAGGACCCAACTCTCAGGCTTTCTTGTGTCTACATATTGAGAAGTAAACAACTAGCTAAAGAGTGAAATAGTCGATGGTGAGAAAATAGAAAGGTAAAGATGCTGTGAGGGTAAAGAAGGACACCTTCGAGGAACACCAAGAACTAGCCTGTGCAGGTAACTAAACCTAGATTCTTTGAATCTTCAACAAGTGAAGCACATTTTCAGAGAAGTGGGCATGTGGTATGTAGCAGTTTCCTCCCAGATTCAAACCTTCTATCTTCCAGGGGCCCTCCTTAAAGACAAAAAGTAAACAACTCAAAAGCTTCAGGAAGCCCCTGAAACTCACCAGATTCATTAGGCCCTTCCCAGAATACACAATTAAGACTAGAAGCAGAAACTGTATGTACTGGCTGGAAGAGGCTCAGATCAACTGAGTCACCTGGGAAGGGCACTCTTCAACCCTTTGACCTGTGAGCAGGCTGTCACCTTTTGTTGATATTTTGTAAGCTGTTACCCATGCTGAAGTGAGCTTCAGTAATATAGCTAGCTGTCTTTGAGTCAATTTTGCTCCTATAAGGAACCCCTTACCCATATTTCTGTAAGTAATCCCAATTTTAAAAGGTGGGATTTTAGCAGTATATATAATTTGGTCAGTTATGAGCCTCATATGTGGCGTAAGGAGGTGTGTGTGTGTGTGTGTGTGTGTGGCATCTCAACAGGATAAGTCTTCTCACACAATAGCATAAAATTCCAGGTTGTTCAAAAGAGTCTAAGAATAGGGGAACGTCAGGTAAGTTTATAAGTTTTCTATATGGTGGGATAAATATCAGACATGGTGGAAAAAATATAACAAAAAATTAGGCTAATTTTTTCTTAATAGGAGAAATTAGGACATAGGTAATAGGAAAGGTCCATTAGGAAGAAAGAGGGTAGGGAAAGATGGAGAGAAGGGGTTACTAGAGTAGAGCTATGTCCTTGAGTGAAAACAGGCAAAAGACTGCATATTTGAATTAGCTACTTAAAATTGCAGATGATTTCTTTGGCTCTAATTTGTCTTTTCCATCAATAATTATAAATCCCAGAATATTTTCCTAAAATACTGATCTTATTACCTTATATGACTTTTGTCCCCTACTTCCTTTACAGCCTTGTTCAGTTGTTAAACTCTTGGGTGATGCGGCTAGCTCTTACTGAAGTTAATACAAATCAACCCTATGGCCAGCTCTTGGCTAGGCATAAAGAATGCATTATATCATCAGTGTGTGTGTGTGTGTGTGTGTGTGTGTGTGTGTGTGTGTTGTGTGCATGTATACAAGCCTGACTGTGAACATGTATGTAGAAATCAGAGATGAATATTAGATATCTTCTTCAATCATTTTCCACCTTGTTTTTTGAAACAGCATCTCTCACTGAACACAGCACTCACAGATTCACCTAGGCATGACACCTGAAGTATGATGGAATGACAAATACATAGAAGAGCAGAGGCAACATGGTGGGAGCTAGGTCAATAGGATATGATGAGGAAGCATTGAGTATTCAAGCCATACAGACACTCAGTTCTATTAATCACCAGGGGACCCTCCACAGCAGTCAAACTGGGTTCTTTCCTGCCCCCACTCTGCCTGGTGATCTGGAAGCTTCCTCCCCCAGCAGGGTATATATGAAGATAAGGCTGAACTAGATCACAGCTCTCCTGAGTATCCTATGACTTGATAAAGAGGAAGAAGGCACACGGTTCTAAAGTAACTAAAAGAAGCCACAGCCACTGTGCAAAGGAGCCTGAGTTCTACATTCCCTTTACCCTTTTTCATGACTACCCTTCTCCTGTTTTGCAAAGAAAGACACACCCTTCTCCCTCTCAAAGTCTCACCAAGTACCTTGATGTTCTAGAGTGCCAGATACAGGGGAAAAGCTCATATAGGAAATGGTTCTAATCAAAGCTTTGACATTAGTGTCTTGCCCACTGCTTGTCCATATTCCCAATATGATCTTAGTTTAATGCCTAGTTCTTACTTATTAAAAGTTTGCAGATTATTTGAATTATGCATTAAGAATATTTAAAATAACCCCAAAAGAGTAGTTTTGAATAATACCATGTATTAATGATAATATTTAATTTTCATTTTATGTACTTATTTTTGTTGTATGGTGGTAAGAACAAAAGTTTGAAACAATAGGGCTAGAGAAAGGATTGTTCTGTTATTGCGTGTTTGCCTTATAAGCCTGAAAACCCGAGTTTGACCCCAGAACATACTTCTCAAAAAAGTGATGCATGTTAACCTGTGATTGCAATCTTACCAATGCTGGGAAGGCAGAAGCAGGCAGTTCTCTAGAGCTTACTAATCAACTAGCCCATCCCTACTAATGACTTTTAGGCCTATGAGAAATGCCGTCTCAACAGAAAATAAATGATAAATAAATATCCAACATAAACACAAAACAAAGTTGGAAAAACATACATTTAACTATAAAGGTTTCCAGTGAAGGGAACGTTCCTTGAGCACCTCTGAGCTTAGTCATGAGTTCTCAAGGGCTGTTTCATTTTGTACATTTCAGGTGGAAATTATAAGAGATAACTGTCTATCAAGAACTATGACTCAGTGTTACTGAACACCAAGGACTTCTCAGGGCCTCTTTCTGTGTCACAACAATGAATACAGGTCCCTTCCCCCACCAATCCTGTGTTCATCCCTTCCCCCAGCACCACCCTTGATCATTTTCAGTTTCTATTTCTTCATTTGGCAAAATCATCTTTATCATTCTGCAACCCAGACGTAGAAGAAATTCACATTTAGAGAAAGTACACATATTTACACTCAGATACATAGGTCACCATCACACTGATTCTCTGTAGTGCTCTACACAAGCACACTGGCTCCAGGAGAATGTGTATAGACAATGACAATAGAAATTACAAAAAAAAACAAAAACAAAAACAAAAACAAAACAAAAAAAAAACCCCTCACTTTACTAATCTGACCCTAGCACTGGATACCTTACTTTCAATTAACTTTTATTATCATTGTGTATGTATTCACAGTAGGGGTGGAAGGCACATGTGTGAGGTCAGAGGACAACTTGCATGGATTGGGTTCTCTTTCCACATTTACATGGGTTCCATGGTTTGAATTCAAGTTTTCAAGCTTATGTGGCCAGCTCCTTTTCTCAAAAAGCCACATTGCTGGCCTGAAATAACACTTTAGAAAGACAGCATTGTCTAATACAAAGCAAAATGATCACTCAAATGATGGCTAATGCCAGCTTCCTGGCATAGACTTGTGTTTTTATTTCTCACTGCACTGCACATAAAGCACATGAAACCCACAAAAACCCAGCATTGATAGAGTCAGTCTTAACCTCAGAGGTGTCTGACTAGCTGTATTCTAAGTAGACCAATGTCTCCCTAGCTGGATCGTACTTCACATGGAAGGGCATGGCAGCACCACTTGTTTCCTTTTTTATAAGAAGGAATAAACATGGAATACATTAGAGTTCAATGAGGCTGTGCCTATGACATGCCAACATGGTGCCTGAGGCACCAAAGCCTTCTGGTTAGTAACTTTCATGTTCACATTTGATTCCTTCTGAACATGTTGCTAACAAATTTTACTTCAGTATCTCAAGTCAGGATTTCTAGGCTAACCTTGCTTTTCCATTCAATAAAATCTGAATACAATTTAAAATAGCCCTTCTATCTCCAGACAGCTGCTAACACACACACACACACACACACACACACACACACACACACACTCAAACATATAAGATACGTAAATAAATGCATATACACATGCATATGTAATTTTGATATTAGTTAGCTGAAACACAATACAAAATAATTATTAATTAATTGTATTCTAGTTCTTCCAAAACCCACTAATTTTCTCTCAACACATCTATATAATTTTTCTTCCTACCAATGCAAAACTAGCACAAGACACATGCAATGTTGAGTTGCAGCCATCTCTTGCTGTTGCCAGAACCACTGAATAGAGGCATGTTAGAGCTAACATTGAGACAAAGAGAAAGAAAATGGCTCCTTGCCAAGCCTACCACATTAGGCCTTCTAAGGAAGCCATCACAAAGCGTAGCCATTGCATCCCCGGTCATGATGCAATGGGAGAAACTTCTTCTCCCATCTCTAAGTCCTACCTTCCTACTTGGTGGCTGGAATGACAAGTAGAGGGATTCAGATCCAGAAATCAATCCAGATTTGCTCATTATGAATTATTATCAAAAAACTGATATACATTAGGCAGATATTTTCATTCAGGAACTATAAATTTCTCTAAGGGAATCAAATATATACAGATATTATGTGACTATAATCTTTAAATATACAATTAATAATGTCAGCTACAGAAGTAATTTGAAACCAAAAGTCTAGAACCATAACATTGGCCCAAATGAAATAGCAATTGTCATTGTCAAACTGTGGAAAATAGTCCAATGGGAATAATTCACTCTTTAATCAACATTGCAACCTTAAGTCTGTTTGGATTGGAAGAAGTCAACCCTCCCAAGCCCTGTTTCCTTGCATAAGTTATTGAGTTAGTTTACATACTAATTACCATATGCACTATTATTTATATTTACTGAGTACTACATATGTACAGTATGGACAATATTTGGAGCTTAGAATTTAAGTTGTTGGCCATTACTTGTGTTACTTCGGGAAATTCAGACTATGAACTGAAGACAATGTTTCCTGTGTTGTCATCAACCAGTATTCAGAAGAATAGTTACAGAAAAAAAAAAAAAGCAGAGAAATCCAGAAGACACCAGACAGAGGTCTAAAGTCTACAATGTTTCAAAGGGCTTGAATTGGACACTCATTTATAGAGCTGATTAGCGGCAAACATTTCCCTCAGGAAAATCTACAAATTTTTGTAGAGTTCTTTTTTCAGCTCTCCTGAAATTGCTGAGGAGCAGTACACCTTGGCTGGAGTGCTTGCCAAGGTCAAAATTTTTTAGTCTCTAAATTCTGTTTCAATAACTATAAGTCATTTTTTATCTTTAAAATTAGTTTATAAAAATTTTTGTCACTGACAAATTTTATAGCAGGCAATACAGTTACTGACATTCCCTATAATTGAAACAAAATTTAAATAAGAAAGCACCATTGTATTTTTCCTTTAACCCACAGCAATCTACAGGAAAATTCCAGCCAGAACTAGCTTCCCATCATACTGTAAAGCTGCCCCCAGCAGTAATATCCAACCTGTGCAAAGCCTGCGTGAGCTAGGGAAAAGCTAACCCCTATCATGTTGCAAAACAGATCACAAAGCAAAGGAACCCATGGGAGTCGGACTGCAAACTCCCAGAAGAGAAAAGAGAGAGAGAAGCATAATGTCAGGACATGCAGACACACTTATAACATGCCTGAAGCACTTTCTGATGCTTCAACGTTTTAAGTAAAACTCCTCATTTTATCTTTTTCCCATAAAAGCCTCAAATGACTAATGCTGGGTCTCTTGTCCTTTACTTCTGTTAACATTCCTTCTAGAGTGGCTTCCTCTCTTGCGAAGCCCCCTCAGCTTTCCTAGGGAAATCCTCTAAATTATTCAATATTCATGAGGATCTAACTTGCAGCCTCCACACAGAAAGATGGCTAATCTTACTAATCTGATGATTTACTAAATCAACTTGGAGAACCCAGCCAGTTCAATCTGATCTCCCTTGTTAAAAAAAAAGGGGGGGGGTGAAGGTGATTGATATGTCACTGGAAGAGACCTGCCACTAACGAGAGTATCAGAAATAAGTTTAAAATCGTCATTGGAAAATAGCCTCAGACAGTCACTTTGTTTCCATTTCCACTCTGACTCTGTTACGAGTCTGGGACCTGCATCCTTTGCAGTGTCTACATGTTTCCCTCTCCTTGGAAGTTAGCATAAACTTAAATGCAGGAGCTATAAAAATTCTTTGCGCTTTGCATTCTTGCAGCGTTGCAGTCTTAACACCACTAGAAAAGATTAGCCGGGTTTTCATCTAATGCCCCCGTGAACACAGATTTGATTTCAGGACAATTTTCCAGCATCGCTTCCCTTCGATCTGGCATTACAGACAACTAAGCTTTAGGTGATTCGAGTTAAGTTGTCGCTAACACAGACCAAGACCTATGACTATCTCTGCACATTTCTTTCCCTAGAAGACGCACCTTCATCAAGGAAGAGGTGATATTTGCAAAGGGAGAGAGAGAGAGAGAGAGAGAGAGAGAGAGAGAGAGAGAGAGAGAGAGAGAGAGAGAGAGAGAGAGAGAGAGAGAGAGTCCAGAGCATGCATCCATTCACGAGGGCCAGCAGAAGTTTGGAAAGGGAATGTGGTAAGGAGAGAAGCTCTGGTACCTTTCCTGACCTCTCTGAGCTCAGTTAGATGGACAACTCAGCCTTCCAAGCGGCAGGATCCAGTCTTCGTCCAACTCTCCAGCTGGCGGGGGCAGACGGACGCGTTGCTCCCCCTGGGCCTGCCCTGGCCAGGTCCCTGCAGCGTGGAGCGAGGTACACCTAAAACAGCGGGGCACAGCGAGCTGGAGAGGCTCGCAAGAGGACCGGGGAGGATGTAGAGGAGAACCCCGGAGAAGAATGGCTGGACAGAAGGAAAACACTCTGCATATAGTGCCACTGAGTACTGAAGTCTGGGTCAAGAGGGCGGGGCGGCTTGGCCCACAGCTGGTGGGGAGAAGGGTGCCTGAGCAGAGCCAGAGCTGGGAGGGGCCCCGGGCGTAGGCTTTCGGGAAAAATTCCATTGTTGATCCACCACCACCAGCACCACCACCTCCCATTCTGTACCTCCATCGAATTCTGGCTGTAGGGTGCAAAGTGGCAGCCAGTGTGAGCAATCGAGGTAAGAGGGGCGAATCAGCTGGGGTTTCCCCAGTTTCCCAGTGCCCTTTCCAGCCCGGGAGTCCCAACCCCAGCTAAAAGAAAAGTGAAAGAAAAAGTTTCCAAGCTGAGGCGGAGATCAACATCCTGGAGGAGGCTGCGGGAGGGGCACCAGCTCCTAGGCCACTGCACCAGGTGCCCACATGATTCTGCTACTGCCAGGCCCCCAGGGCTCAGAACCTGAAGGGCAACTGAGAGTAGAGAGCAATCCCCGCCCCCCCTGGGCAGTTGGCCACAACCTGTGTGTGTCCTGGAACGCCTTAGCCTTCTGTGAAGTTTCAAGGAGCTGGCCTGAGTTCACAGTTTATAGCAACTGGCCTTGCAGGGAGGCTGAAAGGCTATCCCCAGAAAATCCCAGAGACCCGGACTCAGCCTGCACCAGGAGGATTGGGTCTGGAATGGGCGGTCCACCCGAACAACCCTTGACTAGCTGGATGCAGAGTCTGGAAAAGGGAAGTTTCTGAACTCTTCCTACTAGACCATATCTGGGAAAATTTTGGGTAGGACAGTAAACGTCCACTAAATGGACCCCTGTTGGATTCCTTTTCCAGCCTGATGTGTGTAGTCCAGTGAAAAGATTGCACCTGTCTTTAACAAGGCGTGGTTACAGCAACATCTTTAAATTACAAGTTGGGAATGACCTTGTTAATGAGGAGTCAACTGCATGTCCATCTCAGGCAGCAGGGGAGCCCCAGTTCTCAGCTTTGCAGTGTGAATCATTGAAAAGCCCCAGTGGCTTGTGTTAACCAAAGCTTTTAAGAAAGCCAGGAGAGATTGATGAGGCCCCCTGGCGATGAGTTGAAAATGCAACTATGTTCTCTTTGTATCGTTAAAAAAAATGGTGAAACTTACACTTCCTGAAATTAAAATAAAAAGGTGAAACTAAAATATTCAAATGATTAATTGCACGGCATCCCACATAAAATCATTTTTACGAGAAGTTTGTTTTCACAAACTTACCTTGCATCACATCAAGTTTTATATTTGAAACAATAACTAATAGACACTTTGGTAACAATCACTCCAAACTTTAGTATAAACATCAAAAGTGAAAATACATGCTTTTACAACAATTTAAAATTTTACTACCATTATAAATTATATGTAAAGACATGTAAGAATCTGATGGGAAAAATGACTCAGCGGCTCAGAGTGCTTGTTGATCTTGCAGAGAACTTCCATTCCCAGAACCCTCCTGAGATAGTCCCCAAACAACTGTAACTCCTGCTACAGAGAATCTCAGTGTTCTGGCCTCCTGAGGAACCTGCTCTCTCTCTCTCTCTCTCTCTCTCTCTCTCTCTCTCTCTCTCTCTCTCTCTGTCTCTCTCTCTCTCCCTCTCTCTCTCTCTCTCTCTCTCTCTCTCTCTCTCTCTCTCTCTCTCTCTCACACACACACACACACAAATGCATTTATTTAAAAAAATCAAAATGGAGGAAATCATTTTTGCATATAACAAGATAATGAATTTTCTTGAATAATGCCAATGACTTTCAATCCCAGTCACTTTTCCATCATGACAAGCTGAAGCCCCCGCTTTGCCAAATGAGCATACACTAAGAACGGGCCTGAGGCTGGATTGGATTCCATCACAGGGATGTAACAACAATGAACATCCCAGCATTTAAGATACATAGAGGTGAACAAGTAAGTCCATACTTCTAGCCTCAATTTGGACTACAAGAGTTTTCTATACTCTTGTAGTAGTTGAACCTCTCATACCTCCCTTGATCTCCTTATAGCTTTTGTGTGCTCTGCAGTTGGTAGAGGAATCACATGGCCAACACTAATACACTTCATGGACCCCACCCAGTACCTCCTAGCAGGACCAGATGTTGCTGCCACCAGAAGACACAATGTATCCCAAATTGCCCTCTTCTGTTCATGCACTATACTGAGGCAGCTGCTTTCAATAGAACTTTACCAGCCCTGGGATCCAGGCCATGCTGGCTCTCCCCATGACTCATCAGACACCCCTACCTGACAATACACTTTTACACCTCCGAAGCCACCACCATGTGTTAAATGTTCTGAGCCAATGAAGAATTTCTGTAATACATTATGAAACCAGTGAGCCCTTCTTCATGAGTTGAACTTCAAAGAGTGATCTGAGTCCATCAAAACAATAAGACTGGACTGTTAAGTACTTCCTCCATATATCTATAGATATATGCTCTGTAGGTATATGCAGTAGGCTCTGGACTAAGACGCTGAATGATATGTGAGGCATTTATGCTGATTTGTGGTAAAAATAACACCAATAGCAATAAAGTCAAATGGAGCATTGTAGCCACAGGACTCATTGTGTTCTAGGGCCTCTCAAATATGTAGGGCAAATTTGTTTTCTTAATTACAGATAAAAAAGGAAGTTTTTAATTAGTCATGAGTGCCTGCAATCCAATGACATTCACTTTGCTGCATAATTTGTTTTTGTTTTATTCCTCTCAAACAGAAAATTCTAATATATGCAACTTGTATTTTCACTTGCTACAGGCTGTTTGGCAAGATATTGAAAATTACTCACACCAATGAGCAAGTAAATTCCACCACATAAATTAAAAGAAAAGAACAAGATTGATGGAATAATCTTAAAATTGCCTTAAGAGAACTTTGATAATTACAACATGAAAAGGACTGAAAACCAACTAACTGAAATGCACAGGAGGGGTCATAAAAGAGATTTTCAGATGATGAACAAGGAAATCAGAGTCTGGTAAGTTAAATAAAATAGCTGATTGTTTCCCAAAGATTAACTTTGCTGCCTTTAAAATAAATTACTAGATAGGTGTGGTGGTTCTTACCCACCTGCCAGTACTTAGGATTCTGAGACCATGAGTTCAGTGCTTCCCTGGGCTACACAATAAGACAGACTCTGACCACAACCCCCCAAATGAAATGAAATGAAATGATTAACTCGTATTTCAACAGATTTTTTGAGTAAAAGAGGAAGAAGTTAAATGTTGGCTCATATGATTCAATGAATCAGCCCATAGCAGTGGCCTCCTTTACAGTCCCCCTAAGGGTAAGTTACAGAGCACAAATGTGTTGGCCTTTGGAAAGTAGCTTATCCCATCTCAGGTTTCCTTGACAGTAAGCTGAAAATGTGCAAACCTGAAAGGTACAATGGTCCTCCCTCTCCTTCCCTCCTTCCCTGTCTCCCTCCCTCCTTCCCAGTCTCTCTCCCTCCTTCCCTGTCTCCCTCCCTCCTTCCCTGTCTCCCTCCCTCCTTCCCAGTCTCTCTCCCTCCTTCCCAGTCTCTCTCCCTACTTCCCACTCTCTCTCCTTCCTTCCCAGTCTCTCTCTCTTCCTCCCCCTTCCTCCCTCCCTTCTTTCCTCCCCCACAATAAGGAAAATGTCTTGCATGTCAAGATGGGCTGTTTTTAAACATTTTGGGGACTGGGAGAAGTGAGCTGGGCTAGGTATTGCTTCTGTACATCTTACGAAGTATTTCTGGTCCCGTGTTATTTTTAAATTATTTTTAGTTTGATTTCACACACTAATGGGGTGCATACACTATAAAATTCTATGGCTACATACAAATAAGCACAGGTGTTAGTACACATGTATTTGCAGCAACATTTTATAAATCGGGGCAGAGGGAGATTATTCTGTATTTGTTTCTCTCTTACTGTTTTGTTCATTTTTTGTTTTTATTTTTCAATGTTGGGAGAAATAGATCTTTTCCCCATTCAGGCCATGTTGCATGGCATTTGACTGATGCATAAAATCTTGAACTTAAGCAGTCTGGATTGTGAACCTACCTCTATGCCCTGTTTCTTCTGGACTGATAACTACACGCCACTGCTTCTGAAACACAGGCTGGAGAGGAAATAACCCAGTGCCTCTCATGGATTTTAGCCACTAGGAGGGAGGATGCTCATCAATTACTTTGAATTTCTGCCTGCTGAGCTCTTTGTGCTTCTATAATGAAAGTGCCCTGAAAGATTACAGCCGTGCTACAAACATAGGTCATTTGAATAAAGTGATTGACAGCAGGCTACCAGAGAGCTGGTGAAGTTAAAACCACAAAGTCTATGGCAGACAGGTTACTGCTAGTTCTTAATCAGATGGGCAACTGTGTTGAACTGTGGTATCTGGGTGTATCCATGGCAAAGTAAGAGATGACACCTGGTTCAAGGTGGAGATTAGACAAGAATGTATTTCATATATCTCAAAATACATGTAAACTTAAAAGAATTGCTACATGGTAGGAGGGGAAAGTGGTTTAAATAGAAACAGGAAGCAAAGTCATTTGGTAACACACTATTCTGAACAGGCTTCTAAAGTTGACCTTCTCAATCAGAATCTAGTACAAAACACATAAATTGCCCAGTTTAGATTTCTCACTTGAGCTTATGAAGAGACATTATTTTAACACTCTGCATCACATATACCTGTTGACAATGACAAACACACATGGAATTATTGTCTGACTTATTTTGTTACATGTATTTATTAGTTGAGGGTGGAGGAGTGGACACATGCCAGGCACACGTGTGGAACTCGGTAAAAGAACAATACATCACATTGCCCGAGTTGATGGTTGGTCTGTCACCATCATTCTCAGCAGACAGCTTACAGGAATGACTTGGTGGGGTTACACCTAGGTTAAACTAAGCAAGCCCCTCTTTCTTTCCCTCCCTCATCCTTATATAAAAATTCACTTGAAATACATAAAAGGCATGAATATAAATTTTAAAACTATGAAACTAAATGCATATTAGTCAAGATTCTCTAGATTGGTTCTCAGTCTTCCTAATGCTGAGACCCTTAATACAGTTCTTCATGCTGTGGTGACCCCCAATCATAAAGTTATTTTTGTTGGTACTTCATAACCATTATTTTGTTACTGTTACACATCATACTGTAATTATTTTTTGGAGCTAGAGGCTTGCCAAAGGTTGACATCCACTCCACAGGTTGAGAACTGCTGCTCTAGAGGGACAGAGGATAGAACATATATGTAAGGACGCTTTATTAGATTGGCTTACACAGACATGAATCCAACCACGTCTGTCTTCACACCAAAGAAGCTGAGATGGTAGTAGTTGCTCAGTGTACTAGGCTGAATGTCTGTCTCAGCTGGCCCGGTCTAACTCTTAAGATCTGAAAGTTCCTGGAGTGCCACTTGTCTTTAGTCAGTGTTGAAAGGCCAAAGAAGCTAAGAGCTTAAGTCAGTAAGGAATTGCAGCAGCTGCTACAGCAATTAAGATAAACGAAGTTGTCAGAACAATGGGAAAGCAGCATAAAGGCAGTCAGATGAAAAGCAAGGTGTTTCCCTCATACTAAAGACACCACATTTAGGTGGCTTCTCCCACTTCAAATAACCTGACTGTGTTAGTCAGGGAAGTCTAGAGTATAGATTCTATTTCTCTGGACACATGGGATTTAAGAAAGTGGCTTATAGGTTGTGGTCTGACTGTTCCAACAATGGCTGTTTCCCAATGGAAAGTCCAAGAATCCAATAGTCATTCAGTCTAGGAGTCTGGATGTCTCAGTTGGTTTTCAATATATGTCAGAATTCCAACCAAGTAGGTACAATGCCAGTGAAAGAATAGACTTGCTAGTGAGAGTGAGGGCAAGCAGGCAAAGAGCAAGCGCTTCCTTCCTTCATGTCCTTTGTATGACTGCCACCAGAAGGTGTGGGATCTTTCCACCTCAGATGATCCAATCCAAAAAAAAAAAAAAAAAAAAAATCCCTCACAGATGTGCCCAGCCGCTTGGAATTTAGTTCATTGCAGATGTGGTCAAGTTGACAATCAAAAATTGCTACCACACTGATCAAGAAAATCCCTTAGAGGAGCCCAGAGGCTTTCCTCTTTGTCAACTACAGATCAAACTGATAACTATGATGAACCATCACAGTGATTATTTTTTAATCATAAAAGGAACTCTTCAAGGCAGAGCTATTTTTAGAACAAATCTCTAGAGCACAGAAGACAGAAATAAAAAATATATAAATGGATTCTATTAAACTCACAAACTTCTGGATAGGAAAATCAATCAATATAGTAAAGAAATAACCCACAGATTTGGAGAAAATACTTGCAAAATAGCCATCTTATAAGGGGTCAATAACCAAAATGTCCAACTCAATATAAATAGATCAGAAGTCCAAGTTCCTAGTTTTGAATAAATGTGTATCAGAATCGACTTTTTTTTCAAAGAAGATGTATAATCAGCCAAGAAGTATGACAAAACAAAAGGTTCTATATCTCTGAAAGTCAGGTAAACACAAATTTGACCATAATGAGATATCACCTGATGTCAGTAGGAATGAGTATTGATAAAAAGACAAAATATAATAATTGTAAGTGAGGGTGCAGATGAGTGGAGAACTTTGCATACTATTGGTGTAAAAGTGAATCATCATAGCCATTGTGGAATAAATACAAAATTCCCTAAAAACACAAAATAACTATTATGTGATCAGCACCCTGCTCAGGGATGTCTACAAAGACACTGAATCAATCTGAGAAAGAGGTATCTCCACTCTTCTTTGATTTCTCACCTCACTGTTGGCATTACTAAGAAATGGAAGTAAACCGCTGATGCATTTGTAAAGAAAATGTGGTGTACACACCATGGAAAAATATTCACCCTCTATACAAGTATGAGACCTTGTCATTTGTCACAAAATGAATAGAAGCAGAATCCATTTCATTCTGTAAAATGAGCTAGGCAAAGGAGGACAAATATGTCTGATGCCATTCATATGAGGAGTCCAATAACCTCATCTAGAAATAGAAACTAAAATGATGGTTACTAGATATTGGGGGATGAAACAAGGACAGAGAAAAAGAAATCATAGATACTGAGTTACAGTCTAAGGCAAGAAAGACTTTCTGATAGTCATTATCACAGTGATAACTATAGCTGATGATGACATCATTTATGTGTACTTAAAAACTGTAATAGATGACTTTGAATGCTTTGCCATGAAGAAGTGATAGTGGTTTAAGGGAGAAGATTGATGTATTTAATTTAATATAAATATTATGTAATATATATGTAATATAATGTATATATATATGTAATATGTAATATAATATTATGTTACATCATGTGACACACTGGTGATGGTTTAGATGAGAAATATCCCATAGGTTTGCACATTTGAGCACTCGCCTCCTAGTTGGTGGCAAGGATTTGGAAGGCTGTGGAATTTTTAGGAGGTGGAGTCTTACTGGAGAGCATATCTCACTGGGTGAGTTATGAGGCATTTATAGTTTGCTCCCACACCTGCTTCCCATGGACAGGTGGAATGTGATCAGCCATCTTCTTGCTCCTACAGCCATGCCATGCTTCCCCGACCATGATGGATCCTACCCTTCAGAAACCAAAAGCTAACTGGAACCCATCCTCCCTCAGTTGCTTCTGGTCATGGTATTTTGTCACAGAAACAGAAGAGTAATTAATATAATGCATCATTGGCATGTATAGTTTGCATGTATCAATTTAAAATAAAGAGTAAGCATTATGGCACATGCTTGTGATTTGGGCATTTACTAGTTTAAGTCTGAGAGCTTTGAGTTGCCAGCCAGTGTGTGCTGCATAGTGAGACCCTGTCACTAGAAGCCACCACTAGAGGTAATAAGAACAGATTCCTTAATTTAGTTTAATAAAAATATATGTGGAAATAAAGGCTGGTGGTAAACAGCATTGCTTTGTTGTAAAATTTGGTAGTGAATTAAAACGTTAAAAAGAGCTATTCTGAAGCAGCCGAAAGAGCATGTTCAATTGGAAGAGGTGATGTAGTGTTTGAGTTCTTAGCCAAACAATTCAGAAAATGTGGTACTTTCTAAGAAGACATTAAAATCTTTACTGTTGGTGCATAAGGGAGAGACTCACACAAACACTGAGCTGTCATTTCCCTGAAAAGTGGCTTTCAAAGGAAAGGCCTAACACTTTTATCCTGTTTGCAGCATGAATTAGAAATGAGATTATGGAGCATAAAATCAAAATCTTATGTTTGCAAAGTTGGCTTTTGTGTTCAAGCATAGTAAAAACATAAAAATGTGCCATAAGAATCCATGCTTTGTATTTGAAGATACCTCTATCCATACATAAATATTCCAAGTTGGGTAAAAAATTGGTAACAGCAGTTTTCACATCTCTCCACACATCTGTCTCCACGTGTCCTTTTAAAATCTCCCCTCATTTGTATTTATAGCTAAGCATATTTGAGAAGATCTGTAGAATAGAAATAGGTTCTTGAAAGACCTCAACTAAATTATCATAGCATTTTTCTACCTTTTCTGATTGCTACCTTTGTATATTCAGGGTCTAGCCAAGACTACAGAGAGATGTGTAAGCATAACCCTTTCTTTCCAAAGACAATGCTCCATTGACTTTTTTTATTTATTTTAAATTTCTCTACAACAGTATCATATAAATAGATAATTACAGTCTGTTATCTTTGTTGAATTCTTAGATAAATTCAATGCAGATTGTGTGTGAAAAATAGCAAAAGAACTATTTCCTAAATTATGCTAATGTTTCACTACAGTGCACAGATTTTAAACACTCTTTTGGAGGCAATACTAGTTAACAATCATAAAAAGCACCCAATTAGAATAATTTTGTGATATTACTTCAAACGTAATTGTGAATCATTTCTCTTCCAGATGCCCAGAGTTCATTCAGCTCATAACTATATTACTGGATCATTTATGAACTCAAACTACAATTTTTAATGTAAAGCCAAAAGTCATGCCCAGATGAACTTTGAAAGAATTTCCCATAAAATTTGATACCCATCCCATTATCTTTGAATATATTTTTTTTTGCATCTACAATTTCCCTTAGCTTTGTTGTCAAGTACAGTGTGGACAGTGATGTTTCTTTTCAGTAAAACATTTTCCATATGTTCTTTTAAATTAACCACTTCTTAGTCTGTGAGAATTTCACACATGCTGATGGTGAAATCAACCTACATATGCCTTTCCCCATTCTCCCACCCCTGACTCTCTCTGAGCCCCCTCCCTCAACACCTCCCCTTCTCAACTTCATGTCTCTTTTTCTTTTCCTTCCTTCCTTCCTCTCTCTCTCCCTCCCTCCCTCCTTTCTTTCTTTCTGTTTTGGTAACTCACTAAGTCCAATTACTCCTGCCCATAAGTGCATGGTTGCAAGGGCCATCTACTGTATCTGTAAAGCTACCAGTGACTACACTAAAGAAGAAGAATTTTTCTTCTCACAGTAGCTATCAACTGCAAATAGCTCCACCCAGTAAGAGAAGTAAATCCCCATCTATGTGGGATTTTGGCTGCTTGGATCTGGAGAGTGCAGCCCTTGTGCAGCTAGTACAGCTAGTGGGAGTTCATGAGTGCAATTGCCATGTCATGTCCAGAAGACAAGATGGTATTTCACAGATAACCTCTTGGGCAGCTGTTTCAGACGCTCTCAATAACTAATCTACTAGATTTTATTTTTTCTGCCTTACATAATTGTGATTAATTATCCTAATGAGCTCATTGTCTTGCTGTCTGCCTCCTGGAACTTCAGACAAAGAACAGACTCTTCATTAATACAGAGCTCCTTTTCGTATTCCATGCTGACGTATTAAACCAAACCCTCCTGTCTCGTATTGAGAAAGAGACTTCCCATGCTAGCTTCAGTCACTTGTCATCTTTATTCCCAATGAGTCCTTGCTTGGACATACTTGGTTTTTCTCAGGCTATTTCAGATATGTGTATTTCTCCATTTTATGGTAAGCCAAGTTAAGAGAGACTGTCTCCTTCCTGGCTCCTCCATCTTTCTTCCCAACTTTTTCTACCCTCCTCCTTGTTGGAATTAATACACAAAGACAGAGAAGTAGGCTGTAACCTCAGCACTGAAAGGTAATGAACCTTAAGAGAAGAATTAAATTTTTTCCTTGTGATGAACACACTCTAAAAATTCTTTTAGATTTTTATGCTCTCAGAGTAAAATAATGTATGTCCTTCTCACTAAGCATTAACATTCCATTCCCATATCAGCCAATATTTTTCAAAATCTATGTTTGATGATTATGTAGTGCAATGTATTAATAAACACTATTATTTTGTGGGATTTCGAAAACTACATTTTGCAATATTTTGTACTTGACATCATAGCAACCATCTTTTAGGTATGTATTTTGACATGTACCTGATTAATTTTAGGTTAATCATTATTGTTAATAAAGTATTACTTAAAATTTTTACCTATAGGGGTTGTGAGATGAGCCAGTGGTTAAAAACACTGCTCTTTTTCCAGAGGACCCAGGTACAATTGCCAGCACCTACATAGCAGCAGCTCACAGCTGTCTATAACTCCAGTTCCAGGTAATCTGACACCCTTTTCAGGTTGTGAGCACTGCACACATGTTATATATATTCTGGCAAATACATGAAATAAATGTAATCTCAAAAAATTAAAAATTATTACCTACTTACTATTATGAGAGTCCCATGACCCTGTACCATGACAATGATCAGAAGTGTAAGACAGTTTAAGTATGTAAACTAAAATGTTCTTAGTCAATAGGTATAATACCATCTGCATATGTTATGTTTGTTAACATTTTCCTAGTAACTATTGAATTTAATAAAGTTATTCCAGAATAATTTGATATGTGCTGGTTCCTTGTATCTTATTTATATTGAAAATGATTCTGTTGTTTTAACCTTTTGTGCTCTTCCAGAGTGAATTAGAAAAATAATATTCTTTATAAGAAAGAAATAAGCATTTTTCAATAAGATAGTCAACTGCAGAGGAATTTAGTTATTAACTGTCTTTATCATCCAACCAAGATTATCTTAGAAGTAAATGGGTTTTTTTTGGCTCATGTAGCAATAATACAATATTTTATGATAAAATAATTCATTAGATGAGTTTGATCTGCTTTCAAAATTGTGAGACATTTGACACACATGAATGTATGTAGCATATATATCATTATTAAATAACTATATAGTACTATAACATTGCCCAGACCATGGAAGCTCCACGGTGCCCTCTTCAGTTAATGTCCTATGTGCTTCATTTCTTTCTACACCTCACCCTCCTTTATAAATTATATTCTCCTAAGGCATATACTTCTTAACAAATATTGTAGATGTCTTTTCATGCCTTCCATCTTTCTGTAGTATGTGGTTAGCAGACTATTTGTAGGGTGTGTCTGATCTGTCTGTCCCTGTTGCCTGTTCCTAACAAAGGGCTTTACGCTGTGTTTAGTGGATAGCACATGAGACATGACATAGCAAAGGGATGAAGGATAGATGTTACAGAGATTTTTAGCAGAGTTTTATGAGGGCAGAAGTGACTTTACTGATGTCAACAGACATAGAATACCATTCCAAACCACATACAGATGTTATCAAACTATATTCACATGTTGTTTACATTTATAAGATATTTATTTTGTTTAAGGTTGCTTTCAGCAAATGATTGCCATAATACACACACACACACACACACACACACACACACACACACACAATTCTGGGTCAGGACCATGAACATATGATCAAAGCTATGCATTACCTTAGGCTGTAAAGTTGATGACATGGACAATTCAAGGCACAGTAAGTTTGGTTACATTGTTCTCTTAAAAGCAGGTTAAAGTTAAACAGACCAAGCACACAGCAGGATAGAGGGCTGGGTACATAGTCTCAAATGATCTCAAGGCATATTATTGACTTGGCTGCAAGGCCCATCAAAAGTCCAGTCTTTTTGGGGTCAGGAGATATTTTCAGGAAATTTATCACCAATAAAATCCCACCACTATCTGAGGAGCCATGAGGATTTGTTGGCTGTTGGGACAAAATAAAAGGTCAGTTTGTCTGTTTTTATTTTAAAATCATGTGAACTCTGGTAGGCTGGGTAGATATGCCAGAGCAGACACCAATACAATATAAACAGGGCTTGATGGGGAATGAAGAGATCTTTTTAAAAAGTAATCTACAATTTTGGTGAGAAGGGAAGAGGGGGATGATAGCAGTGGTAAAGAGAGGAGTTGAGGAAAGTGAATATGTTCAAACTATACTGCATATGAAATTCTCATACAATTGATAAGCTTTATAATAAAAAGAAATATGCTGTATAGGACATGAGTAACGAGAGAGAGCGAGAGAAAGAGACAGAGAGACAGAGAGACACAGAGAGAGACAGAGAGACACAGAGAGACACAGAGAGACAGAGAGACAGAGAGAGAGACAGACACAGACAGAGAGACAGAGAGAGGGGGATTCTAAATTACCAAAGATATATAACCTGAGTCAGTGGGCAATTATTGCACCATTCATATGTAGACTTGGGTTCCTTTCTTCTTCTTCTTCTTCTTCTTCTTCTTCTTCTTCTTCTTCTTCTTCTTCTTCTTCTTCTTCTTCTTCTTTTTAATGAGACAGAGTTTCTCTGTGTAGCTTTGTAGACCAAGCTGGTCTTGAACTCACAGAGTTCCACCTGCATCTGCCTCCTGAGTGCTAGGATTAGAGGTGTGCACCACCACTGCCCAGATTGGGTTCCTTTCTTGACTTAAGAGAATTTCTATTAACTTCTTCAGAGTCCATTAATTTACAATATTGTTAATTCTGTCTTATACATCCAAAATACTGGTATTCCTTATGGGATATTTTGGAATTTTGTAGCACTTTGAGAACTGCTTAGAAACAGTGACTTTGAATGGCAATTTAACTTTATCATTGTGTTCACTGTTTCTGTCCTCAGAGAAACACCCATGGTACTTACTTCTATCTTGGTAAGGCAGAGTTCCCTGTCCTGTTTTCATCCTATCTGGATACTTTTTCACTTGGATGGGCATATGAAGCCCAGGACTATGCAATGGGACTCAGCCAAGACAATGGATCACCAGGGAAAGTCTCTCTTAATAGACTGATTCTGTGATTGAATCTCACCCCCACCCTTACCCTAGGCTAGTTTCTTCCTTAGACATCTATCCTCTCCTTACCTCAGCCCCAACCAAATTTAATTTCAATAAAAGGGGGTTTCTTTGTAAGAAAACATGATAATCGTTCTATGGTAACTGCTCTCTGATAAGTGGCTTTTGCTTCTGTATGGGCCCACTGTGGAGGTAGGGAGATTGATAGATATAGATCATGATCCTCTGATTCTCCTTGGGAGGGTGTCAGCTCACCCACAGGTGTCTAGTCCCTTGCTGTTTTCTTTGGAGCATCGTGTACTGATACTGTTAACCTTTCAGCCTTCCAAGCTTCATTTTACTCAGTTTCAGAGAGTGTTTTCTACCTGCTCAGCAGCAGTGATTCTGCAATCCATGTCACACCATACAGCTGGAGTACTGTCCTATCACACAGCTACTCTGTCTTCCATTTGCTGAAGTCAAAGACCTCAGGAACACACTAATGGAGCAACATTGTTTGTGGTGAGTTCCCAATGTTCAGCCACAGAGGCAGCAAACTTGGCACTGATCTTTCTCCTTCAGTCAGATCTGAAGTTCACATAGCTGTGACTGTCTGACTAAGAGGTTTTGAGGTTAATGTTTAAATCACTTACTGAACAAGGCACGATTACAGGTGCTGTGCCCACTGATATGAATGAGGCATGCTAGAAGCACAAGTTGGCTCTTAGACTTCTAGATCTGTGTCTGTAGCATTTCAGTCTTGGTGCCCTGCTCATCTCTTCCTTCTCTCCCAGGGGATGGTATACTTTTGGCAAGAACGAGAGGGACACCACAGTTTTAGAGAGCTATTCCACTCAGAGATAAAAGAAAAATTGATGGACACAAGGAAGAAAGCATCAGAAACTGAAAGAAGTAGGGAAAACATGGAAGATTCAAAAAAGATTTTATCCTTTATTCTTTATATAGTCAGTAAAATGTCACATTAAATATTTTATCAAATATAATCTGATATGTAAACAATTGAGCTAGTTTGATTAGACAGATTTTGAACACTGTTAAAGCCGGGTGTGGTGACTTACATCTGTAAATGCCAGAACTTGGGTAGTAGAAACAAGAGGACTCTTCCAGGCATGTCCAGGCTGCATAGGAGACTCTGTCTCAAACAATAAAGGTGAATTTTAAAAACTAGTTAGGAAGAAGTTAATATGTTACCATTGTGGCTCATAATTTCCTGGGACCATACTCTTCTGAAAATGCTTAGATTTTAAAAAATCTGTTTGGGGATTATAACTGTGTACAATAAACAAAGGTTAATGTCTAATTGTGTTAAAAAAGATGGAAAACATTAAAAATGAGTGCAAGCTCTTTGAGTTAGTTCTAGAACATTTAAGTCTAATTTAAGTCCTAATTTAACACGGTGGTACGTTTGGTATTACAAGCCTTTTGGTTTGTTTGTAATACATACGTGTGTGTGTGTGTGTGTGTGTGTGTGTGTGTGTGTGTGTGTACCAATGCCTTATCACTTAAAAACTTTTCTTTAGACTCAACTCATGGCAAAATTACATCATTTTAATAGAAAACATTTTTAAGCATTTGTAATATGCTAGGTAACTGTTTAGAATCTTTTTACACACTCTCCTCCTGTGTCTCAGCAGTGAGACACAGGTAACACTTGCTGAATTTCAGACTTGATAGAATGAGGTTCAGGGAATTCACATGTCTTGCTGATCCCTAAGACTTCACAGTAGATTTGTTTGTGGGCCAGACTCTTCTCTATGTTGTTTTTCAATATTTGGAGAACATTTTTTAGTGTTTGGGAATGTCATATAACTATACAATGTGTTTATTTTATCAGTGCCGTCTCTTATTCCCTCCCCTTCTACTCTTTCTATACCCTATACCACTTCTCCCTCCCAACCAAAGGTAAACACTTTGTAATCCACCGAGTTGAATTTATGTCACCAGTATATGTGTGGGTGTAGAGCCATCCACTGGCACACAGGCAATCAACCTACCAGGACTGCCTCCCTTAGGAAAATGTATTCCCCCCTCCCCAGTAACCATCAATTGACTTTAACTCCTCAGCTGTTGGTGGGACTTCATGGGCCCTGCCCTTACTCATGCTGGAATTTTGGATGGCCTGGGTCTTTCATCACAGAGAACTAAGAACTTAAGGGTGTAATGATTCTTTAAATCTACTTATTACAGGGGATAATTTCTTATGCAAGAATCCTCCCTCTAGACAGAAGAGTTGCCTATCAGAGTGAACAAACACATACAGCCCTGCTGCTCCCACACTGTGAGCTAATGTGCCTGGTCTGTTGCTACAAACTCACAAAGGCATGGTGGGAGGACTATTTAAAAAATTCCAAGAAGCATGCTCATATCTGGCATCTGTCAGACTGTTTCAAATACTAGCTCAGGGCATTTTCTGTTCCACATAATGTTAAAACCCATTAGAGGACACCATTAGCTTTGTAAAGCTAGTTGAGCTTCCAAGGTTGAGATGACAGGAAGGTACTGCAGATAAACAATGGAACAGGAAAAGAAGGGGACAGGAGGCAGGGTCCTATCTGATACAGAGGTTTGTGAAGTTCTACAGTGACCAGTTAGTACAACCATACCACTGATATCTCTTTGTGATACTTCAGCAATGAAACTTCAAGATTTCTGTTTTAAATGGCCTGTATTCTTTTCTTCAAATGGATACTGATCTTTGAAGACACAGCTAATTATGAAAAGTCTGTGAACACAACTCCATTAAAAATGAGCTGCCAATGATGGAAAGATGACTCATCAGTTAAGAACACTACCTGTAATTTTTGTAAAATATAAAGTTGGGAAAAGAAAATATATTCAACAAATGGTGCTGGTATAACTGGCTGTCAACATGTAGAAGAATGCAAATAGATCCATATCTATCATCATGCACAGAACTCAAGTGGATCAAAGACCTCAATATAAATCCATCCACACTGAACCTCATAGAAGAGAAAGTGGGAAATACATTTGAACACATAGGAACAGGAGACTACTTCCTAAGTAGAACACCAGGTGCACAGACTCTGAGAGCAACAATTAATAAACGGGACCTCCTGAAACTGAGAAGCTTCTGTAAAGCAAAGAACATGGTCAAGAAGACAAAATGGCTCACTACAGAATGGAAAAAGATATTCACCAACCCCACATCTGACAGAGGGCTGATCTCCAAAATATACAAAGAACTCAAGAAACTAGACATCATACTACCAAGTAATCCAATTTAAAAAATGGGGTACAGATCTAAATAGAGAATTCTCAACAGAGCAATCTCAAATGGCAGAAAGACACTTAAGGAAATGATCAACATCCTTAGTCATCAGGGAAATACAAATCAAAATCACTCTGAGATTCCATCTTACATGGATCAGAATGGGTAAGATCAAAAACACCAATGACAGCTTATGCTGGAGATGAAGTGGAGAAAGGGAAACACTCCTTTATTGCTGGTGGGAGTGCAAACTTGTACAGCCACTGTGGAAATCAGTATGGCAATTTCTCAGAAAATTAGGGACCAACCTACCTCAAGACTCTACAATACCACTGTTGGGCATATACCCAAAGGAGACACATTAATGCCACAAAGATATTTAATCAACTATATTCAAAGCAACATTATTTGTAATAGTCAGATCCTGGAAACAGCCTAGATACCCCTCAACTGAAGAATGGATAAAGAAAATATGATATATTTACACAATGGAGTTCTGTTCAGCAGTAAGAAACAATGACATCCTAAAATTCGCAGGCAAATAGACAGAATCAGAACAAAACATCCTACGTGAGGTAACCCAAAACCAGAGAGACAAATATAGTATGCACGCACTCATAAACAGATAACAGACATAAAGCAAAAGATGCCCAGCCTACAATTCATAACCCCAGAGAAGCTTGAACCCTCTTCCAGAAACATATGGAAGTAGATGCAGAAATTCACAACTAACCGATGAGCCAAGCTCCTAGAGTACAATCTAAGTGAGGGAGGAATGAAAATATGAACAAAGGAGTCAAGACCATGATGGGGAAACCCACAGAATCAGCTGACCCAAGCTAGTGGGAGATCACTGACTCATGTCTGACAAATGGGGAACCTGCATAAGACTGAACTAGAGTCCCTTAATATAGGTGACAATGGTGTGACTGGGGCCATATATGTGACCACTTGCAGTAGGTCCAAGATCTAACACTAATGCACAAACTGACTTAGTAGAGCACATTCTATATGGAGAGATACCTTGCCCAGCCTAAACACAGGGGTGAGGGGTAGAGAGGTGCCTTAGTCCTGCCTCAACTGGATGATGGGACTGACTGAGTAGAGTTCATAGGGAGTTCTTACCCTCTTTGAGAAGCAGATGGGAGGGGGGAGTGGAGGGAGTGGGATGGAAGGAGGGAGGGGGAACTAGGATTGTAATGTAAAAAATAAATTAATTTTTTTAAATATAAAAAAACATTAGCTGCTCTTGCATTATACTCGAAACTCAAATCTACTTTTAAAAATAAATTTGAAGTGAAATTCAAAATTTACAGTTTTATTTTTTCCCTTATTAGCCTGCAGATCACCATGTCTTAAAAATTATAAAGTTGATGATTTTTACATCAAAATACATTTTTAACCATTTGATACATTACTGTATGTATTGGAATAAGCCACAAACTAATCAAGAATAGAAAGTGTACAAGTACACTCAGAGCCTCTTTTCCTCAGAAGCCACACCTGTCTACTGTGTGGTCTGTTAGTCTCAGTGTTTGCACATCTCCAGACTAGGGTCATTTTGTCCCTGAGATTCTGCTGTCACAAGCAAATGGTTGCTGCTCACTCCTCAGTCATGCATATTTTTGTGTGTGGCTGTTTTTCTGTTTGTTTTGTTTTTCATCTTTCCTCCCCAGACAGATTCTCATTGTGGAACCAAAGCTGGCCTTGAACTTATAAGCCTCTTGCCTCAGCCTCTCAAGCACTGGAAGTACAGATGTTCACCACTATGTCTGTCCCTCAGTCACAGGTTAGCAAGCCTGTGCTCCACCCATAATCCTTCTCTGTGGTGATATATTGTTTATGGATTATTAAAACCATTGGAGATCAAAATAGCAAAGCAGCCATACTGGTTAGCCATAGAAGCCAGGCTCACACCTTTAATTCCAGGACTCAGGATTAAAAGGAAAACGGATCTCTGAGTCTAAGATTACCTTGGGCTACCAGAGAGTGAATCAGAGCTTATGCCTTCAATCCCAGGATTTGAGAGGTATAGAAGGTAGAGGCATTCAGTCTGAGATTAGTCTTTGGCCTTGTTGAGGAGAGCATGGCAGTCTGAGTGAATCTGAGGAGCAGTGTAGTCAGGAGCAGTTTGAAGATCACCCCTTTGGTCTGAGCTGAGGTAGAGGTAAGAGTTAGTGGCTGCTTTGCTGTTCAGATCTTCAGCTTGAAGCTTGAACGCTAATGTCAGTCTCTGGGTCTTTTATATTTCATGTTACACTTATCATTTTCTTAGCTTTGCACATAATAATATGTTCACTCCATGACTTTCGTTCAGTTTGAGGGGCCAGAATCTCACTCTCTACCCTAGAATGGCCTGAGACTCTATGTAGACTAGCTTAACCTTTAGACATCAGTCTCTCTAGTGTTGGTATGACAAGTATGACCCAATAAATTAATGCATTTTAATAAAGTATTTCAAAAATCTTATTGCATTGATACTCCATGTAATACCTTCTTATATCCATTCATGAGCTCATGTACGTGTGTGTGTGTGTGTGTGTGTGTGTGTGTGTAAGTTTGCCATATACTTTACCAGAAGCAAAGTACGTTGGAAAAATATGCAAACCAAATCTTGCTAGAATCAGCCAAACTGTCTTATAAAGTAGTTATTATCATTTATTTAATCAACAGTATAAAATCTCAATAGCTTTGCTATACATTTTCATGGAAATAATCGCAATTTTATTTGTGATCTATTATGAGTGAAATTTTCAGCTTTTCAATTAACATCAGAAGACCTTTTCTAAATTGTGCAATGTTAATAGAAAAATCCAGAAACGTTGTTTCTTTATTCTTTGTGTTAAATCATCCAAATACAATTGTACCTTCTATTTTGGGTGTTTCTTATGTTCCTGTCTTTTTTTTTCACTTTAAAGCAATGGTTTCAGGTATATATAAAATTCATGGACTATACCACGGTGGTGTATTGTTTCTTATAATAAAATGCAAAACTGTCACATTGCAGTTATTTTATCTGACTGGAAATGCTTGTTTTCTGAAATTACCAGGAAGCATTTCTTTTAGTAAGATATTTGCCTGCTACATTGTCTTAAATCTTTAGCTTTGATCTTTTTGCTTCATAGTATTTCACAAATGTCTCTTGCATAGCATTAATGGCTGGGATTTTAATATTTGCATTTATGTTGCTATTTACACAATTTGAAAGTGTCTGTTGTAGTTGTATAATTAGTATTTTATTGGTATGTTGGGACTCTTAAAGCCTCTGCTTTGTGCTTGTTTATATATATTATTTTTGGGGTATTCCTTTATTTTATATAGTCGACTTGAGCTAGATTTTCTTTTCAGGTTGGAAAGTCTATAACGAATTTTTATTCCTCTAGTAGTTACAGTTTTTCTTTATGTGTGAAGGTCTAATTTCTGTAATAGGTAATTATAGACCCCTTGCACATACAGTTTAATCTCTAATCTGTTATGAAAATATACTCACCAATGCTGCATTTCTATCCAAATCCTGATCGTACTGTAGCTATTTCTGTAACCTTAAACTAATTATGAGGTCTCCACAGTTTCACATAACTAAAAATTCACAGGATCTGCTCTTCATTACCTCTACTACTTTAGTTTGACTAATTTGGATGATTTTCCCCATGTGTCATTGCGTGTATCCATAATTCACTCCCTTACACATCTGAGTATTAGTCCATTCCAAAACATCTTGGAATTGTTTGGGTATTATGTTTCCAAATAGCTGTTATTATGAATGTAAATATAATAAAACAATCATTCTGATTTAAGTCTTTCTTGGTGAGTGTGTGTGTGGGGGAGTGTGCATGTGTGTGTGTGGTGTGTATGTGTCTCTCTATGTGTAGTGTGTGTCTGTGTGTGGTGTGTGTGCATAGTGTGTGTAGTGGGTGTCTGTGTGTGTTTTGTGTGTCTGTGTGTGTGTGTCCTTGTTTGTGTCTGTGTGATGTGTAGTGTTTGTGATGTGTAGTGTTTGTGATGTGTAGTCTGTGTGATGTGTAGCGTGTGTGTGTGTGTGTGTGTGTGTGTGTGTGTGGTGTGTGCATGTGTGCAGTGTGTCTGTGTGTGGTGTGTGCTTTGTGTGGTGTGTCCGTGTGTCTAGGGTGTGTCTGTGTATGGAGTGTGTGTGTGTGTGTGTGTCTGTGTGCGTGGTGCATGTGTGTGGTGTGTTTATGTGTGTATGTAGGTGTGTTTTAGGATAGGGAAAATCTAGGGAATTTTACTATTTAATAGTCAGGAAGCTCTTTGCCCTGCTCAGGGATAGCTGAGACCAGGGGACTGCTCACAGAAGCAGATCCCAATCCGTAGGAGCCAGCAAATCCAGAGACTGCCAAAGCACTGTAGCAGTCCCACCTCAATCCACAGGAGTAGGAAGAGGAGAGACATCTGTGTGCACGTACCAGAAGAGAAGCTTGATCCCATACCCACCAGGAGAGGAAGAGATTCCTTCTACGCCCACCGGAAGAAGCAAGGGGAAGAAGACAATATAAAAACACATTCAACAACAGAAAAACGAGTATGACACCACCAGATTCTAGGGACCCTACACCAGCAAGACCTGAACATTACAACACAAATGAAGCAGAAGAGAATGTCATTAAAACATCTTCATGAAAATGATAGAGGGCTTCAAAGAGGATAAGAAAAAATCCCTTAAAGAAATGGAAGAAAAAATAAAAAATTACTAGAAATCAACAAATCTCTTAAGGAAAGCCAAGAAAATACAATCAAACAGCTGAAGGAAACAATTTAGACAGTACTAGAACTGAAAACTAAAATAGAGACTAAAGAAAACACAAACTGAGGGATGCTGGAAACAGAAAAGCTGAGTAAATGATCAGGAACTACAGATGCAAGCATAAACAACAGAATACAAGAGATAGAAGAGAGAATCTCAGGAGTTGAAGACACACTAGGAGAAATAGATTCATTGACCTCACCACCAAAGAAAACCTTAAATCCAACAAATCCCTAACACAAAAGATCCAGTAAATATGGGACACTATGAAAACACCAAACCTAAGAATAATAGGTATAGAAGAAGGTGAACAAACCCAACTCAAAGGTGCAGAAAACATATTCAGCAAATCATAGAAGAAAACTTTCCCAACCTAAAGAAAGACATGCCAATGAAAGTACAAGAAGACTATGAACACAAATAGAGTGGACCACAAAAAAGTTCTCCTTGCCACATAACAATCAAAACCCCAAACATACAGAATAAGAAAGAATATTAAAAGCAGCAAAGGAAAAAGGTCAAGTAACATATCAAGGCAAACCTATCAGAATTACACCTGACTTTTCCATGGAAACATTGAAGCCAGAAGGTCCAGGATAGATATTCTACCTACACTAAGAGACTACAGATGCCAGTCCAGACTACTATACCCAGCAAAGCTTTCAATCAATATAGATGGAGAAAACAAGATATTCCATGACAAAACCAGATTTAAACAATACATATCCACCATTCCAGTCCTACAGAAAGTGCTGGAAGGAAAACTACAACCCAAGGAAATTAACTACAACCAGAAAAACATAGGCAATAGATAATCCCACCTTACCAACAGCCAAAAGAAAAATGGGGTGTCAATCCACACACAATTCCACCACCACTGCCAAATCCAAAACAAACAAGAATGAACAATCAATGTCCATTAATATCCCTGGATATTAATGGTCTTAACTCACCTATAAAAAGACACAGGCTAGTGGAAAGGATAAGAAGACAGAATCCATCCTTCTGCGGCATACAAATAACACAACTCAACTTTAAAGACAGATGGTACCTCAGAGTAAAGGGTTGGGAAAAGATTTTCCAATTAAATGGACCCAATAAACAAGTGGGGGTAGCTAACATAATATCTAACAAAATAGACTTTAAACTGAAATCAACCAAATGAGATGAAGTAGGTCACTTCCCACTCATCAAAGGAGAAATACATCAAGATGAAGTCTCATTTCTGAACATCTATTCCCCAAATACAAAGGCATCCACGTTTGTAAAAGAATCACTACTAAAACTCAAATTACACATAAAACATCACACACTTATAGTGGGAGACTTCAACACCCCGCTCTCACCACTAGACAGAAACACCAGACAGAAACTTAACAAAGAAACAAAGGAACAAACAGACACTATGGCCCAATTGGGTTTAACATACATCTATGGAAAATTCCATCCAAACACAAAAGAATATACCTTCTTTTCAGAACCACATGGAACCTTCTCTAAAATCGAGCATATATTGGCAACATAGCAAACCTCAAGAGGTACAAAAAAATTAAAATAACCCCCTGTATCTTATAAGACCAAGATGCTTTAAAGTTTGAATTTAAGAACAACACAAATTGCAGAAAACCTACAAACTCATGAAAATTGAATAATGCCCAATTGCAACACTCCAGGGTCATGGAGGAAATAAAAAAGAAATTAAAGATTTCCTAGAATTCAATGAGAATTGTGACATAACATACCCAAACTTATGGGACACTTTGAAAGCAGTGCTAAGAGGAAAGTTCATAACAATAAGTGCCCACATGAAGAAACTGGAGAATAGTCACACCAGAGAATTGACAGAATAAGTGAAAGCTGTAGAACACAAAGAAGCCAACGCACCCTGGAGGAGTAGGTGCCAGGAAATAATCAAATTGTGGGCTGAAATCAATCAAGTAGAAACTAGGAACACAATACAAAGAAGTAATATAACAAAGAGTTGGTTCTTCAAGAAAATCAACAAGATAGACAAACGTTTATCCAAACTAACCAAAGGGCAGAGAGTGAACATACAAATTAATAATATCAGAAAAGAAAAGGGGGACATAACAACAGACACTGGGGAAATCAAGGGAATCATCGGGTCTTAATTTGAAAACCTGTATTCCTCAAAATTTAAAAATCTAAAGGAAATGGACAATTTTCTGGATATATTTCACTTACCAAAATTAAATAAAGATCAGATAAGCAACTTAAAAGGACCTATAAACCCTAATGTAGTAGTCATTAAAAGTCTCGCAACCAAAAAAAAAAGCCCTGAGCCACATGGCTTTAGTGCAGAATTCTAGCAGAAATTCAAAGAACAGCTAAGATCAATTCTCCTCAAAGTATTTCACATGTTAGAAGCAGAAGGGTCATTGCCGAACTTTTTACGAGGCTTCAATAACCTTTGTACCCAAGCCACACAAAGACACAACTAAGAAACAGAACTACAGACAAATATCCCTCATGAACATTGATGCAAAAATACTCAATAAAATACTGGCAAATGGAATCCATGAATACATCAGAGAAATCATCCACCATGATCAAGTAGGCTCCATCCCAGAGATGCAAGGATGGTTCAACATATGAAAATACATCAATGTAATCTACCATATAAATAGACTGAGAAAGAAAAAACACATGATCGTCTTACTAGATGCTGAAAAAGCCTTTGACAAAATCCACCACCTCTTCATGATATAAGTCTTGGAGAGATCAGGGATAACATGAACATATCTGAATATAATAAAGACAATATACAGTAAACCCACAGGCAACATCAAAATAAATGGAGAGAAACTCAAAGTGATTCTCATAAAATCTGGAACAAGACATGGCTGTCCACTCTCTCCATACCTCTTCAATATTGCCCTTGAAGTTCTAGCTAGAGCAATAAGACAATAAAAGGAGATCAATGGGATACAAATTGGAAAGGAAGAAGTCAAAATTTCACTATTTGCAGGTGATATGATAGTCTACATAAATGACCCAAAAAATTCTACCAGGGAATTCTTACAGCTGATAAACACCTTCAGCAAAGTGGCAGGATACAAGATTAACTCAAAAAATCAGTAGCCCTAATATATGCAGATGATAAATGGGCTGAGAAAGAAATCAGAATAACACCACTCATTTACAATCGCTACAAACAACATAAAATACCTTGTGAAAATGCTAACCAAAAAGGTGAAAGACCTGTACAGCAAGAACTTTGAGTCTTTAAATAAAGAAATTAAAGAAGATACCAGAAAATGGAAGGATCTCCCATGTTCTTAGATAGGTGGGAGCAAAATAGTAAGAAAATGGCAATCTTGCCAAAAGCAATCTACAGATTCAATGCAATCCCCATCAAAATCCCAACACAATTCTTCACAGACATTGAAAGAATATTTCTCACCTTTATATGGCAAAACAAAAGACCCAGGATTGCCAAAACAACACTGTACAATAATGGAATTTTGGGGGGCATCAGGATCCCTGACTGCAAGCTTCATGATAGAGCTATAGTCCTGAAAACAGCTTGGTATTGGCACAAAAATAGACAGAACAATTGAATCAGGTTGAAAACCCTGATATTAACCCACACACCTATGAACACCTGATTTTTGACAAAGAAGCTAAAGTTATACAATAGAATATAGAAAGTATCTTCAACAAATGGTGCTGGCTTAACTGGATGCTGGCATGTAGAAGACTGCAGATAGATCCATACCTATCGCCGTGCACAAAACTTAAGTCCAAATGGATCAAAGACCTCAACATAAATCCAGACACACTGAACCTATTAGAAGAGAAAGTGGGAAATACCCTTGAAAGAATTGGCACAGGAGACTGCTTCCTGAACATTACACCAGTAGCACAAACACTGAGATTGACAATTAGTAAATGGGATCTCCTGAAACTGAGAAGCTTCTGTAAGGCAACAGTCAGCAAGACAAAATGGCAGCCCAGAGAATGTGAAAAGATCTTCACCAGTCCCACATCTGACAGAGGGCAGATCTCCAAAATTTACAAAGAACTCAAGAAGCTAGTCTCCAAAATACCAAATAATCCAATTAAAAAGTGGGGTGCAGAACTAGGTAGATAATTCTCAATAGATGAATCTAAAATGGCTGAAAGACACATACGAAAGTGTTCAATATCTTTAGTCATCAGTGAAATGCAATTCAAAACAACTCGTAGATAGCATCTTACTCCTGTCAGAATGGCTAAAATCAAAAACACCAATGAGGGTTTGTTTGTGCTGGAGAGGATGTGGAGAAAGGGGAACACTTCTCCACTGTTGGTGGGAGTGCAAACTCAAACAGTGACTTTGGAAATCAGTATGGCGATTCCCCCACGAAAATGGGAATCAGTCTACCACAAGATCCAGCAACTCCACTTTTAGGAATATACTCAAAAGAAGCACATTCATACAACAAGGATATCTGTTCGACTATGTTCATAGCAGCATTATTTGTAATAGCCAGAACCTGGAAGTAACCTAGATGCCTCTCAACTGAAGAATGGATAGAGAAAATGTGGTACATTTCCACAATGTAGTAATAATCAGTGGGGGTAAAAAACAATGGAATCTTGAAATTCGCAGGCAAATGGATGGAAATAGAAGAAACCATTCTGAGTGAGGTAACCCAGCCACAAAAAGACAAAAATGGTATGTACTCACTCATATATGGATTTTAGATCTAGAGCAAAGAAATAGCAGCCTTCAATCCACCCACACCAGAGAAGCTAGGCAACAAGGAGGACTCTAAGAGACACATCCATGGTCTCCCAGACAAGAGGAAAGGGACAAGATCTCCTATGCAAAATGGGAGCAGAGGGAGAAGGGAGAGGGAGTTAAGGGAATGAGAAGGGCAGAAGAGGGGGGTGAGGAGGACATAAGGGAGCAGGAAGGTTGAGTTGGGGGAAGAATAGAGGAGAGAAAGATAAGAGACATCATAATACAGGGAGCCATTGTGGTTTGAAGAGAAATCAGATGCCAGGCAAATGTCTGTAGATCTACAATGATGACATCAACTAACAATCTAAGCAACAGAAGAGAGGCTACCTTAAATGCCCTCCCCCAATAATGAGATTGGTGACTGACTTATATGCCATCCTATAGCCTTCATCCAGCAGCAGGTGGCAGTGGAAGAAGACCCCCACAGCTAAGCACTGAACTGAAGTCAAATCCAATTGCAGAGAAGGAGGAGTGATGAGCAAATGGGTCCAGACCAGGCTGGTGAAATCCACAGAAAACCTGAACAAGTGGGAACTCTTGTTCTCCAGACTGAAACCAGCAGGGGACTGATCCAGACTCTGTGAATGTGGATGTCAGTGAGGAGACCTCAGAAATCTATGGGGCCTTTTGTAGTAGAGGTACTTATCCCTAGCATAGGAATAGACTTTGGGAGCCCATTCCATACAGAGGGATACTCCCTCATCCTAGATTCAAGGGGGTGGTCCTAGACCCTATCCCAAATGATATGACAGACTCTGGAGACCCCCTATGGAAGGCTTCACCCTCCCTGGGGAGTAGAAAGGGTAAGGGATATGTAGGGTGTTAGTTGGGGGAGGGCAGGGGAGGGAGGGAGGCAGAGGAGACTGGGATTGACATGTAAAATAATCTTGTTTCTAATTTAAATAAAAATGGAGAGGGAAAAAAGTTCAAGAAAATACAAATGAGTAAATATAAAGCAATAATTCAGAATGTGAAAATTGAATTCAATAAAGAGAGAAATACTTGTCAAAAAAATAGTCAAAGAAGCTTGCCTGGAATAGTATCCTGGGTTCTGGAAGATTTTAGACCCCCTGAGTCAGAAGCAAAGCATGTTATTTTTTTTCTTTTAGATTTATATTTTTTATATGTGTGAGTGATTTTGCCTGCATATATGTATGTACACCATACATGTGCCCGGTGCCAATAGAGGTTAAATGAAAGTGTTGGATACCCTGGAACTGGAGTTGCAGATTTTTATGAGCTACCTTGCCACCAACTGGAAGCAGAGCCCTATGGATTCTTTGTAAAAGCAGCCAGTGTTCTTAACTGCTAAGCCAGCTCTCTAGGACAAACCCATTATTCTTCATAGTACCACAAATACCCTTAATATAAGGATATTTCAATTAGTTTTCTGGCCTCCGGTCTTATGAGGAATGGTAGTGGAGCCTTGGTAAACACCAAGCATGAGATGGTGGTAGTGTAGCTCAGACTTAGGCAGCCTGTATCTTCTGTGTACAGATGGAAGGAAACCCTTTTAGTTAATTGAAAGTACTGATATTGGCATGAAACATCCCAAGACCAAGTTCTCAACACAAAGGACATATATTTGCCCCAGAGGAACAAAGGGAAGGGAATGAGACACAAAAGACAGGAGATGCAGGATGAAGGAGAAGGGGAAGAGAACAAGAGAGAGGGGGGAAGGAAATTTTTCCTAGAGGGACAGAGGACTACCTCTCGATGAACAAGATTGTACTGATATATTATTTATGAGTTATTAAAGCTTTCCTGAGGATTCAGAAAGCAAAGCCAGCCACAAGTCATAGAAGCCAGGCACACACCTTTTATCCTTGCAGCCAGAAGCTAGGAGGTAGTGGTACATACTTTTAATCCTAGAACTCAGGATTAAGAGGTAGACAGATCTCAGTGAGTCCAAGGCCACCCAGATCTACACAAGAGTATACCAGTCTAAAACAGAATAATAGCTCACACCTTTAATCCCATGAATCATTTGAGGTATATAAGACAGGAACAAGGTCTCAGGATAGGGCATCATTCTCTAGCCACGTTGAGAATATGAATGTCTCAGCCCATTTAGAGTTAATAGCTCTCTGGTAGTTTGGCTGCTTTGCCTCCCTGATCTTCAGCTTGAACCTGAATATCTGTTTCTTGATCTTTTATTTTTTGTGTTACATAAGAGGACACGGAATCACACTTTACCGGGAACAGAAATAGGAAACAAGAGACATCTCATAGCAATTGATGAATTGTTGGGTATTAATTATGGATGAAGTTAACAGATTAAAAAGAGCTGAAATCCAGCCTCTGTAGGGTTGGATTTCAAAATGTAGGGGTGACCTCACATTTTCAAAAGTTTTAGCCACAGAAACTTAACAGTTTCTCAGGGCAGAGAACACAGGCAAATCTCATTTCAGGTAAGGGAAGTAAAATGATGTTTGGAAATATAGCCAGAGTATGTTGTGTTCCTTAATGAACCTCTTCTAAGAAAAGACACGTTACTACAGCCTCACAAGTGAAAGGCCTTGCCAGGATCTAACCAAGCTAGAGAGGGCAAAATTCATAACCTGGGCCTTCATTACTTCCTATCCAAATAAAAGGTATTAGGGAAGTAGGAAGCATTGCATAGTTTTCAGCCAGAACCCATGTCTACTGAAAACATGAGTCTAATCACGGGACTGTGCATTCATTGCCTGTTTTTCCCACACCTATCGTAAATCAGTTTTCTCAGAACTGAAAGACTCCTGCCACGAAGAAGGAGGAAAACATGTGATGACACTCAGGAAGTAAATAAATGTCATGTCTGGGAAACCTGAAACTTATAAGATTATGGGGACCTAAGGTCACAAAAACAGTAAACTTCTGTCTGGGAAGGAGGCTGACCAGGGGAGCTGCCTCTCTGAGATTCTTTGACTTGGCCTGTTGAATAGCTTGCCAATCCTGAATATTTTCTTCACATATCATGTTTTCATCATTGTTCCACCACTTTAGGATACTTGGTTCTCCTCTGTAAGCTGTTTTCTTCTGTTCCTTTGAACTTGAGAAAGTTTCACTAACACATCTTCAAACTCACTGAGGTTTTCTTTGTGGCAAGCCTACTGATAAGCCATCTGTGAAACTCTTCACTTCTGGGGTTTTGATTTCTGGCATTTCCTTCTGGTTTCTTCTTAAAATTTGTTTCTCTCTACTTGTAGCATCCATTGTTATTATGATTTTGTCTACTTTTCTCATTAAAATCTACTATGATTTACACTATTTAAGATATTGTAATTGCCAGTGTGGTCATGGTAAAGAGAAGAGACCTTTTAGAGAGAAATGCTGGTTTCTCTGAATGAGTTCTGGAGTGCTGTTTGTGAAACATGCCTATAGCATGATAGCTAAGCTTGAGGAATACCCACAGAGGGACAATGCTGATCTTGAAGAATTAATCTCTCACCAAAATGAGCTGCTATGAAGAGAACTCAATTCTCTGGGTTTCTGTCTCGCCATAATATCTCTTCGCCTATGAGCTTACCATGTTGATGTTTTCATCACAACACCCTCACCAGAAGACAATTCAGTGTGTCCACCTCTATCTTTAATTTTTAGCCAGTTAAACTGTGAGGTATAGTTACCACTTTGTATGCATTACACAGACTTGCACAGTCTGTCATAACTAGGGAAGAGAAGAGAGACCAAGACAGTTCCTACCACATCAATCATAGTTATTTTAATTCCCAACCTGGGAACTCCATGGAACCCTCTTTGGGTAACACAAAGCATGGATTTTTTTTTTTTACTTTTTCTTTTCTGTATTATAAACATAAAACATTTCTTGAAGGACTGCTTCTATTAACTTCGAACCCAAACTGAGATCTGGATGTCTTTGTGGCTTTTTTGACCTGTGGATTACTTTTGTTGTTTTAAAAGATCTTATAGTATTCCATTTATTTTATTGTCCTTAATTTAGAATTTAATAAATCACATCAGTGAAGATAGTGTGTATCTTTTTTAATGTTTTTATATTCACCAAACATGATTTCTGGCTCATATGATTTGTTCTACTTCTCTGCAAATAAGTTCCCCCCCCCAAATTTCTTCTTTTTATTACACATTTTTACATACAGTGTTTTAATTTTCAAAGACAATGAAAATTTGTCTTTCCTAATCCACCTCTCTAATGAAATTCTCTATCTATAGTAAGAGCAATGGCCTCCCAGTGACATCTCACCTTACTTCTGTGTATGCTATACCAGAATGTGTCACTTCTGACTGGGTCCTGTGACTTTCCTCTTACATCTTTGCATACCTCAGATTTTAAATTTTTATGATGGACATTGAATAAACCAACAAAAGAGATGGAGTTGACAACATTTAAGGCTAGAAAAAGACACTTTCCCCAGGGTTCAATCTGAAGATCAGAAAAGCAAAGCAACCAAGCTACTAGAGAGTCCTTATCTCTACCAACGCTACGTCCTCAGAGTCACTGTAGATTACAATGCTCTTCACCAAACCTTAGGCTGCACTGAGTTCCTGCTCTATATTGCTCTCATGCTGGGATTAAAGGAGTGGCCACCACTGCCTGCCCTCTGTGGCTAACTAGTGTCTTAGTTTTGTGGCTACCTAGTGGCTTAATGTATATGTGATTAACTAGTAGTTTAGCCCTTAACTAGGTGTGTGGCAAACTAGTGGCTTAGCTCTGTACTCTGATCTTCAGGAAAGCTCTATTTGTTAGATTACAAACAAAATATCATCACATAATACTGTTTTCCTACCATGTATTCAGTCAATCTATTTAAAGTGCTTTTAATATAACAATGTAATAACCAATAACTAACCTTACTTGCCTTGGATTTCCCATGTAATCAACTTTTACAAACTAAGCTAATGCATAGATGTAATCATAAATTATGTACTCTTCCAAGCCCCTGAGGAAAGGGTAATGGATATATGTTTGTATTTGTTAAGATAATCCTTTGGGTGAAAACAGCAACTATATGCTGAATGCAATGTTATAAAAATGAAAACCCACCATAAATGTTGAATGATGTATGTATATTTCTTGAGAAATAATGACATTTGTAATACTGTTTGTTATCTGGGTCAACTGAGGTCAATTGGAGGCAGTGACTTAATCCCTTGCAAACTTCTATGTGTAAAGTAAACCATTCCTTCCCTCAAGTGAAGCTTTATATACCATTCAATAAATACAGAGCAAGCCCTTTTGGTAGGGATAGGCACACATACAGGGTTACAAGACAGCATTCAGACAAACACAGATTTAGACTCATATAATAGACAGACAAGAAAGAAGACAAATAGAGAGCCAAAGAGAGAATCAAATCTTGTCTCACTGATGCATTAATGGTGATCCAGATTATTATTAATGCATCACAAGTAACCACAATCCCTAACACCATTAAACAAAATGATAGTCTTTCAGTAAACGTTTATTGAAGCCTTCCTATCCAGCTGTGGTTCTAGGATGAAGAGAACATGAACTCCCTCAACTTGTTTGGAAGTAACAGTTATTTTATAGTGTAGTCTTAGAAGTATTAAGAGAAATAAATTCAGGGCAGATCACTTATAAACAGAAGCTATGGCAAAAAACAGACTGGCCAGAACCTTAGAAGAAGCCTTTTTAGTAGAGCAAAGATAAACTATGCTCATTAAAAACAAAAAATAGAGATAAAGGAATTTGTCCTCAGAAGTGGGAGCTGTAGATTCGCAGAAGCTAAACAGAGGATGACAAGTCATGGAGACTACAATGATTGTTTTCTATGTGGTATACAGCATGCACTATAAAACAACATATGTATACACATATTTGACACATATATAGCATATAGATATTTGTGTGAAAATTTTAAGAGGTATGTTCTTATAAGAAATTATTTTGAAATTTGTAAAATAAATCAACGAGATTAGGACATATTTGTGAGCCCACTGAGCAATGGTCATAAATTTTGCAAGTCATGATCTTGATAAACATTGTGAAATTATCTGAACCCTGTGGGCTGTTTGTGTGACTATAGACAGATGACTAAACTAGTCTCACAGTAGCATCATATAGAATTATTTCTAGTTCTAAGGTTAATATTGTAAAATATTGAATCTCTAACCTGAAGTTACATTCTAACCTGAATCTCTAACCTGAATCTCTAACCTGAATCTCTAACCTGAATCTCTAACCTGAAGGCTACAAGCAGCAAGAAAACAGTGCGTGTGAAGACCAAAGCTCAAATCACAACAGTCCTCAATTCTCATGACATTGTAATGGCTATCATCCTATTTAAAGTGCCTCAGTTTCTCACACAAAGACACTTCCACAAGTCTAGAAGCTGTGTTCGTTTAATTACACACTCATTTTATCAGCATCACATACCATATTTTTCCACTAATACAGTCCTATTCAATGGACACTTCTAAAAGAATTTGTTACTGTCAGAGAAAGCATGACCATTTCATAGGCACATTTAGTTGAGCTCAGTTAAAGATGGATGGAAATGTCCTCACATTCACGCCAAAGTGTGTGTCTACCAGGTGGTCCTAAGTTCAGCCAAGTTGACAATGTATTTTTACCATCACACCCATGCAAACTACACTAAAATTTAAAAAGCCTTACTATAGTTTATATATCTACCCCCCAAACAAGAAACCCTGATGTAAATGAGAATAATAATTGAAATTGTATTAATTACCAGTCATAGGCTTCATGAAACTTTTCAATATTTCCAAATTTCTTATATTAGTAACTCCATTCATATCACAGATAATTGCATTAAGATATCAGTGACCCTTTCTTTCTCAAATGACCCACCTACCTGCAAATGACAGAAAAATCAGCTAGAAACAGAAGGGTCTTCATGGATGACCTATGCCTTCTGATCTGAAGTGTGTTTGAGGTAGCTGTGTACCAATGCCCTTTTACTGCCTACTTTTGGTCGCTATAATAAAGGACTTAGTGTTTCCACTTTAAACTGAGATATTTGATCCATTTCTATCTATTATTAGTATAGAGTGATAGATATGAGGCTAATTTAATTCTTCTGCATTTAAAATCAATTTTCTCAGCACCATTGTTGAAGCCATCTTTTCTCCAATGTATGTCTTTTTTGGCCACTTGAAATATCACATGGCTGTGTTATGAGTTTTCATGTTTGAGTCTTCTAATATAACCCATTGGTCTTTCTGGGTCTGGGTTACTCACTCAACATAATCTTGTCTATGTCTATGTCCTAGTAATAAATACAAATTTAATTATAATTCTTCTAGTTACTTCCCAGAGTCCTCACCACCAAATACCATTACAACACATGGATTTCAAGGGACAGAAATGTTCATTCCCCCCACAGTCCACTTGGCATCCTTGGATTCATCATGGTTACTGAGTGCATCTGCTGCTCAAGGCCTCATATCTCTACAGCATCTAAAACCAGAAAAAGACAGCTTGTAAGAACCTTGAGTCTTCTTTTTATTGCTAAGAAGGAAAACATCCTAAAACTTACATCCATCATCTGTTGGCCAAAACTGAGTAATAGTCCCATGAACCTATTGAAGTCAGCTAGACAACCACTCTCTAATTTTGTAGACTGTACTGTTTTCTTGGGAGGCAAAATCTTCTAGCCAAGCAGCTGAGAACTAAAAATGAAGTAAGTTAGAGGTCACTGGTCATTTCCAATAGGTTTGAATGGTTTCTTAGCCTCATTTTAGAGATGGGAACCAAGACTCAGCAATTCTTATACTAAAATACCACTACTGTTAAAAAATAGGATACTTTGCAAACATTGAGCACAACATCCTAGACAACAGATTAGATGGCAAACCAAATGACTGGGAATGATTCAGCTTTGGAGCCATGTGAGTTAAAACCAGTTAACTAAATCTCCCCCCTTTAGAGATAATACTTGGGTGGGAATTAACAATGCTTACTCCTCTTTCTTTTTCTCATTTTATTTCATTTTTTACTCAATTGAGCTTCTGGTACACACTTCCAATTCTTTAAAACAATAAATAATTTTTGATGGAGTTTATGCAAACTGCTAGGAAAATTCAATTTTTCCTGTCTTACATCCTTTTCCTGTGTCTGTGATTCAATATTCTGCAACAAGCAACTTAAAGAAGAACAGACTTATTTGGCTCACACTCCTAGGTGATAGTCCTTTCTGTAGTGGAATCCAAGTGTAAGAACTTGAAACAGTCAATACATTACACCCACAGTCAAGAACAAAGAGTACTGAATCAATGCATGCGTGCTAGTCCCAGCATGTTCTCTCCACTCTTTGTACAGAATCCACTGTCTAAGAAATGGTGCTCCTCACAGTGGCTGAGTTTCCCCACCTCAGTTAATACAACCAGGATAATCCCTCGTTAACATTAGCTGAGGTCTGTTCCCAGGAAGTAGATTTTGTCCAACTGGCAACTAACACTAACCATCACATTTCATGCCAAGGGATACATTCCAGATCCTGCATCTATGGCTCAGGAAACATCCCAAAAGAGGCAGTAGAAAGATTGTAAGAGCCAGAACACCAGGAAGACTGCTGTGAAGCCATCTTTCCCAGAAATGGCTGCACAAATAAGACCAGAACATATGGCACTATGAATGTGTATGTAGATAACCTAGAGTTCTCTGAGATACTCTTTTGAGTATTGATATTTGTATTATTACTGTATTCTATTCAAGTGGGTACCTCAGTATAGACCCCAATTTTGAGAACTGATATAGATATTTTTCATTCATTTTTTTCTGCTAGCTTTGTTACTAATGTGTTCTAGAATGACCCTTCCCCTCTCTTCTTTTTTGTCATTTACTCTCTGCTATTTTGTTATTTGTTGTTTACAAGCATACAACAGACTGACTTAAAAACAACTACTAAACTTCAACAATTTTTCCAGCAAATAAAGTGTAAAAAATTTTTTACTATAATACCTAATGTCTTTAAAGTTCTTGTTAGAATCTCTGTTTATTTTAAGGACATTGCCTATTTTTTTTTTCAGAAAAGACCATTACTTGAACAAATATTTGCAGGTGTTTCATAATAAAATATAACTATTTAGTATTTGTAATAGTTATATAATTTAGACTTGTTACTCTGTTTTGTCAAAGAGTGTCCTTTTAAATGACTTCATTTAAAATGGTATTTGTATAAGAAAACATTGTTTTGTTTAACCTTAGAAAACATTAATAACATAGTTACACATGAAAACTAAAGTCAATATAAAGAAATTATGCTGCCATTGGTTTGATTCACAAAGGAACTCCTTATTATGGTCATCTAAACATTGCCTTTCACCATCAATTTGCCACATATATGAGGCCAATATAAGGCATTATTACCATCATGAATGGTTTAGAGTGAAATGCTATGCCCATCACCTCCCTTCAGTAGCCAGACTTGAAACACACAAACGTGAAAGAAGGTTTAGTAATAAATATAGCATTGTTCAACTAACAATTTCTCACATACACACATGATATGATTTTCACACTAATTGGTGAGCTTGTAGTGCAGAGAAGAAATTCATAACCGCACTAATTGTGGCTGGAAATTCCCTCACACAAGTCCTCCATGTGCAGAGAATACCAAATGTCTCCTCATGGTTGAGCCCAGTTGTTCTCAAAAGCCTGCTGCTGTGACCTGAATGTTTGTGTTACCCTTCAAATTCATGTTGGAACCTGATTTCGGATGCAGCAGAATTAAGTGGTGTGTCCTTTACAGGGTGAGTCCTATGAGTTCTCCCTTCATAGACGAGACTAATGTCACATACAAAGGCTTGGGAGATCAAAATATAACCTTTTTCTTTCTATCTTCTGCCATATAAGGACATCTGAGAATCAGAACGGCTGGTAACTTGGTGTTGGACATTTTGACCTCTAGAACTCTGAAGTCATTGGTCATATCCTTAGATTATTCAGTTGAGGATCTTATTTTCAGCACAAACCATGAAGGACTTAGATTGAGATCATAGATAAGATGTTTAGTCTCTTCTCAAGAAATGTTCTGCAGCCCAAGAATTTGATACATAGGTGTTTATGTATTTATAATAATTTTATATTTTACTCCAGTTTTAAGAAAAGACTTCATTTTTGAAATGATAATGTAATTACACCAATTCTTCCTTACTTCCCCCCCCCCAACTACTCTCATGTACTTACGTGGCACTCTCTCAGACCCATGAACTCATTTTCTTTCATTGTTAAACACACACACACACACACACACACACACACACACACACAAACACACACACACACACGTATATATATATAATGTGTATATGTGTATATATATTTCTAAGTATAAAAATACAACCTGATCAGCCTGTATAATGCTATGTGTGCGTATGATTTCAGAGCTGACCACTTGGTATTGGATAACCAATTGAGAGCTCTACCCTAGAGAAGACTACTACTCACACTCACAGAAACTCCTTAATATGTGTAGTTTTGAGATACATTCTTTTTATGCCAGCCCCCAACTTCCCTTTGTGATGAGACAGGAGGCTGAGCTGGACAGAGGCTTGTTTATACACAGGCTCAGCATCCTTGACTATTCTTGATGTTCTCGGGATTCCTGCACAATAGCCTTTCCGCCCACAGATGTACGATGCTGACACCTGGGCCTGACTATCCTGTGGCTTCCTTCAGACTGTGGCTCTTCACCGTAAGACCTGTGGGGCACGACCCACCACAGCATGAGGAACTGCATTAGAGGTCACAGCTTGAGGAAGGCTGAGAACCACTTCCTTAAAATCTGACGATCTCTGACCTACAGTCTGCATCCCATTGAGCCCTCAGGATGCTATGTCCACAATGGGCAGCTTTTGACTTTCATTTATTCCCACATAAGTATCTTCTACCTTGCCACAGATCCCTTACTACATCAAAATTTATTTCTGCTGAAGTATGAGCCTCCTGAGAGGCCTACCAAGTCTCTTTACATGCTATGTAATGATCCATGACACATGACATCAAAGGGACTCTTGTGGGCAGGTGACCTTGAGCTCTTCCACCAACTAAGACCACAGTTAAATATGTTGGTGAGGATATCTTGAAGCAGTTGCTTTTGGACCTTCCACTGCATACTGGCAGGAGAGGCTGAGGGTACCTTTCCTTTCTAGGTAATACTTCCAAAAATACATTTTAGGTATTTCCAAAGCTATTGCTAAGTACTGAAGAGAAATGGTAGAGAAAATAAATGATCCCATTTTACCCTACTTCCTCTCATCCCAAGAACACAAGATACAATTCTGTCTCTTTTTGAACTCTCTGGCTGAACCTTTCAAATTTCTGATCACTGATGAATAGTTGTAGGGACACAACCCTGATTTAGTAGGCTTTGTGAATACGATTGTATATGCAGGCATTGGATATTAAAGAAAACATTTACTTACTCATAGCCAAGAAAAAGCTCCAAATTCATGGCTTTGACAAAGTTTCCTTCCGAAAAGTTTCTCCATCACACTGAGAGAAGCATTCAGGTTGGCCCAGGGTATCCAGCTTTGGATGTCTTAAATAAAGCCCGAAGGAATATAGACAAACACAATTTTTAAAAGAAGCTAAGTGAAAACTCCCCAAACATATAGGATTTCCACAAAGCCTGGTTGTTTTACAACTGTCACACTTCAAGGTAACAATGTCTGCTGTTTTCCCAAGATCAGGCCTGAATTCTCTCTCCACTTGTGTCAATGAGCTCCATATTACTTATTTAGCGTTAGGACCCCTGCCAGGCTGACCCCGCCCTCTGATGATAGGCGGGACATACACAGAGACATGCTACACAATCACCAAGTCACTCATCACACATTACAGACCTGTGTGAGGACTCTGCACATGCGTGGAACCTCTTCCCTTTAAAAGTTCCAACTACCCTGCCTCTCTCTCTTCTCTTGGCTTATGCTCTCTTTTACTCTCTGTCTCTCTTTGTCTTACTCTCTGCCCTGCTCTCCCTCTTCCATTTTTCTCTCTCCCTCTCCTTATCCTGCCCTATAAGAAACTGGTTAATGTGCTCTCTATAGTTCGTGTTCCATGCCATCTCTCCAATTTCTAATTTAAGCAGAAATCTAACACTTAGGTCACTGTTACATTTTAGCCAAGAGTTACTGTTACTCTCAGCGGCAGAATGATGACAGGATTTGGTTGACCTCCATTTTACACTCCCTGATTCTTCCTTTCTCTAGTATAGAGCTGGGTGTCATATGGTCAGCTTACAGAGTTCTGACTTTAAGTTTGCTTCACTTGCTTCACTTAAAAATGCCCATCAGTACTTGGCCTCTTCTCTATATTTGCAAAGAATTCAACTCACAGCACTATAAAGACAGAACTCAGGTACTTGCCAGTAGAAGTCCTTTTAATATTGTAGATAGTTGAAACCAAATTGCATACCTTTTCCCCTTCCTTTTTGTCCCCTCTTCCACAACCCCCAGCTACCCACCCTAACCCTCCAGTGCCACCACTCTAAGAGTGATAGCCTCATTTTATTTGATTAGCCTTTACACATGATTTTAGTTGTGTGTATATGGTTTCAAGGCTGACCACTCTGCATTGGACAAGCAAAATGGAGGCTAATATTACTTTTCCCAGAAGTCATTTAGCTGCCTGTAGTGCTTTGTCTACGAGTGGAAACCATGAAACTTTTTTCTTCTGCATTAACATGCCCATTCATATTGTTCTGGTCTTATTTATGCAGTCATTTCTAGAAAAGACTTTTCCATCAGACTTCCTTGTATTTGGGCTGCTATAGTCTTTCTACAGCCTGTTCTGTGGTATTCCATAAGCCATAGATGAAGGAACTATGATGTAGTTGTATCCACTAGATCTGGACTTCCTACAATCTGTTACTCTCAAACTAGAGAGACACATCCTTTTCTGAACTTCACTGGAAATATAAGATAGAGTTTGTGCAAAGTTGCTACATCAACCACTTGTGTAAACCACAGAATTGTGTGAGCCTCCAGGAAGCCTCTAGACTGCACAAGTCCTCTACTTGTCGCAGTTCCTAACATTTTCATCCCTCGGGACTGATTTCTCTTACTCATGCTCCAAGAATTTGGGTTGACAATGCCTAACTTGAAGAATATTTGTGGAATCTGTAAAATTATGGTCTGGTGTCTAAAACAGAGAAGTACAATAGTGAACAACAATCAACAATGAACAAGATGTTCATCTGATCCCTGCATTGCATCATACAGTCTTTCTGTCTATGCCAAGTCTTTAGTTATATTTTTTATTTCCAGCTGCTTTAGATGGAGATAATTAGGTATCCTGGACTTGCTTTCTTAGAATGACATTTCCCAAAATCCTTCTTTTTTTTTTTTTTACAGAGGCCTTATTTCAAGCCCTAGTAGAATCTGCCTTGGACATATTATGACATTATGGCTCCATTGCCTAGTTTGAATGGCATTCCATTAACCCCATGTCTCCAGAAGTTTGCCTTCTGGATATCAGGATATTAAATTATTCTATGTGAAATTTTGAGCTTTGAGGGTATTTGAATATTTCAGAACAGCAGCATATTGGATTGGTAAGGCAATGTTCATCAGCTTTTATTATACCTCCAAGGAAAAGGAACTCAGGGAGCTGAAGAGGCTTTCCCAAGACTGTGTGTATCAACTCTAACACTTTGTAAGTAAATGGAAAACCAGGGATGTGAATCGGCCAGGGTCCTGTGCAAACATGTTAGCATTCTTGGAACCGATATTCAGTGAAACCATAACATCTGCTCCTCAAAATAAAATATGTACTGAAGTTTAAAGGATATATGACATGAATGTAATTTTTAAATATTAAACTGATTTTATTTCTCCATTAAATCATTTTTACTGGCAGCCTCTCACTTTCAAAATAAGCTCACAGCTTTTTTCTCAATGGATGAACAAGTTGCCTGCCTGGAGTCAAGAGGTCAGGACCAACTAGTGCATGGCTCATACTTTAACTGCTTTGTCTGTAGCAAGAGAGGAGTCTTATAAGCCAGATGTTGTGTAAAAAGAGAAGGCCTCCCAAGTAGTTTTATTTTACCATTTCATGTCCTAACAGGCTTATTGGATAGTCATGATCATACATTATTTTTTTAATGAAGGGAGGACTGCCCAGATGAACAGGGAAGGCAGCAAACAGGTCTTTAAAGTCTGGTGATTAGCAGAAAAATAGGGAGCGGGAAGGAAAATGAGAGTCAAGCTCCAAGGCTCTGGTCTCTCTCAGTCAATTCTAAATGTCTCTGCCTTTTCACTAGCATACATCCACGCCTGCAACTGACTGTCCAAGTAATTCTCCTTTCATAATCACTCATTTTTATTGTTAAAATCCAGGCGAGCAGCTCCCACACCCCCGATGTCTTTCTCTTTCTCTTATGTCATCAGATATTCAGTTTCTCCTGTATATTCTTTTATTATTACAAAAAACCTTCTACTATTACACTGGTAAAAGCAGCATGTATGCTAACTGAATACTATCAGCATAAGCTAAGTGGAAGAGCATTGTACCTGTTTGCCCATCATATCCTGTTCCTTTTAAGGATGAGTGAAGAGCACAGGGGTCCAGACCAGGCTGGTGAAACCCACAGAAACAGCTGACCTGAACATCGGGGAACTCTTGCTCCCCAGACTGATAGCTGGAATAACAGCATGGGACTGATCTAGACCCGAGGAACATGTGTTTCTGTGAGGAAACCTCATAAATCAAAGGGACCTCCTGTAGAAGTTCAGTACTTATCCCTAGCATAGGTGTGGACTTTGGGAGCCCATTCCATATAGAGGAATACTCCCTGAGCCAACACACATGGGGGTGGGCCTAGGCCTTATAACAAAGGATACAATAGACACTGATGGAAGTCTTCATCATCCAGGGGGAGCAGAAAGGATATATGATAGATAGGGTTTTAGTTGGGGGGATGGTGGTAGGGGAGGATGGGTGGGAAGGGAACTGGGATTGTCATGTCAATCAATCCTGTTTCTAATTCAAATAAAAAAGTTGAAAAAAACTACAGAATATGCAAACTTTGTCAATTTATTTTCTTCTTTCATATATTTTCTTTTTATACATTAATTTTATTAGTGTATATATTTCACATAGAAATTTCATACATCTTAAATGTACAGTTCAATCTATAACTTCCAAAAAGTATTTATCCATAAAACCATCACTCAAATACATAGAAAATCTCCTGTAACTAACTTACTATTTGCTGGTAAATAACATCTCCACTAAGGCAAACACCACTTGGGTTCGTATTATCCTAGACTTCTTTTTGTATTTTTAGGGTTCAATATATATGGGGAGTCTAAATTCATGTGAGTTAACCATTTCTGTGTTGACGTGGAATGTTTACATATCCGGCAGACTGTAAATGTCACCAACTATAAAATTTTATGTATAGGTTTTTGTGAATGCGTGTTTTTCTTTTCTATTTCCCACAAAAAATGAAAATGGTGTATGACAGGATATACTGTAGTTATTTATAACTTAAAAGGAAACTGACATTTTGCTTCCGGAGGTGACCTGGTAATTTATTCTTCTACCAGTGAGAAATGACACTGCCTGTAAGGTCACATGTCCATCCACTCTTGTCATGGTTAGTCCTTGCTGGTTTTGCTGTCTTACGTCATTGGTGAGTATAACCTGGGGAATATCTAACAGACTTGGATTTCTTTTCTTCATTTCTGAAGTGGAGACAAAACTGTTCAAAATGTTGTCATCAATCATGACTAACTATGTGGGTATTTTTTATTGCTTTATTTTATTTGTTTTGTTTTAACACAAGAAGCCACTCTGTAACTTAGGCTAGCCTAGAACAGGCATAGCCTAAGCTGGCCTCAAAGTCATGGAAATCCACTTGCATCAATTTCCTGAACTAAGATTATATTCTCAAGGACTGCACACAGGTGAACCTGCCCTGGCAGACCAAGTCATCCAGAGACTGCCAACATCACAGTGCTAGTCCTGCCTCCACCCACGGGGAGGGGTGAGTGTGGGCCTATTTCTCACTTGCCTTCCACTTGTCTTTCTTGGAGTCTCCTGGCCTGGGGACTGTCCACTTAAATATTTTTTAAATATATTCTTCATAAAGTCAAGTGCTTTTCTATTTCTAGTCTTTGTATTTTTTAGAATTGTTATTGAGTTGAATTTCGTGGGATTTTTCTGCACTTACTGAATTCATCATTTAGCTTTTAGCTTCTATTAAATTAACACGGTGGTGAATTTCATTGATTAGTTTCTGAGTATTATGGGCAGCCATGCATTTCTGATATCCTCTAATAAGAAGAAACTATCTTTGTATTTTTGCTTTCTGCCAAGAAGGTACAATACAATATATAAACCATTCTAATTGTTATTACACAGAATTTAATCATTATATTTCATATTTTCCTAAAGATGTTTTAATTCTATGTGGGAATAATGGAAAAATTGCTAAACTTTGAATTTGTACTAGTTGATTTTCTACCTTTGTTGGTTTGCAGTTCATTTTGTAATTTAATAAATCTCTTTACATTTCTTTTTTACTGATCTATAAATGTGGGGAGGTATAATCAATGAACTCCAAGTTCCTGCATATGTCATGGACTATAGGATCTTTGAAAATCCTCATGTCTTGTAAAAACATTGAACTAGGATTTTTGGTTCCCATGGATTGAACTAGTACAATTGATCCCTCCATCAGTTTTTAAACTATTACCAGAATCAACACTTCTGTTTACTGAATTTCACTGTCTTATCTGAAATGACTAGCAGATGAGTGCCACGTTTTACCCAGGGAGCTAAGGAGAGGTGCTATGTATAAGCCCAGGCATTTAGTTGAGGCTGCTGAAGGAGGGGGTGGAGATGGTATTGACTCCCTGAAGTTATCAGCTTCCTTTCCATCTGAGCTCATATTCTGTGATTATGGGAAGAGCTCTCAGGCAGAGATGCACACCCTAATCACTCTCAGAGTGAGCTGCAGCACAACAGAGTGGGTCAGACCTGAGGGGCTCATGGGGTGCACAGCCACCTGGCCACAAAGAGCAATCTAATGTGATCATAAGGAAAGACAGGCTAGACTGCGTTTCAGAGGAGGAGGAGATGAATTGATTATTTGACTCCAGACCACTATTGCAAGAATCATTCTGCTTAAAGGCCAAAGAAATGGTACAACATCTGATGGAGAGTTCACGCGGAGAGTGGCTTAAACAATGACAACAACTGCAGCGTCTAACAGATGCTGTGGAGTTAGTAAACAAGCAAGGAAAGTGTTCCTTAGAAATCACTGAGAATTACAGTGAAAAGGAGGGACTTTGGCCCAAATGGGGAGGAAACAGCTCTAGCTGGGAACAGAGAGAAGGAAGAGGAAGAGAATGCATGTTTGGAGGTCAGTGAATGAATAGAGGAATTCTCTAGAGCTCACCTGATTGTTCTCCATTTCTTAGAAACTGAGAATGCATTGCTGTCAACTGAGAATGATGATGGGAGGCAAGTTAGGTGGGAATTCATGGAAATGGGGGAAAGGATAAGCCATAGTGTTGCTATTCATCAGAGTGGAAATGACCAAAAGTGGACTATATTGGATAACGTGGCTTTAGTCAACAGTCATGAGGCTTATTTGCGATTCCTGGCATGACATGAAAGCTAGATGAATAGAGAGACAGTTTGAACTTTTAATTGACATATATTAAATGATGCGTGGAATCATAAAAATAATGATTCTTCAACTTAATGATTTACCTTTAATATTCAGGTATATGTGGGTGTGTTTCTGTGTGTGTGTGTGTGTGTGTGTGTGTGTGTGTGTGTGTGTGTGTGTGTGTGTGTGTTGGTGGGTGGGTGCGGTATACATGAGTACTGCAGGTGCCTCCAGAAGCCAGAGGCATCAGGGGCCCTGAAACTGGAATTACAGGCAAGTATGAGCTTCCAAAGTCAAGTCCTCTGCAAGAGGTTAGCAGCAGTGTGTGCTCTTAACCACTGAACCACTTCTCTAGTCTCCAGAATCATAAAAACTTTAATCTAAATTTCATATTTTAAATTTGATGTATCACATCATATTCCTGAAAACCTTTATGAACATAAGCAGAGATACAGCACTAGCTATACAGAACTGTGTAGCAAGAAACAATGTTATCCACTAAGTCTACAAAACAGTACGAGCTACTAGGAATCCCTTGCTGGGTTTCAGTTCATCTTTCTCCCTTAGTCACTCAGTATTTTTCAGGTGTGTGTGTGTGTGTGTGTGTGTGTGTGTGTGTGTGTGTGTGTGTTCATATGATCTCACTATATGATTGTGACACACTCCAGTGCACAACAACTCTTAAGTAACAGCCACTGAAGATTGATAAATGCTAGGACAAAAACAGATATAGGAGTAACCTGGAAACTATACTTAATAGTCTGTACCTTGTAGTGGTTTCAGTGTTAACAATGTTTGTTATTAAATCCCATAACAAAGTATGTCCACTGGTGCTGGTGCTGGGAATGTCACTCTATGATAGTTTTTCATGACATCAGTTTGAGGGGTTAAATATCTTTCCAGAAACTTTATTCATTGAACATGCTGTAATTATAAAGGAAATGGGCCATTTGTCCAACCAAGTTCATGGCACTGCCAGGATGGACAAGCATCAACTTTACCTTTCTAGGGAGCTCCTTAGTCACTGGTAGGCCAAAAAATTGCATGAAAAACAAAATAAGAAAGGCCACATCTCTGAGGGGCAGCTTTGAGAGGAACTTCCTACCTAAAAGGAACTGTGCTAGAAAACGTGGTGCTAAAGCCAGTCAGATTCTGCCACCAGGAAGTACTACGCTGGGATCCAATTGATGGCAAGAAACATATGCTTCTAATGCTCAGGAAAGGTTACTTGAATTTTTTGAGGGTAATGATGAAATCTTGTTGTTGGATTTACTTGCCAGAGTCATGCTGATCATGACACTAGGCTGTCAGACCTGTGAGATTCTGGGGTTCCCGTCTCTGCCCTCCCTCTTGCTTTAGGAGCACTGGGGTTCCAGCTGCACATTAGCACATCTGGCTTAACATGGATGCTGGAACCCGAGCTCAGGTCATGGTTTATACAGCACAGGCGTCACACACTGCAAGTTGTCTCTCCAGCCTAAATTTTTGCGTTTTTTTTAAACATGTGATGAATGTTTAATTTATGTTAAATAAATTACAACAAATTACTAATTTTATTGACAAATTAAGTAAATTATATTTTAGAAATATTTTAGACTCAATTAAAAGTTTGATATGTTTGATGTTTTATGGAGTATTTGAAAGTTGTCTGACAAGTTTGTGCTTACTTGGAGTAGCAGTGATGATCATCAGTAATGTAACATTTGAATCGACAGTTGCTCTAATTTTACTTCCAGTTTCAAAAAGCCCTCATTAGCTCCAGGAACCACAAAGTCTAGGTAGAAAGATGCTTTCATAAACTAAAGTAAAATGAGAAAGCAGAACATTGCACTGAACTTTTGAATCTAGGACACTAAAAACAGTGAAACCCAGGAAAAGTTTCCTATTGTTTAGAAGAAACAGAGACCAAACAGAAGCTGGTATTTAACTGCATGATATTGTACACTGTGTGGATCTGCAGCACATGCTAATGGAAGTAGTTATGCATCGCATGTACATTATATGTGTCCCTGCAGAACAGCCCACACCCTGCTATCACATACTAACCATTGTGGATCTGAGCCCAAGTCAGTCCAGCAAACCAAGTTAGTGTAATGCTCTGGTACGGACGGCATACCAAAGTGTCCTTTCAAAAATACTTTTGATGACAAACCTAGTTAAACATTTAAAGTGATCTCATACTGTAAATGAACTGTATCTTTAAGTTCTGTGCTTTAATTTTTCATTTTTGTACAGTCAATTTTTGTGAACATTTTTATCTTGAAAGCAGTTTGCCCATCACACAGCTTACCTGACGCAGACTGTGGGAGCCAGCTCCCAGATCTACTCCAGGGTAATAATGAGAGTGCCTCAGAGTAGCAGGGACTGGGAAAGATTTTTATATGAAGGTTGCTAGACTTTTCTGAGGGGAAATAATGCTTTCTGCTGGTAATCTAAGGAAAAAAGGAACAAACACACCACTTTACTAGTGCTATCTTTCTCTTTTATTTCATTTTAAATAATCTTTCTTTCTTGACAAGTTCCCTGCAGTTACAAGTTACACCCGTATTCGCATGGCTACACATCTACTTTTACAGACATTTCTCGTCCACATCTCTTTTCTATACAACTTCATCTTTCTTGTCTCCACACAGTTACAAATCTCCACACAGCCACAGGTATACATCTCATTTACATAGCTCTCACCATACAGCTCCTAGGCACAGCCCATCTACATAGCAGTAGCCCTTTCACACAGAGCTCTCTCTCTCTCTCTCTCTCTCTCTCTCTCTCTCTCTCTCTCTCCCTCCCTCTTTCTCCCTCTTTCTCCCCTCCCCCCCCCCCTCTCTCTCTCTCTCTCTCTCTCTCACACACACACACTTCTATATTATTCACACACTCTTTACTTAGTCACTGTCACTCATTCACTCTCTCACACTTCTCTCTCACTGGCAGCCTTCTACATATTCTTACACAGCTTCTTCCTCTGCACTGCGGCTGCTCCTCTCTTTCTCTGCATCACTGCTGCTCTCTGCTGTCTCCACTCTCACAGCCAAACTTTGGGCAATTGTAAGTTATATTTTCAGGGCACGACCCTTTCTCATAACACATGATCAGTCACGTAGTTTCTCTTAGGCTAGGAATGTTACATTAACCAGCCAGTGTGCAATCGTGGCCTTGCACATAGTCCTAATTTCATGAGGGTTCTCAGAGAGTAAACAGTTGGCTGAACCTTGAGGTTGGGGAGTGCGTGCAGAATAAAGTTGCTTCAAACTCTGACCTTGAACCAGCAAAACAACACCTGGGAAAATGACCTCATGTATTTGTCTCTAGGGGCAACCAGCCTGCTGTAGATCTGCTCTGGAGTCTAAAGTTAGCTGTCTGTGTAAAAGGCTATCATTGTGACTGAGAATCCTAAGTCAGTCTAAGAAATCTAAAAGATAGACAGAAACCATCCTCCTGATCATCCTCGGCTATATGTATGCCCAACAAGTATGAAACATACCACCAAAGGGCTGGGGAAAGGACTCCACAGCTGTTCCTACTAGTGAGATATAGTAGTAGCACTTGAGAGACCTACAGACTGGAACAACCCGTCATCCACAGTCAATATCCCCACGGCTTTTTCAAGTGGGGCTCCCCAACGGGACAACTTGCTAAACACTAGTTGTCACTGCTATACATTCCCATAGCCCTCGGCACTTAACTTCCTCTCTAATCCTTCACATTTCAAATTCTGTTAGATTCCATAAGGGTGTCACATTGTGAATAGATTTTCAAGTCTCCATTTAAAAATTTATTCTACAAATTACACTCAGTATGTAAATGCTTTTGTGGTATTATCTGTATTTACTTTGTAAATTTTTTTGAGGTTAAGTAGAGACCAATTAAGCAAAATAACTATTTCAGAGGAAGGGATGTTGACCCTTGATAATAATCCAATCACTTAAGCATCAGAGCCCCAGGAATGGTGGATCAGCTTAGAGTGCCTCTGGCCATCTTGAATTGAATCATAGCCACCATGACTTCAGAGTTTTCCAGTAATCTATAAATACAGAAAACCTCTGGAATGGAAGGTGGGCATCTATGACATAAATAAGAAGGCAAATTGTACTTGAGTCTAATATTAGCTTAATTTAAAAACATCTGGGTTGACATCACCCTAATATTTCCTTTGTCCCAGTAACCTGGGGCAAATATGCAAAGTCTGGGCTGTTCCAGAACATCTAAAAATAAAACCCAGGAATGCAGCCACTGAAAGTGATAACTTGTAACTCTAAATGCCATGCTTTGGCCCATTTTATAATCACTATATGTTTGAAGTTTTAAGTCCATGCTCATTCAGCATTTTCTTCTGACTTACACAGGCCTAGTTTTATGTCCTGAAGGAAGTTTCACTTTCTGGGTCCTCTGTATAAAAGATGATTTGTGAAACTGTCATACCAGGTAGAGTCGAAATGGTCCCCTAAGCAGACAGCAAATACTGTAGCTGCTCAGTACAATAAATTGGTGGTCTCTGAAGAAGATGCGTAAGTGATGCAGTCCAGGATGGCACTGAAAGCCTGGAAGTACCCTAAAGAAATGTAGATGTGAGTCCATGCTCAGAGGCTCTGGGAGGGATATGGTTGATGTCCCAGGTAGTGGTAACAGCAGTAGATGTACTCATTCTAGAAAAATGAATCTTGTACACAGTGACTAGCTTCTTTCAACTTTTTTAGAATCAGGCATCCACAGGCCTTTGCAAATTTTTTCTATGTTTTTTATCTTTTAAAATTTAAATTATAAACAAGCTTGTTTTACATGTCAATCCCAGTTCCCTCTGTCTCCCCTCCTCCTTTGCCCCCCACCGACCCCCTATCCCATCCCCTTTCTGCTCCCCAGGGATCACCAAAGTCTGTCATATCATTTGGAGCAGGGCCTAGACCCTCCCTTATGTGTCTAGGCTGAGAGAGTATCCTCTATGTAGAAAGGGCTCCCAAAGTCCATTTGTGTACTAGGGGTAAATACTGATCCACTACCAGAGGCCCCATAGGCTTTCCATATTCAGGAGGTCTGGAACAGACCTCCCAGCCATTAGTCTGGGGTTCATGAGTTCCCCCTTGTTCAGATCAGTTGTTTCTGTGGGTTTCAACAGCCTGGTCTTGACCTCTTTGCTCATCACTCCTCCCTCTCTGCAACAGGATTCTAGGAGTTCAGCTCAGTGCTTAGCTGTGGATGTTTGCTTCTGCTCCCACCAGCTACTGGGTGAAGGCTCTCTGATGGCATATAAGGTAGTCATCAATCTTATTATTGGGGAAGGACATTTAAGGTAGCTTCTCCACTATCATTTAGATTGTTAGTCTTGGTAATCCTTGTATGTCTCTAGACAATTCCCTGGTGCCAAATTTTCCTTTAAACCTGTAATGGCTCCCTCTGTTACGATATCTCTTTTGTTGCTCTCCTCTCCTCTTCCCCTGACTCAATCATCCTGCTCCCTCATGTCCTCCTCTCTCCTCCTCTTCGCCCCTTCTCTTTCTTCTAACTCCCTCTCCCTCCCCCATGCTCCAAATTTGCTCAGGAGATCTTGTCCTTTTCCCTTTCTCCAGGAGACCATGTATGTCTCTCTTAGGGTCCTTCTTGTTTCCTGGCTTCTCTGGTGGTGTGGATTGTAGGCTGGTAATCCTTTGATCTATGTCTAAAATCCATATATGAGTGAGTACCTATGATACTTGTCTTTTTGTGACTGGGTTATCTCACTCAGGAAGGTTTCTTCTAGTTGCATCCATTTGCCTGCGAATTTCAAGATTCCATTGTTTATTCTCGATGAATAGTACTCCATTGTGTAAATGCACCACATTTTCTCCATCCATTCTTCTGTTGAGGAGCATCTAAGTTGCTTCCAGGTTCTGACTATTACAAACAATGCTGCTATGAACATAGTTGAACAGATGTCCTTGTTGTATGAATATGCATCTTTTGGGTATTTGCCTAAGAGTGGAATTTCTGGATCTTGTGGTAGACTGATTCCCATTTTCCTGAATATTTACCACCACTGATTTCCAAAGTGGCTGTATGAGTTTGCACTCCCACCAGCAGTGGAGGAGTGTCCCTCTTTCTCCACATCCTCTCCAGCATGATCTGTCATTAGTGGTTTTGATTTTAGCCATTCTGACAGGAGTAAGATGGTATCTCAGAGTTGTTTTGAGTTGAATTTCCTAGATGGCTAAGGATGTTGAGCGCTTTCTTAAGTGTCTTTCAGTCATTTTAGATTCCTCTAATGAGAATTCTCCATTTAGTTCTGTAGCCCACTTTTTAATTAGATTATTTGGAGCTTTCATGACTAGCTTCTTTAGTTTTTTGTATATTTTGGAAATTAGTCTTCTGTCAGATGTGAAGTTGGTAAAGAACTTTTCCAATTCTGTAGGCTGCCATTTTGTCTTGTTGACTGTGCCCCTTGCCTTCCAGAAGCTTCTCAGTTTCAGGAGGTCCCATTTATTGTCTATCTCAGTGTCTGTGCTACTGGTGTGATGTTCAGGAAATGGTCTCCTGCACCAGTTCATTCGAGGGTACCTCCTACTTTCTCTTCTAAGAGGTTCAGTGTGACTGGATTTATGCTGAGGTCTTTGATCCATTTGGACTTAAGTTTTGTGCAAGGAGATAAATATGGATCTAATTGCAATCTTCTGCACGCCATCATCCAGTTATGCCAGCACCATTTGTTGAAGATGCTTCCTTTTTCCATTGTGTAATTTTAGCTTCTTTGAAAGAAATCAAGTGTTCCTAGGTATGTGGGTCTATGTCAGGGTTTTCAATTAGATTCCATTGGTCTACCTGTCTACTTTTGTGCCAATACCGAGCTGTTTTCAGGACTATAGTTCTATAATAGAGCTTGTAGTCAGGGATCCTTGATGCCTTTGGAAGTTCCTTTATTGTACAGGGTCGTTTTGGCTCTCCTCAGTTCTTTGTTTTTCCATATAAAGTTTAGTATTGTTCTTTCAAGGTCTGTGAAGAATTACTCCAGAATTTGCTGGAGATTGTAATGAATCTGTAGATTGCTTTTAACAAGATTGCCATTTTTATTATGTTGATCCTGCCTATCCAAGGGCATGGGAGATTTTTCCATTTTCTGGTATCTTCTTTAATTTTCTTCCTTAAAGACTCAAAGTTCTTGTTATACAGTTCTTTCGCTTTTTTGGTTAATGTTACTCCAAGATATTTTATGTTGCTTGTGGCTATTGTAAAGGGTGATGCTTCTCTGATTTCTTTCTCACCCATTTATCGGCTATTGACCCTTTTTTTTTCTTTTGGTTTTTTCCTGACAGGGTTTCTCTGTGGCTTTGGAGGCTGTCCTGGAACTAGCTCTTGTAGACTAGAGTGGTCTTGAACTCACAGAGATCCACCTGCCTCTGACTTCCAAGTGCAGAGGTTAAAGGTGTGTGCCACCATTGCCCGGCTGGCTACTGACCTTTTTGAGTTCTTCTTGTATCCTGCCACTTTGCTGAAGGTGTTTTTCAGCTGTAGGAGTTCCCTGGTAGAATTTTTTGGTTCGTTTATGTAAACTATCATATCATCTGCAAATAGTGAAAGTTTGACTTCTTTTCCAATTTGTAAGCCTTTATCTTCTTTTGTTGTCTTATTTCTCTAGCTAGAATTCTAAGTACAATATTGAAGAGATATGAAGAGAGTGGGCAGCCTTGTCTTGTTCCTGATTTTAGAGGAATTGTGTTGAGCTTCTCTCCTTTTCATTTGATGTTGGCTGTTGGTTTGCCATACATTGCTTTTATTATGTTTTTAAGTTTGTTCCTGTTATCCCTGATTTCTCCAAGACCTTTATCATGAAGATGTGTTGGATTTTGTCAAAGGCTTTTCCAGCATCTAGTGAGAAGATCATGTGGTTTTTCTTTTCAAGTTTGTTTATATGGTGGATTACATTGATGGATTTTCATATGTTGAACCATCCCTGGGATGAAGCATACTTGGCCATGATGGATTATTTTTCTGATGTGTTCTTGGAATCGATTTGCCAGTATTTTATTGAGTATTTTTGTGTCCAAGTTTATGAGGAATATTGGTCTGTAGTTCTCTTTCTTAGTTGTGTCTTTGTGTGGCTTGAAGCCTCATAAAAAGAGTTTGGCATTGACACTTCTACTTCTATTGTGTAGAATACTTTGAGGGAAATTGGTATTAGCTGTTCTTTGAATTTCTGATAGAATTCTGCACTGAAAACATGTGGCCCTGGCCTTTTTTGGTTGGGAAACTTTTGATGACTGCTTCAATTCCATTACGGGTTATAGGTTTATTTAAATTGCTTATCTGTTTTTTATTTTATTTTGGTAATTGTCCATTTCCTTTAGATTTTTGAATTTTGTGGAGTACAGGTTTTCAAATTATGACCTGATAATTCTTTCAATTTCCTCAGTGTCTGTTATTATGTCCTCCTTTTCATTTCTGATTTTCTTAATTTGCATGTTCACTCTCTGCCTTTTGGTAAGTTTGGATAAAGAACCAACTCTTCGTTACATTGATTCTTTGTATTGTTTTCCTATATTCTACTTTATTGATTTCAGCCCTCAAATTGATTATTTCTTGGTGTCTACTCCTCTGGGTTGAGTTTGCTTGTTTTTGCTATATAGCTTTCAGTTGTGCTGTTATTTTCTGGCTTTATCTATTTATTTTTCATGCATTTTTCTGGGGTCAGGTCACACATGCTGAAGTGTCAGTTTGGAAGTCAGGACAATTTGATGAAATAGGCTCTCTTCTTCCTCAGATTCTGGAGATTAAACTTGAGCATCAGTATTGATGTCAGTTACCCTCACCTCTGCATAATCTTGCAGGGGCATCTTACTCTCTCAGATATTGTTCCACATACCTACCACCTCTGGAAGCATCTTTTCAGAAACACCAGAAATGTGCTTCACTAGGTCTCAAGGAATCCCTCCATTCAACTAAGTAGAAAATCCAGATTAAACATCAGGCTGAGGTGTGAAGATGTTCAGAGTTCAAGCGTAGACAGGCCTACAAAGTGTGTGAAGAAAAATAAGAATGAGGAGGAAGAGAAGAAGAAGGAGAAGGAGGAGGAGAAAGAATAAGAGGAGGAGGAGGAGGAATGAGAAGGAGGAGAAGCAGAAGGAGGAGGAGGAGGAGGAGGAGGAGAAGAAGAAGAAGAAGAAGAAGAAGAAGAAGAAGAAGAAGAAGAAGAAGAAGAAGAAGAAGAAGAAGAAGAAGAAGAAGAAGATTTAACATCAGAACACAGAGCAATGAAACTTCTGGACCACGCCTCAGTTCTGCACCTTTGCATCTCTGTTTCCACAGAAGGTGTGCCACTCCGCTCTTTCACCAGCAGTGCATCTATTCTACAGCATCACTAACACTTTTTATCTGCTTTCCTGAGGTTTGTCTGATGATACCATTCTAACAAATATGAAGTGTAAGCTGCGAGGCTTTACTCTGCATTGCTCCAATGATGAGCAATGATGAACATTTCTGTTTATTAAGCAGCTGGTTTTGATATAAAGTTAAGTATTTGTGTATGGAAGACCATAGAATCTGCATATAGAAGCAATTGGATATAGTTCTACTTAAATAATTACCACAATATGAATGAGAATAATTTATTTGAATAGAGTCTCAGAGTCTGCATTAGGAAGCAAAGGGAAAAACATTTGCTTTGGAGTGAGAAAGTTCCGAATCAGATAATAGCCATTATTAATGATGTCATAAAATAAAAGAATCAATTCAAATTTTATTTGAAGAGACTAAACATTGGCAAAATTCCAAATTAGATTTCAGCTTTTCTGATAGTGAATAGATCCTTTCTCTAAGTTATTTAACATAGCATTACAAGGAAAAGTGAATATGGTAGTTCTGAAACTATTAAGACTAGTGACTATAAATTTTCAGTGTAGGAAAGTTAAAATGTTATAAAAAGTATATAAAAGAACACGTATTGTTTTATTTTTCTTAAATAAAATGCATCCATATTTTTAGCTTTTCTGCTCTCCAAATCTTCTGTATAGCTAAACTTACTAATTAAAAAACAAAAGAAATATTCTATATTTTCTGTAATGGAGACACTGAATGAACAATAAATCTTGAGCTGCTAGTAGGTGTTTTTCAAGAGCAGACAGGAGAGTGGTATTTGTTTGTTTAATAGAGAAGAATTTGGTCTGGTTCTGCAGTCATTGTGATAGATCTAATTCCCCTATATAAATGGGAACCATTATTCTGAGTAAATTCTTCTACCGTGTCACAGAAAATCAAAACCAAGGTCTAGTGATACAGGCTGAAGAAAACCGGGACAGAATGGCCTACAGCTTGGCTGAGATCTGTCACAAATGAAAGAGCTCCTTCATGAAAACAACTACTTTGTACCTTTCTGCCAAGTACTATCTCTTGTAGATAAGAAGGAGCCTTGAAGAGGAAGCAAGATCCAGCCATCCATCAAACATCATCACTTCCCCTTCAGTGTTGAAGAGCTCCTCTTGCAAAAGCACTTGACTTTGCAAAGATCTGTACTGTGTCCTTTACAGCAAGAAAAAAAACTAAAATATAAAGTTTCTGTGCTTACAACACACTGAAGATGTAAGGTTTCCACTGAGCTAGTCCTTGGTGGATTTGTGGCTTTTCATTTACACCTTAGAGACTGTTTCTATAACACTGGAGAAAAGCAAATGAGTGATTTGGGCTCTCTTTGAAACACTTGAAATAATGAGTACAGAAATATTTTCTTGTCGTCTTAAAGTAACAGAGCACACAAAAAGGACAAGTGATTCACATGAAGGTGACTGAGATCCAAGACCAAATCCTTATAGTACTTTTATCCTGGCAGTGAACTTGGACAAGGTCATCACTAAGATGAACTGGAATACAAGCTACACCAGATGGCTGGTGAGGTGAGATGTGATCAAATTGGAGAATGTACCCAGCATGGGACTACATTAGCAGATAGTGGGGGTTAGTTATCATGCCTGTACATTACTGCTGCATATTTTAATGCTAATCATAATCTTCCCATTTCCACATGATCTGTCCCTTGCTTTATATTTAAGCTCCTCAAGGCAAAGTAATCATAATACCTTTCTCTCTGCTAAGGTAAAGGCGTTGTAATAATCAATATGAATTTTCTTCTAATTATAAAAAATAATGTATGGTCATTTTCAATGAATTAGAAAGTACACACACTATAAAGAAAAATATATTTAGAATTGCCTATAATACAATAACATGGAACCAATCATAACTCATCTGAACATATTTCTTGCTAAAATTCTCCCCACATTTGTTTGTAAGATTTAGATCAAGCTGTACCCAGAGATTTGTAGTTTGTTTATTTGCTTGGCTTATACAATAAGCATTTTTCACATCACTTTTTCAAAAGTATGTATTTTAAAAGCTTCAGGATAATTTATCAAGTGAATGATCATTACACTATTTTACCATACCCCTACCTTGTTCATTCCAGGTTTTCACTCTTGTAAGTAATCATTCAATAATCAATGTTGTCCATATATCTTGGCATTTCTTACTCAATTAAAATTTCTTATGGGTAATATTAATAGATCAAAGAATAAACATACTTTTAAGGACTCACCTGTCTCCTTCCTTTAATAACTACAATTGTCTGACTGCCACTAACTTGGTGCTGGTTTGAGAAGGTGTTTTACCCATTGTCCCTATTGTGCCAGCCCTGCCTCTTCTGTTTACAGCTGTAGGACTAAAATCTTCACATCATATTTTGTTCAATACATAGTTGAATAACTTTAAGGTCTTGATGCTATCAGCCCGTTAGACTGGGTAGGATGTTCAGCAATATTTCTGATCTATATCTAGGGGTAGCAGTAATATTTCTCAATTGTGAAAATGACCGGTTTCCCCAGTACTGCCAAGTGTTTTCAGATCTGGAAAAAGTCCTGTGCCTCCCACAATCACCAAGCCTCAAATTAAGCTAAATGCTAATCCCTCAGTTTGACTCTAAGCCACTTTTCAACATTTTGTTATGTAACTCCCATCTATAACCTTAACCATGCATATTATATTTTTAAGTGGTCATACTAGTTATGTTCTAGTATGTTCAGCATATTTTTTTGTGATTTAAATATCTCTGATCTCCATCTTGAAACATAATAAGTTGTATCATCATTTTCAATAACTTCTAATATTCTATTTGTGAAATCTATCAAAATTTTTATAAACAAATCCTAAGTGATATATACTACTATTGTTCCAAAATACTTTAATGCTACAGAGTATCAATGTATGAATGTATTTGTAGTATAAATGTATGAATACACAAACAATTTTATATCCTTAAGCAGCCACTGCATTTCCTGATTTACATAACTTCCAGGAAGCAGAAGATACTGCCAGGTTTTCCTTTAAGAATTTACAGTTGCAGAATTAGATTTAAAAACATAAATTATACTAATTTTATTTGTTTTACAAGTTTAATTTGAAAACATTCAGTCCTTTATATCTTTATCAAGCTTAATGTTATGGATACTTTTTTCTCCATACTTTCATGAAAAATAATGTAATTTATATTTCCTTGGTTAATATGTATTTGAAGACAATAGCTATATAATTTTGTCAATTAGCAATTCTTTCATCTTGTCAGCTTTTCCTTTCAAATATTTATTTTGTCCAATCTAATATTTTTCAAGTGTTCTTATATGTTAGAGAAAGATGATCACATAAGAAGATTAATGTTCTTGGCTGGGAGAATATGAAATTAGTGGCAAAATATCCACACAGTGTGCTGATAAGTTAAATGTATCCATGTTAAATTTTCATATGAGATAATTATACCATTAAAAGGAATAATACCATAGAAAAATACAGTATTTTTATTTAAAGTTTTAGATTTTATTCATTTTTATTTGCTGTGTATGAGTGTTTGATGTGCATATCTTGTACCAACAGAGGACAGAAACAGAATTGGATAGTCTTAAACTGGCATTAAAGATGGCTGTGAGCTACCATGAGGCTGCTGGGAATTGAACCTGAGTCCTCTGGTAGAGCACCTAGTGCTCATGACTTCTGGGCCATCTTCTGGACCCCAAAGTTCTTCATTTTCACATTAGATTTTTTGAAAGCACAGTATTTTCACTCCCTCCCAATTCTAACTCCTTCTGTAAATCCTCACATCCACAACCTCGTCTATGACTATTATTTTGTGTATGTGTGCATGTGTGTTTTTATGCTATATATTTTTATTTCACATTAGATTTTATATTATATTTATTGTATTATACCATCTAAATCTAATTAGTGTGTTCCATATACACATGCTTAGGGATGACTACTTAACATCGGTAAATCTACAACCCATCAGGGGTTCAGCCTTGGAGAGTGGATTCTTCTTAATAGCTATTGGCTGACTGTAACCTTTTATCTAAGTCTGAAACTTTGTGAAATTTTCCTTTATCCACCTTGGTATTCTTTTTTAAAATTTTAAGTGTTTTATAGTTTTATTTATTTAGTTTTTTTTATTCATGTATTTGTTTACTGTAGTGGGGTTAGTGTGGTTGAATTCATGCCGTGGTACATATGTAGGGGCTTTGAAGAGTCAGTTGTCTTCTTCCATTGTGGAGAACTAGGACTGGAACTTTGGTTACCAGATTTGGCAGCAAGTACCTTTACCCACTAAGCCTTCTGGCAAGCACTAAAATATAGGTTTCTGAAGCAACTATTCTTAGACTTTGTGTTCTGGATCTTGAAGAGCTTTGAAAAATGTTAAATAGCTCATACTTTACCACTGCCCAAAGTGCTATTATTTTGAAATCCTGATTTTTGTCTTTATGTCTATATAAAAGCCCATGACACAATAATTTTTTGCTGTTTTCCTGTTTGGAATATTCTTAATTTTGTGGAAAAATTCTGAAGTTTTAATATTTCATAAAATGTTATTAATATTAAATGGTATTTGTTCTAAAGTAAACATAATTGGCAATTGTACTTTTTGTTGTATTTAAGGGCAAATCACTGACCTGAAAGAATGCATGCTTTCTTCTTCAGTGAGAGTCTACACCTCAAGAAGCTAACTAAAGACACATCAGAGTTCTGTGACAATGATGTTACACCAAAGCAACTGAATAACATAATAGGAATAAAAAAGAAAGTTTTACCAGCATGGTCTTGACCCCTTTACTCATCACTTCTCCCTCTCTGTAACTGTAAACAGGAGTTTGGTTCGATGTTTAGGTGTGGATGTTGTTGCCACCTTTCTGACTTGAACAGAGGAAATCTGCTGCTATTGGGGGCAGAGGGGAGGGGAGGCTGGTGAAATGCTCTGTGGGATCCAAAGGAGGCCTTCACAGTAGGGAGGGGGAAGCTGCCTCTGGTGTTATGTTGCATCTCTAGGAAAGACTCTAAGAATTGTGTCTAGGGTAATATGTGAGTGGTAGTCTACAGTGGCTTAAAAAAATGACATCATGAAATTTGCAGGCAATGGATTCAACTAGAAATATAATCATCTTTAGTAAGGTTACCCAGACCCAGAAAGACAAATAGGTATGTGTTCACTGATAAGTCTAGGCTGAGAGAGTATCCCTCTATGTGGAGTGGGCTCCCAAAGTCCATTCGTGTACTAGGGATAAATATTGATCTACTACAAAAGGCCCCATAGATTAACCAGACCTCCAAACTGACACCAACATTCAGGGGGTCTGGATCAATCCCATGCTGGTTTCCCAGCTATCAGTCTGAGGCTGAGGTCCATGAGCAACTCCTTGTTCAGGTCAGATATTTCTGTGGATTACTCCAGCCTGGTTTTGACCCCTTTGCTCATCACTCCTCCCTCTCTGCAACTGGATTCCAGGAGTTCAGCTCAGTGTTTAACTGTGGATGTCTGCTTCTGCTTCCATCAGCTACTGGATGAAGGCTCTAGGATGGCATATAAGGTAGTCATCAATCTCATTTTCACAGAAGGCCATTTAAGGTAGCCACTTGACATTGCTTAGATTTTTAGTTGGCGTCATCCTTGTAGATCTCTGGACATTTCTATAGTGCCAGATTTCTCTTTAAAACTATGACTCCCTCTATTACGGTATTTCTTTTCTTGCTCTCCTCTACTCTTCCCCTGACTCAATTTTCCTTGTTACAATAAATATTTCTGCCAAAAGCCGCTGAGCCCCACCAACACGTGTAAGCTTTTTGCCAGCCCCGCCTGAGTTAGGGCCTAAATGAATACACAGAAACTTGTATTAGGTACAATGCTGCTTGGCCAATGACTAGGATTCTCATCTGTTAGCTCAGTCTCAATTATCATACATCTATATATTTTATAAGACTTATCTTATTGGACGCCTTATTGGCGTCCCTCTTTGCCAGTGGCTCACATCCTGCCGCTGGAGGAGGCAAACAGGAAAAAGGGGCCCTTCCTGTTTCTCCTTCGCTTAAATATGAGTCTCCTTGCTATGTCACTTCCTGCCTGGATCAGCACTTCTCTACTACATTTCCCAGAATCCTCTTTGACTCCTAGTCCTGTCTACTTGCTGTCTCATTGGCCAAACAGTATTTTATTTAACAATCAATAAGATAAACATACACAGTACATTTCCCATCATCTCCTCTTTTCTGTCTAAATAAAAGAAGGATAACTTATCTTTTATAATAACTGAAGAAAACTATAACCATGACTATCTGTCTTCAACTCTATCAAAGACCACAGAAGAATAATATATAAATTCTAGAACTGACAGAGACATCTTGCTACCTGGACAGTCACCCAAAGTTCCTCTGTAATGTTGGGGCATCCACTTCTGACACCAGATACAGTGGGAAATTACCAACACGGAGCCAAGTAGAAATATAAGGGTATTTAATAGGGAAAAGCCTTACTTACAAAGCAACCTAGCCAGCCCGCAGGGCAGCAGTCTGTCCAGCAAGTACAAAAGTGAAACCGAAAGAGAAATGCAGTCCCCAAGCATGGCTAGGCACACCTGTAGCCAGCCCCTAAGTAGGCGTGGCGACAGCTTCCCCTACACTTCCTTCTCTCTCATGTCCTCCTCTCCCCTCCTCTTCTCCCCTTCTCTTTCTTCTAACTCCCTCTCCCCTTCTCCCATGCTCCCAATTAGCTCAGGAGATCTTGTCCCTTTCCCTTCTCTGGGGGCCATGTATGTCTCTCTTAGGGTACTCCTTGTTTCTTAGCTTCTCTGGTGCTATGGATTATAGGCTGGTAATCCTTTGATGTATGTCTAAAATTCATATATGAGTGAGTACATGCCATGTTCGTCTTTTTGTGACTGGGTTACTTCACTCAGGATGGTTTCTTCTAGTTCCATCCATTTGCCTGTGAATTTCAAGATTCCATTATTTTTTTGGGGGGGTGGTTTCAAAACAGGGTTTCTCTGAGGCTTTGGAGGCTGTTCTGGAACTAGCTCTTGTAGACCAAGCTGGCCTCGAACTCACAGAGACCCATCTGCCTCTGTCTCCCGAGTGCTGGGATTAAAGGCCTGTGCCACCACCACCCAGCTTCAAGATTCCATTATTTTTAAGAGCAAAAAGAAAGTTATTACAGCCCATTTACTGTGGTTTGAATGAGAATGGAGCCTAGTTGGTGAGATATTTAGGAATGACCAGGAGGTGTGACCTTGATGAAGGAGGTGTGTCAGTGGGGGTGGGCTTCGAAGTTTCAAAATACCATTTAACACTTGCCAGGTGTTTTGGGGACAAATGAAAGCTCTCAGCTACTGCTCCAGCACCATGCCTGCCTGCCATAACAGGCATGGACTCACCCTATGAAAATCTAGTTAAGCTGCCAGTTACCTGCTTTCTGTTTAAGTTGCTTTGTCCCTTTACAGCAATAGAACAATAACCACCAAGACACCATTTTTTTTTTTTTTTACAAAACCGTGTTTATTTATACTATGAGCTACACTTATGGTTAAGCCTGGTGATACTGTGACTCCAAAGAGTTCATGCTTCTTCCCTTCATGAATCTGTGCACAAAAGAAAATCAATCTAGAAATACATAGATCAATATAAAAGCAATGGTAAATGTTTAGAAGTCAAAATATTTTTCAATTGTTTTGATGATTTATGCAGAAAGAGAACTTTGTTGAGACTGAAGATTAGAAATCATGCAAGAGTATGTGGCACTTACATCACGACTTGAGGATTAACTGGAGTCAACAGCTAAGCTACTCCCTACTTTGAGATAAGCTGGAATATTGATGTGGCTACAAAGGGGATGCATATGAGGTAATAAACACTGAAGCTTTTTGTAAACTATAAGCCACTAACTTATGTTAATTATTATTGATAAAACTATTCACAGGTGCACCGGTGATAGCCAGCTGTTCACATGGTGTTTTATGTCTTATATATTGATCTCATAAATAATGTCATTAATTCTAATCACTATTCAGGAAGCACTGAGCCGTTTCCCAAAAAGGGAGCTGCATCTTGTCTGTCACATGCAGTTTCCTGTTCAGCCCCAAAGAAGAAGACCACAAATGACTTCCCTGTCTCATATTGGTGCAATCAGTTACCAAGTTCTATCAAATGTCATGCAATAGGAATATTTGCACATATGTATGTGTCCCTGTTTCCTCTTTTATTACCAAAATTCAAGCCAACCATGTCACCCCTAGACTTATGAAGCCCCTTATCACATTCTCTCACCCTCAGCCACCAAGCATGAAATACTTATGCATGAAAGTTACAGTTGTGAAACATATTCAATTACATCACTATCTTGCTAAAAACCAATATGTTAAAAAAAACATACTTGATTTTTTAATGTGCTCTTTACCTATTACACCTAGTGCATAGTTCCTTGGGCTTACCCCTTATATTAAATGTAGAAGAGAAACAGTTCACATTGTACATTAGCCAAGCTATTGAGTGCTCCAGAGATTTCTCTTCTGACATTGAAAATAACCTGCCCACTTAATTTTTTTTTATATTTTGTCTTCTTTAAAATGGATAACAACCTATTCTGAATATCTGTTTAATGGTGTAAAATCAGGAGGTGTTTTCCCCATATGACCATCAAATTTTACAGATGTCTCCTTGGCTGATAAATCCCTTTGTGTCCTCATGCTAAGCTCAACATAGAGATGACTCATTCCTTCTGGAACTTCCTACACAACTTAATCCCATCGGGATATTTGTGGCTAAATGCAACATCAATCAAATTTGCAAATGTCTTCCAAACATTTAAACTAATTTTGTACTGCTGCTAGCAAATTTTATGCTGAAGTTGTTTGCAGGATATTACAAGGATTTGATCATGCTTGAGAACAAACAGCTTCCTAGTTCCAGAATTGTAGTTCTAGAAGAAAAAATACAAACCACAGAAACCAGAGATTAATTTTCTACACTCGCTTGTTTCTGAAAATGTGAACAAATATGTAATAACACCATATATCTAATACTACCCAGCTTTTTTTGTTGGTGGTGTTGTTGCTGCTTAACATAAGGACCAGGGAAGTGACTCAGGGAACACTGTGCTTGTCTTGTAAGCAAAAGGAAACCAGGAAAGAATCAGGCATGGTGGCACATACTTGTGAGATCAGAGATGGGTAGGTAGAGATACACAAGTCTATGGAACTCACTAGGCAGCCAGCTGAGCCTCCTTGGCAAGTTACGGACCAATGAGAGACTTTCTACAGGAAAAAAAAAGTGATACATGGTGTTTGAAGAAAACTGTCCTCTGGCTTCCACATGCATAGACAAACATTAGAACACATACACGCTTTCACACACACACACTAGAATTCATCCATAAGCACACATGCACACAAACTAGAACACACACATAAGCACACACACACATGCACACACACAATAGAACACATACACACCAGAACACACAGGCACTTACATATATACATACATTCTATTTGAAGCCAGGGAATGTTGGAGAAGAGTGAAAACTAGTGTGGCTCAATGGGAGAATGGTTTGATTAGCACATCTGAGATGTATAAATGGAGATTCACCAATATGTAAGCAGAGAGGGCTTGGGTATATTTATTGGGTAAATCTGCCTTAGTTACAATGCACCTAGTCAACCGGCAGGAAAGCAGAGCAAGTGGTTACAGCAGCGAGAAGAGAGGTTTCCCATGTGTGTCCCCAACTCTTAAGCTACACTCACATCATCCTGTCAATGCCCTAGGGGACATGGCAAGGTATACCTGTAGCCAGCCCAAGGAGGCGTGGTCAGGGTGATTCCTACAGAGATGCTTATTGGAGCCCCCATAACTACAAAATGTTATTAAGACTAAAATCTGTGCTGTGACAGAGAAATTCAACCCCAGCCGTACAAATTACATTAGGCAACCTTGCTGTAGGTGGAGCAAAATGAACCAGACATCTGGAAACACTAAAATCCCTGTTCTTGCTTAGAAAGGAAGACAGGCAGAGACAGAGGAGGCTTGCTTTTTGTTTTGTTTAGTTTGGGGTTTCGTGGTACTTGAGTTGGAATTCGGGGCTTGGCGCATGCTAACCACACACTGTGCCATTGAGACACGCACGTGTCACAGAAGCTTATCTAAAGTCAAGCTCTTTGAAAACCTTGACTTGCCCTGTGAATGAACCAAACACTTTCCATTGTTGGGGCCTGTGTAACACACTCTTTACCCATGACACTTATAATGTCAATAATAAATGACATAGCTGTGTCATGAATCCACAGTGCCCTGATAGTCTTATCAACGGATTGGAGAAGCCCGCTTATTCTTTGCTTGTAGAGCCATTTCAAGCCATAAAAGACCAAATGATGTCTTTAAAAAACTCCTGATAGTCCAAGATGGACAGTTAAAGCAATGTCGTGCTGATATGTCTTCCTATCGATACCTTTCCTGTCACTTTACTGCTCCTTACAAATCAAGCCACAATTTGCCATAAACTGAGCCGTAACTCAGGAATACAGTAATGTTCTGGACTCTATATATCATAAAGTATCTCAAATAACAGCATGGCAGGACTCTGGGGGCAATTTTATTGATATATGAGGCAGAATGGACCCCAGCTTACTCTTTTTGCTGTTATATTGACTTTGTTATATGACAATGGCAAAAACAGAATTTTTCTCTTTTTTTTGTTTTCTTAAACAGCCAGGCTGTTGAAAGTACCCAAAGGTGGGGTTGGGGGTTGGGTGAATAGCAATATCCTGACTACATCATCCCCTTGAAATTCTAGCTGCAGTAGATAATAGTCATGAACTAGTGGTTGTTTAATCCCAAAAAGTTTAGTTTTAAACAACTATTCATCTATTCTATTGCAACAAAATGTTTAAATTATGCTTAGGGAGTCTATTCAAGCAATTATCAGATATTTAATAAATCAAGTGTATGGAAGTTCATTGGCAGTTAGGACAAGAACTAGACACATGGGATGAATGCAGCATTTGCTTTGTTGTTCAGTCATGATGATGACCCAGCAGCTCTCATGTACTCTCTGACTCAGCCAAACTTCCCCCACCCGGCCCCCAGGCCGGGTCGCTGTGTTCTGAAGCACGAGATAGGCTGCACTGCATTCAGCCTGCCTAGTAATCTTGTGAGGGCTGTTGCCAGTCCACCTGTTTGCTTCCTTCTACATCAAAATGTGCATCCTGCAGGTTTCTGTCACCATCAATTGTGTTTACTCCTGTAACTTCAAGTTTCCAGTAGCCACTGAAGTTATAGCTAGGATGATGACAGGGAACAACTTACAGAATGTCCCCATGGGATGCAGCTCTAGGACACAGCGTGTGTCAACTGCCAGAGTGAGCTTAGCTCTCTCCTCTTCCTTGTCTCACTCCAACCCACTCCGAGTTCTTCATTGTTTCCACATGAAGACAATAGCACAGGTCTCCATCAGCATCTGAGAAAGCTGAGGAGGAAACCAAGACTTAGAAAAGTTAATGACTTGTCTGTTTATAAAACTTCTTCCATGCCACAGACCCAAGGTATCATTTTATAGTAGAAGTACTTGTCCATTAAGAACACTGCTTCTGTTTTGATAAAGTACAAAAAGGCCTGTCTCACCTTCAACAACACAGCGTTCACTTACAGCGTCCACCTACTCATTCATCTCATCTCTAAATAAAAATCTAATATATCATCAGGAAAACAAAATATTATGCTAATAGTGCACGACCCAAGCAATTTCAAAAATAAATCTGAAGTCTGGACAGAGCAAGCTGATAGAACTTGAGATGAAGGTGAATGGTCTACAAATTCAGATCAAAACATTCACCTTAATTCATGTTTTACTATAAACAGGTCATGAGTGGGAAATAGTCACTCGTTTAGTCAATGTGGCAGAGTTCACACTGGGTGACCCACACTTGCATCTTCTTTCCCCTCCTCCTGCTCTGAATCTACTATTGTATACGGGATTGAGGAGTTGAAGAATCCTTCCTCCCAATTAGCCATCACAATTTCATGAGTCTTCTTCTTCTTCTTCTTCTTCTTCTTCTTCTTCTTCTTCTTCTTCTTCTTCTTCTTCTTCTTCCTCTTCTTCTTCCTCTTTTTCTTCTTCTTTTTTTCAAAGACAGAGTTTCTCTTTGTAACTTTGTAGACCAGGCTGGCCTCAAACTCATAGAAATCCACCTACCTCTGCCTCCCAAGTGCTGGGACTAAAGGTGTGTGTCACCACTGCCCGTGTGTGTGTGTGTGTGTGTGTGTGTGTGTGTGTGTGTGTGTGTGTGTCTGTCTGTCTGTCTGTCTGTCTGCCTGTCTGTTTTGTTTGTTTCTCTGAGTATATGTCTATGTCTGTCTGTGTGTGTGTCTGTGTGTCTCTTCATGTATGTCTGTCTGTGTGCATCTCTGTTTATGTCTCTGAATGTGTCTGTATTTCTGAATGTGTCTGTGTCCCTGAGTGTGTGTTTGTGTGTGTGTATCTCTGTGTGTATGTCTCTAAGTGTGTCTGTGTCCCTGAGTGTGTGTATGTGTATCTCTGTGTGTATGTCTCTGAACATGTCTGTGTATGTGTGTCTATCTGTTGGAAACTGAATCAAAGATCTCATGAACACTAAGCAAGGGCTCTACCACTGGGACCCCATAAAGCACTTGGGAGTAAAGTAGCCTGGTCTCCTCTCCGTGAGACTTCAACTTGATGGGTTTGGAAGTAATACATTTTTCAATAACTCCAGAGAGGATCATAGGTGCAGGTATGTGCATTCTGTCAAAGAAAACAAACACTTCAAAGACAGAAGTGTAAATCTCCAGTGTTAACATCTAAGCCTCCTACAGTTGTACCCTAAAACTTGATTCAACTTTGAACCTGAGCTGAGCTATTGCTGGACTTGAGGTTTTAATAAATCTTTTACTAGAGAAAAGAACTGTAGAAATAAGTGAACGTGAGAGAAGGAGAGAGAGAACTGAGTTAACACTGACAATCCACTTGCTCAACCTAGAGCTGATTCCCTGTGAAGTCTGTGTAAGTCTTCCTTCCCCTGCTAACCTGCTAGTCTATGGCACCAGGTAGCCTGCCCAGGAAGCATGGGCTTCCAAGGGCCTCTGACACAGGCCACCTGCCCAGCAGCATGGGCTTCTGAGAAGCAAAGGGATTAGAGAAATCGGATGCACGTTAGAGGACAAGCCAGTGCTCATTTGAGACTTGTTTAGGTTTTGCGTGGCTGACACTTTTATCCACTTCAAATATTTGTTTAAAGAAGTCCTTCTTTGTGAGGCTCACCCTGATCACTTGATGTCTAATTGTGCCATCACCTGCGCCATGGCCACCCGGACTCCAGTCCTCCGTTCTGCTCTCCTCTTTCCATGCCACCCATCAGTCTGACACACTGTTTGCTTAATTCATGCATCAGATGAAATGACAAGGAATGAAAGTTCAGTGGAAAAAATAAGAAATCACCCAACCCTGAATTTTCCCATGAATTTAAAAATACTATGTGGAATCTCTAGCCACTGTAGAAATTTCCTCACATCTAAACAACCTGGCTGTAATTTGAGATGTCCTCTTTTTATTTTACCTATAGCCATATTTGAAAGACAAATTCATTACCAGACTTGTATTCAACAGCGTGGATGAACAGGATAGGATCTTAGTTGAAAATGTTTGTACTGTGAAGGGGTTCGCTCCCCCAAAGTTGCTCTGGCACTGAGATGATTGTGTTCCTTAACCTCCAGAATGACTTACATTATGACTAACTGATGTGTCATTCAAAGAGAATTGGGGGCCATTGCAGAATTAGATAAAGGTCAAGGACTTGTAAACCAATGCCATGGCAGAAAAGAGAATGTGTGTGTGTGTTGTGACTAAGACAGGGAAGATTTATTAAATGCTCCAGTCCAGCCATAGCTCAGCTGAGGTTCAAGGCAGAATCAGATTTCAGAACACAACTCCAGGGCTTGGATTAGATGTAAACACTGGAGATTTATGGTTTGGTCTCTGAAGTGTTTGTTTTTCTTGGTCCATAGGTGTCCAGGGAGATGACCCTGCCTTGAGTTAGCTTTGGAATTCTGAAGAGCTTTGACCGTAGGAATCTGATCGTCACAGATTTCTTGGAGTAGGGAGGCTTCAAACTGCAAATTTATTAATCAAATTCCTACTTCGAGTGATTAAAACATACCTCCAAAAATCCACACTGACTCCAGGCTGTCAACATCTCAGCACTGATAAGGCAGAACAAAACTGAGCCCATTTGTGAAGGGAGAATTCTGCTGTAAAACTGCTGAAGGAGGAAGAAAGAGCTTCCAAGTTTGGAGATACCAAACTTGCAAAGACTATCATGACCTTCAGAGAAACGCATACTTAGTGAGAAATACATAATTGGGTTCCTTGATCTTCATAGAAGGACGTCCCAGCAATTCACACCATAGACCTGAGTGACTGTGGTCTAGTATGTTCCTATGCGAAGCAGAGCAAAAGTAGAGGGAAGGGATGGCCAAATAGAGAAATAATATATTTTTGACTAAAGAGTATTCTGTTAAATTTCATTATCATAATCGATGTTTCAGAAGTACAGAACAGAAAGAAAGAAGATTTGCTGAATATTATTAAGGTCATGGGGATGCCAAGCTTCAAACTCAAGCTACTTGTCCACTTCAAAGTAAGGCCTTGTGGGCTCTTCCCCATCCACTTTGACATAGCAATTGTTGCTTTTGTTCAGTTCATATCTGAACAGTCATGTTGTTGATACATTATGGGTGTAGTTTCTGACATGCCTAGGGATCACATTCTTAAAGTCAGCTCCCTAAGCCTCTGGTTCTTACAATCTTTCTTCTGTTCCACAGTGTTCCCCGAGTTTTGTGGGTTGGACTGGGCTCTGCAACTCTGCAATTTGACTGGTTGTGATTTTCTGCAATGGTCTCCATCTGTTGCAAAGACGAGTTTCCTTGATAAGGGCTGAGGACTAGACTTACCTGTGGGTAAGAAGAAAAAGGTTTATATTGTTGTTAGGGATTATGCTGACTTAGTACAGTTGTTGTTATAGATTTTGCTCCAAGATTCATGACTTTAATGAGTAGTTAGTTGGCTAGGTTTCCATTTCCAGCATAGTTTTTCCTCTTGTTGAATAAGTCTTAAGTCCTATTATAGAGATATTTGTTACCTCCAAGGCATATGTGCCACAACTGAACCCCTAGGGTTATTCCACACTGAATATTGTGGTTCATAGGCATCGTAGCTGTATAGGACAGTTGGTCGCTTTTCTCCTTAGGAAGCCTGTCTGGTGCCTTCTTATACCATAAAACCTAGTCCTCAAGGAGAAGGCTTTCCAGGTTAGGCCCAGGCAAAGGGTCTCTGGTCCCTGTTTCTAAAGAGAATGTTGTCTTCAGCAAACTAATCTCCATATGATGAACATGAGACTTGAACCCACAATGCCCACCTAAGGAAGCTGTTGTATCCAACAGGAGCTTTTTGCTACATGAAATAATACAACCATTAATTTAATGTTACAAAATTGCTTATATGCCAGGTGTTGGTGGTGCATGCCTTTAATCCCAGCACTCGGGAGGCAGAGGCAGGCGGATCTCTGTGAGTTTGAGACCAGCCTGGTCTACAAGAGCTAGTTCCAGGACAGCCTCCAAAGCCACAGAGAAACCCTGTCACGAAAAACCAAAAAAAAAAAAAATGCTTATATGTTGATGCTGTTACTTTTATGTTAGATACCTTTGGTTAGAAATTACGTACATCAATTGAATGGCATGTATATTTTAAATTTCATTGTAAAATTCACTCTCAAAATCTCATAACCAATATTGGATATAAGGGCCCTGACCACACTGGATTCTATGGTTCTCTTCAGTTGTGGTCAATGTAATAGATTTCATTTTAATTTATACTTTATTGGCTTCTCTAAAACTGAACATTTTTGCATGTTTGTTTCTGCAATTTCTTATGTTTACAATCTATCAGTTGGTCTATTTTTCTCTTTAGTCATCTTCTCTGACATACAAAGAATTATGCTAAAGAAAAGTTTCAAGTGATGTTTCTGTTATCTCCATTTAAAAAATTGTTCCCTTTTCTAAGTCTTTTCCTTTGTTTTAACATTTATTAGGGTCACATTTCCATAGCAATAAGTTTTGCTTTCAATTAGACAAACTTGTCCATAGTTTCCTTTATGTTTTGGTTTTCTTATTCTGTTTTAATTCTTACTGTGAATATGTAAGAAAAATTCAGCTTTTATAATTAAGTCTTCAATCCATCTTTATCTCACTTTGATATTTGCAATGAATTAATTGAATGGATTCTTCGATATTTATTAAAAATGAATAAGAAATGGCTTATATTTAATCCACGCACATTCATTACTTCATTCAAAAAAGATATAAAATAAGGTTAAAAAACTTAAATAACTTTAATAATAAGTATTTATATTAAAACTTCTCATGAGCTAGAAAAGTTAAATAAATGCATATAAATTAAACTAAAGTATATTCTGAATGATTTCAAAGACATCTAAGAGCACTATTCATAGCAAAAAAAGAGCTAAATTTAGCTTTGAAGGAATAAAACCATTTTGCAAGGAAGTGAGGTTAGAGATGGAAAGGAGAAGGTAACTGAAACACTCTAGAAGGAGATGGAGTCTTCTCATCAGTGTATAAGTTCCTAACGTTTGTATTTTGGGAGTGTAGCTAGAGGACAGGCATGTGGATTTCAACAACAGCATGTAAATACACTAAGTTAAAAGTAAGAGTGTGATTTATGTATAGACCAAACATGCACTATGAACAGTAACCTTCATTCACATGGTTGTATGTATACACGTATTGTATATACAGATATATATTCTCATATACATGACATATGTGTATACACACATACAATTGTAGATACAATTGTGTGATTATACACTGAGGTAATAATAGTGTGATGGAATAAAAATAGAAAACATTATTAGAAATTTTGCTCTGGCAGTTAGGATGCTATAACACTCCTTACCTGGGTTATTTCTGGAAGGAACAGGAATACTTGTCACTTTTTATAATTCATTGACCACTGCTTATCATGAAGCTGATTTCAATGCTATCACAGAGTAAAATGCCCCAATAAGGAAGTGAGCATTTTTGAACAAAAATACAATCAAATACAATTGTCTGCTTAAATGTACATGGAGACATACACATCAAAAACTTATTATTCCAGATGCAGGAACAAAAACTTTCATGATCATTGAAGAATATCAAGGCACACTTCCTCAGTCAGAATGGACTCAAGTGTATACTTCCTCAGTCATAAACGTCCAGTAGGTACATGTCTAAGAAGAAGAATCCAAAAGATGGATAAAACCAATTTTTATAAATAGCCTATTTGTTGGAGTAAATACTATTATTATAGCAAATTTCAAGTTATCAGGTAAACTCACAGAATCCAGAATTTAGAGTCGAGAAGAAACATACGCACTCTGATCTTGAGAACTGCTAGATGTTTCTCCTAACATCTATGCCTTTCTCTTTTGCTTATTTTTTGTAGTTCACAGCCTATGGAAAGCTTGTGAAGAATTTATATGGAAGAACAATTATTGTTACCCATAGAATTCTGATCAGAAATATTGGAAATGTTACAAAAGTAAGAGGGAGAGATATAATAGAGCTTTTAAGACATGGGTCCTCATGGGTAGAATTCATTCATATCAGTGGGGTATGCCTTTAAAGACCATATTGAGGCCATAGTCACTTTTTTCCTCTCCCTTCCCTTTCCTCTCTCTATTTACCCTGCCATCCATAAGATGAATACATGCTACATACTCTCACAAAGTACTTACTACCCACAGCCAGAAAGTTTGTGGGAATAATAAGAAAGTCAACATTCTTCCTTATAAGTTGATGTATCTCAGGTATTTTGTCATAGCAATACAAAGCTAACATTCACAGGAAGAGGAATGTTAAAGGCAGAGAAGGTCATGATGAGGAAGAAATTGCTGATTTCATATGGAGTCTGAGAAGGGAGAGAAGGCTGGGAGATAAGAGATATGATCTTCAGGGAAGAAAGGACTTTGATCTTTAAGCCATCAATAGAAACTTGCATAGTTTCGCTCACTTTTCAGCAAGTAAAAATACATTTTTTTTTAAAAAAAAGGAAAATGAATGTTGTTATCAGAGTCAACTTCAGTGGGAAGACGATAAACTTGCAGCACTGGGGAGGGTCATGTCGGTTTTAGGCAGATGGTGATTCCCTCCTAGAGCTAGGAAGCATCCTCATTATAGGATCCAGAAACTTAAGAACATTGTTTTTTACTATAATCACATTTGCAGTCATCAGAGGCACGGAGCAGGCACACATGCCCAGAGACTGTTGATGTTACAGTAGGATAGACAATGTTATGGTTTTCTATTACATTGTACTATGACTATAGAATTTGTTCTGTTGTATATTTCAAAATAACTTGAATATGAGATTTTGAATATTTTCACTTCAAACAAATGATAAATATTCAAAGTGATGAATAAATATACTTATTTATTCTGTTTACACACAAGTGTATACGATATACATTTAACATAAAACATAAGAAATTATTTGCCAATAAAAATTAAAAATAAGCTAGTATTAGAAAAATAGTGTTGCCTGAGATCAACAATTAATAAATGGGACCTCCTGAAACTGAGAGGTTTCTGTAAGGCAAAGGACAGAGTAAACAAAACAAAACAGCAACACACAGAATGGGGGAAAAAACCCACATCTGACATAGGGCTGATTTCCAAATACACAAAGAACTCAAGAAGCTAGTCACCAAAACACCAAAGAATCCAATTAAAAAGTGGGGTACAGAACTAAATAGACAGTTCTCAATAGAGGAATCTAAAATGACTGAAAGATATCTCAGACCAGAACACGGGGGATGGGGGAGGGACTATGCCCTTCCCCAGATGATGTGACAGACATTGAAGATTCCCCCGTGGAAGTCCTCTCCCTTTCCATGGAATAGAAGAGGGATGGGATGAGAGTCAGTAGGGGTAGGGGAGGATGGGAGGGAGAGAGAACTGGAACTGATATATAAAATAAGATTGTTTCTATTTTAAATTTAAAAAGTTAAAAAATGAAAAATAGTGTTACAAAGTTCAAAACTTTAATACTTAGGAATTTATGCTACAAATAACCATTAGGGACTAAAATTATCCTGGATGGACTCCATTTTCACCAGAAGTACCTAATGTTAAATGGTCTCTAGTGAAGAAAACTTGACGTTTCCTCCTGAAGTTGTGACTTTCTATTTGTGTTTCTTTTCAATGACTGTTTTGGTGTTTATGTTCAAGGCAACAGAGAAGATCAGGTGATTTATTTCTAGCAAGGCCTGGGTTTATGGAGCTCTGTCAGTAGGATGATCTATATAGCACACTATGTTTGGATGGCACATATTATAGTATGCTGATGAGATGAGTGATGGAGTTTGATTACAGCTCTGAAGGGTCACATCATTCACATGCAGAAAGGGGCTTTAAAACTTCCTCATGGGGAAGCTGCTATTAGAAAATTAACTCTCTAAATCTATTTCCCTTTTACATTAATGGAATGCCAAATTGTTATTTCATCTACACATTCTTTCACTATGAGAAGCCAAGCTTGATTTTACTAGACTTTCTGTGATTTTGTGTGTTTACTACATCTTGAATCTTATTGACTTTGCTTGATTTTTGTATGATTTCATTTTTTCTGCAATTTTCCAGACTGCTGTCTTCAGGGCTGTGAATGGAGCCAGCCATACAGCCCCGGGTCCGATTCTGAGTGGGGGTGTGTGGACTTGGGGGAGCTAATTACCCAACTACACTAAGGATGAGACAGGAAACACCAGATCATCTCAGGAGAGTTCCTGGTGGATGCCAAGAAGCCAAGATGCACTTAAGTAGTTTTCCAAGAGCAAGGGTAATAGCAGAAGACATCTATTATCATGTATAAAGGACTGACTAGGAGATGCCTCTCTTAATCCTAGGGATAGTGTAGGAATGCATGAATACTAGCCCCCTGACTTTCTACAAGAGCATGTCTCACTAGTCACTTACTAGTTTCTAGGCTGGTGGATGCCAACCCAGATTACTATACCCAGCAAAGCTTTCAGTCAACATAGATGAAGAAAACAAGATATTGCATAGCAAAACCAGATTTAAACAATACATATCCACTAATCCAGCCCTACAAAAAGTACAGGAAGGAAAACTCCAACCCAAGGAAGATAACTATACTCACAAAAACATAGGCAATAGATAATCCCACTTTACCAAACACCAAAAGAAGAAAAGGAAGGAAATCCACACACAATACCACCACCAATAACAAATCCTAAACAAACAAGAATTGCCAATCAGTGGTCATTAATATCCCTCAATGTCAATGGACTTAACTTGCCTATAAAAAGACACAAGCTAACAGAATGGATTCAAAGACAGAATCAATCCTTCTGTTACATGCAAGAAACATATGTCAAGGTTAAAGACAGATGATACCTCAGAGTAACAGGTTGGGAAAAGATTTTTCCAATCAAATGGACCCAAGAAACAAGAAGGGTAGCAATCCTAATATCTAACAAATTATACTTCAAACTAAAATCAATCAAAAGAGATGAAGAAGGGCATTTCATATTCATCACAGGAAATGTCCATTAAGATGAAGTCTAAATTCTGAAAATCAATGACCGGAATATCAAGGCACCCACATTTGTAAAAGAAACATTACTAAAGCTAAAATCACAATAAAACCTCATGTACACATAGTGGGAGACTTCAACACCCCACTTTCTCCACTAGACAGGACCACCAGACACAAAGCTAAATAAGAAACAGAGTATCTAACAGAAGTTATGACCCAATTGGGATTAACAGATATCTATAGAACATTCCATCCAAACACAAAAGAATATACCTTCTTCTTAGTGCTCATAGAATCTTCTCTAAAATCTACCACATATCTGGCAACATAGAAAACATCAACAGATAAAAAAAATTGGAATAATTTCCTGTATCTTATAGGATCACCATGGTTTAAGGTTACAATTCAACAACAACACAAAATGCAGAAAACCTACAAACTCATGGAAATTGAATAATGCACAATTGCACCATTCCTGGGTCAAGAATGAAATAAAAAAAAGAAGTTGGGCGATGGTGGTGCACGCCTTTAATCCCAGCACTTGGGAGGCAAAGGCAGGTGGATCTATGTGAGTTCAAGGCTGCAGAGAGAGTGCCAGGATAAGCTCCAAAAAAAAAAAGAAAAAATTAAAGACTTCCTAGAATTTAATGAGAATGAAGACACAACCTACCCAAACCTATGGGACACTTTGAAAGCAGTGCTGAGAGGAAAGTTCATAGCACTACGTGCCCACATAAAGAAACTAGAGAATAGTCACACTAGAAAATTGAAAGCACAAATGAAAGCTCTAGAACAAAAAGAAGCAAACTCACCCTGGAGGAGTATATGCCAGGAAAAAATCAAATTGAGGGCTAAATCAATGAAGTAGAAACAAAGAAAACAATACAAAGAATAAATGTAACAAACAGTGGGTTCTTTGAGAAGATCAACAAGACGAACCTTTTTCCAAACTAACCAAAAGGCAGAGAGACAGCATGCTAATTAACAAAATCAGAAATGAAAACCGGAACATAACAACAGACACTGAGGAAATCCAGAAAATCATTGTGTCATACTTTGAAAACCTGTACTCCACAAAATTCAAAAATTTAAAGAAAATAGACAATTTTCTGAATAGACCTATAACCCGTAATGAAATAGAAGCAGTCATCAAAAGTCTCTGAACCAAAAAAGCTCATGGCCAGATGGCCTCAGTGCAGAATTCTACCAGAAATTAAAAGAAGAGCTGATACCAGTACTCCACAAACTGTTCCACAGAATAGAAGCAGAAGAGACATTGCCAAACTCTTTTTACCAGGGTACCCAAGTCACACAAAAACACAACTAAGAAAGAAAACCAAAGACCAATATCCCTCATGAATATTGATGTAAAATACTCAATAAAATACTGACAAATCAAGCCAGACAGTGGTGGCACACACCTTTAATCCTGGCACTCAGGAGGCAGAGGCAGGCAGGTCTCTGTGAATTTGAGACCAGCCTGGTTTACAAGAGCTAGTTCAAGGACACCCTCCAAAGTCACAGAAAAACCATATCTCAAACCCTACCCCCCCAAAAAAAATACTGGCAAATCAAATCCAAGAACACATCAGAAAAAAACATGCACCACAATCAAATAGGCTTCATTACAGGGATGCAGGAATGGTTCAACATTAAAAAAAAAATCCATCAATGCAATCCACCATATAAACAAACTGAAACAGAAAAGGCACATGATCATCTCACTAGACACTGAAAAAGCCTTTGACCATATCCAATACCCCTTCATGGCAAAGGTCTTAGAGATCAGGGATAACAGGAACATACCTAAACATAATAAAGGCAATATACAGAAAACCAACAGGCAACATCATTTAATGGAGAGAATCTCTATGTGATTCCTCTAAAATCACTGTCCACTCTCTCCATATCTCTTCAATATTGTAGTTGAAGTTCTTGCTAGAACAATAATAAGACAACAAAATGAGATCAAGAGGATACAAATTGTAAAGGAAGCAGTCAAACTTTCACTATTTGAATATGATATGGTAGTTTACATAATGACCCGAAAAACTCTACCAAGGAACACCTATGGCTGATAAACACCGTCAGCAAAGTGGCAGGATATAAGATTAACTCAAAAAAATCAGTAGCCCTGCTATATAGATGATAAGTGGTCTGAAAAAGAAATCAGATAAACATCACCCTTTACAATAGCCACAAATAACATAAAATATTTGGGAGTAATGCTAACCAAACAAGTGAAAGACCTGTATAACAAGAACTTTGAGTCTTTAAAGAAAGAAATTAAAGAAGATACAAGAAAATGGAAAGATCTCCTATATTCTTGGATAGTTAGGATCAACATAGTAAAAATGGCAATCTTGCAAAAAACAATTTACACATTCAATGTAATCCCCATCAAAATCCCAACACAATTCTTCACAGACCTTGAAAGAACAATACTCAACTTCATATGAAAAAACAAAAAACCCAGGCTAGCCAAAACTACCCTGTACAGTAAAGGAATTTCCGGAGGCATCACCATTCCTGACTTCAAACTGAATTTTAGTGCTATAGTCCTGAAAACAGCTTGGTATTGCACAAAAATAGACAGGTAGACCAATGGAATCGAATTGAAAACCCTGAATCCACACACCTACAAACACCTGATTTTTGACAAAGTAGCTAAAGTTATACAATGGAAAAAAAGAAAGTATCTTCAACCAATGGTGATGACATAACTGGATGCTGAAAGGTAGTAGGTTGCAGATACATTCATATCTATCACCATGCACAAAACTTAAGTTACAATGAATCAAGGACCTCATCATAAATCCAGCCACACTGATTCTCTTAGAAGAGAAAGTGGGAGGGACCCTTGAACAAATTGGTACAGGAGACCACTTCCTGAACATCACACCAGTGATCAAACCAGCACAGACACTGAGATTGACAAATAATAAATGGGACCTCCTGAAATTGAGAAGCTTCTGTAAGGCAAAGGACACAGTCACCAAGACAAAACGGCAGCCCACAGAATGAGAAAAGATCTTCACCATCCCCACATGTGACAGAGGGCTTATTTCCAAAATATACAAAGAACGCAAGAAGCTTCTCACCAAAACACCAAATAATCCAATTTAAAAATGGGGTACAGAACGAAATAGAGAATTCTCAACAGAGGCATCTAAAATGTCTGAAAGACAATTAAGAAAGTGCTCAACATCCTTTGCCATCAGGGAAATGCAACTCAAAACTACCCTGAAATACAATCTTACATAGAATGGATAAAATCAAAACCACCAATGACAGTCTATGCTGGAGAGGATGTGGAGAAGGGACAACACTCCTCAATTGCTGGTGGGAGGGCAAACTTGTACAACCACTTTGGGAATCAGTATGGTGATTTCTCAGGAAAATGGGAATCAGTCTACCTCAAGATCTAACAATTCCACTCTTAGGCATAGCCAAGGAATGGACATTCATACAACAAGGACATCTGTTTGACTATGTTCATAGCAGCATTGTGTGTAATAGACAGAACCTTGAAGCAGCCGAGATGTACCTCAACTGAAAAATGGATGGAGAAAATGTAGTACATATACACAATGGACTATTACTCAGCGGGAGGGGGCAATGGAATGTTGAAATTCACAGGTAAATGGATGGAACTGGAAGAAACCATCCTGAGTGAGGTAACCCAGTCACAGAAAGACAAACATGGTAAGTACTCACTCATATATGGATATTAGACATAAAGCAAATGACTACCAGCCTACAATCCACACCTCCAGAGAAACTAGGAAACAAGGAGGACCCTAAGAGAAAACCTCATATTCCTCTGAAGAAGGGGAAAGGGATAAGAACCCCTGAGCAAATTGGGAGCACATGGGGGCAAGAGGGGAAGGAGGTTAGAAAAAAAGTAGGGGAGAAGAGGAAGGGGGTAAGAGAACAAGAGGGATCAGGAAGATTGTGATGGGGGGAAAAGAGGAGAGCAGCAAAAGATATTCCTTAATAGAGGGAGCCAGTACAGGTTTAAAGAGAAATCTGACACTAGGAGAATGTTCAGAGCTCCATAGGATGACCCCAATTAAGAATCTAGGCAGTAATGGAGAGGCTGCCTCTGACGCCCTTCCCCTATAATGAGAGTGATGACTACCTTAATTGACATCCTAGAGCCTTCATCCAGGAGCTGATTGAAACAGAAGCAGTCACCCACAGCTAAGCACTGAGCCAAACTCCTGGAATCCAGTTTCAGAGAGGGAGGAGGGATGAGCAAAAGCCAAGACAGTTGACCTGACCTAGTGAGAGCACAGGGACTCCAGTCATTAAGCTGGAGAACCAGCACTGGACAGGACCAAGCCCTTTGTATGTGGGTGCCAGCTAGGAGGCCTGGGCAGTCTATAAGACCTCTAACATTGGAGCCAATGTTTATCCCTAGAGCACAAATAGACTTTGGGTGCCCATTCCCTATGGAGGGATATTATTGCAGCCCAGATACATGGAAGAGGACCTACAAATGATGTGACAGACTATGATGATCCCCTGTGGAAGGCTTCATTATCCTTGGGGAGTGGATGGAGTAGGTTGGGGGAGTCAGTGAGGGACATGGGATTAATTTGCTGTTATAATTGATTATACAAACAACTATAAATTTTACTGAGTGAATTTATGTATGTATGCAAGCCTATTTGTTTGTATATTGTAGATACAGCAAGAAAATCATTTTATACAAGGCAAATGCACAGCCAGCAAGATGGGTAAAGCCACCGGCCACCACTCCTGGCCACTTGATTGTCAGTGTCCTGGAGTCACCTGGTAGAAAGAGAGAACCCATTCTCAGCAATTATTCTCTGATTTCTACATGTACATTATGGTATATGCATCCCCCACTACAGCAAATAAATAAGTGCAATAAAAATATTAAAAGGAACAAGTGCACAATAATTTTTAAAATATTCTTTGGTAATACATGACCAACTTCTACATTAGTAAAATGTGTTTATATCTTATGCCCACTTTGGTTCTTTACATGCAGGTTGGCTCAACTGCAATTGGTATTCATCCTGTGTCACTGGAACACTCATTGTAACTGCAAACACATGTAGAGTGTATTACTTTCCCAGGAACTATTCAAAACACATAAAATTCACTTAATCCTTAGTCCTTAATATAAAAATCAGTTAAACCACAATGATTTAATGCTATCATGTGGATTCTGGCAACATCAACATCTTTTAGTCATCCAGGAACTGTTCTGTGGATTTTGACTCTTGGCTCAGGCTCTGAAGCCAAGCAGAGTGCATACCTTCAACAGCTGTCTGTATAGTCCTTTGTTAATATGGTTTTGACAGTTTCTCCTCCATCAGCTAATGTGTAGCTAGTTGCTGCTAAAAGCGTGGCACATTTTAGGCACAGATACCAAATGAAACAGGCCTGACTATGATCACCATGAAGAGTTATGCCTCATAATTTATTTCAGATTGAAAGTTCTTCTTAGCACTCCAAACCAATAAATAATGTCCAATCCCATAGTTCAGTCACTTTACTGGGGGCTTCACCAAGCCTGTACTAAGATCAGAGCTGTTCTGAGAGGCTATCTCAACTTCCCTTCAGTTTGCAGACAATTCCATAGTTCCAAGGACAGTATATTCTATCAATATGGAACCCCAAAGTAAATGACTACTTTTGCTACTAATGACTATCATTCTTCAGTTTCAACTAAATGAAACCCACTATTGTGGAACTGTTTCATACCTTTGTAGAAGCTTTACTTCTGGAGGTGAAAGAGACCAGCGTTGGCATTCAGCCATCTGCAATTTCTTTCTATCAGTGTCTCCACTTGGTTAACTCATTTCCCTAAGCTTTTATCTTCATACATCAGGGACACTGTGTCAAAACCTCAGTTAAAATCATGCAGTTCTGCATAACTGTGTGCATGTGTCTGTGATTTAGACAACATTAAATACATTATTTTTCATTTGTTGAAGTCTTTCTGGAGAAACTTGAAACTTTGTCCCATGGAAAAGACCCAAAGGCATGCAGGGCCAAGAAAGGACAATAACTAATAATATGCAATCATATTCTCCTCATTCCTGCTTGAATAACATTTGGGCTTCCATGGCAAATCCTTGAGATAACCTCCTGAAATTAAGCCTGTAAATGCTTCAGTGGATAAAAGGTGCTGACCCCAAGACTAAGAACACACACACACACACACACACACACACACACACACACACACACACACACACACTGAAATAAATAAATGTAAGAAAAACATTTGGCACTCTACTTCACATGCTACCCCAGGACAGTAGAAGTGAAATCCCAGAGCTCCAATAATTCTCTAGTTTCACAGGACCATATTACACACCAATTAAATCTAAAAGGCATGATTGATGTGCCATTTATTTATATGTCCTTAGAATTGCCATACTCCAAATTAGTTTCTCCTAGTATTTTGGTTCCTTTCCATTTTACTATAAGATGTCTGTGATATTTATTAGTCTGTAAATTGTGACTCTATTTAGAAGTCTACTTCCAATTAGCTTAAAGACAATTAAAAACCCATTTTTCCAATTCCTACTTTTCTACATGACATTTTCCCATTTTAGCTATCTATCATTTCTCCTAATGAAGCGTAATATAACAAAAGTTAATCTGTGGCTTTCATCTCTTTTTGTGTTCCCTTCTTTATACTACTAAAATGTTGTGCAACTAAAATTTGGAAAAAAATAGACCTTTACGAATAAGAATAAATAAAACGAGAGAAAATCTCTATAGGGCCACAGGAGGTAACCACAAAATAGAAACCAAAATATTATAAAGTGCTTTTTTCTTTAATAACAGAGGCTAGAGTACTCATAATCACCATTTACTTCTCTATTAATGAAGCCATAGTCAGTGATGGCCAAAAGTAGTCACTAATTTTTAATGAATAAGCTCTGTGACCTACTAGTTTATCTGCCTCCCAGTTTCTGATGCGGCCAACATTGTGGGTGTGAGAGGAACAAGGTGGTGTGCTGAGCTAATGATGGCCATGAGGTTTTGTAAATATTCGCCTACCTCTTTCCTGACCACACTGTGAATGATAAGCAAGGGATAAGCAAGATTATTACTATGTGAACAAACAAATTTTAAAACATCTAAGGAGTTTGTCAGAGGTCACATAATTAATAAACAGAGGTAAAAACTTGAGTCTACTGACATTGGTGTTTTCCACGCAGCAAATGTGCTTCATTTGTGCTAGATTAATTATTTTTGTGTACACAATAAAATGACTGTGACAACTCATTAACCTACCAATTATACCCGAATTTAGAAGCCTCTGACATTTAGGTTCAAATCATGACAGGCCATAAGCTAACTTGCAAATAAATTACAAGAAAAGTCACACAGAAGGGAATAATTATTGATAGTTAAGAAATAAATGCAGAACTCAAATGCATGTTAATTTCACAGCAAGATGAAGAAGCATTACAAAGAAGCCATAAGCAACCTGCCTCCAAACTAGAATGGCACAGGCAGAAATTAAATGGGAGAAGAACGTTGGACTTGAGCTTATTGCATGTATTTAAAGCAAATATTACCTTATCAGAATTCGGCAGTCACCCTTCACTCTTTAGCAGAATGTTCCATTGAAGTGCCAGTTGAATGATCCAGAGGCATCAAAAGGCTGAGCCAAGGTTGCCTACACTGGAGGAGGTTTCCTGCGGGTGCACACACAGTGGTGCAGACAGCTATGGCAGGCTGTGCTAGCAAGGCATCTACAAACACTAGCCACGCAGACCCTGCTTTAATCAGAATGAAGCACACCCAAAAGTGTAAAGGTGACCCCCCAAAATTAAAGAAATGATTTCTAATGAATCTCTGCTATAGTCATAGACTGGAACCTAGAATAATCAGCATCAGAGAGGCTTCACCCAGCAACTGATGGGAGCAGATGTGGAGGAAGGACTGTAGAACCCAGAAGGATCAAAGACACCACAAGAATAAAGTCCACAGAATCAACTAATCAGGGATCATAGGGTCTCACAGAGACTAAAGCAACAATCACAGACCCTGTTTGTGTCTGACCTAGGTCCTCTGCTTATATGCTATGGTTGTGTAGCTGAGTGTTCTTGTGGGACTCCTAACAGTTGGAGGGGGGGTGTCTCTGACTCTTTGCCTACTCTTGGGACCCTTTTCATCCTACTGGGTTGCCTTGGCCCAACTTGATATGAGAGTTTTTCCTAGTCTTACGGTAACTGGTTATGCAGTGTAAGGTTGATATCCCCAGGAGGCCTGCTCTTTTCTGAAGGGAAACAGAGGAAGGAATCTGGGTGAGGGGGAGGGGTGGGGAAACTAGGAGGAGTGGAGGGGAGGCGAATTTTGATCAGGGTGTAATGTATAAAAAAAGAATTTTAAAAAAGTTTAAAGAAACAGAAATCCAAATCATGATAGTATGGAAAGGATAGCAACAGGAAATATTTTTACATAAATAACTTCAAAAATTTTATTTTTGTGTACCTCTCATAAACAAAAACAAAACAAAAATCAAGCGACCATCTCCATCCAGCTGAGAGATTACCCACACGTCTTCATGTCTGGAATGGGAAGCACCTGGGACCTGCTCAGTACTGAAGGTGGAAACTATGCAACAAAAGATTTCATGATCTTAGGAAATACTCCTGGAAACTCAAAATTATTCCTGCCATTAATATTGATGTGCCATTCTATTGAATAGAGTATGTATCCATAGATAAAAGTATTCTTCCACTTTGTGAAAGTGGGTACAGAACTAAATAGAGAATTCTCAATAGAAGAATCTAAAATGGCTGAAAGACACATAAGAAAGTGCTCAATATCCTTAGACATCAGGGAAATGCAAATCAAAACAACTCTGAGATACACCTTACTCCTGTCAGAATGGCTAAAATCAAAAACACCAATGACACTTTATGTTGGAGAGGATGTGGAGAAATGGGAACCCTCCGCCACTGCTGGTGGGAGTGCCAACTCATACAGCCACTTTGGAAATCAGTATGGCGATTCCTCAGGAAATTGGGAATCAGGCTACCACAAGATCCAGCAATTCCACTTTTAGGAATATACCCAAAAGAAGCAAATTCATACAACAAGGCTATCTGTTCAACTATGTTCATAACAGCATTATTTGTAATAGCCAGAAACTGGAAGCAACTAGATGCCACTCAACTGAAGAATGGATAGAGAAAATGTGATACATTTACACCATGGAGTGATACTAAGCAGAAAAATAACAATGGAATCTTGAAATTCGCAGGCAAATGGATGGAACTAGAAGAAACCATTCTGAGTGAGGTAACCCAGACACAAAAAGACAAACATGTAATGTACTCATTAATATGTGGATTTTATACATAGAGCAAAGGAGTACCAGCCTACAATCCATACCACCAGAGAAGCTAGGAAACAAGAAGGACTCTAAGAGAGACATACATGGTCCCTCGGAGAAGGGGAAAGGGACAAGATCTCCTGAGCAAATTGGGAGCATGGTGCAAAGGGAGAGGGAGTTAGGAGAATGAGAAGTGGAGAAGAGGAGTGGTGAGGAGGACATGAGGGAGCAGAAAGTTTGAGTTGGGGGAAGAATAGAGGAGACCAAGATAAGAGATACCATAAAAGAGGGAGCCATTATAGGTTTAAAGAGAAATCAGGCACTAGGGGAAAGTCCAGAAATCTACAAGGATGACACCAACAATGTAAGCAACAGAGGAGAAGCTACCTTAAATGCCCTCCTCTGATAATGAGATTGATGACTGGCTTATATGCCATCTTCTAGCCTTCATCCAGCAGCTGGTAGAAATAGAAGCAGACAACCACAGCTAAACACTGAACTGAACTGGAATCCAGTTGCAGAGAAGGACAAGTGATGAGCAGAGGGGTCAAGACTAGGCTGGTGAAACCAGACAGAAACAGATGACCTGAACAAGGGGGAGCTTTTGGTCCCCAGACTGATCACTGGGAAGTCAGCATGGGACTGATCCAGACCCCAGGAATGTGGGTGTCAGTGAGGAGGCCTCGAAAATCTATGGGGTCTCTTGTAGTATAACAGTCCTTATACCTAGCATAGGAATGGACTTTGGGAGCCTATTCCACATAGAGGGATACTCCCTGAGCCCAGACACATGGGAGAGGGCCCAGGTCTTATCCCAAAGGATATGAGATCTCTAAAGACCCCCTATAGAAGGCCTTTCTGGGGAGCAGAAAGTGTATGGGATAGGTAGGGTATTGGTGGTGGGTGCAGTGGAGGAGGGGAGGGAGAGAGAGCTGGGAATGACATGTAAAACAATCTTGACTCTAAATTTTAAAAATGGAGAAAAAACCATATTCCTCCAGGGTTTATTATAACAGTCCTTATTGTACAACTCTAAAAATCTGTGCCATTATGGACCATTCTCTCTAAGCAGGACGGTCACTGTGATATTTCTCATTGCACTGAGACTGACACCTCGGGTCCCCTGGCATGCAGGTAAAGGGACCTGTGAGCTCCCCAGTTCTCACTCTTCCTTCTTGTCCTTGTGTTCTAGAGTAGAAACCTTGGGTGTCCAGTTCTTGTTGGTCCCTGCATTGCATTCCAGTTGTCAGGGATGAGTTGACCCTCAGCACACAACTTAGATTCTGCAAGAAGGGTGAGTTACAGCAGGTCGAAGATGACATTCTCATATGATTTGTTGGTGATTCATGAGCCAGTATTGTGGCTTCAGAATGAAGTGTAACTATAATCTCATTTTATTTCCTTTGGCAATCCAATGTGTAAATTTTCCCTAATTTCTTTTCATAGCATTTATGTAAGTTTTCAGAGTGGAGTGACTGTCAAGCATAAATTAATAATATTAAATCTCTTACCATATACAGCGTCTTTCAAAAATATATTTAATGATGTATCTGCCTTCTTTAAGAACATTAATCTTTTATGGTCCCATAAAGAAGCATCACACATGTCAGCAACCTTCCTCTTATGGGTGATTTTCCCTGAGCCTCCCCACAGACAGACAAAGGAAATAACACAGAGAGACCAAGAAGGCTACTAAGGATCATTCAGTGACTCAGGACATAAGCCACATATTTCTACATCTGTATAGTAAATATTAATCAGTTAGATTTCTTTCCAGATGTTTAGAGAGGCAGCTGTCATGAAGGCTTATATTACAGACCCAAAGTGACACTTGTTTTAGTTTCTTTTCCAACTGTTTATGATAAAATAATCTTATAAAACTAATGTTTTGTAATGAGGAGAAAGGGTATATTTGGGTTCACAGTTCAAGAATATGGTCCTTCCTGGCAAGAAAATCTTAGCATCAGCAACACAAGGCAGCTGGCCTCATACCTCCAGTCAGGGGACTAAGGCTCTTATAGATTTCTCATTTTTTATGTGAACAAGGACTTGAACCCAGGGAAGTGTGCTTTAGGATAGGCCTTTGCACATGAATAACCTAACCAAGATAATCCTTCATGGACAAGTTCACACGCTAGCCTAACCTAAATAACCCCTCACAGCCATATTCACAGGCTAGCCTAGCCTAAATAATCCCTCACAAACATATGTGGAGAGACTTGTCTTCTATAGGATTCCAAATCTTGTCAAGTTGACATTCAACACTAACCCTCAAATATATGGGAGCCAACTGATCACCCTACTTTGGAATTTCTTTAATAGTGAAACACTATTAAGCAACTAGGTTTGATTGAGGAAGACTTGTCACCCATTAGAAGATGTTTCCTTTTTGCTTAGTCATGGTATATATGTACCTGTTTAAATGTCATGTCAATCAGTAAGAAACAGAGAGAGTGAGGTAAAGGATTGGAGCACACCATCTAGATTCAAGGCAAGAATTCTGTCTACCCTACAAACTACCATAAAGCACACAAAATAACAGATAGAAAAGAGACTATTCCCAAATGCATGGTTCAAGCAAAGCCAAAAAGACAGAACAATGACATGACACATTTCTTAAGCTCAAATTGTATCTTCAGACAGGTTAAATATGTGATCAAGTTAATATCATTAGTAAATATCCAGAGGCAGAATATGCAGATCCAGACCAAGCGAGGACTGTCAAGGGCAGAAAGGCTCATGAGAAGTAAGAGCTGACCTCCCCTAGGTAGTGCAAGACTCACATTCAGGGTGAAAATTGCAGTCACACACTGATACTTCCACAGTGATGGAAAATTAACTCATTTAAAGAACTCAGTATGTATGCAGTTGGACCCCAGCTTTTGGCCCTTGGAGTCAAATCTTCATATTTAGGATCATCCATGAGTGTTCTCAGCATTCACCTGGGATCTCTATTTCCTGTGATATTCAATTAAATTTGTTGAGCCGTTAATCCATTTTATTCTATTGCCTCAGAATCTACCGAGTCAGTTTTGATGTAATAGTTGTTTTCATCCTATAGCTACTATGCATTGCCAGAAGTAGGATTTCCTGTCAGAGAAGGCTATTACTCTAAGATTTCTACTGTTTCGATTATATATTTTGTCATTTTAATTCAGAGAATACAAAAGAGACTTCATTTTCACAGAATGTCATACTGCTCAACAAACATTTGATTTGTTTATAATCAGTATAGTTGATATTTGCCTGTGCCTTAGAATCAGAAAAGAATTTATGGGGCTTAGGACTTAGCTCAATAATTAAAGGCAATGACATACAAGCATTGGAATCCAGGCTCAAATCCCTAGCGCCTACATAAAAGCCAGACATAGGAGCACCCATCTGTAATCCAATGCTCCTATTGGGAAATGGAAAGGGAAATCTCCAGAAATTCAAGGGCCACCAGGCTGTTTTCTCCAGCAGACACACAAGGAGGGCGTGCTCAAACAAGATAAAATGCAAGGACCAACATCAGAACAGAGGTTGTCTTCTCTCTCTCTCTCCTTCTTCTATCTGTCACTCCTCCTCCCTTCCTCCATCCTTTCCTCCCCTCCTCTCTCTCTCTCTCTCTCTCTCTCTCTCTCTCTCTCTCTTTCTCTCTCTCTCTCACACTCACACACACACACACACACACACACACACACACACACACACACACACACACACACATACCACACACACAATTTAGAAAGTACTACTCTGTTGTCCTTGCTATACCTAATAATTTGGGTATTAAAGCAGCTAAACAAGCGGTCATCCTATGATGTTTCTTTAGTCTCTACAAATCCCCCTTCCCAATTCCCCAGACCCTACTACACTGTTTTACTTTTTAGTTTTATGAGATTGTGTTTTTATATATTGCACATATGAATAGGCTAAGGTAGTGTTTTGGTTTTGTTCTTGGATGGATAAATACACTTGTTTTCCCTGAATCAGTGATTCTCTTAGGTTTCTTAAACTAGAAAATCTAGAAGCCTTTCTTAATAACTAGGCACATATTGAACACTGGAAGTTCAAACTGCACATGGGTATAGTTCTCAGAGTTCTAATAGGAGGTCAAATGGAGGAAGATATCAATCTGCCATTTAACTTGAAGTTATAAATAGTTTCTGTACCTGCTAATGGCACCAGTTCCAAAAGTTCATGTCCCTCTACTGTGACTCTATCAGGAAGCATCACGTGGAATTATTGATAGAAAACAATACAAGTCTCAGTTTAAAAGGAAAGGGAGAGATTCAAGCAAAAGAAGCAACTTAAGGATCATCAAGCAGGGACAGTGTGTTTCTATTGATTTCTGTATTGTTAAATAAGATGCTGCATTGTTTGAACAACCTGCAGGTAGCTTGGATGGCCAGTATCTCTTTCACTGATGGCTTACTGCTTATATAACTGTGGGATGGACCTTATAAATTTTTCACATTCCAGGGCCTTCCTCAGTCTTTTATGCTGAGTCACAGGGATGACAGCAGTTGTTTAGGGGATTGTAGAGTTTGTTTCCTGGCACGAACAAAGAACGAAATCACCACGAGAGACAGAAGACCAAGCCACAGAGAAAAGTAAAGGTTTTAAAATTCAATGACAGCTCACCCAGGCATACAGTCACATCCTGGTGAGTGGGTAGAAAGTCACACTTACCACCTGGCCAATGAAACAAGGGCATAACACAGCAGTTCTCAACCTGTGGGTCACAACTCTTTCACAAGGGTCACCTAAGACCATTGGAAAACATCGATATTTACATTACTATTCATACTAGTAACAAAATTATAGTTATGAAGCAGCAACAAAAATAACTTTATGGCTGGAGATTACCACAACACGACGAACTGTATTAGAAGGTCACACGTTAGGAAGGCTGAGAACCACTGCCATAACAGCATCTAGACTGGAATTTCTGAGACCCTAATACCTGAGTGAGGCTAACTAGAGGGCCAATCTCATTGGCTATTCTTAGCCAGACCTTCAGAATACCAACAGGAAAAGGAGTTGTGGCATCTGTTGGTCCTTTGCACTTCACAACCTACTCGCACAAGTGTGACTGAGGCAAAATTGAATGTAAGTAACCTGCTCAAATATCCCTGCCTCCCTCCCTGGCTGTCACATGCTGTATGGGTGGGATGCTCCCAGAGATCCGTGGTTAGGGCAGTGGGAAGGTGGGAAAAATGACACATCGAGGAACTTATTGTATGTCTCCAGCTGTGATAACCCACAGAAGATGCAAATCTTTCACATCGTCAGCAGTTCTAGCACCAATGCTTCTTGAAAATCTAACTCTCCAGTTACCAGATCTATTTCCCTCCTGGACCTGCAGAGGGCTACTCATCGTATTCTCAGGCATGATGGGTAACAAAAATCTCAACATCTACTTGTTAACCTAATGGAACAGATTTCCACTGGCCTTGTAACCATACCACCACATTCCATATGCAGTGCAAGTGTTTCTGCCCGTGTCTTCCTTTTATTTCTACTCTCCTTGGAGGGTATCTTACTCATCAGAATTTTACACTTTCATAAGGTAGACACCGTCTTCCAAAGTCATTCATTCAATTTCACATTTGGTGCTTGTGCCTTGGGGATTTGTGTTCCGACCAATATGTTTTGCTTCTTTTTTTATTAAAAGCATCTGTTTTTTGAATAAAATGGTTGTGACTGGACAGAGCAGATACTCACTACAACCATTGCTGTTAGCCAAGTAGGGATAGCATCCAGTGAATTATGAGCCCTGATGTTTGCTCATTGTCCCGGGTCACAAATAACAGTCTTTGTGTTGTTGTTTGTTTGGAAGAGGGATTGTGGGTGGGGATATCTTAATTGGACGGAGAAGTGTTGGAGGAAAAACTGTATTAATGACAGTCTTCCATAGGGAATATAGCTCCATGGTAGCTTTAGTGTGTACAAAGCATTGAATTCAATCCCAGCATGAAAAAAAAAAAAAAGGAAAGCAATGAATGTCTTATAATCCTTGTTACAGTGTGGCAACCAAAGTAATAACTATGGTTACATTAGTGTAAATTCCTGTTGATTTTTAACTATTATCTTATTTACTTATTCCTTTAAGACAAATTATTTAATTGTAATAGCAGCAACCAAATATTCTGCTAACCACTTTACATATAATTTTCCTTTAATCCTTACAAATACTGCTAATGTAAACATGAAATCCTATTTGGCACTATTTTCTTCTCTGCTTCATCATCAACTTAATTACAATACTTTCCTAAAATTGATAATCATTTGATGCATGGTTGACTGAATGAAAAAATGTGTGGAGAATTTGATTTTCCCAAAGAGCACACACTGAATCAAGATGCACTGGTAAGAACACAAACCCTGTTCCATCTGAATTCAGATGCAGAGACATAGACAACGTGCTTAATAGGAACAAATAACAAGGTTCCATGCTGTGCCTCTGTCAACCATTGCAGAACTATACAAAACAAATTCTAGGGAACCATTTTATTTTTAATTTAAATTCTTTATGCTACCCTTAAAGCACTGTTGTTATTCTGTCATAATGGGAACACAGAAATCCCATATAGTAGTATTCATTGTTTCATACTATATTAGTGTGTCAGAATACTTAAATTTAAGTTTCAGATATGGAGTCATTGTGCTACAAGAATTGCCTTCCTCTAATAATATTATAATGGAATATCCCCTGTTCAGTAGAACTTCATGAAGAAATTTCTTTCTTTTTAGATTATAATTACATCTCTCCCTTCCCTTTCCCCCTTTGAAGCCCTCCCACCAGTACTCCCCACTCTCCTTTAAATTCATGGCCTCTTTTTTATTAATTGTTATTTCATGGATATAAGTATATGCATAGTCATATATACTCCTAAATATAACCTGCTCGGTCTGAATGATGCTGCCTCTATTGTGCTCTCAAGGCTGACCATTTGGCACTGGACAACCACGTGTGTGCTCTTCCCAGAGGAGTGCTGACTCTCCACTCCAAGCATCCATCAGTTGCTGAACTTCTTTGCTTAGGGTTGAGGCCTCATGAATTCTTCCCTGTCCATTTTGAAGTGTTTCTGAAGTACTATTAATATCCCTTATGTGAAAGTCTAACTCCAAAGGTCAAAATCCACAGTGCCCCAAATCATGTGAACTTTGTCACAGCTGAGCAGGTTTTCCCATACTGAGTCATCTTTACCTTGAACTTTTCTTGAATTCCTTTACCAGTTTTGTAAGCAGGTATCAGTGCAAACAAAAGCTGTACAATGATGTACTTCCTATGCAGTGTACAAAATGTGTTCTAACTTAAATTATTCTACTTCCATGATCATCCACTGTGACATTTCTGCTCTGAGAATGTCACAACACTCCTTCAACCACAGAAGGAACACGCACTAACTACTCAGCTTTAAAACCCAGTATGGAGTGTGAGGCAGACAGAAGCCTCAACTGAGGAAGAGCTGGTTACTCTTATTATGAGTCAATGCCAGAGCAAAATACATTAAAAATGGTTAATTTATTTTCTCTTCACAGTTTTCCATGAAACTGTTCTCAAAAGACCATTCAATGGGAATTCACCAGTATGCACCATTGGTTTACAATGTGGGATGACAGCACAGGGACTTGATGCTAGTTTTTCATGGCTGCTAGGAAGTTTAAACACTTTTTAATGCTAAATGAGATATACTTGAAAAAAGGGTGAAAATCTATAGAGGCTACTTGCCAAACATACATGTACAAACACACACACACACACACACACACACACACACACACACACACACACACACTCAGATGCACACACACAGAGACACACACAGACACACACACAGACACAGACACACCAAGGAAAAAATAACATTGAAAATATTTTCTTAATATTAAAAACATTACAATGTTATAAAAGGAAAATCAGTTTGTTATTTAAGAAAATGGCACCCAAGAATGATGGAAATCAGTCTACCTCAAGATGCAGCAATTCCTTTCTTGGGTATATACCCAAATAATGCACATTCATACAATAAGGACATATGTTCAACCATGTTCATAGCAGCATTGTTTGCAATAGCCAGAACCTGGAAGCAACCTAGATGCCCCTCAACTGAAGAATGGATAGAAGAAATGTGGTACATTTATACAGTGGAGTACTACTCAGCAGAAAAAAAGCAATGGAATCTTGAAATTCACAGCAAATGGATGGATCTAGAAGAAATCATCCTGAGTGAGGTAACCCAGTCACAAAAAGTCAAACATGGTATGTACTCACTCATATATGAATTTTAGATATAGAGCAAAGGATTACCAGCCTGCAATCATTTTCACCAAAAAATTAGGAAACATAAAGGACTCTAGGGGATAAATGCATGGACCCCAGGAATGGGAAGGGGGCAGGAACTCCGGAGCTAATTGGGAGCATGAGGGAGCTTCCAGAATGAGAGCAGGAGAAGAGGAGAGGAGGAAATGAAGGAGCAGAAATATTGAGTTGAGGGAAGAATAGAGGAGAGCAGGATGAGAGATACCATATTAGAGGGGACCATTATAGGTCCGAGGAGAGATCTGGCACTAGGGAGATCTCCAGAGACCTACAAGGATGACACGAACTGACAATCCAGGCAATGGTGGAGAGGATAACCTAAAAGCCCTTCCCCTAAAATGAGATTGATGACTACTTTTTATGCATCCTAGAGCCCTCCTCCAGTGGCTGATGGAAGCAGAGGCAGACATCCACAGATATACACTGAACTGAACTCTGGAACTTAGTTGCAGAGAGGGAGGAATGAAGATCGAAGGGGTCGGTACCAGGCTGGTGAAACCCACAGAAACAGCTGGCCTGAACAAGGGAGAGCACATCGACCCCAGATGGTGTCTGGTAGGCCAGTACAGGACTGATCCAGACCCCTGAACATGGATGTCAATGAGGAGGCCTCTGCACTCTAGGGGGCCCCTGGTAGTGGATTAGCATTTTTCCCTGGTGTAAGAAGGGACTTTGAGAGCCCATCCCATGTGAAGGGATGCACTCTTGCCCTGGACACATGGGGAAGGGCCCAGGCCCAGCCCAGGATGATGTGGTGGACTTTGCGGAGCACCCGTTGAGGGCCCTACCCTGCCTGGGGAGTGGAGGGTGGGTGGGGTGGGGGGTAGGAGGGGTGAGGGTGAGGGGAGGGAGAGGGAGAGGGAGAAGGGATTGACATGTAAAACAAGCTTGTTTCCTAATTTGAACAAAAAAAATTAAATAGGAATAAAGAAAGAAAGAAAGAAAGAAAGAAAGAAAGAAAGAAAGAAAGAAAGAAAGAAAGAAAGAAAGAGTGTGAGGCTCAAATCCTACTTCAGCCCAGCAGGCCTTTCTCCATCTGAGGTAAATTAAGAACGACTATGTACAGAATGTTTGTTTGCAGCCCTGCCCAAAGTCATAAGTGGAAACTTAACGATGCCCAATGCAATGGCAACAGAGGGTGCAGCCTCTGCAGGTGCTTAGGGATGAAACAGAGACCGGTGACTTTATAAGAGAAATCCCAGGAAGATCCCAGTCCCTCCTAATGCATGAGAACACAGGAAACCACAACCGTCTACAAATGCATGCCTTCAAATAACAGTGAATCTGGCAGCGCTCAGTCCTTGGAATTCCCACACTCCAGAACTGAAAAAGTCTTTATAGGACACCTGCTCCTAAGGTTTGAGATTCTAATGAGAAACTGCACATCTTACAACCAGTGTCCCCAAACAACTACCTTTAGGGTAAGATTGAGCCACAAATGGCTTCCTTATGGAAGAAGGATCTAGAATTAAGTCTGTTCCTTCTTACACCAAACCCTATAACATGCAGAAAATTTACACTGGCATCAGGCAGATCAGGAAGGCGGTCTGGTCTCTTAAGGAAATGACCTTGAGATGTAGTTCAGACATCTATATCCCACATTATTATGTCTGTTTTTTTGCATCAGGGTTTGCAAGAAAGTAAAACTATAAATTTAAAGCTCTGCTGCTGATGGTGCCTTAAACACTGGAAAGAAAAATGCAAATTACTTCTGGAGTAAGGACATGTATCCTAAGCCTTGAGGAATTCCTGAAGACAATTTTCTTCATAGACATTGAGTTGTGTACAATTAACAGTAGCCAAACCATGCAAGGAAATGAGTTGCCACAAGCAATAAACAGTGTTAGCAGTGAACAGAAGAAAGTAAATGCAATAAATAATACCATTATCAGACTTCTTATCAAACATCACATTTGGAGCTAATTTATGAAAACAAGAGAGAAACCTGAGGCCATGTGTATCAGATAAGAAAGAATAAGAAGATACAACAAATTTTTTTAAAGAACCAGGGGAACTGTAAAAACTGAAAAAAAAGCCTGAAATTAAAATTCAGTGCCTCAATGTGACAGGGAGCTGCCCAAGACAGAAAAGATAACTTTAAGTGAGCCAGGATGTGATAAGAAACACACTTAAAATAGAGACATTAAAGGGGGCAGAACAGAGGAGAAGCAGGGGAGAAAAAGAAGAAAAAGAAATGGTGCCTCATGCTTAAGAGGTTAGAATGGTGGAGGGAAGATGACAGGTACTACAGGTTTATGAAGAAAAACAAAAGGAACACAGTGCCCTTTGAAGAAGTAATGGGATGTCTGGGAAACTGGCCAGCTGCTCTTCACAACGGTCATCCTATCCACTTGACTAGTGAACACAGGGGACACAAACATTTGCAAGGTTTTCTGCACATTCATAAAGGCCTGACTACCTACCACTTCCTGAATGTCCTTTTTATCAATTTTCTATATTGCTTTGTCTATATTTCTAAGCATCCAGTCAAACCATTAGTTACACTCCACTTTTCAGAATTCAACTGCACTTATTCTGTTCTCCCAAACTGAATTCTCAGATGCACCTACTCAAAAGTCCTTTCTAGTGTAAAGATTTCTCTCCACCGTTGTTGGAGATCTCTCAGAAGAGGTATATATTACCTACCTACTTTGGAGTTATATTTTCAGAAACCACAAAACTAGATTTCTCCTACGCAGTCTAAGGATTATACGAAATTTCCCTGTGATGCCACAGATTCAGAGGGGTGTGATAGACTGACAGTATGGAAAGAGAGTAGACACTATGGACATTTTTGCATTTTTGTTATTTCATGGATCAGAAATACTGATTCATCATTGTCTACTCAAGTTACTTGGTAACTCAGTGATCATGATTAAACATTCAGCTACCAGGACAGTCATGACCCTAAAACTGTATCTTGGGTGTTGATGGTGCACGCCTTTAATCCCAGCACTCAGGAGGCAGAAGCAGGAAGATATCTGTGAGTTCGAGACCAGCCTGGTCTACAAGAGCTAGTTCCAGGACAGCCTCCAAAGCCACAGGGAAATCCTGTCTCAAACTCCCCCACCCAGCCAAAAAACAAACCCTATATCTTGAGTACTTTCCTATGAAAAGTACAAAAGTGCCTTTATGTATTTTTATAATTCACTTATATCAAACAATCTATCTTGTAGGTCTTCCAGGTCATGGGGACAAAATGACTTAGCAGGTGGTGTGCACACTGCATTTATTTCAGGCCCTTATCTGATTTTGTTTCCTCTTCAAGATTAGCAGCCTTTCAAGTAACTTGTAAAAGGGCTTCCACACTTCAATGAGGAACATATTGCCTCCAAAAGCAAAAGTAGGTTACGGGGCACTATGTCTTGTTGTTGAAGAGGTCACACGCAACACTTATTTTTCATTTCATCTTCACCAAGAAGGGATATTTTGAATTGTCTCTCATTACTGACCCCTAGAAATATCATGAAGGTAGTTGATTTCTTTCCTTACTCTGAGATGCAAACACCCATGAATCAGTCTAGAGTTGTTACTTCTGGGTCGGTGGGTTTAACAGCATGTTATCATTAAGGTGATAGACAGATGTAGTACTCTGTGTGAGAGGGAAAGATGACCATATCCATGGCAGGCTACAGGATATCATAGAGCTTGCAAGTTAATATTTCCCTAATGTAAATATGAATTTATGGGTCTTTCCAATGAAAGAAAACTGAACTGGCGTGTTCCAGGCTTTCTTTTGGTTCCAACCAGCTCTCAAATCATGACATGGAGAATTCTTATTAGTTTTGAGTGCTTAGCCTTATAGCTCTTATTTCTTGCTAGCTCTTATAACTTAAATTATCTTCTTTCTCTTTATCAACATTTTGCCTCCGGGCTTTGTAATCTTTTTTCCCCTGTATTTCCTATTTTCCTGCTTCTTCCAGTGTCTGAGAGAGAGAAAGAGAAGAGGGGAGGGAGGGAGGGAGGAAGAGAGGGAGGGAGGGAGGGAGGGAGAGACAGAGCGAGAGAGAGAAGACAACCTCTGTTCTGATGTTGATCCTTGTATTTCATCTTGTTTGAGCAGGGTCTCCTTGTGTGTCTGCTGGAGAAAACAGACTGGTGGCCCTTGAGTTTCTGGAGATTACCCTTTCTATTTCCCAATAGGAGCACTGGATTACAGATGGGTGCTCCTATGTCTGGCTTTTATGTAGGCTCTAGGGATTTAACCAGCTGTTACTTCAGGTACAACTTCATCATGAGAAAATTGACACACTGCCTAGGATAAAGTAGGCAGCTACTAATATATTTGTATTATTTGCTCCACCTTTAGTGGAGCCCACCAGTGTTTTGAAATGTTATTTTAACTGGGCAAAGATATGTTAACATTTGATTATCCTGTGGAATATTAGTTTAACTATGTGAAGATGTGTTACATTTGTTTCTGTTGCCTTTGTAGTTGGTTAAGTTTATGCTGTCATTTCTCCAAGATCTCTGTTTTGTGAGAACAACAGTGAATAGAATGGTGATGTGGGAGTCATTAGCATGTCTCCTTCAGGTCTGAATCTCTGTACAGTCTCTCTAGGAATGAGAAAATGCTTTTGATTTGGTGTTTTCCTCCATTGTGACAGATCAATGGCTTTCATTTTACCTCCCTACCAAGAATGACGCTATCCCTCCCATGGGTCAGGGAAGTAATGTAAGGGTTCCACTAGTCTCTGAGTGTGCTTATTATGCATTTCAGATATATTCATGCAAATGCAATAATGAAACACATCATGTGCAAGTGTACACATGTATGTAAACTTTAACAAAATAATAAAATGAATAAAACCATGTTCTTTACACCTTGAGAGCTGTGATGTGGATGATGACACCACACATCCATTCTGATATTTAGAAATCCATACACCATTAAGAGAAACCAAATAATCAAGTAAGAATAGACTTTTGAATAAACAATCGCGGTGTAAATTATATATGTGTACATATAAGTACATGTATGCATAAATATAAAGTCCCAGTACCTAAACATAGAAAAAACTGAAAATAAAGACATAAAATTGCTAATGGAGACCTAGACTACCAGTATTTTAGCCTGAAGTTCTCAAGAGGGAATACGCAAATGTTCCAAAAAGTGCCAAAAGTTACTCCATCTTGTTTATGTTGAGAAAACGTAAGTTAAAAATACTGTCATGTACAGAGACCTGCTAAGTTAGCAAAAACGAAAAGGAAAGCATTACCATAAGGGACATAAAGGCAAAGAGATGACGTCATTGCAGAATGGTTAGGAACCATCTCACAAGCCGAACTCTGCTACTTCCAAATGTGTGCTTTGGAGTGAGTTACTTCATCTGTATTGCATTTGTTTTTCTAGGAAGCAGGATTAACAGGATCCCCAGATTAATTATATTCTAAAGTTAGATTTATGTTTTTAGACTATGACTTGTCACTGCTAAGTGCTATTAAGTGTTTTCACATACTTCTAATTTAATAAAGTAAACTGTGATGAAACTGATGTCTTAATATGCTGCTGGTATGTATACAGATTGAAAAACATATTTTGAAAACAGTCTTTATCATGAAATATACATAGATGCTGCAATGTATCAATCTGATATCTAGGTATATAGCCTAGAATACACAAAGTGCACACATAAGAATGTTTACAGAAGTACTGCTTAGCATTATAGAAGTATTAACAATCATTGACAACAGAATGGGTAAATAAATTTGCAAATAGCACATACATATAAAACCCCCTGCAGAATGAACAGAAATAAACTACAACAGTAAAGTTCAGCTCTACCCAAGGATATAGATAAATTTCATCAAACATTATGTTGAGTTAGAGGCAGACACAGGGACTGAAAAACATGCTTCTATTACACAAAAATTTTAAAAAGCAAGTAGACTAAGGTACATTAGTAGCATTTAGAGAGCAGTGACAATACTATTATATAAGTAAGGACATTGGGTAACAATGTAAGGAGAAGGGATGAATTTGAATGGGTTGGACCACAGGGTATGTGATATATATATCCATTACACACTGCTGTGGAGACTCAACTGCCTGGTTCACAGTTTCCAAATGCTGGTTTGCACATCTAGGATTGAAATGACTAAGTCATGGAGGTAAACAGTTCTCTATATCAACACCCGCATCGTGCTCACATGGGTGTCCACATATGCAATTTGCACATACTTCTTCAGTATTTATGTTCCATCCCATAATATAAACATGGAATGGAGTGGAAGAAGTTGAGGAACTGAATGCAGGAAACCATACAAAACTGGATCTTGAAGAAGAGGGAGAGCATGAAGACAGGGTGGCAGAAACCAGGGCAGAGGTGGTTATTTTGTGAATTTCTTTAGAAGACATATTCATGGCTTTGTTTTCATTAAGAAGAGTCATGTGTACAGGAGGGAAGGGTAAGCAATTGAACATGATTTTTCTAATACGTTGGAAGACTGGGAAGCCACTGTCCATGGGACTCCTCCTGTACTCTCAGAAGCAGACACAATAATAGCCTTTGCTCTGGGCTGATCTCTCCATAGGGGTTTCTTGAATAGGAATCAGCCTGACAGACAGATGGTTGCCCACTGTTAGCAAAAGACAAGGCTTGATTGACTACTCAGAGTGTCGATATTGTGTCTCCCTCTGTCTCAAATATCAGGCATCCTTACTTCCTGTTACAAGAGATTCCCTTCTCATACATTCTGAGTTTTTCTTCTTTAAGAAAATAATATTTGTTTTCTCTTAAAATTTTAGATATTTAGAAATTGTATTTTAATTGAAATATAATTGCATCATCCCTCCCCACTTCCCTTGCCCCCCCAGCATCTAATTCATGGCATCTTTTCATTTCATATAGTCAAGTTGATATATATGTTATGTATATCTATCTGTGTGTGAATACTTAAGCACAATATTTTCAGTCCATTTACTGTTACTTGTATGCAAATCATTTCAGAACTGACCACTTGATATTGGAAAACCTATTAGGAAGGTCATCTCTGGAAAGCCTGTTTCTCCTGCTCTCAGCATTTCTTAGCTCTCTAGGGCGGGGCCTAGTGAGATTTCCCTCTTCCCAGCTATGTGATTCTGAAGTTGCCTGTCCCTTTATCATTTCTCTGTGGAAAGTGAGGTCAGCATCTGGCTATTACCAGAAGTCTGGATGGTGCTCCTACTGTGAATGCCTGTGCTTTGTGTGTGCTAGTCTGTGTAGAAGGACAGCAGGCTAATTTGTTAGTTTGGTAGTAAAAGACACTTTCAGATTTGTAATAGCTCTTTACAGTTAAGAGTGCAGGGCCCAAAGCCTGAGGTTTGAAGATATCTGCTCTTATTGGAGTCATACTGGCACAGTAAGGCCTATGATGTGTTGTTGCCTGTAGGCGGTGTGTAGGTTTATACAGATTGTGTACAATTTAATCCTGATAAATTTCATTAGAATTCCCAGGTACAGATAAGCAACATAAAAGCAATTTCACCATGGTCCTACATGTGTAAGTGTGGGAAACCTGGCTCTCTTTTGGGAAGTACCACATTGTAGCTGCTGTGTGCGCTGTCAGAACTCCTCAGATTCTATTAACACACTCAGGGGTTTCTATGAAGGAAATAGAAGTGTCCATACCTGCACAAAATGATCTCCATGCTGATCTGTGTCCACACACACAGCTAAGATTGTTTCTTTCAAATGGCTAACTTTGATACAGATGTGTTCCTTTGATGGGGCATTATTTTTATAATTGTTTAGTTAAAAAGTGTAAATTATAATAAATTATAGTTTCTTTGTGTGCATGGGTGTGTATATCCTTCTTTGGTAACAGAAAATGATGGCCACTTTGTATGAGTTTTTCCATTATTTTTTCATTTGTAAACTCTAGACTTCTTAGACTTACCAGCAATAGTTTATCTTCTAAGTGCCATTACCTTTTACAGAGTTCGTAGTCCAGTTCATACCTACTGAGTGACATTATTGCTGGTTTGGGGTGTAAGTATGCTTGACTTTGTGGAGTAGAGTCACATTTACAGTGGGTTGATTTTGGAAGAGTCAACAAAGTACTCTCTTGCTATCTCTCACCTTGTTGACTTTAAAATGTTTGGTATCTCAACAGCTGTCCTAGGACTGGGTGCATGGTGGGGCTAAATAAATATTACCATGTAAATGAATACTGTATTCATGGGTGCATTGATGCACTTGGAAATTCTTTGAGTCTTGGAGACTCAGTGCTGCATGTGGATGAACAGCTGTCTCTCTGGAAGCAGACATAATGGGGCCAATGCACCACTACATTCCTTAAGGAAACATAAGTTGACATCATCACTTCAAATGGAACTTAAAACCAACTGGTTTATTCTTTACATAATCAACTTCAGCACAACTATCAAGACAGAAACAAATCTTGTAGAAGGAATTTCAGTACTCAGGAATGCTTGTCATCTTTCATAGCCTTTTCAAGAGAACTTTGCTGGGCTTACACAGCTTAGCCCTAGCCAATATGCTCAAGGGCTTTCACAAGCAAGTCTCTCCATCTTAGAATGGCATGGCTCCCCTCACCATACACAGATCCCCTTTTTCACATCCCATGACCTTAAAATTGAATTCCTGTGAGATACTTTTAGGAAATCTGTGCTCAGAGTAAGTATTTGGAATTCAGGAATGAAATTGGGAGCCAATAATTTAAGTAGGAAGAAAAGCAGATGAAATGGATTTAATATCTCTCCAGTTTCCCATAACTCTCAACACCCACACACACTTATACAATTTATTGTCACACTTTTTTTCTCCAAGAATGACTGAATTTTATTTTTATCAAAACCACCTCTCTCCAACTCTTTCCAGGTCCTACCCCCCTATCCTCTCCATCTTAATCATTGTTTTATTGCTGTGAAGAGACACCAAGACCATGGCAGTTGTCATGAAAGAAAGCATTTATTCCGGGCTTGCTTACAGTTTCAGAGGCTTAGTCCACTATCATCAAGGTAGGGAACATAATAGCAAACACTGGCACTGGATCAGTAGCTGAAGCTACATCCTGATCCACAGGCAGTAACACAGAGAGAGAAAGTGAGAGGGGTGGAAACTGGACCAGGAATCAGCTTTTGAAATCTCAAAGCCCGCCCCCAGTGACATGTTCCTCTAACAAGGCCACACCTCCTAATTCTTCTCAAATAGTGCCAGTTCTTATGACCATGCATCCAAATATATGAGCTCATGGGGGGCAATCCTCTTCAAACCACCACTCTCTCCCCACTTCATATTGCACAAGCATACATATACACAAACAAACTCTCTCTCTCTCTCTCTCTCTCTCTCTCTCTCTCTCTCTCTCCTATTGTCTAATTAGTGTTGTTTCCATGTATTTGAGAATAGAGCTGGCCATTGTACTATGGACAACCTAACAGGGGCCTCACCCCTAAGAAAACTGACATCTCCCCTTTGGCAGCTGTCTACTACCCAGTCAATAGCCTATGGCCTCCATCCATACTTCACTGCTAATTAAATTGCCTATCTCAAAAGGTATAGGAAGGAACACCTAAAACATTATGAAAAAGAAAAACTTTTGTGAACAAAATTCAATGCAAACTATTTTATAATTTTCTCAGCAGAGTACTGAAGTAAGTAATCTCCATCACTCTCATTCCATAATCAGGGGTACATTGGTCCTTGATGAATTGTAATGAACCTGATCACTTAACTGCATTACCATAACATACATTGATAGATCAGATTTCTCAGAAATGGTGTGACCTTGGTGCTTTAAAGCATGAACTCTATGAAATCCTGGGAAGAAAAGTGCTAAAATTAATTTGGTTTTGGCAGAAAGATGTCCAAGATGCTGAATGGGGATTCTTCACTTCTAATGACCAAGGTTATGGAGAAAGTAACTTCCCAGCACCTAGCTATTGTGGGTTTGACAATGTTCTACTGAGTTAATTTACATCAAGAGTTCACTGGCCCTTCTGGGTATAGGTTCTATGTGTTCGCTGCTACTTCTGGCTATAGGTTTATGAAGGAACAACAACAAAACCAGTTCAATTCACTGGGAAACAAATGATGCAAATTAAAAGTGCTTGCAGGTTTCAAACAGCTGAAGCATCTGATTTTAAAAGGACTCTGAGGAGACATTTCTCTTTTTGAGTGGACATGAGATGCAAGTAATTGTTAAACTCATAAACTAGCTATAATTGGGAAGATGGTTGACTAGATTAGCTCTCTGTAGCTGAGCCCAGGGCAGGGCCACAGTGAGAGCAAGGCAGTGAGGCAGTCTGAAGATGAGAGGGCTGGAGAAGAGATGGTCTTCTGGGTCATTCTCCTTCTGACCTCTGTTCACTGCATTTTCCTAGTTTCTCTTCACTTGCTTCATTTCATTTTCTTATTCAAATTGATGATCCAGACTCTCATAGTTCCAAATATACAGATGAGCATGTTTTACTTGTCCTTCTTTTCAACCTGGATTTATCTAACAATAACTTCAGTGTGTAATTTTTGCCCCAATACTTGACTGTTGTTTTTAAACATCCCTGTGGATTAAACTTTGACCCCACCATCCCAGCTAAAACATTAAGTTGAAATTCTAACCCCCAGTACCTCACAATGGAACTCTACTTAGGTAAAATTAGTTGAAATGGGTCTTGCTGAGTAATGTTACCTTCCATCTATTTGATATTCATATGCAAGCCAAACTCTATGTAAAAAGATGGAGACTCACACAGAAGGAAGGTGACATGAGCAGACACAGAATGACTGTGGAGACGAAGTAGATGTTGGAGTGATGTAACTATAAGCCACGGAGCACAAAAGACTGCTGACCAACCACACAGAGCTGCCAACAAAGCATGAACAAGATCGTCTTTCAGAGTTCCTGGAAGACACAAGTCCATCAGTCTCAGATTCTCACTGGCTGCCTCCGGAACCAGAAGACATATAAATAGAAGTTCGCTATTCTTATTCACCCAATTTATTATATTTTATTATGACCTCAGCAAAATTAACTATTGCCAAACCTAAAGTTAACCTTAATTCTAAACTAATCTTAAATGCAAGGTTGTATTTAAGAGATTGGAAAAAATAAATCCAAGTTAATAGTAAAAGTATGATTTACAACTGCCTGGCAAGAGTTCTGTTGCTTATAACAACCTATAAATAATTTCAAATTATAACATGTGTCCCTAACATGGGGTGATACCAAGAGCCTGAGTCATTCAAGTACATCTAAATGAGCATGGTGAGTTTATTTGGGGTTAGATATTACTTAACTTACAGAGTAGCAGAGAACTACGGCTATCTGCTTTTACCAAAGTCATTACTATCCCTACCCCCTTACCAAGATCCTGCTTTTTATGACTATGCAGCAGATAGAAACCAGGGTTAATAGTCTCACAGTTCCTCTTATGGTCCCCCTTTTTACCTAGCTTCTCCGGGGTTGTGGATTGTAGCCTGGTTATCCTTTGCTTTACATCTAATATCCACTTATAAGTGAATACACACCTTGTTTGTCTGTCTGGGTCTGGGTTATCTCACTCAGGATGTTTTTTTCTAGCTCCATTCATTTGCCTTCGAATTTCAAGATGTCATTTTTTTTTTACCCCTGAGTAGTACTCCATTGTGTAAATATGCTACATTTTCTTTAACCATTCTTCAGTTGAGGGACATCTAGGTTGTTTCCAGGTTCTGGCTATTACAAATAATGTTGCTATGAACATAGTTGAGCAAATGTCCTTGTGGTATGATTGTGCATCCTTTGTGTATATGTCCAAGAGTGGTGTTTCTAGGTCTTGAGGTAGATTGATTCCCAATTTTCTGAGAAGTCACCACATTGATTTCCAAAGTGGTTGTACAAATTTGCACTACCACAAGCAATGGAGGAGTGTTTCTCTTTCTCTACATTCTCTCCAGAATAAGCACCCATCAGTGTTTTTGACCTTAGTCATTCTGATGGGTGTAAGATGGTATCTCAGAGTTGTTTTGATTTGCATTTCCCTGATGGCTAAGGATTTGGGACAATTCTTTAAATGTTTTTCAGCCATTTGATTTTCTTCTGTTGAGAATTCTCTAGTTAGATCTGTACTCCAATATTGGAGAGGGTGTCTGAGTGGGGCCTTTCCCTTGAATCAAGTTAGTGACTACCCTAGTTGTCATCATAGAACCTGCATCCAGTAACTGATGGAGGCAGATGCAGTGACCCACAGCCAAGCACTGGCTTGAGCTCTAGGAGTTTGGTTAAAGAGAGGGAGGAGGGATCATATGAACAAGGGGGGGTCAAGATCATGATGAGGCAAACCTCAGAGACAGCTGACCCAGGCTAGAGGGAGCTCATGGACTATAGACTGACAACTGGGGAACCTGCACAGGACTAAACTAGACCCTGTGAATGTGGGTGACAGTTATGTAACTTGATCTGTTGGGGCAGGACTCCGACAGTGGCACCAGGACATATCCCAAGGGTATGAACTTTTTTTTCTTTCAGCCTACTCCCTATTGTGGGATACTTTTCTCAGCCTGATACAGGGGAGAGGGACTTGCTCCTGACTCAACTTGGTATGCCAGACTTTGTTGACTGACTCCCCAAGGAAGGCCTTGCCCCCTCTGAGGAGTAGATGGGGGGTGGGAAATGTGGGAAGTGGTGGTGACAGAAGGGGAGGGAAGAGGAACTAGGATTGGAATGAATGTAAAATGAAAAATAATTTTTTAATAAAAAAAGAAAAAAGTTTCTTTCAGTGAAAAGCAGTAGAGGTAGCAACAAGCTTAGCTGACAAAGAACAGACGGACGGTTATTGCTGAATGTTTATGCATCATTGATTCTTTCCCTAATGGGGACGTCCTCTGACCTGTTGATTCCATTAACATTAATGGCTATTATTTCAACATTATTATTTGACCATGTGTAGATATTCAGTAGAACCTGTAACAGCATTCTTTTATAAACATGAACTTTAGCTATATACTTAACAATATTATATGTGTTACATGAATGAATACATTTACTTGCTAAAATTTAGACACTAAAAGGTGCACTATATAAAGGTTTTAGGACAATAGTAAATTCTGCCCATTTTTATTCGAAATAAATTTAAAGTAAGGAAATTAATTATTGGCAAATCCAGTAGCAATGTCTATAAGCCATCTCCTAAGAGGTATATGGTTTTATGCTAATTATTTTAAGCCTCAGTAGACATCATTTGCTGCAAATAACTGGTCAAAATACACAAAATAAATGATCATGTGATACCCAGTCCCAATTAGTACAAATCTACAATATAACCTTTACACCAAAGAGGACACTTGGAGAGGGTGGAGATTGTTAGAGTGAGAAGACCATGACAACTGCTACAATGCAATGACTTCACATGGATGCCATACCCATGAAAGCTCAACAATATGTTTGCCTAAACAAAACCTGCACATTGATCACACCAGGAGACATGACAACAGAGATGAGAGTGGATTTCACAAGGCCCCACACCTGATGAAGAGCTGTAGACAATCAATGGCTGAAGAGAAAGAATCCATTTTGAGGAGTAAAGCCCCCACAGAGGTTATGAGCAACACTAAACAGGACTTAGTAGGTTGTACCGATAATAATTAAAGAAGAAGGTCTTTGTTTTGAGAGGGAGTTGTGGCAGCACAGAAGGCACTGGAAGCAGGTGAGGCAGGGTAGAAACAATGTAAATAAAGCACCTACTTATGAAAGTCTCAAAAATAGGGAAAAATTAAAACTTCTCCCACAAAGTATGTAAAATATCACTCTAAGTAAGACAGTTTGAGTACAACCATGTGAGCTTTGGGTATAGCAATATCTGTGGCTGGCCCTCATTTTATCTATTAAAGCAAAACTTTCTAAATGGCACAGTCCCTTAACATAATGTACCTAGCAATCATAACTTGAATGTGAAGAATTTCTGTAACTAATGGCAGTCCATATCTCTTTGGATAGTATTCATTTAGCCAGGAGGCAAAACTAGGTTACTAAAGTAGCACGAAAGCCATCTGCCATTAAATGGTGGTGGAAAAGAAAATTCACACTGTGTAAAGTATCTTGAATGTTTATGCATCATTGATTCTTTCCCTTATGGAGACGTCCTCTGACCTGTTGATTTCATTAACATTAATGGTTATTATTTCAACATTATTATTTGACCATGTGTAGATATTCAGTAGATTACAAACATGTTTACACACTGTGTAAAGTATCTTGAGGAAAATAAGCCATGCCAAGATCTACCCAAACACTACCGTACTCAGTACAGTGTGTGCCAAGAATCCTGTGTAGCACCAGCCTGTGCTGATCCAGGCAACCCACTCAGTAAAACTGCTGCAGATCCTGCCCTGCAATGAGGAAATTGAGATTCACCACGAGCCAACTGCCACAGAAACTGGATGGGTTTCACACAAACCAGTTGGACATGTTATGAAACTGTATTTACTACCAACCCCCAAGGAAAAGTTCACAACTGGTAGAAATAGGAAGCAAAACGTTCCTTTACATGAATCTGCACCCCCCACAATTTTCCCTGAGCTCTCATGCTGACTTGAGTGTGACCTCTTGAGCTTTTAGTTTTGGACAGAGAATGAATTTAACAAGGCCACTTCATGTTAGTAACTTGGTATTTGTGCTCCTTGCTTAGCAAAATTATTTTAAAATGGAGGTATCTAGCTTTTAAACTGGCCAATGGCCTACCCTTGTTAATTAGAATTCAATCTTTCATTTGTAGACCATTATTAGTAAATATAATGATAGAAAGAATATAACTGACCTAGTGCAATCCAATATGCTAACCTAAACAAACCCTTTTGCTATAAGAACAACATTATTGGATGTGAGCATTTTTCCCTGCACTCCCTTGGAGTGTCTTTTTATTCTTTTCTGATGAGATTTGAGCTTCTTTGCCCTGTAATTTTGTAATCACAGTCAGGGAAAGGTTCCATTAAAAAAAAAGTTCTCTCCACTGAGCTTGTTTGTTTAATTGACTGGAAGATGCTCTTACTTTTCTATAGTGTGATTGAATGCCAAAGAATGATGAATTGGTTTCAGTAGAATACAGTAGACACAGCTTAGTACTAGAAATAGCTCATTTTAATTATCTAGATAAGTATCTCAATGATTTATAAAATGCTCCATGTCTTCAGAATCTTAATAAGTGAAGAATACAACAGACACATAGACATGAGCTTGCTCCAGAAACGCACGATTGCTGTGGACAGAGAGATGGAGAACCTAGACATACTGCATAGAATCCACACTAAATGCAGAGGCGACTTAGTACCATCTCTAATATTTTGTTTGTCATATAGACTGCTGGCTTCCGCCCAGGAGTGGAGGTAGGAAAACAATTCAGAGACTTAGCCACCCTAAAAGAGATCTGCAGACATCCCTGCCTCACTCTGTAAATCAACCAAGAGTGCAATTTCCAATTAATGACAGAGGCAGACAGCACTTTTCCTTCTTCCAGGAGTGTGGTCTCAATTAGGAAACACACTGAAGGGAGCTTGTCCACAGAGGAGGTGTTCATGAGTTAGGAGAAAATTCTGAGGATTCACAGTATTGTTTTTCTTTTGAGAAAAATGTCACATTGTTTCTCAACTATCAGCCAACTTCTTACAAATGTTTAAACATTGGGTCTTCCCACTACTTTCTTTCTTTGTTGACTTTTTTTCTATTTTTTATAAAATATTATACTACTATATTTTTCATAAAACATAAACTAAAAATAAATATTTGAGACGTATGCTCAGATTTTAGCACAATAAATGTATACATATACCAATATATCACATTATGTCGCAGAATTACATACACTTTGTATATATCAAATTAAAAAATTAACTTTTTATTAAAAAAATCAAAAATTTGGGGGGAATGAAGTCAGTTGAATAAGAACAGACTGTGTCTGGTGATACCTCTGCCTCCAAGAGTAGCAGAGGGGTACCGATACTCAAAGGCCACTTCCTTGGACTCAGGGAAACATTTACACTGACCAAAGGTAAACTTACCCAATTGCCACTGGTGGGTGAGGTGTTGAGCCATTGGTTAGCTTGAAGATGAGTCTGTTGCAGGTGGGCTGGAGATGAGGGATAGGGTCGCAGTGTGGTTTAGACCACGAAGGGGAGCACAGGCATCAGGAGAGACTATGAGTTAGGGCATCACATATAACATTTGTAGCTCAGTATCCTGGCAGTCAGGAGCCAGGGAATACCACAAAGTCACTGTAAGCATAGCAGCTTACAGCTCTGTGGGGGAAGGCGTTCCCAATGCAAGTGTTCCCAATGCAAGGGGAGGGTTTCCCCAGGGAACCTGTTAGAACTCTGTTCCCCTAGTAGAAAAATTGTTACAGCTGGTCTCTGCTCCTGCAAAAGTGTCACACCACACAACAAACCTCATTCAAGAGATTTACTAGGAAAGAAGAATCCAGGAAGGTGGCTGCAGCAAACTAAAGAGGTACAGAGCTTAAATAGGGTTTCTCGGGGGTGGAGTGGGGAGTAAAGCTTTCCAGGGTACTTTGGGAATGATGGGATTTTTGTGGCCTGACATTGGGGCAAGCTCATGGATTGGTGGGATTTCAATTCCTGGTCCTAGGATCAGTCAGGGTCAGGGTGTTTTTCGATGGCCCAGGTTCCAGTAGGGACAGGGTATTTTTTCCTTTACCCTTTCCATCCTACAGGAAACACGGCACTTGTTTTCATGAATACACTAGTCAAAGATAGAAATATGCAATTTCTATACATAAAAACCATTATCACTTGTCAGAATTATAGATTCATAAACAAAGCACTCAATATCAAGGTATTACACTTTAGGATAATATCATAATACCTTGAATGCAAGCAGTAAGCGCAAATGGAAAGGGCAATAAAACTTGCCACCATACTTATGCCTGGCCCTAGACTGGAGATGTAACAGATCCTGCCCTCTGCCTGCCTAGTTTTACCCCATAAGTCAAGGAAAGCATGTCTCATGGAATAACCAATTTTTCTGAATTTAAAGACTATACACTTGTAAGAATTCACTCACCAATATGTTAAACAGCTGAAGCATTCATTATCTTTTTGTTTTTTGCGTTTTATCTGCTTCTGGAAATTCAATACAAACAAGAAACACTCTCTTCCAGAAGCATCTAGATTCAAGGAATTAAAGATGAGGAAACAGAAAGAGTACCGTGACACACACCATGTATATTACATTATAGTGCATGGAATGGTGTTTAGGATGATACCTGAGGGCACATTGGAGTCCATCTCACAGTCCAGGGAGACTGGGGGGAAATAACTTAAATTCTCAAATTATGTTAGGAGTGCAGATTTCACTTGTATCTGTCAATGCATAGCAGATAATCAGAAAATGAAAAATGGAAACTGAGGTATCTCATGAGCCAGGCAGAGGTCACAGGGTAACTTAGTCATAAAGTACTTGTCTGCGTTCAATCTCCAGAATGCACACAAAAATTAGGCCGTGGGGATGCAGGCTTGTAATGCTAGTTCTGGAGAGGCAGAAACCTGGAGTCAATGGTCATCCAACAAGCCTTGCATTACTTGGCAACTTACACACACACACACACACACACACACACACACAGAGAGAGAGAGAGAGAGAGAGAGAGAGAGAGAGAGAGAGAGAGAGAGAGCCATTCTGACTATTTAAAGCTAATTTTATTGCTAACACAAAGTTTACAAAAGTCCTATATGTAATGACCCTGAAATAATGCTCCAAAATCAGTTCCTCCATCAATAGTTCAAATATTAAAATCAGTTTTCTAGCCAGGTGATGCATGTATTCATGACTTACGCTCCACCTTATAGCCATTTCCGACCATACTTAAGATGTGAATTATAATATTTCATCTCAGAATCCTCACCCTTTTATTTTTCCTCTCTGATATGTTCATCTCAGATATTTGAAGGAATCACTCCAGTGCTTATGTCATGCTTCTAATAGATTTTTGTGATCTACAATAGCACTCCATTTCACTCTACATTCCCTGGCATTGAGTCATCATTGTGCATAGCACCTAATGCTACTTCATATGTGTATTGCCCTTATCTCAGAGTATGTGTTCATGTAGGTGCATGTTCAGGCAGGTCCACATGTGTGCACACAGGTTTGGAGGCCAAAGCTCAATGTTGGGGCTATCTATGTGTTTTGAAACAGGATATCTCATTGACTTAGAATTCTCTGATTATGTCAGGTAGGATGGCCAGTAAGTCCTGGTGACCTGCCTATCTTTGACTCTGCAGTGTTGGGGTTGCACTGGAACAGTGCCCACAGATACCTGTGATGAACATGCCAGCCTCTACTCGGGATTTCTAGAAGGCAGTGGAACCCTTATCCAGCTGACTGATGACAATTTAACCTCCATACTTCCATTGAAGAGCATTTCTCACAGTTCCGCAAGTCACTATGACCACTTATTTCCTCGTGGTTAAAAACAGTATCTTCAGCTACATTGAGTGACAGTTCTTCCCTGTAAATGTATGCAGCCATCCTTAAAAGGTCTAAGGCTATACTCTCTCATCTCAGGTTCTCAGTGTGTCTCTGCCATGCAGTCACCACCATTTCCTCAGGGAGAGAAAAACAGCATTCCTTTGCTCAAAGACCTGACATACAGCTAGGAAGAACCTTGGGCACTGGGGGAAAAGGCTCTATTCACTGACTAGATACTTAATCATTTTAAGCAAGGGCCATAAAAATAGGCAGAGAGTGACCGAGATTTTGTGCCTCTCTTCAGCCAGAATGCTGCCAAGAACATTGTTATCAGAATAAATCACTGAAGTATCATTCTATCTTAAATTATTTCTGTCTTGGCTCCCATCTATTTTCAAAGGCTCATAGGACACTGTTTTAATTTATGTTTTCCAGACGACATCACTGTACAATCCAAATGTGATATTACTGAAGATTGTATTTTAAGCGATATAGAAGCCACCTTCTGATATGTGGGTAGGCAAATAAATAATCAAGGCACAAGTCATTTCTCCTTCAGGTCCTCACACCTTCAATTTGTCACTCTCTCTGGTTAAGAAAAAAATTACTGTAGACACCTGAAGATAGTGGCCTCAAACTGAATCCCAGGCCTGAGGGAAAACAGTGATACATGAGCTACTGTCACATGTGAAGGAAGGTGGGCTTATCTGATTGATGGAACCACAGAACAATTTGCACCTGGTAGATTCCATTTCATTTCACTTAAACAATCATTTCCTGTAGTTGAACTTAACCTCACAGGACACTCCATTACACACTTTCACAGAATTTTCAGTCCACCCCATAAAAATTAGAAACCCAGCAGGGACATCATCCAATTCACTGTAATGGAATAAGGCCAAGGTTCAGAATTGCCAAATAATAGACCCAAAGGGAAAACCTGGAATTCAAATTTACAACTTCTGATGCCGTGTATAAAATTTTTGTCATGAGATGGTTCTTGGTGTCTTACTAAATGGAAGAAATGATGGAAATTGATACCTCAGTTAGATGGAGACTTTTACAACTGCTACTTTTACAACATATACATCAGGGATGACCTCCAAATTTGTGTGATACGGTGTGGCCTCTAGACTAGCAGTATTAGGAAATTAAGAGGCAAGGCCTAGTGAATAACTTTCAGATCACTATAGTGGGAAGCGGCCTTGGAGAAGATACTGGGAGTCCCACCCTTTCCTCTCTTCATCATTCCCCAAACAGGAAGTGACTGGTCTTGGAACTTCACATATTCTTGCCATAATGTACCACCACAGGCTCAAAGAAGAATGCCTGCCACCAATCACAGACTAAAACCTCTGACACTTGAGCCTAAATAAACCATTCCTCTTTCAAAGTTGACCATCTCAGGTGTTTGTTATATGAATGGAAAACTGTCTAGTACAATGACTGACTTTTATTCCATACATGGCTTCTATGGAATTGGAAACTTGACACATATGTCAACATGTCTGCATCCCAAATCGGTCTTTTTACTCCAGTGCAACTCACGATTTTGACCCTCGCCTATTTTGACCCAGTCTCTAAGCATAGACATTTCCCAGCCCCTTTAGCCTCTGTTGGATCTTTACTAAGTCAAACATCTTGTCTTCTTATATTTTTGTTTTATTCCAGTATCATTATTTTCTATTTCTAGTCTAGTCTTCCATTGCCTCCATCCTAAATTGCTGTAATCATCTTCAAATTTATCAATTTTCTGTGGGTTTCCAACCTCTGAATTGGCAGCTTTTTAAGGGTCACTGTATACTGTACACAATTTTGAATGACTTTTTGTATGTGTGTGGATTCTTTCTGCAAACCATTTGACTAAAGTTTTATTACAGAATTCTGGGACCCATGTATCTTTGAGAAGGTTGACTCACAGGTATCACTTAGGGTATATTCCATACATACAAAGACCTGTTCACAATACCCAGGCCTCTTCTCTTTCCTCTCTCATCAGGAAAACATCTCCAGTTCCTTACTAATTTTTACAAAAAAGGACTAACAATTAACTGATAGTGCTACTGTATTTCTTCATATACAATAAAACTTTGCATTGAAACAATAAAGATAACCTTGCATCTGAATTTCCATAACACTGTTTTCATTAGTTCAAATTAGAAACAAGCTTTCTTCACATGTCAATTCCTTCCCCATCTCCCCCCAACCCCCATCAGCCCCCCATCTCATTCCCCCTCTGCTCCCCAGGGAGGGTAAGGCCCTCTATGGGGGTTTCTCAAAGTCCGTCATATCATCCTGGGCAGGGCCTAGTCCCTCCCCATTGTGTCCAGGCTGAGAGAGCATGCCTCCATGTGGGATGGGTTCTCAAAGTCCCTTCTAACACCAGGGATGAATACTGATCCACTACCAGGGGTCCCATAGAGTGCCAAGGCCTCCTCATTGACACCCACATTCAGGGGTCTGGATTAGACCCATGCTGGCCTACCAGACATCAGTCTGGGGTTCATGTGCTCCCCTAGTTCAGGTCAATTGTTTCTGTGGGTTTCACCAGCCTGGTCCTGACCCCTTTGTTCTTCTTTCCCTCCTCTCTGTAACTGGGTTCCAGAGTTCAGTTCAGTCTATAGCTGTGGGTGTCTGCCTCTGCTTTCATGAGCCACTGGAGGAGGGCTCTAGGATGGCATATAAGGCAGTCATCAGTCTCATTATAGGGAAAGGGCATTTAGGGTAGCCTCTCCACCATTGCCTAGATTGTCAGCTGGTGTCATCCTTGTAGATCTCTGGAAATCTCCCTAGTGCCAGATCTCTCCTTGGGCCTATAATGGTTCCCTCTGTTATGGTATCTTTCATCCTGATCTCCTCTATTCTTCCCTCCCTCAACCTTCCTGCTCCTCCATTTCCTTCTTTCCCCTCCTTTTCTCCTCCTCTCATTCTGCCAGCTCCCTCTCCCCTACCCTCATACTCCTAATTAGCTCAGGATATTCTGCCCCTCCCCATTCTCCAGGGTCCATGCATTTTTCTCTTAGAGTCCTTCTTGTTTCCTAGTTCTTTTGGTGATGAGGATTGTAGGCTGGTAATCTTTTGCTCTATGTCTAAAATTCATATATGAGTGATTACATACAATGTTTGTCTTTTTGTGACTGTGTTACCTTGCTCAGGATAACTTCTTCTAGTTCCATCCATTTGCCTGCAAATTTCAAGATTCCCTTGCTTCTTTCCACTGAGTAGTATTCCATTGTATAAATGTACCACATTTTCTCTATCCATTCTTCAGTTGAGGGGCATCTAGGTTGCTTCCAGGTTCTAGGTATTACAAATAATTCTGCTATGAACATAGTTGAACATATGTCCTTCTTGTAAGAATGTGCATTCTTTGGGTATATGCCCAAGAGAGGAATTGCTGGATCTTGAGGTAGACTGATTCCCATTTTCCTGGGAAACCACCATACTGATTTCCAAAGTGGTCTTACAAGTTTGCACTCCCACCAGCAATGGAGGAGGGTTCCTTTTTCTCCACATCCTCTCCAGCATAGACTGATATTGGTGTTATTGATTTTAGTCATTCTGGCGGATGTAAGATGGTATCTCAGAGTTGTTTTGAGTTGCATTTCCCTGATGGCTAAGGAATTTGAGTACCTTCTTAAGTGTCTTTTAGCTATTTAGAGTCTTCTGTTGAGAATTCTCTATTTAGTTCTGCACCCCACTTTTTAATTTCATTGATTGGTGTTTTGGTGGCTATCTTCTTGAGTTCACTGTATATTTTGGTGATCAGCCCTCTGTCAGATGTGGGGTTGGTGAATATCTTTTCCCACTCTGTGGACTGTCGTTTTGTCTTACTGCCTGTGTCCCTTGCCTTATGGAAGCTTCTAGGTTTCGAGAGGTCCCATTTATTAATTGTTGATCTCAATGTCTGTACTATTGGTGTTATGTTCAGGAAAGAGTCTCCTGTACCAATTCATTCAAGGGTATCTCCCATCTTCTCTTGTAGAAGGCTCAGTGTGTCTGGATTTACGGAGGATTTATCTCTGATCCATTTGGACTTAAGTTTTGTGCATAGTGATAGATATGAATCTATCTGCAGTTGCCTGCATGTCCAAATCCAGTTTTTTTTGTTTTTTATTTGTTTTGTTTTAGTGCTGGCAATGTCAGCACTCATGATACTGTATCACCCTTTGTGGATCTGAATATATTGGATTCCAATGACCCTCACAGCTTGTTATGGCACAACATTAATGATGTTCCTACATGCAAGTCAGACATAGAGCATGGAGCTAAATATGCATGATGATTTTTATTTCCACTGTAGTTAATTTGTTACTTGTTATATAGCATAGGCACAGTCACTTGTTATATAGCATAGGCACAAAGTAATAAATCTAACTATGTATTTGCTTGAACTTTCTGACCCAAGTGATTAAAACCTGATCACTTCCAGATTTATCTGTTTATGTATGTTCTGCACACTGCCACTTAGGAACTGTCAGTCAGACAGGAGCAGCTCTGTTCAACCAAGGAAAACTGTCTTCCATCTCACATTCTCCTCCACACTCCAGAGCACATCACCACATACATCACAAGGAAGAGAAAGAGAAAGTGTGAAGAATCCCTGGTGCTACAGAATAGACTGGAAAACCCTTGGTGATTGAGGTATGGGAATTTCCAGAGAGCCTGCCAAAGGGATGCTGGTTCCAGTCATGGGCTGTAGAGGAAGGACATGTCTGTCACCATCCCTGATGCTCTTGAAAGGTGAAGGTTGAAGGGGTGATGTATGGAAAGGAGGTGAACAGGCCTAGACAGATGAGTCAAATCCAAGGGGAGGTGCTATAGCACTGGTAGCCCACCAGTCTCGATTCATTCTGTTTCCAATATTAAGCAAGATCTACTCACATCTAAAACACAGGGCAGTCTGCTAACACTGATCCTGACAACAAAAATTTTACTTATCACAGTGTTGTGGGATGATCCATTGTCCCAAGCCTAAAGTTTCTCAGATACATGGAAGACGTCTGACTAAGGAGAAAGAGGTTGCTATGACCTCCAAGAAGAAGAAACCACTGGAACCTAAGGCTGGGCACATGGAACCTTGATAGGGCTTCAGGAAATGATTCTCAAAAGTATTGCCATAGCAACTATCCCAGCATCATACAGAAAATAAATATCAGTGGAATACACTCTAAACTGAAATGATACTTTGAAATATGGTTGTCCAGACCATAGGTGTAAAGGTAGGAATGGTCCCCAACATGGGATGAGTATCAAACCATCTTCAGATGCATTGCTTATCTAGGAACTAAGAAGTTTTGTTATAACATATCATATCCTCTACAAGCAACCTCATCTGCTTTGCCAGATAGACCTAACACAGAATCTCATAATCTCTACCACCCTGTCTCCCTCTGTTCACCAGCCAACAATTCTGGTTAAACAGGTTTTCTCTATCTTACATAGTTAAATATTCATTTCTTCCTACCTGTTTCATTTTTTCACATTTGCTCCACTACTTCTCTCACTGTAACTATATAAATTATATCCATATTTTTTTAGAATATGGATTTTCTTAAGTCTTCCTATATAAACTTAAGAACATATATCCTTTCTGTGAGCCTTTAGGATGTTGGATAATACATACTAATTAATCGCACAAAAACACATCACAAACCCAAACTGATCCTGGTCATTTGATAGGACACACTGTTTCTCTCATAAGATCTAGATTAAAAAGGAGACATAAGAAAATGGCAAGAATCATTTCTCTGCCTTTTGGCTAAGATCAAGTGAAGAAAATGGCAAGAGAGTAACCTATAATAAGCAAAATTTAGAGAATAATGGTGAAGAAGACAAAGAGGACAGACATGACTTCTAAAGTCCGCCCCTTCCAAGACCTTTGTTTTTCTCTGCAAAGATAAGAAGGTACATGAAGTAAAACCTCATAATTATGATTTCCCAGGAACATGTGATGCCAGAGAGCTCTTTTAACCAAGGAAAATGGTCAGATCTTTATCAAGGGTGCAGAAGAAAATAAATTGTACACCTGGGGTTATCGATGGCGAAGCTGAATGCAAATATCATTTCTCTATCCATCCTTACCAAGTCACTGCATTTTCAAGCAAAGACCGAAAGAGAAAATGTACACTTTTGTTTTGAATTCATAATATTTCTATTTTGAGTAAAATTTTAAAACATTAAATTATGAGACTGTGACAAGGAAAGTACATGTGCTCCCCAGACAAGCTGCAATTATCAACTCATGGTCATTCTCCTGTATTTACCTCCTACCTCGCCACCCACTTAATTTTTGAGGCAAGTTTCTGGCACCATGTAATTTTATGTAAAGATTCCATTCTGTAACTCCAAATAAAAACCCTTTCTTACAAAAAAAACATAATATTTTATTAAGTACTTATGTGTTTCTACTTCAAATATTTAACCAATATTTACAACTGACTAAACTGTGTTATGTAAATTGTAACATTTGTGTATTTAGCTAAGATCACAAGATACATACTTTGGATTGATTATTCTATCACATATGTTACTACATAGGTTCCTTACTCCATTTGATGAGGGATTCCCCCCCCCCGCCATGGTAATAATTTATATAAAAAATTGGGTATGGTGGTGTATATCCCTAATATCAGCATTTGGCGAGGTCAGAAAGATCAGTCAGAGGCTCAAGGTCATCTTCAACTACATTGAGTTTGGGGCCAGCCTGGGTTAAACTAGAGTCTGCTTTCAAAAGAAAACTCTTATACATCTCACAATGCAGCACATTAATCCATCCACCGTGACATCAATTAACTCATTTCCCTGCCTCTTCTGTTTCATCTAGCTTAGTAGATGTAAGTACTTGAAGTTTTACGTAGGTTTTTTGACTAAATTAGACCATATTTGGTGTCACATACTTCCAAAAGTAGCTGCCTTTTGATTCATTAGTTCTTTCTGTAGTGTTAGCTCCAATAATCAACATGAGTTATACCAATTGATTATTTAGCCTTAAAAATCCTGGTTTTCTAATTAGATTATACTCTGCTTTTTAAGTGGAATATTTAAGTAGAAGTTTTCCCTCATCAACTATGTCAAAGTAATAAAAGCAGCAATAATAATAAGTACTAATGGGCAGTCATATTATTCTTTCAAGATGATATATGAATTAGAATGCACAATATGAATGCTACTAATTCTTAGTGATGCATGGCTTGTCTTTGTTTGTAAACCTTATTAGCAACAGAGCCAGGAAAGACATATATATGCATGTGTGATGCACATAAGTGTATAGCCATATTTATATTGTAAATGTATGATTTTTATATCTTATAAAATGTGAGTTATTAAATAATTTTATATGTTTAAGAAAATATGTCCAAATTGAAAGATAAATTATACATTCAAATTCCAGAATGCAGGTTTTGCTTATCATTAATCTTGTATGCCTATTATTTTTCTTGCAAGTCAACCACTGGGGAGGCTGAGTTTGGTTAAGGTTTCGTGACCTATTATGTCATCTAGACACTTTTGTATCAGCAATACCAATACTACCACCAAAACTACAATCCCTAAAAGCATAGTAGTGACATGAAAACTGCATCTTAAAATTATAGGAATAATTCCTGACTGAATGGTGGTTGTGTTACCTGAATTTACATATTTTCATTTGTCTTTATTTTGCTTTATAACTTTTAAGGATTGCTTTTGAGATTTTAATTTTAATTATTAAGATATAACTATCATTACAATTTTACAAAGAAAAATTGATAAGGGGATATGTCCAGAAAAACATACCACTTCTGTCTTAATCTTCCAATTCAATTCTTTCGCCCCTTATATCTATTTTAATGTCATGGCTTGCTGCCCTAATAGTAACCTATGAGAAAGCAGCCCATCTATTATGCTTTTTCCACTGTATACCAAAAATTAAACACTCCAAACTTAATTATCTCAGTCTTTTTTTATCTCCCAAACTACTGCAAAAAAAAAGCACCACACTTGCTAAAATGAAATCCAGCTGAAGCCTTTGACGTGGTCATCGCTGAAGAAAGCAGGCCATTAATCTCAGTCACTTGATGACATGGTGCTTAGAACCAACTTCTTCTGTTCTAGAAAAACAGAATTCACCCTGACCAAGATAGATAGCTGTGTTTTGTTTTTATCGATGTGACAAAACGCTCAACAACAGAAATTTATTATCACATGCTAAAAAGAAACAAGAGGACTCAGAGGCTGGGGGGGTGTCATAACTATGGGGACTTGTAGCATTGATGGTCCTAATTTTGGTGTATCAGGAAGAACTCAAACCAGAGCCAGAACTATCGATGGCTGGAAAGGGATGACCCTCCTGACTCACCTTTAGACAGGCTCGAAACCTCCACAAACTATATCATCAACTCACACCAACCTGTGTGAGACAGAGCATGGGCAAAACATAAGAGCAAGTGACAAGATTGGCTTCAGCCTTTCCTCCACTAGTTGTCAGCCATATGAGGATACAATTTCTGAGAATTTGTTAGGAGATTTTGCTAAGTCAGAGAATTGGTTATACTTCCAACCCAAAGGAGGATAGTCACAGAAAAACATGGTATACACTGTAGCAGTCCACATACTACAATGTCCAGAGCTATCACCATTTATCTTCTCTGAGAGACTGGCTGACTGGCATTTTTAAATTATAGCCAAGTACTATGCTGGATATGAGAACCCATGAAAAAGGTGATCCTTCATGATGAGGGTCACTTTAAATTCATGCCATATCTGGATATTTACCATCCATGTCTGGAATATATGACCGTCCACATATTAGGATGATAGCAACAGAACAGAACATGCTTCCTGTAACACAAGTGTCCCCCTATAACATGTGTGACTCCCTATAAAACATCACTTAAGGCTTTGTGTTTCATAAACCCAGAATTTTGGCTTGTGTATTATGAAGTCCTGGTTGCAAAACATAGACTGCTTCTGTAAGGAATAGCACTGATTACCCGTGTGTGTGTGTGTGTGTGTGTGTGTGTGTGTGTGTGTGTGTGTGTATGCTTGCATGTATTATTCACATGTTCATATATGTTTGTTTGTGAGTGTGGGCACATGAGTATGTGTGCATTTGAAGTGTGAAGAGTGTGTGTGCATGTGTATGAATGAGTGTGTGTGTTGTGTGCATGTTCATGTATGTGTGTGTGAGTATGGGGATGTGTGTGTGTGCATGTGTATGAATGAGTGTGTGTGTGTGCTGTGTGCATGTTCATATATGAGTGTGTGAGTGTGGGGATGTGAGTGTGTGAGCATGTGTGTATGAATGAGTGTGTGTGTGTGTTGTGTACATGTTCACATATGTGTGTTTTTGAGTGTGTGCCACATGGGGCATCAGTTCTCACTTTCCTCCTCATTTGAGGCAAGGTCTCTTGTTCCCTATGGCACACTCTGAGATAGCTGGCCTGACACCCTCTACGGAACCTCTTATTTCCACCTGTCATCTCTCTGTATTTGCACTGGAATTACAGATCCATGCTTTAATACTCACCTTTATATGATGTCCAGGGATCTGAACTCAGGCCCTCGTGCTTGTGTAGCAAGCACTTTACTTCTGAGTCATCTCCCCAGCCCATATTCCTACTGTTCTTAAGGCATCTTTATTGCGTGATCATACCGGGATCCTCCTGTCAGGAAACTGTCAAATGAAGTGTCGTTGCACTGACAGTGTCAAACAAGTATGGTCATAATAGGGTTACTGGGCTATTGCTACAGAAGGGGGAAGAGATGAGGAAACTTAGAGAAACAAAAAAGAATTTAAGGTCTTTTAGCCAGATATGATGATCTTCTCTTGTTCCAACCCTCACAAGCCAAGGCAAAAGAATCTAAGATCAAGGCCATCTTGGGCTATTTATTGAGACTCTGATGTTAGAAAAAATTGGAAGTCTTTCTATTTCTAGGACAATATCGTACCGCTGGAATGTCTTTCACCAATGAGAATCTTTCTATTCTAAAACATTACCCACACAGCTAGGATAGGAGTATGTTTCCATTTAGAGTTAAATGTGTCTCTAAAGGCTGCATGCTGGAAGTCTGAACTTCCATAGTCCCACTACAGCAGCAGACTTGGTTTTGCTATCATTGCTATTTGTTGAGTTCTTGTCCCAAACTTTATGGGTGTTGAAAATATTTTTTCTTGCTATTTAATAGATATATAGAGTTTCCTGTAGTGATTGTTTGCTACGATTTCTATTCCTTACAATGCAGAAGTGCATGGAGTGATGCCCATATTTGTTTGTGGCTCTAAAAATGAAGAAAAAGACTAAAAAGCAGAGGGAAGAGGTCATGGTGACTTGGTCATTCAAGGCTGGATGGAAGCACTAAGCCATGGCTGCTCATTGGGACTCCATAACACAGGCTCTGGATGGCCTGGGCATGATGACATTAGTGATGGGAAACTGAGCTCATTGAGCTGCTAATTCTGCTAAGGCCAAAGTACTACAGCATCAGTGAGCAAGAGGACCTATGCCTCATGCATGAAATTAAAGAAGCTAATAGCAAGTCAAATACATTAGGCAAATCATGAATAATTCATCACAGAAAAGAAATCAAGGCATTTACCTTTCCTTAACACATCACACTGTTTTCTATGAAGAAGACCACCATCAAACAAAAGCCTATTGACTAGAGACCAATTAATAATTTAAAAATGAATGTGGGAAGAAAAGTCACCAAAGCAAGCAGATTAATAAAGTCAAGTGTGATTATGAGTTCTATTGAGATGTTTAAATTCTTCACCTTGGAGAAATCTATTACTGTTTCCTTATATGTGAGATGGTACCAAATAATGACTCTCCAAAGATTACATCTGTATCTATGCAGGGCAGAAGCCTCTGCTACCACACAATACCTTCCTTCTGCTGACGTCTCAGAGCAAGGCCATAGACACAGGGCTCACCAAGCCTAAATGACTTCTGTGTGACTCTCCATAAAGCTTCTAACTCTTAGTCTAAATCAGTGATACCCAAAACTTGATCTTAAGAGACGCAGGGGCATCTAAAGCACCGAACTGCCTCCTCGTTTGTTCAATCAAGAACAGTTGGCTAAAAGCACAATAAAAGCGTATAGGATTAATCGAGGGACTGTGCCATCTCAGAATCAACACTTATTGTTTGAAATTAGTCACCACAGGAATGGGCCAGCCCCTAGGCTTCTGTGCTTAATTACATAAGTAGAAGAAGGCAAATAGGGCATCCCTTGATTTACCATGCCACATTTCTACATTGCAAGTCCTTACAAAGGTATAATTAAATGGTGGAGCCTTGCCACCCGATGAACAGTTTTGTCACTTCAGTTTCTTCAGGGCAAAAAATGGTGGAATGTAAATATTTACAGGGATATTTATCACAGGGAATTTTTGGCTCACATAATTTTAGGGGCTGAGAAATCAGACGATATGAATTCTAAAGTATGAAGAACCAAGAGTTCTGATGCTGAAAGCAATGAAATGGATATTGAGGAGATTACCCCAGCTAAGGAATGAAAAGAGAAAAACTCACCCTTCCCAGAGGTTTTGCTCTTCTCAGGCCCTTGCCATACTTAGCAACACCCTCCCTCTGGATGACAACCAGTTCACATATTCAAAGGCCAATCTTTTGAAGCAGCACTAGAGAAACATCCAGAAACAATGTTCTATGCAGTCTGGAGGCTCCTTAGCCCAAGCAAGTTGACACAGGACCATCAACATGTCTTGGATATACTCCTGCTAAAATGTTCACCTGTTTTATTACAAACTGTTCTATGAAATTATACATTCTGGGATTTTATTCACTTCTACAGCATTGTGACTATTTTACATTAATGTCTTACAGAAAGATAATCTACGCTTCTGTTTTTGGTAAGGCAGTAACATGTACAGACATAGAGAAAATGTACATTCTTTTGTACTTTTGTACATTAAATGTACTTTCTAGGGGTCATGAGGACTGTGATGCTTTGGCTTTGCCCTGCTGGATTCAGGTGTCTAATGAGACAGGAAGATGAATGGCATAGAAGCAGTGGGCTGTCTCAGTTGGAAGCTTCACCCTAGTCATCCATCAGAAAGTTGCTCAGTGTCCACTTGTCTGATGCTAGCTTCCCACAAGCTAATGTTTCATAAACAAAAGCAGTGTTCATAAAGACAGGGAGGAAAAGCAAATATGAATACTCACCAGGAGTGAAATGCCCACGAAGTTCATCACACTAACCCCAGGTCTTCATCACACAGCATCTGTTCTAAACCTACAGGAGACAACTGATCCTTGTTCTCATGGGTTATAATGACCAACTAATATCACTGCTTTCTCTTTGAGCTATTTTCCTGTGAAGTTCAGAGATAAACTTGGTGGTAAGCTACCCTAGAATTTATAATATAATTTTTTGGCATAAATCACATTTTAAATTTATTTTCTTGAAGTAAGAGAGAGATAGGCACAGCATGCCTGTGGATTCTAGGGTTTTCAAACTCAGGTAGTCAGGTTTGGCAGCAAGAGCATTTGCAAATGAGTTACCTTGTCAGCCCTTTTTGTTCCTGAGAAAAAAACATTATTTAATAGTTTTATTAAGTCTACTCTAAGCCATCTCAAATCTTTCAGAGAAAGCTAAATAGAGTATAAATAATAAATAAGCCAAAGAAATAAGCCCCTTCTATTTCCACAGCATGTACAATGAACTTGGAGAATAAGCAAAACAATAACTACTGATAGGAGAAATCAATATCAGTGGGAAAATGAGAACCATATTTATAAACAAACTAAAGAATATTTTAAAACTAATTTTCCCTTACCTCTTGTCTCATAAAGACCACGACAAATCCAGAGATTTGGGAGTGTGTGTTTAACACGAACAGAATTAGTCCGAACAAGCTTCAATGCAGAAACATTCCCAACAACGGCACATTTGCAGCCTAGAGGTCCCCAGCCAGAGTGTCAATAAGACATTGGTCTCCTTTCTGTTCATGATACCTGCAAGGAGTCAACTAATGAAGTGTTTGTTGTGACCATGAGGTAGCATGAACAGCTTTTGAAACAACAGTGTGCTAAAAGCTTTTAACTAAAACTCAGTTTCATCCCAGAGTACATACCTCAAACACTATCATTTTCAATGTTTAAGGAACAGCTTCCAGGTAAGTCCTGGGAAAGTGCAGCAATTTTATTATCTTAATTTTAGTTTCCTCATACCTAAATGCATTCTGCAAAATTCCTCTGAAAACTGAGCCAATCTGAATCCTCCCAGATGAACTACTGGATTTGCAAAGAGTTCTAGACATATGCCCTCTTAAATTATAGCACTCACTGTCCTCTTTCCCTAGAAGCAATGTTTGCAACTAGCTGGTTCATTAGTTGACTCCATGCTGGTATTTAAAAACCTTTTGTTGGGTGATTATTGTCTCCATGAACACAGGCTCTTTCTTTCTCACTATTACAAGGAAGTTTCTTTACCATGATGGTTGTCATGCTATGCTTGTGTACACATATGAATATTGTATAAGGACATAACTTGGGATAACTTTTTGCATTATAAAGAATAATTGTTGCAATATTACCAATGTATTCTATTTTATGTTTTCTCCACTAAGCCTAAAATATTTCACTTAATGAATTTTCCCTGCCACAAATAGTCTTCATTGAATGATAATTACCATTAATTCATTAATAATTATTACTAATAGTTGGAAAAAGACAGGAGAATCAAAATAGAAAAATTCCTTATGTTTGTCATACCCAATATAATACAATATTATTGACAATAATTTTTATAAAGACAGCATAGAAATAAAGGTAAATTAAAAATTATTTTGCAACAATGATCTGTCTACCAAAGACTTTAATGGTAAATAAAAGACCCCTTGGGGCCAATGTGAAAGCTCAGCTGCTAAAGGTGCTTGCTACCAAATTTGACAGCCTCTGTTTGATCCCCAGAACCCACATAATGGAAGGAGAAAATAAATATTTAGAAAACATTTAAAGACAATAGACTACCATATGTAAATTTCTAGAATGTTATTTGGATCCTAAGGCATTTGGCAAAGGCCCTTTAAAATTGTGGAAAGAGTTTCCTGCTGAAGGTGGGTAATTCAGCCTTCCTATGTTTCCCTTGTGAATGCTTCTGAGTTTTATCACCTATGGATTCTGGATGCTTTCCTTTCTTTGCTCATTTAAATATGAGTCTTTCGTGCCAGAAGAGCCTAAAATGTTCTGTAACTCTAACTTCCCTGGAGTCAATTCCTACAGCCAATAATAAACACCTACTCCTAATTATACAGATGTTCTTGAATTTCTTGTTCTTACAGCAGAGCATAAGTAAGGACACAGTAAGTGTTACCTGTAAAGAGCCAGACAGTAGATGATAGTTTTTTTCAGACATGTGGTCCAAGCTGTACATTTTCAGTGTTGAAACCATAGAACCTGTAAAAATAACTATGTTCCAGGGAAACTTGAATTATCACATTGACATTCAATTTTAGATAATTTTATTAAATCACAAAATGCTAGTCTTGAAATTTTTCAGCCACTTAAAATATTAAAGCATTATTATCTTGTAGACCATATAAAAAAACAAGGTGTTTGGTGTCTATGGGGACTGTGTACTGACACCTGGGCTGGATCAGCCAGTTGAAATTTGTAGCTAATAAAATCACACAGAAAGGATAGAAGAAATTCAAAAACAGAGTTAATACAAGAACTGCAAATGAGGTATTGCCTCTCTACTAAATAAGCTATCTCATGCATAAGCTATTATTCAATTGTGTGTTTGTACAAGTGATATTAGTGAAATAAGTCACAAAATATTTAATAAGGTAAAAGAAGTTCATTAAGAAAAATTTAATACACCTGTTTCTGAAGTGTTGCTTGACTCTGTTCATCAATAGTATAGTAATTCTAAACTTTAGAACAATGTGAATAAATAAACATGAAAGGTGTAAAGGGCAAGGTAGGAAGAAAGAAAGGAAAAAGTTGGGTATGAATAAGCAAGGTGCCATGGTGAAAAAGAACATGATATGATTGTAGAAAAATGTCATAGCACAAAGAAAGACATACCAACTAATGGAAGAAAACAGAGATCAGAGTAATTCCATACATATTTGATCACTGGATACTTAATAAAGATGTTAATGAAGATAGAGCACAAGGAAAGATTTATTCATCAGTGATACTGAGAAAATCAGACATTGTGCAAAGAAAAAATTCAAATGAATCAAACATTTAACCATAAAACCTGAAACTATAAAAGCCATAGAAGCAAACAGTATAAGCACTTCATGACATTAGTTTTGGATACAACAAAAAAAGTATGAGACACATAAGCCAAGCAGAAACGTGAGGCTACAGGGCAGTAAGAAAGTGTCTATAGAACGAAGGAAATAATCAGTAAAATGAAAAGGCAACTATGGGATAAGAGAAGAATTTTTCAAATAATTTACCTGTTACCAAGCTCATTTCTAAGACATCCCAATATCAAAATTGTAGTAACTCAGTGGGAGCAAAAGGTCTAAGTTCTGAATAGACAAGTCTCCAAAAACAGTAGTTGAACAGCGAGTGTATGAAAATCTCTGAGCACAGTTACACTCCAGAAAAATGCAAACCAAAGCTAGCATGAGATAAAACCTCTACCTGGTGAGATGTTTTTATATAAAACTCAAGAGACAAGTGTTGGTTCAGATGTAAATAAACGGGATCCCTTATAAACTGTTGGTGGGAATGTTGACACTGATGTAGCTGTTATGAATGAGCAGTATGAGGTTCATCAAAAATGTGAGATAGAACTACTGGATGAGCCCACTCATTCCTAAACATCTATTGTTTTAACTGACTCACAATCTCATCAGTGGGCTACAATTTACACAAACAGGAATGTCTTCACTATGCAGCAACATGGACAGCTCTTACCATCTGAAGTACACAAGATACAAGAGAACCAATACTGCAGGATGCCACTTACATGAGGTTTCTAAAGTCATTGACTTAGACTTACTTAGAAAAATTGCTTGGTGTTTTTCAGGAGCTTGAGAAAATATAATGAACTTCCAATTATGTGGGATAAATGCTAAAGATCTTATGTACAACATTGCAACCTATAAACACAAAATTTCAGAAAAAGATTAAAATCAACTAATACGGTGGATTCCATAATAAATGTTCTTAACAAATTAAAGTAAAACAAGGTTTAGGAATTTTTTCTGAAAACAGGCCTAAGATATATGGAATGATATTTGTCTTTCTATAACAAATGAAACCTCCAGAAGTTCCTATATTGTACAGAGTTGTTTTGGCTATCCTGGGTCTTTTGTTTCTCCATGTAAAGTTGAGTATTGTTCTTTCAATGTCTGTGAAGAATTGTGCTGGGATTTTGATGGGGATTGCATTGAATCTGTAGATTGCTTTTGGTAAGATTGTCATTTTCACTACGTTGATCCTACCTATCCAAGAGCATGGGAGATCTTTCCAGTTTCTGGTATCTTCTTTAATTTCTTTCTTTAGAGACTCTTATCATGATTTTTCTGGTGTATTCTTGGATTCAATTTGCCAGTATTTTATTGAGTATTTTTCCATCAATATTCATGAGGGAGATTGGTCTGTAGTTCTCTTTCTTAGTTGTGTCTTTGTGTAGTTTTGGTACCATAGTGATTGTAGCCTCATAGAAAGAGTTTGACAATGACCCTTCTGCTTCTATTGTGCAGAAAACTTTGAGGAGTATTGATATTAGCTCTTCTTTGAATTTCTGGTAGAATTGTACACTGAAACCATCTGGCCCTGGGCTTTTCTTAGTCAGGAGACTTTAGATGACTACTTTGTTATGTCCCCCTTTTCATTTCTGATTTTGTTAACTTACATGTTCTCTCTCTGCCTTTTGTTTACTTTGGATAAAGGTTTGTGTATCTTGTTGATTTTCTCAAATAATCAACTCTTCATTTCATTGATTCCTTGTATTGTTTTCTTTGTTTCTACTTTATTGATTTCAGCCTTCAATTTGATTATTTTCTGGAGTCTGCTCCTCCTGGATGAGTTTCCTTCTTTTTGTTCTAGAGCTTTCAGTTGTTCTGTTAATTCTCTACTGTGACTATTCTCCAGTTTCTTCATGTGGACACTTGGTGCTATGAACTTTCCTTTTAGCACTGCTTTCAAACTGACTCAAATGTTTGGGTATGTTGTGTCCACATTATCATTGAATTCTAGGAAGTCTTTATTTTTTTCTTTATTTCTTCTTTGACCCAGGAGTGATGCAATTGAGCATTGTTCAATTTCCATGAGTTTGTAGGATTTCTGCAATGTGTGCTGTTGTTGCATTCTAGTTTTAAACTATGGTGATCCGATAAGAAACAGGGTTTAGCCTGGTGTTGGTGGTGCACTCCTTTAATCCCAGCGCTCAGAAGTCAGAGGCAGGCGGATCTATGTGAGTTCAAGGCCAGCCTGGTCTCCAGAGAGAGTGTCAGGATAGGCTCCAAAGCAACACAGAGAAACCCAATCTCGAAAAACCAAAAAAAAAAAAAAAACAGAAAGAAAGGAAGAAAGAAAGAAAGAAAGAAAGAAAGGAAAGAAAGAAAGAAAGAGGAAGAGAGAGAAAGAGAGAGAGAAAGAAAGAAAGGAAGGAAGGAAGGAAGGAAGGAAGGAAGGAAGGAAGGAAGGAAGGAAGAAAGGGGGTTACGGGGTTATTCCAATTTTTTTTTTTTTATCAGTTGAGGTTTGCTTTGTTGCTGAGTATTTGGTTGATTTTAGAGAGTTCCATGTGGTGCTGAGAAGAAGGTATATTCTTTTGTGTTTGGATGGAATGTTCTATAGATTCCTGTTAAATTCAATTGGGTGAAAACTTCTATTCGTTCCTTTGTTTCTTTGTTAAATTTCTGTCTGGTAGTTCCATACAGTAGTGAAAGTCAGGTGTTGGAGTCTCCCACTATAAGTGTATGGGGCTTTATGTGTGATTTGAGTTTTAGTAATGTTTCTTTTACAAATGTGAGTGGCGTTGTATTTGGTGTATAGATGTGCAGAATTGAGACTTCATCTTGATGAATTTTTCCTGTGATGAATATGAAATGTCCTTCTTCTTCTCTTTTTTCAGATTTTTTTTATTTGAATTAGAAACAAGTTTGTTTTACATGTCAATCCCAGTTCACTACCCTCCCCTCCTCCCCTACCACCCCTCCCTCAAATAAAACCCTACCTATCACATATCTTTCTGCTCCCCAGAGAGGGTGAGGCCTTCCATGGTGGTCATCAGAGTCTATCATATCTTTTGGTATAGGGCCTAGCCCACCCCCATGTGTCTTGGTTCAGGGAATATCCCTCTATGTGGAATGGGCTCCCAAAGTCCACACCTATGCTAGGGATAAGCATAGAATATCCCTCACTGAAACCCACTTTCCTGGGGTCTGGACCAGTCCCATGCTGGTATCCCAGTTATCAGTCTGGGGACCAAGAGCTCCCTGTTGTTCAGGTCAGCTGTTTCTGTGGGTTTCACCAGCCTGGTCTGGACCCCTTTGCTCGTCACTCATTCTTCTCTGTAACTGGATTCCAATTCAGTTCAGTGATTAGTTGTGGGTGTCTGCTTATACTTCCATAAGCTGCTGGATGAAGGCTAAAGGATGGCACATAAGACAGTCATCAATCTCATTATCAGGGGAGGGCATTAAGGTAGCCTCTCCTCTTTTGCTTAGATTGTTAACTGGTGTCATCTTTGTAGATCTCCAGACATTTTTCTAGTGCCTGATTTCTCTGTAAACCTAAAATGTCTCCCACTATTATGGTATCTCCTTTCTTGTTTTCTTCTATTCTTCCCCCGACTCAACCTTTCTGCTCCCTCATGTCCTCCTCACCCCTCCTTTGTTACAATAAATCTTTCTGCCAAATGTTGCCTGAGCCCCACCGCCACGTGTGAGCTTTACGCCAGCCACCAGCCCGAGTTAGGCCCAAATGAATACACAGAAACTTGTATTATGTTTAATGCTGCTTCGCCAATGACTAGCATTCTCATCTGTTAGCTCAGTCTTAATTATCATAAATCTATATATTTTATAAGACTTATCTTATCGGATGCCTTATTGGTGTTCCTCCTTGCCAGTGGCTCACATCCTGCCACTGGAGGAGGGAGGGGAAAAGAGGGGGCCTTCCTGTTTCTCCTTTACTTAAATATGAGTCTCCTTGCTATGTCACTTCCTGCCTGGATCAGCACTTCTCTACTATATTTCCCAGAATCCTCTTTGACTCCTAGTCCCATCTACTTGCTGTCTCATTGGCCAAACAGTATTTTATTTAACAATTAATAAGATAAACATACACAGTACATTCCCCATCACTCCTCTTCTCCCCTTCTCATTCTCCTACATCCCTCCCCGCTCTTCCAGTGCTCTCAATTTGCTCAGGAGATCTTGTCCCTTTCCCCTTCTCCAGGGGACCATGTATGTCTCTCTTAGGGTCCTCCTTATTTCCTAGCTTCTCTGGGAGTGTGGATTGTAGGCTGGTAATCCTTTATTCTATGTCTACAATCCACATATGAGTGAGTACATACCGTGTTTGTCCTTTTGTGATTGGGTTACCTTGCACAGAATGGTTTCTTCTAGTTCCATCCATTTGCCTACAAATTTCAAGATTCCATTGTTTTATTTTTCTGCTGAGTAGTACTCCTTGTGTAAATGTACCACATTTTTTTCTATCAATTCTTCAGTTGAGGGGCATCTAGGTTGCTTCCAAACTTGTAATAGTCTTCATCTCTTTTGATTAATTTAGTTTGAAGTTATAATTTATTAGCTATTAGGATAGCTACACCAGCTGGTTTCTTACATCCATTGAATTGGAAAATCTTTTACCAACCCTTTCCTCTGAGGTAACATCATGAACAGTGAAGCAACTAAATATTAGAGTTTTCTATTTGGTTAATTTCATATACAACATCCCCAAAGATTAATTATGGATTAATTTCAGAATAAAATCTAGTTTGTTCCTTCATTTACAAATAAAACCTGTAAGAGTATTGAGAATGTCCACCTTAAAAACAATAACAAAACATCTAAGACATGATGGAGAGGTGGGAAAGATGTTTTCATATCAATGACAAATGAAACTTCTAGAATTCATGAAAATTCAAATAGCAACGCTGTACTTTAACCTCCAGACTGATTTGCATCTCTGCATGAGTATATTATTTTGACATGCATACTCTTTAGTTTCTCCTCCTAAATTTTGTCATCTATATATAAAAGTAATAAACAAGAGGTAGGTGGATGGCTCAGTGGGTAAAATGCTTGCTTTGCTTTATGATGACCTAAACGAGGATCTGCAATACCTACATAAAACCCTGGTATCATGGCACATGTGTGCAATGCCTGGGCTGGAAGAGCAAGGAAAAGCAGTTCATGGGGCTCAATACCTACCTAGTGGAGCAAAGCAGGGCAATGTAGGTTCAGTGAAAAGACCTATCTGAAAACCTAAGATGGAGAGCCATCAGAGGAGGATAGTAGACTACAAATGCACAGATACAGGTGAACCTCCTACCCCCCAACACACACACACACACACACACACACACACACACACACACACAAATGCACGCATGCCCATGTGTACACATGCAAAAAACATGAAGATAAAAGAATGAAATGGGCACACAACAGTCATGCATGTTTGTTCTTATCAATCAAGGCTCACAGGAGAAAGCAAACTAGATTTGTGCACAAATAGACTAATTCATCATGCTTGGGTTTTCTTTGCTTATTCGGACAGACAAACATAAAATGTTACATCCTGGCTTTGGGAATGAGCAAGAAGAACTTGAAATTCCATCTAATAAGCATTGTAAATAGCACGTTTTCCTCAGTGTACTATATGGGTAGTGTAGAGGGATGAATTTTGAGTGGATAATAAAGGAAAAGGAAATATTAAAAAGGAACAAAATGAGAAAAAATGAGAGCAGAGATGCACTGCCTTCCTGAAGCAAGTGAACACTGGCCTGTAGGATGAATTTCACACACTAATACAGACAGAGCTGTTTCTCTGCACTTATTCATCTGGGTGTTCATTTTAAAGTGCTCTACCTGTATAGTATACCTCATTTCTCTAATCACTGACTACACACATTCCTGTGTGTAACTCTGCTAGTTATGGAACCGTTTTTGGTGGTGTTTTGGATTGGTTTTTGGTTTTGCATAGAAAGGAAAGAAAATTACTAAGTCAAAGTGTAAGCTGAGTGTGTGTGTGTGTGTGTGTGTGTGTGTGTGTGTGTGTGTGTGTGTGTGTGTGTGTATTTGCATATGTGGAGGACAGAGATCAGCTAGACTTTCATTCCTCAAGAGCTATTGTTGTGCCCAAATTCTGAACCCCTAAATCACCAAGAGACACATTCTGATGCAAAAGCAAAGAGTCTTTTATTGTTTAATGAGTTAACTGTCTTAACTCAGGCCCTTAGTCCATTCATCACAGCTGGTGGAGTGAGAAACCTCGAGGCAGGGAATTTATTGAGGTGTGCAAGGGGAATATCTAGAGGTATGCAATAGTCTCAGGATTGGTGCAATTCCGGGCATAGGCAACCTGTCCTGTGTTGATTGGTTAACTGGTTGCTATGGCCTATAGGCCTTCCCAGGGTGGTTGCTATACTCCACACTTCATTATTATGCCACTTTTACTGTAAAGCACATCCAGAGCCTACCAACTATCTTCAGATTAGTTCCTTGCTACGTAGAGTGTACCTGACCTCCCAGTGACTAGGGAAAGTCCTGCAAGGTCAGACATCTTGGTGGGTATTTTCTGCAGCCTGCCATGGCTGCCAAAGCAGGGGGCTGGGTGAGGGTCTGATCATCATATACCATTTTTCTGTCAGGCGTGGTCTCTCACCGGGACCTAGACTTTACCAATTATGCTCAATCATCTGATCACTGAACCCCAGAATCCACTTGCCTCTACTTCCCCAGCACCAGCATTACAGGCTTGGGCCACCATGCTCAGCAACAATGGTGCTAGGAGTCTAACTCAAGTGTCCATGCCTCTTAACAACACTTTTGTGCCTCGCCCCTCTCCTTATCCCATGTGAGCATTATTTTCAATGTCAGTATTATACACTGCAAATTTTCTTTCTCTCAGCCCCTTGAGAATGATAATTTGGAGGTACATAAAGATTCTGTTGTTCACCCACAGACATTGCCCTTCTAAGTGTTGGTGAGCACATAGCAATTAGCTCCATCTTGTTGTGAGAAATTGTCACAAAGAAACAATTTACTTCATTCTTGCATTTAGGATCAGGAACAAGGAGATAGCCATCATTCGTTGGGAAATACATATTTATTATCTATTGTTTTTTCAGTACCATTCTAATGACTGAGAACATGATATCTAATAAAACATAATCCTTGCCTTTGGAGAATTTATCCTATAATTGCAAAGAAAATTAAATAAATGAATCAATGTAAACCATGAAATAGGGTGGGAATACAATTTATAAAAGAAGAGCCCTTAACACAGGAGGTAGATCGGTTGGCATTGGAGCTTTCATATAGTAAACAGGGTGGGCAGAGAAAACTCTTGCTATTACAGCACTGAACGGTTTTACAGATGAGGCCACACAGTGTGAGTGCATCTGCAGAGAGCAGGAAGAGCAGGGGATTGGAAGAAAGAACCAGGAGAAAGACAGCAGGCTGGCAATTAGATGCTCTGAGGAGCACAGGGCAACTGGAAAGGAGGAACACAGGACCTATAAAAGTGGTCGTGTAGTGAGTCAAGTCTAAGAGACGAAAGGAGAAGAGCCTAGAACCCCAGTATTCCAGTGAGCCTGCTACAGATGGCTAAAACTGTGAATGGTGGAAATGGCCAGGCTCTTAGTTCTCATCAAAGTCTTGTCTTTCCTTTCAAGTCTGGCCTTACCCAAGGTTTCAGAAAGATGAATGTTTCTGTGCATAAAATTTATATTTTATTTTATCTTTTATTTTTAAAAAAGTTTTTGTCATTTTACATACCAATTCCAGTTCCTCTTCCCTTCCCTCCTCCCACTCCCTTCTGCTTCCCCTCTTCCCACCCTCACCCACTCCTCAGAGAGGTAAGGCCTTCCTTGGAGAATCAAGAAGTCTGGCATATCAAGCTGAGACAGGACCAAGCCTCTCCCCACTGTTTCAAGGCTGAGCAAGGTATCCCACCATAGGGAGTGGAATCCAAAAAGCCTGCTCTTGCCCCTAGGTTAGGTCCTGGTGTCACTGTCAGCCAATCCCCCAACAGATCAAGTCACATAACTGTAATCCACATTCAAAGGGTCTAGTTTGGTCCCACGCAGGTTCCCAAGCTCTCAGTCCAAAGTCTGTGAGCTCCCTGTAGATCAGGTCAGCTGTCTCTGTGGTTTTCCCCATCATGGTCTTGAAGCCCCTTGTTCATATGATCCCTCTTTCCTCTCTTCAACTGAACTCCAGGAGATCAGCCCAGTACTTGGCTGGGGTCACTACATCTGCCTCCATCATTGCTGGATGTAGGTTCCATGATGACAACTGGGGCAGTCACTATTCTGATTAAAGGGGAAGGCCCTTTCAGATAACCTCTCCACTCTTTCTAGGAGTCTTAGCTGGGGTCATCCTTGTGGTTTCCTGAAAATTTCTCTAGCACCATATTTCTTCATAACCCAATAATGGGAAGATGAATGCAAGATTTATATTTTAAATGAAGGTAAAAAATTTTCAAATGCATGGAAGACAAGCATCAAAATATGTGGTGTCTGGCATATCAGATGCAAAAATGAGCAGAGGAAGTATCCTGTACTGTTGTCTTATGGCAGAAAGCTGCAAAATCAGGCCACCAGAGAGGTCCAAGATCTGTCATGTCAATTTCTAAGAGATGGTAAGAGGCCAAGTGGTGTTCTTGGTATTTCATGTCACACTTATAAGAAAATAGTTTCGTCATGAAGCGTTTATGAATAGTAGATGCTGAAGGCAAAACAGGTCTTCAGTCAGTGATTTATTAAATATACAGTTCCAGCAGTCTCATCAATAAGGACCATGAGGACCAATAAGGACCAATAAGGACCAATAAGGACCATCAATAAGGACCAATGAATTCTCAGTTTTGCCAAAAGGTTCAACCAAGAATCAACATGTCTCCTGAGTAGGATCTTGGTTTATAGTTGAACCCAATTACCTTCTGCAGAACTCCACAGAGAAAAGAAGGCAGGGAGGGACTGTATCTGTAACTACCTCCAACTACTTAAAATATTCCCAGAGTGACAAATTTTGCTTATAAACTATCACAGTAGACATTCCTTTGAAAAAGCAGTTATCGTTTAGCTAATTATAGCCCACAAAGCGGGCAGATTCTAGGGGAAACTTACTATACTGAGCCATCAATGGCTTACACATTCTTGTATCTTTAATGTGCTTTATGACTCTATGGGGTGGGGGGAGATGTTTTGGCTCTATGCAAATTTCACAGCTCTGGCAATGGCATTCTTCCTCCTTATTACATTATTAGAGCCTGTTTCTTCTGCACTACCTCCTCCTGCACGCAATAGATGTGGCTACTACTTACTAAGCATCTGTTACGTACCCAGTACCATCCTGAGTCTTAACATAAATTAACCTATTTGATCCTCACAGCCTTTATCTCCAGCCCAGATTTAGAAAAAGAGTTCACAGCTACAAAAATTAAGAAAGCTTCTCAATTAGCTTTTTCATTGGGCCACCCTGTCTTAACCTATACTTGTGATTATTGATCAACACTTATGAACTTTAGCATACTATCTATAGATACAAACCTTCTGTTCAATTTCATCTTTTCTTCTGTGGTCAACAGCCTACTGTTACAGCTATTAGAAATGCTGACATTGTTCTTCTCTAAACACGTCAGTCTCCTGTGTTTTGAGTGGGGCTAGTTGCCATGCAAGAGAACATGCTGAAATGTCAGTGTGCAGCGAGAAGCTATAGGCCTGCAGTGGATTCACTTTCCTATGATCAATACTCTCTCTTCTGATCTGGCAACAAAATTGTTAGAATAACCTAAGTTTCTCCCAATGATAAATATAATAAAAACAAAAGTGTTATCATTTTGTGAGTAATTATATGCATTGTCTATTATATAAAGTGATAATATATAATGTCCATTGAACGCAGAGGTGTGTGTGTGTGTGTGTGTGTGTGTGTGTGTGTGTGTGTGTGTGTGTGTATGTGTGTATGTGTGTGTGGTGTAATCTCCAATTCCTCAGCCATCTTTCTGCCATTTTGCAAGTTGCAAACTTTCCGCATAGTGTGCAAGAGCTATTTTATTAGGCACATTGCTCTGTAAACATGTTTTTCATGATGAGAACCTCTCCAGATACTTTCCTTCTTTTGCCTCATTCATTTTAATCACTCTAATGAACCCAAAGAGGCAGAAAAAAGATAATTCAGATCACTAAAGAGAAAAAAGAAACAAATAGCTTGAGAAAGAAGCAGCTATTGTGGAACAAAGGGAGTTAAAAGCCAGAACCGCTAAAGGAATTAGGTTTTGCTTATCAGGACCTGCCTGTTAAAGTATGTGTAATTTTATTTCTTCACGTTTCTTAAAGAATACAGTATGGGAAGGCAGAGACCCTTTAACTCGGTCTCTGTAACTATCTAGATTTGTCATCCAAGTGACTCATCCTAGTCATTTATTCATCTATGAAATAAAGATAATGATGTATACCTTTCACAGGCTGTTATAACTGGTTATGATGACATGTCCACACAATCCTGGCACTTGAAGGTGAAGGCTGTAGTATTTGGATTTGGGAACCAGCCTGGGTTATATGTAAGATCTTGTCTCAAAATAACAGAAAGCAAATAGCTTAGATGGCTATTGTAAAGAGTAAATGAAGTTTCTTATAAAAATAATATATACTAATGTCTCTACCTATACAAGTGATTAAAAGCATAAATTGCCCAATATACATAAATGATAACTCTTCCCACTCACTCACCAAGTATACCTAATGCTCAACATGCAATTGTAACTATAATAAAATTATGTCTAAATCTAGTTATCTAGAGGATAAAATGTTGCTATCAATAGGCAAAAAGAAATAACCATTAATAGTTATAAAGCAACAGGTAGAAAAAATTTGAAGGGTTTGTTCATCTCTTGTTTAATAATAAAAAACTAAAATAAAACAACACTGAAAGGCCCATCTTCAAAATGAAGACATTCAATATTATTTCAGAAGAAACTCATTAAGTTTTAATAATTAACAAGCACAAATTAATGCACATGGTTATCAACTATAATCCTAGGCTCTAATAAAGTTTTAACATCTGAACTTGATTTCTAATGAAACTTCCTTTGATAGACCACATCATTTCTTTCTCTCATCATTAACTCATTGCTATTTCCATGTACTATAAAGCTGTTTAGGAAATGCTTCCAAAGAATGTGGAAACATAATGGATATATTCCTAAGTCAAAAACTCCACCATCAAAATGGTTGTTTTACTGTATTGTTCTGATTCAACTTTGTTGATTTCTATACTTAACGTATCTTTTCAAGACACTGTAAATACATTAGGTTGAATGTAAATTAATTTCACAATAAATTCATCTTCTAACAAATCTTATCTAAGTGTTGAAATTATCCTTTCATCCCTATTTTCAATGTAAGCAAGATAGCATAGAACACCTAGACATTAGGCCCATGGTAGAACAATGGGGCATTCACAGAAATCCATCCCACTGAAGAAAGTTTCCTGAGGGGGGTGTCCTTCTATATGCCATGAATATATGTATGTTTCTCTTATTGGTTGATGAATAACTGCTGATTGGCCAGTAGCCAGGCAGGAGGTATACGAGGGGCCACCAGACTAGAAGAATGCTAGGAAGAGGAGGTAGAGAGGAGTTACCAGAGGGAGATGCCATGTAGCCACTGAAGGAGTAACATGCCTGAACATTACAGGTAAGCCACCGCCTCATGGCAATACATAGTTTAATAGAAATGGGTTAATAATTAAGAGAGCGCTAGCCAATAAGAATCTGGAGCCACCAGCCAAACAGTTTATAATTAATATAAGCCTCTGTGTATTTATTCAGGACTACACCACTGAAGGACCAGATGGGACAGGATTTTCATCTATAGTTTGCTCCTGCAGAACTCTGAAGGCTTCCTCCGTCTACACCACACAGTACAGGGTAAGCGTTTCTCTGTTTTCTTCCTCTTTCCTGTCTTCTAACACTCTCTATTTCTTTACTGATTCTTCTTTTTCTGTTTCTCCTCCTCTTCTTTCTCCTCCTTCTTTTCTAGTTCATTATTCTATAAGGAATTTATAATATCTAACCTAGAACCAGAAAACTACAATAATGTCTCTGATGCTTTTTTTCAAGTTCACAGAAACTCTTGGATTTCTGTGAAATCTGGGTCAAACATTAGGATGAATTCTTTAAAAAAAATCCTCCATAAGGCAACATACACCTACATGCTAAAGTTTTATGCAGAGACATTCATCATTCAGTTTTGTGCTGTTTAATCTCCATGGGCTTGTGCAATTTCCAGATTACTTTGCTGTCAATTTTGAGGTTTGTTGTATTGTGGTCAGATGGAATACATGCAGTTATTTAAATTTTCTGTGTTTGTTGCTATTTGCTCTGTATCCTAATGCCAGCTCTGCTTTAGGGTAACACCCAAGAGCTTTTGAGTAGATGTATCTTCTTTGGTATTTGGGTGGAATATTCTGTAGTATTCTGTAGATTTCTGTTAGGTTCATATGATGTACAAAGTCATTTAATTCTAATGCAGTTGGTTAGTTTTTTGTTCAGATGACCTGCCTATTGTAAAACTGGGGTGCTGATATCACTTCGTACTACTGAGTTGTGATTAATCTTTATCTTGATGTACTAACAGTATATTGTTTATGAAAAGGGGTGAGCCAGAAATGCATGCATATATGTGTGTGATATATATATATATATATATATATATATATATATATGTGTGTGTGTGTGTGTGTGTGTGTGTGTGTGTGTGTGTGTGTGTGTGTGTGCGCGCGCGCGTGTGATATAATGTCTTCCTGGTTATTTGTTCCCTTGATAACAGTAAGGTATCCTTCTTATCTCTTCAGATTAATTTTGGTTTGGAATCTAATTTTTCAGATATTAAAATAGTGATACCTGCTTATTTCCTGGGCCCATTTCCTGGGAGCATGTTTTCCATCTCTTCTCTCTAAGGCAATGCTTGCCCTTGAAGGTCAGGTAAGCTTCTTGTAGAAAACAAAAAGATGTTATTTGTTTCTTGGAGAAAAGGGAGACTAAATTGATCCAGAGAGAGAACAAAAAAATTAACATAAAAAGTTGGGGGTTCTGAGGGGAGTAGACTAGTTTACTCAAAGGGGTGAAAGAAACAGGTCTGGTTTTATAGATAGTTTAATCCCAGCACCAAGGAGCTGAGGAAGGCAGGAAGATGGAGTTCAAAGCTGGCCTGACTAGTGTAACAACCACTTCAAAACAAATGAATAAGATAACCAATGAAATAATAATACTAATGGAAGAGGAAGTGAACTGCAGTTTCCAGGGTATGAAGCCAGAAAGATGGGAAATCTGCAAGACTGAACCCAAGAGTGCACTCAGGTGTGCTTAATACGTGTCTGCTGACTTTTGCGCTCATGATCATCCTTGTGTCACTTCACATGTTGTAGCTTTTGGACTCATCCCTTACTTTATGCTTTGGAATTGGAAGTGCATCTCATTTCATTGAAAGAATAACCTGCATTTGCATCTTATTTCCCTGTATAGTACACCATTCTGTCAGAGGTATGTAGAGTGAAAGGACCCATCCAACAGAGCTGGTGTATCAACATGCTGCAAACTAGGTCACTTGCAAATAATGGAGATTTATTAATCACAGTTCTAGTGACTGGAAGTCTCAAGACGAAGGAGTGACCAAGGAGGGGACTTTCCCATTCATAGATGGTGCCTTCAATCTACATTCTTAAAGGATGCCTCTTATAAAGACACTAATTCCATACATGGCTCTATACCTTCACAATGTAATCACTTCCTACAAATAGTATCTCAATTCCATCACATTGGTATTTACATTTTCAACATATGTGGAGGCCAGGGAGAGTAAAACTTTCAGTGCATAACAGGTAGAGATATTAGATTTCTAAAAATGACTGTAAATGACATTAGCAGTATAGACATAGTTTTTGTTCTGTTTTTTTTATCATGAAACAGGGTCTAATTCTGTAGCTCCAGCTGGCCTGGAAATATCTATAGAGACCAGGCAGGTGTCAAAACTTATAGATATCTGCTTAACATCACCAGCCCCTCCCTACCCAGTGCTGAGATAAAAGGCATGGGCCACCATACTCTATTTCCTTTAATGATTTAATAAATACTTTAAAAGATAGCACATTTGCAAATGCATACATGTTCAAATTATTGGTTATTCATCATTTAAAAATGTTCCAATACAAGCTGTGATAACACATAAGCTGGATGGCATATAAACCACAAGTACCAATTTGAGGCTCATGGGTTAGACTCAAGGTAGAATACCTCTCCATCTCTGAATTGTGGAAATGAACAAGCTGTTTCCAAAGAACAGGGTAAGCATAGACTAGAGAGTCTCATCACAAAAGAGAGAAATAGGAAGATAGAAGGAATGCTGGGTCCTAGGAAAGCCAATAACAGCAAGGTAAAGTTCATGAGATTCTAAGAAATATGAACAATAAGAGTGTCTAAAGTTCTGTCCCCCAGGCTCTGAAAGGGAGCTCCCTGCCCCATGCTCTCCTACTCTCAGGCTTCTTCAGATGGGTTGCTTCACATCCATGACTCTGGAAAGAGACCATCTGTCTGCTGAAATCAAAGCAGTAGTTCCAACTCATGAACAAGGAGACAGCCCGTAAGGTCTCTGCCTCCCTTCAGATTATTGTTCTCTGGTTTTAAAGAAAAGCACATGTCACAGCTGAATAAAGCTATAATTGCTTCATGGGAAACCAAGCTACCACAGCCTTCTTGCACTTCCTTCTGACTCTTCCTTCTTTCAGTTAATGCTAGCAGCTGAATAAGTCTTCAGGTTACACCCAAACTAACCTCATCATCAAATCCTTGGAGTTGTCTCAAGGTTGTTTTATTTCATAGAAAATGACTTCTTGCTGATTTTGAAGATGTCATGTGCCAGGAAACTGCTATTGCTCCAAGTGTTGAAAGCACCTGCTGGCTAATGAAAAGCAAAAGTCATAATGCCAGAGGACAATGAGCAATGATCAAAAAATTGTAACAAAAGTACAACACTTCTCTCTTTAAAGTTGAAGAATAAACTGTATGTGGTGGCTAAGGCCTGTATTTTCAAAACTCAGAAGGTTGAGACAGGGGGATATCATAAGTTTGATGGCAGCCTAGGCTACACAGGTTTGTTTTAATCCATCCTAGACTATAGTATGAGATTTGTTATGTCATAGATAGATAGATAGATAGATAGATAGATAGATAGATAGATAGATAGATAGATAGAAGGTTAAGGAACGGAAATTGTAAGCCAATTATGGTGAATAGTCAGAAATATCCAGAAAATGGAAAACATAGGAAACAGACTTTCCAGAAAGTAACATATCCCTGATAACTTGATTTGTAGATCAATGAAACCCGCACTGGAATAATGATCTATAAGCTGCCTAACCATCGTTTGACTCAAAGCTGGCAACCACTAAATATTCAAATGAGTAAATAAAGAGCTGGATGTAGAGTCCAGGAAATATGAGTGACTTCAGGGAAACAATAACACAGTTTGTACATCACTAAATCACAACAAAAGTCAAGCTTTTGCTGTCATATATAGGCTCTTGTTAAAGTCCACACATGGATTGGTGTAATAGTCAGAACTTCATTGCAGTAACAGAAAAACACAGATCAAAACACCTTCAGAAGGAATGGATTTATTTTGGCTTGTAGTTTCAGAGATTCCAATCAGATTGTGGAAGCAGGACAGATCTCACACCATTGTGATCACCAAGCAGAGAGAAGTGGAGAAACAGACAGATATTTGTGCTAGTGGGTTCTTTCTGTTCCTCTCTCTTATTCCACCCAAGCTCATAACTCAAGTTCAGTTAATTCACTCTGAAAACACCTCACAGACACATACAAAGGTGAGCTTTACTAATATCTGGGTGTGTCTCAATCTAATGAAATTGATAATGAAAATTAACAATCACATTGGGACAACTGGATATGGGTAGGCCACTGAATATTCTTATGGTAACAGAGGTGGCAACTGCAAAGAAATTTGCAGTTTTTGAACCTTGAAACCTGACTACAGAAGTAGCCCTTCCATCCTTGACTACAAGAGTCCCTCCTTGTTTGGAGGAGCAACAGCTTCTCCTCTCCTGATGTAGTTGTCTTCCCTAAAAATGCTATTCCTATTCAAAACTTACCTCCACTTCTGGCTTGAGAAGTCACATTTCAGCAAGCCCTCCCTCCACCACTATCAAAAAAAAATCAAAGTATTACTCAGAGAAGTCAATGCATACCAAGAGAATGCATGATTTTGTTAATTTCCATTGGCAGAAGCCTGTGGGATGTGCATGGATCTGTGGCATATGAGTGATGAGTCATGAGAATGCAGGATCAAAGGTGAAGGGATATAAAGGCAGACAAGGCCCCACTGATAAATGTAAACCCACTAAGAAAAGATTCCATATTCACTTGCTCAACCTTCACAGAAAACAGATGGGTCTTAGTCAATGACTGGGTTATCATAAACATTATCAAACAATTGCTGCTACTGCTTTAATGGAGTTTCATTGCAGGACCAAACCAGCTTGTTCTCTGAAACCTGCCATGCAACAATTGATCTGGCAAAGCTGTTTGTTTTTCTACACCTGTCAGTGAAGGCCATCAAAAGTAATTTGTTTTCAGCTGGTATGGCCAGCAATACATTCTGTCTATCCTATCTCTGGGTTGCACCAACTCTCAGCACTGTGTCGTTATCCATTCTTCAGGGACCCTGCTTACTGCACATTCCACAGGAATCATGCTGAACTATTACATTAATGAAATTTAACTGATTGGATCTGATAAGCAAGAGATAGCAACCAAACTACAAGCTTCACTAAAACACTTGAATGCCAGAGCATGGGCAATAAATCCCAAAAGAACTAAGAGTCTGCCACTTCAGAGAAATCTCTCCCATAGTGCAGAATAAATTGCTTCATATGGATTCTTCTAATACTAAGATAAAAATATAATATCTATTGGAACCAGTTGGAATTAGGAATCCCATGTATGTGGAATTACAGATGGCTGTCACATGGGTGCTTTAAAACAAATCCAGATGTTCTGCAAGAGCAGCAAGTGCTCTTAACTGCTGAGCCACTCCTATTGTATTTGATTTTTGAAAGTTTAGAGTGGGACTGGAGAGTTGTCTTAGGTTTAATCCCTAGACGCACATGGTGGCTTATGACACCAATAGTCCATGGGGACTTAATGCCTTCTGACCTCTGCAGGAAACAGGCACACAGGTGGTACACATACATTCATGCAGGCAAAACACTGCATGCATTTGTGTGTGGCTCCATGGCTTGTGGGAATTAAAACTCCCCTTAAATCCTTTGGGTCCTGGTGACCCAAAAATCTGGTTATTATGCTCAATGATAAGTGTTTTCTCCCAGCAAACCTAGGGACTTAACATGTGGATCACGACACCCTGGGAGGATAAACAACACTTTCACAGGTATCAGCCAAGGCAATCAGGACACTCAGATGTTTACATTAGGATGCAAAACAGTAGCAAAATTATACTTCTGAGGTGGCAATGAGGATAACTTTATGGCTGGTGGTCACCACAACATGAGGAACTGTATTAAAGGATCGCAACATCAGGAAGGTAGATAACCATTCTACTAAGCCAATTCATCATCAGCCACGGGCCTTTTCAGTACAATTACAGCACATTTAAATATACGCACTTGCATTTGTATGGTGCATAGCAATATATAACAAGTGTTAAAATCACTTCATTGTACTAAAAATAAATGAAACTTTAAGTGGGTGCATGTTCTGTAGGAAAATGATAAAACAATTAAAAGTATAGAATCCTGAGTCCGGCACCATGTATCCAATGGATCAGCAATTATGATGATGCCCCCAGAAAAATCCAGGGTTTGTTTCATCTGATCCTGAAATGCAACAATGATGATAAGGCATGATTCTTTTTTTTTAATTTTATTTTACTCAAGGAAAACTTTATTCCAGTTTAATGAAAAGCACATCATGGCAGGGAATGGAGGGGGACACAGATTCCTTTTACAGGATAAAGTCAGACACAGGACAGACAATGGCAGGAGGAGAGCTTAGAAAAGGAATAAATTCGTGAGGGAAAGCATGCAGATCAGGAACAGAAAGAGAAGGAAAAGTTACATTTTCTGAGTATATCCAGAAAGTGAACAGACCCGTGAACCAGTGTGGTTGCACTCTGTAAGTTATTGTAAGGCAAAGCATGGCATTTATTTATTAAAGGGAAAATGGTTTGGCATTTAGCTTGGCTTAAGAGAACATTGCCTTCCAGGGGTGACCCTTTGGACAGGTGGACCCAGTCCACCTGCAATATTAGGTCTCTACCCAGATTCTAAACTCATGATTAGGGGAGTTATGTCTCTATAGGTCCTTTAGTGCTATTGTAGCATTTCATCCTCTAAAGCAGGAACCCTAAAATGATCAGGGATAAGAAGCCTCTAGCACTTCTGGCAACTCTGGCCTGTGACAAGGACAAGGCTACCAAGTGTCCCACAGGTATTTCTGGCTTTGAAAAGCCAGGCTACAAGATTTCTGTCTTTGGTGTCAGTGGTACTTAACCAAACTCTAAGTTCATCTCTGGCCAAAAGAGAAGACAAGGAACCTGCAAGGTAGCATGCAAGCTGTACTCACACTGTGGATCCGTACACAACAGTCAGGGCAACTCACTACCAAGGCTTCAAGACAGATCTTAGCATAAATGCCCAGAAATGTCAGCCATTGAGGTGACAGAGAAGTGACTTCACACTGTCACCCTTGGAAGTCTAAGGGGCAGTCTGAAGCTTTAGGGATCTTGACTCACCACAAACCGAGATTTGTGGTGTTGACACTGAAATGCATTGTAGGAGTAGCCTAGATAACAAGGACATTTAAATAGGTTTGAGCATGAGGACATGTCAGTACAGTGAAAGCAGCTGGCCCAGGCCCTGCTGCCAGTGCCTCCAGCTGAGTCCAGCACCATGCTGTGTCTGATCCTCTGAAAGCCTGAGCCAAAAGAACCTCTGCCTCTCTGAAGTTGAGTCTTGGCATCAATTTGGGAGAAGCCATATGCAAAGAACTCCAAAACCTATGATGGCTTCTGCCGAACTGTGATTGGTTTATGGCTCCGTGACCTCACAAGGAGCCATTGTGAGGAATGAGAGTGGCCCACCCATATAAGGCACCAGTTGGGCCTGGATTTTTGTCCTTTCTTTGCAGTGAAGCTGTTGGTTGGCTTCACAGGACTTGACTCAAGACTCTGGTCATTTTATTGTCTGTGTTTGATACTGAACATCTGTGACCACCACTGACCTGAATGAACATGAGTGTGCTGACCAGTGGGTTGGGTTTGGGCCTAAATGTTGACTTATTGTTTGTTTTAGATTTGGTTTGTGCATGTGCTTCAGTTTATTTTATTATCAACCATTTTCTATGATTCCCTATGCATTTATCTTTGACATTTTTTATATTGGTTTGTTTCTTAGCTTGACTTTTGTAAGTCTGTAGTCGCTGGAAAGGTTAGGAATTTGATTTTTCATGGGTTTTGGAGTGTACCCACCTACTATGTTACCTCACTCAGCCTTTCCCTGAGGATATAAATTCCCCTATCAAGTTAAGAGTCTTATCCTGCACCCCCATGCAACTCTTGAAAATTACCAGCTCTGGGGAATCTTGGGTGACAACAGTTTCCTCATGGAATCACAGTGTCACAGACAGGGAGTCATCCTTTTGGTGCCCATAAATATGAGTGTAAGGAACAGGAATTGTATCATGACTGTAGAGATAAAGAGGTCCACAGTAGTTGGAGTCATTAGAGAATTTGAGGGTCTGAGTGACAAGGACCTTGAAGAAGCCTGAATGTTCACTCCCTATCTAGTCCATAACCATGTCTCTAAGCCAGGCTGCCCAAAGCTGACTGAGTCCATTCTTGTTGTTACTGCTGCTTTTCAAGTCCAAATGTCCTCCACAGGGCTTGAATGGGAGAGGTTTGACATCATCTCAAGTATCTGAGTGCTTGGTCTCCAGCAGGTGGTTGTAAAATCCATGGCAGTGAAACCCAAGAGTTCATTGGAGACAACAGGTCATGCCAAAGCCATAAAAGCAGGAGCTTCAGACCCATCTTCAAAAGTCCCCAAACATGGGTTTCCATGTTCTCACTACATCCTGAACCAAAGCAAAACCTGTATAGCACCCACATGCTGCTGCTTCTCAGGGAATTGGTCACAGCAGTGGGAACACTAATGCAGTTCTTGGACAAAGAAAGTGAAGAGCTTTGGGTTTATTTCTGGGTGTGAATAGCTGAGACTGGTTCATTTCCTCCCATGACATCAAGGGAGCCATTATGAGGAGTTGCAGACTCCGCCCACATGATTCACTCTCTGTGGCTGGGACTTCTTCCTCTGAAGACAGCTGTCAAAGCAACAGCTTGTCTGCAGAGTTGTTGGACTCAGACATTGGTTCCCATTAACTTTCATAGTACTCCTCTCAGGAAAACAGACACTGTTCCTCTGCTTTGACATCCAAACAGAGTTAGCTTACTGGTTTGTTTGAGTTACACCTCTTAATTGATTCTTGGTTTAATTAGTGTTTTCCATACATCTTTTTTCTGGCCCCCTATTTCTATCCTTCAGCATGATTCTGTGACATTTCTCAATTTAATTTTTTCAGTGTTAAAGGTTTTGTTAATGTGGAAAACTGTAAGAAACAAGATACTTCATCATCATGGGAATGTTACTCACATTACCTGTGCTATCATCTCCTACAGTCTCTGAAGCACTTAAATTCACTTCTCTCCTGGTAACCATCTTCCACACCTGCTATGTCACAGCACAACACCCTGTACAAACTGCCAAAACCATGTCATGTGTATCCATGTCATGTATACAGTCCATTTCATTAGAGCATCCCAGTGTCAGGGAGGGCTACCATCATTTAGATGCCCACCTATATGAGTTTTAGATAAACTTATTGATTATCTTAAGTGTACAGATGAGGTCTGTAGTAGTCAGAATTCTTAGAGCACATAGGGCATTGTGGTAGACCATAAGTTTCTTCTCTAGCTAGTCCACACCTGTGTGCCTAACAAACTTCAGCTCAGAGTTCCAGCCTGTCAATCTTGTTACTATGGCACATGTTACCTGGTTACTATGTTACCTAGTTACTAGGTTCTTAAAGTCAAAGTGTCCTCCTCGGGTTTTATATGGTCTCACACCTTCTCAGGTGTCCAGATGCTTGGGATCTAGCAGTAGTTGCAGTTTGGGAAGGCCATAAAAATCCAGGGATGGGGAAGCAGCAGAAGAATTTGGGTGACTGCATGCAGGAGGGGCCTGCCAAAGACATGTACCCAAGTGCTTCCGACCCATCTTCCCAAGATCCCAGCTCCTCATCTGCAGCACCTCCTTGACCTCTGAGAGCCTGAGAGTTGGGTTACCCTTTGCCCTTTAAGGTGCATCTTGTTGGAGATTTGTTCAAACCTTGACATAAGTTATGCAGCCCCTGGAGCTGGATTGAGCAACATCTCTGGGTTATTTCTGGCTGTTGCTGGTCATTCCTTACTGTGACACCACCAAAACATTCTTTTTTAAAAAAAAAATGTTTATTGATTTTATATACAGTGTTCTGCCTGCATGTGTGCCTGCAGACAAGAAGAGGATGCCACATTGCATTATGGATAGTTTTGAGCCACCATGTGGCTGCTGGGAATTGAACTCAGGACCTCTGAAAGAACAGCCAGTGCTTTTATCCATTGAGCCATCTCTCCAGCCCCCATGAAAAGCCTTTTTGAGAAGTTCTGGAAATCTCTTCCCATAGGCCCTGCAGAGGGCTGGGGCTTGTCTTGATATTGCAGAGAAACTCTTGTGGGGTGGAGAGCAGTCAGACTTCTCCATTTGTCCTGGACAACTGGACTCTAGGAATCTCTTGGAACTCAATATTGCCAGATTTCTTCTTCTTGGTTGGATTTTGTGTTCAACTTTTCTTTTTCATACATGTAAACAGTGCTTTTGGTTGAGGTAAGGATTTCTGCTTATGTGTTCATTTTTTTAATTGTTCCTTTTAAAAATGTTTTGCCTTGTTTTACTCTGGTTTTTATTTTTCTTGTTTTAAATCTTAACTGTGTGGTATAAGCCCTTTTCCCGTAATATGTTTGGAGATTCATAGTGACTGGGAACATTTCCTCTGCTCTGTTACACTGCAGATGCCCCTTGTATATGTCCCACAGGCCTCCAATTCAGTTAATGGTCCATCTACGGCTCCATGACTCTAGTCATGATCACCATCTCTCTGGACCTGGTGTGTTACAGACACAAGTCTCATGTCTATTCCTACTTCAGAAAGTGGCAAAAATTCATTTTTTGTGACTGAGCATGATCGCCTTCCCTGGACATCCATGCTTATTGTCCAATAGTTTCCCACAGAATTATCCTAAAATTCCCTGTAAAACTCACAGTGAAGATGAAGCATCAACACTGTCATGTGTTTTTGGAATGTGTGTGACATACAAAGGAATTTGATAACAGATGTACAGTGGATGTTCATCAATGACACAGGAGATTACTCAGGTCTGTGCTTGTGTGTGTGTGTGTGTGTGTGTGTGTGTGTGTGTGTGTGTGTGTGTGTGCATGTGTGTGCATAAGTTCATCAATGACCCTGGAGTATACTCAAGTGTGCGTGTGTGTGTGTGTGTGTGTGTGTGTGTGTGTGTGTGTGTGTGTGTGTGTGTGTGTGTGTTTAAGTAAGTAAGTGTTTATTTTGATGTGTTCAGCCAGGGGGGAGTCTTGGCTTTCATGGCTAAGTTTGGAGTGACCTTTCTTTGTGTCTGGTGATACTTCTCAGGTGAACAGAACTCCATTATACTATAAGGACATTATGTAAGTCCATCTTACAATAGGTTGGTCTTTGGGTGTATTCATTAGTAGATATTGTATCACTCTTCACATCTTATTTCTAAATTGATCCCTTTGCATGTTTTGTAACATCCAGAATTGATCACCACAGCCTGGGTGTAGTATCTGGAAGGCAGCAAATGGTTTGTAGGTTTGTTAAAATCCCATCAAGGTTGGTGTCTCTTTTATGGTTCAAGAAATCTTCTTCTTTCAGGATTATTACTTCTCTAGAGTTAATTCACATCACACACACACACCCAGGGTGCCCTACATCATACTTGTCTTTTTTCATATTGTATATCTTGACTCACAACTCAATAATTTGTATCTTCTCTCTGGGTAATAGTTTTGTCAGACTTCATCTATTCAAGTCACCAGATCTTTGTTTCTTTGTTTATTCTTTCAACCTCTAAGGGAACACTTATTTCATCTCTGATCTTTCTTATGCTTTCTCATAATTGCTTAAGGGTTTGGTAGCTATGATTTTCATGATGTAGAAGTTGAGAGTCATAAACTCATCTCCTAGACCTGCTTCTGTCATTTTACTTCTAGCATCTTGTGTTGGTCCCATCCCCCACCTGTCAAGGTGGTGAAAATGGAGGAAGAACTTCCACCCATGAATCATTGTGATGGAGATTTACTGGCAACATAAAGAGAACATGGTTGCAGGCTGTCCATCTCCACAATTCAGGATACTATTTGTTCCTTATACCCCATGGCTGAAGAAACACTGGGACTCAAAGGAACAACTAAGCTCAATGATGCCCTAGAAAAAAACAATATGTTCAAGAGGACAAAAAGTAATACTGATATCCTTGGTGAAGTATGGCAGGTTCCAAAGAACCATTCTGTAGGTCCTCCAACCCTCCCTTCCACCCTGAGGAGGGCAGGGAGTGAACCTGCCTTGCCCACATTAGTGGAATCTGAAGAACTACAAAAGGCAAGAGTTGAATGAATTGAAAAAGAACCAGAGGTCCTCTAGGTCCAACTGTCCAGATTTATACAAGCTGCTGGATATCAGCTGGCCTTGGAATACTGTCCCACGGTTTTCCACTAGGCCCACCCATAAAAACAGCAAAAAATCAGAGGACACAGAGTCTACTACCTCATCTGAGGAACTCCTATCCTGGCTGGAGGACAGCACTCCTTATAACTCATCTCCCCATGATGCCGAGGAGATTGAGAACAAGGAGACAGGCACCATTAGCCTCAGTCTCTCATTTCTTGATGGGCTGTGGGTCCTGGAAGACACTGGCAACACAGGAATGTCAGAAACGCAGCATAATGCTGAGGTCACCACTAGAATCACCACATCCAGAGACCCAAAGCAAATTGATCTACAGTGCAGTAAGAGAACACATGACTCTATTGACATCCTGGACTCTCATCTGAATGAGAACCCTGAATATGAAAACATTGACAAAATAACTGTTGAAGAGTCACCACCCATCTCTAGCCAGGACCAGACTAGGAGGTAGCCACAGGCTCCCACAAGAGGCACAGAAGGGTCTGGAAAGGGGTGAGGAGGTGGGTTAGTCACCTGGTTTCCTGTTTATGCTGTTGCCTCCTCACCTCAGAGACAGAAAACACAGTCCCCAGGTAAGGGACAGCAAGGCATTGGAAATGGAGTCCCAAGTAAAGCGAGTAGGCAGGCCCAGTGACTTTCCCTTGTGTATTTCATCTTTGAATTGCAAGGCCTTTTGTCATTGATATTATGCACCCATATAAAGACATGAACCCTAAGATGTCCATGACCCTAGAATAAGCTTTCCTACTGTACCCTTTATGTGGATCCTGGGCAAGTTGAGCCAGAAGCAGAGAAGCAAAGGATGCAACCAGAGGCAGTGGAAGGGAGGAGAAGGGAATTGGTCTTGGGATGGGGGGCTGGGAATAGGTAAGGGGAGAGGAATCTCGTGGAGAGCTATGGGACAGTAGCGTGGCTCTGTGTTAAGTCTTTCTGATGTCCCTGTCACTAACAAAGTCATTTGCTTGTGTCTCTTTCAAGGTCTGAAGAACAGGCCTGGGTCCATGGTTCCTAATACTTGGAACTCCGTTTGGCCTGGTGAGGCCTACAAGCCTCATGAGGGAGCCAGGCCAGAACCCAAATACAATGTTCCCGATCAGACACCTCGAGAAACCTGGGCACAAGCTCTCTACTCCTCCTCTCCCTGCAGTGGGAGCTGTTAGCTCCTACAACTCATAGCTGTCCCAGCACGATGGCTAGAAAGAGAAGCTAGCCACACGGCCACCCTGTTTTCAAGAGCCAGCATCCCAGCTTCTGCAACCCGGCATACAACTTGGTGTTCCACATGACTTGAGGTCTTCACCCCTCCTCTTAATGTTTGTCATAGAGCAGCTGTAAAGAAGTCCATACACCCTGTAAGACCAGGAGGTGAGGAGGCCCAGGAAGAGGGGCAGAGAGGGGGACAGGGTCATGTGATACCTGGGAAGAGAGAAGAAAGTAAGAGAGTGAGGAGGCAAGGACATGAAGCTGGGTGAAGGGGGAGGAGAGTCTCCCCATAGGAAGTTACAGTTCTAGTCAGGCAGCTGAAAGAAAGGCAGAGCCTGTAGGGTAGAGGCCGGGACCTTGAAAGGGCAGGGTAGGAGCAAATTCTCTGTGGAAGAGAGTTGGGGGTGTAGCACATGAGGTCCAAGGAGCAGAAGAGCATGCCATCCCAGGGAGGTCAAGCCAAACCCTTCTCAGGATGTCTCTCTTTCTGCTCTAAACAATCTTGGACTGATCGGGTAACTGACATCTGTGTCCTTTTCTTCACAGCCTCCCTCCACCAGGCACCCATATTGCTCTCTCCCTCTCCCAGAAGGCCAGAAACTGGTGTAATAGTTTTATACCAGTGAGTGATTCCTTGCCTTCAGTTGACTAAACTGCCAGGATTTTTATGTCCACTGTGAAAAGGTAAGGAGGGCTTGAGAGGGCTGTGAAGCATCACCCCAGACAAGACCAGCATCCTTGGACTTGTGCACAATTCAGGTCTAGACTAGGAGCAAACATTCATTATCAGAAAGGTACAAGACATCAGTCAGTGATGTAGTGCGCATTCTTGCTGAGTGAGGTGTCTGCAGGTCCTCATGGTTATTATGCAGGCTGTGAACAGATCTCTGAGTCAGCAGGGATTACCCAGATGACAGGGAACCGAGTCTTGTCTAGGTGACCATTTAGATCGGTGTTTCTCAATCTTCCTAATGCTGTGACCCTTAGTACAGTTCCTCGTGTTGTGGGGACCTCCAGACATACAGTTATTTTGGTTGCTACTTCATGAGTATTTTTGCAACTATTATGAATAATAATTTAAATACCTGTGTTTCCTGCCAGTCTTAGGTGACCTTATAACAGGCTCATTTGAACCCCAAAGAGGTTGAAACCCCCATGGTGTGGACAACTGATTTAGATGAAGCATTTGACTTCCTGGTGTCTCTTTGAGAGGAAGATGAGTTTCACCTAATTCACCAATGAATTTGGGCTTTCTTTTCTCTGCTGAGAATGCTGGCGTTGGTCTTTGGGAGTATGGGTGTTGTGTTAGGTTAGCAAATTGCAGTCCACTTCCATGGCCACAGCCTAGGACAGCTTGCATACACAAGTCTCTGGGGCAGCCTACACTGCCCAGTGCTATTGGCAGTGATGTGCTGTGGACACGCATGTCTTGGTAAGGAGGGATTGACATTTGTCTCCCTGTCTCTTAAAACATTTTCTAGATGACCTAGCATATGTGAGAATGGAACTTGGTGCAGATAGACACAAAATACTTCCTTTTCTGACACTCACTTACTGAATTCACCCACTCCTGCTCTGTTTCTAATCTATTGCCATGACAAAGCATTGTATTCAAGGCCACTAAGGAGAGAAAGCATGATCCTTAGGGGTCCACAGTTGCAGGGGTTGACAGTACATGACTTTCTACTTGGAATCCAGCAATAGGTAGGGTGGCATCACATTGGACCTGGAGCTGATAGATTATCTCTGACTCTCAAGCATGGCACACATGAAGAGATGACTTCCAATGGGTTTGCCCTATGAATCCTTCATGATCTGGAACCCTCTTGTGACACCTCCTCTAACAAGACCATACTTCCTCTTCCTTCCCAAACAGTTTCACCTACTGGGGATAAGTATGTGAACATGTTCATCTATGGGGGTCATTCCTATTCAAACTAACACCAGGAACTTGGAAAAGGAAACTCTTAGGGAAGCATCATCATGGGATTTGACATTTCATATCCCAACCCTTCTGCTCTTCTTGAATTTTCAGAGAGTAGATAATACCAGTGTCTCTCTTCCCATGCATGGGTACCAGAGTTCCAGACCTGTGCCTCCATGCACATCTCTGGAAGATTTAAGTAACTCATGCACTCCAATTTTATTCCTAAAGAAGCTTCTTTTGTGGAGCCCCTCAACTAGAGGAGCTCTATTTGGCTCTTCTTACACAACTGGATGATCGTGACAACCTCCCAATGTCAGAATGGGCTAGATCATGACACTGTTTGGAAAAAGATCAAATAACAGGTACACCTCACAATTCTCATTGGGAGACAGAACACACAAGACCATCAGTGTTCTGCCATAAGTGACAGTGGAAGAGCCCATCAACCAGCCCATACCACAGTCTCCATAGCAAATTGCTCAAACAGGTGGAACATTCAGCTCTAGTGACTTCCAGCCCCTGACTATCTCAGATACAGTAGTCAATGTGAAAACATCAGTCCCAGGGCACCATGGAGTTCAGGGAGTGTCCAGTCAATCAAGTTCTTGGCTTGTGAAAGACTTGAATGTGAGCAGGGGATGACTTTCACAGTTTTGCTCATGATGCCTTGGAATTGGGGAAAATGGCAAACTGTGTGTGACTGTAACATCATGATCTATTTCCTGTCATGGTGAAGCTGAATGGGCGCCATGGCCAGAGAATTCAGGCTGAGCGCCATGAAAGCAGTCACATGTCTGGACATCTGTCCTCTAATCAAAGGCTTACTAGTCATGGCCAATGGGAGATGAATCTGTCCCTGACAGACCAAGGTCACAGAATCCATTAGGGACACCATCCAATGGGCCAGGCCACTTCCTTTCAAAGGGCCAAAGGCATTAAGCCTCATCTTCCCTGCGATCATTGCTCAGGAATGCATGTAGTCCCATCTCTGCTCCTTTCAGCCAGCAAATCCACACTGCCCAGCTTAACACAAGCCAAGCAACAATTTTTTTTGCCAAACTTCCTGATCCCCCAGGCTGCTCACCATCACAGGAAATTGATAATAACCTTGTCTTCCTCAAATTGCAGGCTCCCATGAGTCCTAAAACTTCATAACACAAGAATTGTATTCAATCAGCTTTTCATGTTTCTGTAGAACTGAAACAGGAGATTGACCACAAAACAGAGTCCATGACCCATTTTCTCTGTTGACTACCTCAAGCTCCTGAGAGATATCATGAGATGACAGTCTAACCACCAACTGCCCTGCTAGTGGCAGGATAACTCTCTGCTCCAAGTACTTGCTGTTCAAACAGGAGGACATGAGCTCAGGACCAGCTACCACATCAAAGACTTGCATGACAGTATTGGCATATACTCCATCTCTATTGAGATGGCAGGGAGAATTCCTCTTTTCATATTGTACAGATGGTCTAGGCTAATTGACAACATACAGATACAAAGAGTGTGTATCAGAAAAGAAGGGAACTATGACACTTGAGACCTCTCCTATCACACAAGAGTAAGCACATGTAAGTGCTCCAGAACACAGAGATGAACCTCCCCCCCAACACATACAAAAAAAAATGTGAGAGGATTGAAGAAAAGAGAAAAGAACATAACATAGATGAAGGTTTCATCATTCATTAACGATTGTTCTCATGTGTGATCTGTTTGTCAACCTGCAACATTTTGTACTGTGTTTACCAGCATTCAAATGAAAGGCTCCTGCATAACTGTGGTTTCAATTTATTTTTGTCTCTTCAGGTGAGTCTGCTGAAAATCCCCTTTAGGGTTGGATTCCCTGAAGAACAGCAGGGTGAACACTTGTCAGATGCCTCTATGTGACCGCTACAAAGTGGCAGCTCTTAGCTGTGTGTGGGAACCTTCCCACAGTGACTCAGTACTGTGGATCCTATGGGTCCTTTCTGCTTGATGGTGACACCTCAGGAATACATATGAGCCTGGAGTGGCGCTACACTCTCCATAGTTGGATGAAGACTTTCAATGCTGAATTGGAAATTCCTTTATTTTATTAAATGTTCAATTGACCTTTCATCCTGACCCATGTCTTATCCTAAAAAAAAAAAAAGAACACAACAAAAAAAGGGTATCCAGTCCCAAGTGTATTGAAATATTGCAGCAGAAGGAAGTCTCAGTCACAATGTTGTAATCCTGTGTACTCATCACAGTAGCATGAACTTCTTGAACTTCTCCCACACTAAAGCTTTGCCATCGACACTTGTAGCAGCTTTTTGGTTTGGGAACCTATGTCTTATTGGTAGCTGAGTCTGAAGTCCACAGATATTGAAGTCAATTCTGCAGCATGGCCACAGGGATGCTTAATTCTTCTTGTTTTTCCTTTTTAATTTGAATTAGAAACAAGATTGTTTTACATGGCAATCCCAGTTCCCTTCTCCCTCACATCCTCCCCTACCACCACCACCCCCAACTAAAACCCTACCTATCACATACCCTTTCTGCTCCCCAGGGAAGGTGAGGCCTTCCATAGGGGGTCTTAAGAGTCTATCATATACATAGGATAGGGCCTAGGCCCACCCCCGTGTGTCTTGGCTCAGACAAGTGGATTGGGCTCCCAAGGTCCACACCTATGCTAGGCATAAGTACTGAACTACTACTGGAAGTCCTGTAGATTTCTGAGGTTTCCTTACTGAAACCCATGTCCCTGGGGTCTGAATCAGTCCCATGCTGGTAGCTCAGCTATCAGTCGGGGGACCAAGAGCTCCCCAATGTTCATGTCAGCTATTTCTGTGGGTTTCACCAGCTTGGTCTGGACCCCTTTATCCATCACTCATTCTTCTCTGCAACTGGATTCCAGTTCAGTTCAGTGATTAGTTGTGGGTGTCTGCTTCTACTACCACCAGCTGCTGGATGAGGGCTTATCGGGTGGCATATAAGTCACTTAATTCATCTTGATGGCATTGACATGAGGAACACAGGAAGGAGCTAAGAAGGCCTGCTGCGCTTAGGGTCTCGAGATCACAGGCCTCTCATCTTGTTTCTTGGGCAGCTGGCTCATGACTTTCTGTAGGTCAAAGTAGCTTTATTATCAATCAATTGGAGGAATACATATTCACAGCATACAGATGGGTTAGCCCATGCATTTCCCCCTATTTTGTCTAGTCCAAAAGAAAGATTTTATCTTTATATTTTAACAGTGTAAATTCCATTCAACAAAACAGTTATCAAGGAAGAATTATAGTCACCATATCTGGTCTATTTGTATTTGATGAAAACATGGAAAATTATATAAAAAGTTATTTAAAAGTATAACAATAATTATCTAGTCTTCAACTCCATCAAATTTCCAGAGCAATGAAATGTTACCTAATGACTGGGACATCAGACTGTCATCCAAAGTTGTTTTGTAACAATGGCACATCTAATTTTTGTCTTCCAAGCCTAGCATATCTGACAGATGTTTTTGAGAAGCAAGAAAATTTGAAGGACTGACCTACCGTGTCTTGGTAAAGATCAATAGTCACCTGTCTTTTGTTCTGCTGGGGCAGTTTGGAAAGTGCACTTTCTTTGACCACATACCTAACTTCTGTCATAAAGAAAACAAACTCCATACAGAGTTTCTTTGATGCCCATCATCTTTGAAGTCAATAGGTGATGCCAGAAGCAGATGTGTCTCACTGTCATGAAAAGTCTGTTATTAAAACATTTGAAAATGCCATATTCTCTAGGTCTTTGAAATGTTTGAAAAATACCTACTTATCTGAAATAAGTCTTTTATATCTAGAAAACCTAACAGGATTAAGTTTGATTATGACGAATATCAATTATAATCAACTTCCCTTAAATGAAATCGTTTATATACCGTATTTTGGGAATTTGGAGTTAGTTCTCGAGACTACTTTCTGATGACTGGTGAGCACTGCTGATCTTTGAAAGTCCCAGAGAACATTTATAATTAAGGTTAAATCTGTACTAATCTGTGAGATTGGATCATCTCAGTCAATCTCAAAGCTATTTTGGATGCTGGGTAATCTGGGCCATCATTTTTTATTGGTGTCTTGTTCCCTTGTCCTGAAAGGACATAGACTTTTAAAGGGAACATACATACCTTATTATTACAAAAGACTCTATGAATTGTACATAAGCCAGTCAAAGATGACGCCTTGTTATGTGTTTCAGCAGGTAAAATAGACATCATGTTACTTTAGGTTATTTCTTTATGCCTTAGACAGGATTTCAAGGGGTCTTCCTCAATCAACCCTGTTTTTTTTTAACCCAGACTGAATCCAGAGCCTCTCATTCCCCGTGGAAATAAAAACACAACCTCTCTTCCAAAGTAATGTATGTTTTGTTTTACATTTTGAAATTGAGATAGTTTTAAAATATGCAGGTTGATTTCATAGAGCACTATTTAGAATCCAAGGTCTCTTAGCAGTTAGAAAATTTAAGAACACAATGCTATGTGTTTTCCATTTTTACGTGGCTTAGTTTTTATATTACTTTTTTGTTTTTAAATCTATGACTGTTTCTACTGTTTATTTGCCTCTCCCAAACCTAAGTACATTTTTAAAACAAACTCTAACATTTTCGGGGTTTCTATTTGCCTGAATCTGTTTTTTACTGTGTATGTCTTTCTTTTTCTGACAACATGAGCTTTTAAACCGTTAAGCAGGAGTGGCTAGGACCAAATCAGTGCCTTTGGCAGCTGGCTTCCTTTGCTCAGATCATCAAGAGAATAGCTTCATGGTGGCGGTGCAAACAAGAGTTAGGTTTATCAACCCCCAAATCTGGGAAGCTGTTGTGTCTACTCTGTCCCCAAGTAGCATTTAGCCTGCCACCTACAAAAACCATTCATGTGCTTCCTGGCTGGACTTCCCAAAAGTGCTGTTCCTGCCACCAGCACAAACCAGGAAATTGCTCTTTAAAAGAGCCTTTGCTCTGTAAACCAACAGCAAACAGAGCCTACCACAGAAAAGACAGTTACCAAAAAGCTACATTTAACCCCCTGCTTATGTGTTTAGAACCATTTGTTAAGCTTTTAAAGGTGTCATGTGGAAGTTTCTGCACCACATTAGGTACCATATACAAACAGATGTTTCTATGTGCCATCCAATCCTGAAGCCATATTTAAATAATCACTCAGAAGCTTATATTTGTTAAAAAGCATTGTCTTATAGCTGAGCCTTCTTACTAAATAGTTCTTACATTTAATTAACCCATTTCTATCAATCTATGTACTGCTACATGGCTGTGGCTCTACCTGTTCTCTGGTATCTTGTTTCTTGGGCAGCTGGCTCATGTCTCTCATGACTCTGCCCTTCTTTCTCCCTTTATCTCCATTTGGATTTCCTCCTAGCCTAATCTTGCCTTGTTATAGGTCAATTCAGCTTTGTCATCAACCAGTGAGAGGGATACATATCCAAAGCATACTTTAGGGTTAGGATATGGCACAATCTGGTGTCAAGATGTGGAAGAAGGGATCTCCTGTGGACTTGGGATCACTGTGGATGCTCTCAACTATGGAGTGTAGCTTAGGTACCTCATGGCAGACAGACACACTGACAAAGTCAGAAGTCCAAGAAACTATCATAGGATGAGAAGTATCAATGGACCCCATGGTCACTGGCAATTCCCAATCCTTATAGCCACAACAATGCCTTAGAAGAGACATTTCCTAGTAAGAATGAAGAGGCCAGGAGCCAGGCTGACTCCAGATGGCTAAACCTCTAGCATTTTGATGACAGTTCTGACCAACAGGCAGAAAATTTCTTAGTGTTTTTCTTCTTGGATTATCATCGTTTGATCAGTGCAGAGTCCAAAGTCTGGACATTGACACAGTCAGACAGGCAGCACTTAGCCTCTATCCTGGGGAATTGAATATGGACTTCCACATTCTGAGGAACACCCAGCTCATGAGAGTGACAGAGAGGAACCTTCATGGTGAACATTGGGTTTAATTAAGTGGGTAGTAGGGGATTGTGTTGGGAAGATGCCTCAGATGGCAAAGTCTTTGTCATAAAACTATAAGGACTTGCATCAACGTCCCAACACCCACATACAATGCACCAGCACATGGTGGGAATCGAATCCCTACTCCTGAGATCCTTAGCAAGGTGTCTAGGAGAACTGGTGAGCTCCAGAATTGGTGACAGACTTTCTCAACAATCAAGGTGGAAGGCCAAAGAGAAGAGAATCTTGAGGTTGAAGTTTGGATCCATGAACAACTACACATAGAAATGAACACATAGGTAAAGCCTCCTCTATCTCTCTGTCTCTGTCTCATTCTCTCTCAATCACACACACCCACACCCACCCACCCCCCCACACACACACATACTCAAACACTGATACAATTCCTGCTTGGAAAGTTTCCAGCAACTGTTCAAGATGGAAGTGTTGTTGCAGTATACCAGTTCCTAGCTGACAGTTGAAAATGGAGTCCATATTCACAGTGGGAACAAAGAAGGTCCTCTGCTTGAGTCAGAATCTTTTTGCATCTAGTTAGAATTTAGCATCAATGCTCAATGCAACATCAAGCAAATATCATCAACACAGACGTGTAGGTGATCAGCCCATTCGAAAGGAACCAGAATCAATGCATTTGCACACCCAGAGTCACATGACCTACAGGAACCAAGAAATTCTCAGCAAACACGAAACAATAGGTATCATCTAGTGGCAACCCAGTGACTCTGGTCCCCTTTCCCGGAAGCCTGTCCTGTCCCAGTGGTGGGGTAGCCTGTGAAGCCTGGGGCAGATGAGGCACATGCATTACTGGCTCTCAGGAGGAATTCTCCTGTCATTGCCTAACAACTACAAGTCATCCTCAGGTAGACATGTCGATCCAGTAACTCCCCCAGCCTCAACATGGAAATGAGCACTTCTGTTCGTAGAACATATGGAGTAGTGTGTCCATTTTACCTGAGACAGACACAGGAAGCCTCAATTTCTCAAGCTATTCCTGTGTTCCCACAGCACTGAGCTCTAACAGGATAGAGCAGGACTTGTATGACACACCCATTTAAAGCACAGTCCCCCTACATGCATAAATTGAACAAATCTGTGCAATTGAATAGCACCTGCCCTGCAGAACCTAACAGCAACCTCCTTACCTAATAATCACAGCTTGTTCTAGGGTCATGTTGTCATCTGCACAGGCTTTGTGCTGTATTTACTGTTATCATCCTTGTCTTTCTAAACCCCTCCCCTCCACTACCTACCAACTGCAGTTTCCATTAGTATTTCCAGAGCACAAGCTCAGGCTCAAGCAGAAAAAAGCATTGGGTCCTCTATATGTGAAATTACAGATGGCTGTCACATGGGTGCTGTAAAGCAAATCCAGATGTTCTGCAAGAGCAGCAAGTAGTCTCAACTGCTGAACCACCTCTCCACACCCTTATTTTATTAGATTTTTAAAAGTTTACAGTGGGAACTGGAGAGTTGACTCAGGTTCAATCCCTAGACAAACATGGTGGTTTATGACACCAATATTCCACCGGGACTTGATGCCTTCTGACCTCTGCAGAAACCAGGCAAATCACTGTGTGTGTGTGTGTGTGTGTGTGTGTGTGTGTGTGTGTGTGTGTGTGTGTGTGTGTGTGTCCATGGCTTGTGGGAGTTAAAACTCCCCATAAATCCTGTGGGTCCTGGTGACCCAATTCTGGTTGTTATGCTCAATGTCAAGTGTGTTTTCCCATCAAACCTGGGGTCTTAACATGTAGGTCATGACCGCCTGGGAGGAGAAACAGCACTTTCACAGGTGTCAGCCAAGGCAATCAGGACACTCAGATGTATACATTAGGATGCAAACAGTAGCAAAAGCCGGTTGCTTTTATGCCACCACAGGGAGAATAACCCAGCAAGGCCACTCAGCTCTCTGCTAGGGAGTGAAAATGGCATAAAGTGGGCTGAAGCTCCATCATCTTCTTTGAGGACAGGGCTGCAATGCTAAACAAGCAGCCATTGGACTCTCACCACCCAATAGAGTATGTGATGACCAAGCTTTTTACCACATGTCCTCTCAGGGACATTTGAAATAGTCTTGAGTATGGCCTTGAAATCATAGAAAGCTGGTCAAACCCAGGCTCTACTAAACTAATTTGAGCAAATCATACTGCTTCCACTTCCAGGGTTTGATTCTTCATCTATGAGGTAGTAAAGAGATCATGATCAAATGGTGCATAAGGGCCATGGCACACCTGGTGGGAATAGGAAGCAGATGGGTGTAGATTGTAGAATATCATTTTATAGCACCAGATACAGAACAAGTAACTACATTGTAGCTGCCATTACACAAACATAACAAAACTGTGAAACCGGGGAAGATATAGTGTACATTCTAAGGTTGCTGTATAAGGGCCCTAAGTATGGTATGTATCCTAGTTTCACTGCACGGCACTTTGGAGGAGATTACACTGCATTTGATGGTTGTAGTCAAGTGAGCTTCTTTTAGCAAGGGTGCAGCATCTTGGACTCTGTGCTCTATTCTACTTTCTTCCCTGTTTTTCTCCACAGACACCCAGTGACTTCATGTCACTCAGCCCCTTAGCAAGGCCAAGCTACAACCTTGTAATCAAATGCCCCGCTCTACCAATTCTTATCCCTATTACAAATATGTAATCCATCACCCGAAAGAGAGTCCATGTGTCTATTCTGAAACCTTCTGGTATAGCCTGGGGTACTCTAACCTTGCTCATACCTTTAAAGGGTTTCTGGAGTCTACCTTCAATCTCAGCTGCTGGACACATGCTCCTGAAGGGAAAGTTTACCTCTGTCTTCAGGTCTGTCTCATTTTTTAATGGAACCCTTGACTTCAGTCTCTGTCTCCTTGTGTAATGAGATTTAAGTCAGAAAAAAAAGAAGAAATAATTGCACTGTAGAATGGCCCATAATTGGGTTTTGTGAAAAATAAATAAGTAAATAAATAAATAGAGATCTGGAGCTATGGTTCAGCCATTGAAAGTTAGACTTACAATCAAAAATTTCAAAAGAAAGGTGTGTGTGTGTGTGTGCGTGTGTGTGTGTGTGTGTGTGTGTGTGTGTGTGTCTTCCACTTGATTATAAAAATAATTGCATTTTACAAAGGAAGTCTCCACCAAATTTAGAGTTTGTTTTAGCAATTTCTTCTGTTAAAAACACACAGGCAAAAAATAACTTACATGTTATTTTCTCACTTAAAATATACATCTATTTAAATAAACTCAAAGGACTATGCATGCATACACAACAAATCCTTAACTGTTAAAGTGGTTCGTATGTCCTTTCTTGTTGAGAATTGCTGTTACTTACTATACAGAACACAGACCTGAATTCTATCAAAAGAAAGACTGATGAAGAGGAGGAAAGAGGAAAGTAAGTACCAAAGCAGAGACTGACATGCAGCATCCTTCGTCATCCTGGGGAATTTGATATTGGCCTCTGCATGACTACCTAGTTGGAAACATCACTGTCGTAAGATAGGTCCAGATCCTTGTCAATTCTGCTGTCACAGGGCCAGTTTACAAAGCTGTTATTGTTGTTTTGTTCCATTGGGCCAGCTCTGCATCCATCTTAGAGTACTGTTCCACAATGTGTCTTTAATCAATGCATCGTCTCGTTCCCAGGCTCCTGAACCAGTCAGCTGGCCACAAAAGTGTACTGCCTCAAAGGCCAGCCCACACCCATAACTGAAAAGTGGAACCTCAAGAGAATTCCAGTGGACATGAACATTTTCAGGGAAATGGAAGTGCATTTGTACATATTAAAGGTATTAACTGAATTCGCAGGGTCTCTGTGAACATCGGTTTTGAGTACAGAGGTTAAAGTCCAAAAGATTTTCAAAATCTGCAGCAGGAAGCTTGGAGAATGAACAGATAAATGGATCATGGGAAAGTTCCAGGGAGGTAATAGTGCAGAGAAGACGCAAGGGGTGAATGGAGATGGTTTATAACTCTATTCACCATATCCTTTAGCTTAGCAGTGGACTGCCCTTTGAAGGCTCATATGCTGAAGGCTTGGTCCCCAGTCTACAGCCCTGTGGGAAGAAGTCTTCAAGACTCTGGGAGAAGGTTAAATCAGTTGAATCACCCTTGAAGGAGGGTATGGGACCACAGCTTTCCTCTTACCCAGTCTTTCCTATCTACAATGAGGTGAGCAGCTTCCCCCAATTATGCATTTTTACCATGATTCACTGCCTTGTCACAGCCCCAAAGCAGCAGAGCCTGCTGGCCAGGATGTGAAGCAAGCTGTAAGCCAACATAAACTCCCTCTTCATAAGCTTTTTGTGTTGGGCATTTTGTCACAAGGACTGTAAGTTAACACATTGTATAATCTTAATTACCACATAATAGATGGTCTGTATCCTGCCATACTGACATGGTTTTGCTGGTGTCTTAAGACACTGGTGTGATAAGCCTTTTACAGCATCAATGTCAGGGCAAGTATGTCTGTTCCCAGGGCCTAATTGAGACCCATTTGTAATACCTGTCTTTGTAATAGCTTCTGCACTCACTGGTTATTGTCACATTTGTATGCAGTCACCAAGCTGAGAAAAGATCCAGAATGACACAAAAGAGGCACCATCTTGATATCAAAATCATCTTAGTCTGGTGTGGTGATGCCTCATTATAATTTCAGCTGCTCGGGGGGGCTGACACAGAAGAATGGTAAATTCAATGCTAGCCTGAGCAAGTTAGTGTTAGGTCCCAATTCCCCCCAAAATGGCAGTGCTACCCACAATGCCATAGATGACAATCTGGGTGCAGCTCAGGTTGGGCTCTGATCCAGTGAACACTCAGCACTCCTCAGAAATCCTCTAAAGTGGGTTTCTATTTAGGAGAAAATGGCCATTGCTTACTTATTGCCCCTACAACCACCCACACCCACAAAGGGTATCTAGCAGTTCCCCATTAACTCAAATAAGCCTGTAACAGACCAAAGTCCACACTAGTTCCTAAGCTGTTCTACCTAATTTACCTTTCTCCTGCTGCAACATAACCCCTTATAACTGGCAAGGCCCTCCCATCATTTTGCTATTCTTTCTGCCTACAATGGGTAGCCATGGGAGTTTTGAATTCCCCCAAATGAACCTTTCTTTACACCCAAGAAGGGGTCAAGTTGGGTGGTTTTACTCTGTCCTCGATTACAGTTAGAAAGAACTCTTTTTCCATTTCAGAAATGCCCCAAGATGGGCTTAGCTATGGAATGTTTACCTAAAGTACACAAGGCCTGGCTTTGCTATCCAATATAACACACACAAAATAAAATAGCCATTTGTCAACTCCAAAGTTTAGAGGATGTGAGAGATGGAAAGGGCTCCTGGCAGGGAATGTGAAAGCAAGATGAGTAGGGTATGCAAGGCTACTAAAAGTCAGAGTTGACAAAGGGGTGACCCCACCTACAGGTGAGGCTACACTGGACACAGGGAAGAATGAATCCTGGTGGAGAGTCAGGGTGGTGAGGAGGGTGAAGAGGTCATCTACAACAGCAGCAGCCAGCACACAGCTTCAGATCCTCATCAGGAAGAGGGTGGCCACCCCACAGAGAGGGGAAATTGGTTTACATGCATGGAGACCAGTTGTAAAGTAAGTATTTTAAGGATAATGAGAGTCATCCTTCTTAATATGACATAAACATATGACAAATGTGGAAGGGAAGAAATCTTTATTAAATTCTATGGAGAGTTTGCCTGTGTCTAATGAATTGCACAGGTTATAACAATCAGCTGTGGTTATCACTCAGCCCCAGGGCTCTTGCGTGCTCATGCTTTGAGAATATCTACTGATGTAGTTGAGATTGACAGAGCATTGCCAAATATCTCTGAGGATTAGGAGCTGAGAAGCACTGAACTGATTTACCTTGGACAGGTATTACCTGAGTTTCACTGGAACATCCCTAACCTTGTACTGCAGCACTGTGAGGAAAACTGACAGATTTTCAAGAAATCCTGTGCTAGTCAACAAAGAGACACAGTAGTAACTACTGTGTTAACTTCTTCTTTTTGACACAGGAAATACCAGACTTAGAAAAAAAGGTTATCTAAAGTCTTCATTTTACAAACAATCAACTTCTTACTTTCAAAAGGGTGTTTATAGTTTTAATGGAGACATAATATTTAGAGTCCACAGATTGATGATGCAATCTGTGGGTAGACTATTTCAAGATCTCAGTACTTGCCAAGTCAGATGAGCTCATGTCAAGAGCATCTAGCCCACAGAGACTTCCTAGGACACCAAGGCTTTGTCCTAGCTTGTTTGCACCGTATTAACAGATTGGGATTTGTCTCTGCTTTGCTACCCTTCAAATAGAATATTTATTATTGCTCTGACCAATTTCATTCCTTCTATGCTTTATGAGTGTTCACCTAGTCACCATTTTTCTTTTATTTTGATGGAGAATGCTTCATTAGATCCTGAATTTAAGCACTTTTCTGGCAACTAGGAAATTTTGAATGTATATAGTATAGTAAATGATAATTAAAACTCATATGAGATAAAAAGACAGCATGTACATTACCCTTCTTTGTTTAAATAACATTTCTTCATTCTTTTTATTTGCTAACTCTGATTCAGTTGCTAAAATTAAAAAAAAAAAAAAAAAAAAAAAAACTTTGGGACTAGAGGTATCTCGGTCAGTGAAGTGCCCGCCATGTCATCATGAGACATGAGTCTGTATTTCATTTCCTGTGCACATGTAAGAAGCCAGATTCAGTGGCACCCATGGTGTACAATCTTAGCGGGGGAGAGGAGACAAGCAGCTCCGAAAGGCTTGCTTACCTGCCAGTTGGGCTACCAGAACCAGTTAACTCCAAGTTCAATGAGAGATCTTACCTTAAACTAATATAAAGAAAAATAGAGGAAAATGACAAACACCAACAGTATATATATACATACATGTGCGCATGCATGTGGGCACACACACACACACACACACACACACACACACACACACACACACACACACAGGCATGCATACACATGCCCTGCCACATACACACCACATACACACACACACAAAGTACACACATGCCCTCACACATACCTACACACACACACACACACACACACACACACACACAAGCACACATATGCCACCACATGCCCACACACATGTGCACACACACACACACACACACACACACACACACACACACACACACACGAACAAGTACAGATACATATCCCACACACATAACAAAATAAAAACCTTTATAAATCAGAGGGTCTACTGAAATTCTCACTACTGTACCTCTTCCTCTAGTCTTGTTAAGACTGAATTAACCTAAGTAAGATAATTTTGTTAAGTTTTGTGCCTTTGTAAATGGCAACTGAAATTATTTTCTTCCGAAGCTGAGCATGCTTGCCCAATGATAGGACTGCAGAAGAAATGCTGATCAGATTCAGGAATTAGGAATTGCTGCCTTCACACAGTTTCAGAGTAGTGAGTGGAGCCTCTGAGTCTGCATACTCCCAGGCATCATACACAGGTGGTGTACACACTCTCTGGTATACAGACTCAATCTGTGAGGCAGGATCAGTTCTGACGATCACTAGCATAATAAAGTAGCCATAGTGCATGCCAGCTTTCATCATTTAATTACATTCTAGATAACAACTAAATTATCACACTGTACCCCAGAAATATGAGCAACTACAATTAATTAATAAATCTCTTAATTAAAAATGAAATTAATTAAAAATATCCCTACATACTGTCTCTCACCTAAACCATCAGCTTTCCAGGTGCCTTACACCCAAGATTCTATTCTCTGCCCTCAGTCAGAAGGACCCTTTTAAATTGTGAGGTAAAAAATATTAACATTCCTTAGGTTCAGCCCCAGGGGAAAAAAAGAAAAAACCTCCAACCAATCATAGCATTTTCAAATAAGAAAATACTACTCTATACTAGAAGAGAAACTACTTTCACAAGAGCTTAGGGGTCGAAGTATCTCAGTCTACTGAGCAAAAGCAGGCTGAGAGTATACTGTGTGACTCCTTTTGCATCCATCACGGAGCAGACACACAGTGATACCTAAAGCAAAGGAAGGGCTGATGGTAATATCTGAAGGTTTGGGATGCAGAGATGTGCGAATTTATCAAAATTTAGAGAACGATATATTGAGGGTTGTGACTTTCCCTGCACATAAGTTTGAACAACTCTAGCTGATGATGTATGTGCTGGAGAGTTCTGGAATGAGGTCACCGATACCTGTAATTTATCTTGTATGATGGTAGAATTGTCAACTTGATAAACTCTAGAGTTGCCTAAATGACAAGCCTATTGGCAAGCCATGAGTTATTATCTACATCAGGTTAGCCTTGGGAAAGTCTATGGAGGAGTATCTTGATTACAGTAATAGAAATCACAAGACATCTGGACAGGTCTGTTTTCAAGCAGGGGACCCTGGGCTGTATATAATGAAGAAACTGAGCTGAGCACATGCATGCATATACTGTTGTCTGCCCCTTGTCTGTGGACCCCATGTGATCAGCTGCTTGAAGCAGTGACTGCTGACAAGTCCCTGAAGTGATGGCTGCAAAAGAGGTCAGCTTTTCTCCCTTAAATTACTTTTGTCTGGATATTTTTCACATCAGCAGGAAAAGAGACTAAGAGGCCTTGAAATGCAACAAAATACTGAACTGATAAAAATAAATTTCAACTCTCTCCTTTCTGAATCATATCATATATTATAAGCCACACAATGAAAACAATTATTAGGACTGATACCCAACTGAACTATATCCTCACTGGGGAAAATGGCACCCAAGGGAATCTATCATAATTTATATCAAAGACTTCATTTTCATGCACCTATAGAAAATTAATTTAACCATCCCCATACTTTTTGTCCCACCCTGAGCAAGGTGTTATGAACAGGTCTGAACCGGAGTCTTGACTTTTTAGCTGGGAAATCCCTGAACACACCTGAGAATGGGGGCAAATCACACATTCTTTATGCTGACAGAAGACATGTAGGGGCACAGCATAAAAGGAAATACAAGTATAGGCCTAGACTGGATTTTTAAGAAGAGGATATTTGGTGACATGGAAAATTCTTGGACAAAAACACTGAATAGTAAAGTTAGACTAGAATCCCACAGCATCACAGTCCCCTGTGCCCTGAGTTCCTGTTGCTGAGGCTCAAGTATGAGGCTTGTCTCCTGTACACTGAGAAAGGCTGTGGGGGGGGGGCATTCTCTATTCTTATAATAATGTTATGAGTTTAACATAATGTAACCTTCTCTGAATCACAATGCAGAATACACATGACACACAAAGCTTACAGGCCCCTGTTCACAGACCTAATGAAGTTAACACTAGTCTCTTAATGTTATTTGCATTTTCATTTTCTCCACATTAAGGAAAAGAAAATTAGACCAAAATTAATGTTTAGGCTCAAGAGACATTGGACTTCATGCCTGCTCTCTTTATTACTCCAAATGTAATTAAGTATGCTGACTTCAATAAATGTACCTTCTGCTATGCCTGTGTCGATTTCAACAGTAATGAGTTCACATCCACTATAATTTATTTTAGCCAGATAATTAATACCACTCTTGTTTATTTCTTCGGTCATGAAAAAGAATGAGTGCTTGCTTACTTGCCTGTTTGCTCATGGTGAGGATTCAATGGTATTTTAGATGCTGCTAGATTGCATTGTAAAATAAGGTACAGGCCCAACAAGAGCACCAAATCATCCCTCATTGATCCACTGCTTAGGCTTAAGAGCAGAGAACATTCCTGATGAAGGTCCCGGCACATTCATCTCCATTCTTAGCAATGTAATATGATTTCTTAAAAATCACTAAGCCATCAGGAAACATCTTAAGAATAATCCATCATACTTTTAGATTCTAAGATTCTTAGATAACTAAGATTCACCTTGAGAATAATGATATTCATTCCCCTAATTTTATTTGGGAAACCAGGTTTCATCACATGGTAGTTTATCATATGACTCCCATACCGTATTCCTCTGCTGCTTGTTCACCCTATAGGGTTGTTTCAGATGGCTTCTGCCCCTCTGGCTTTGCTTTTGACTTGCAGGTAAGCACTTGTCTTGATGACTAAATCGTCTTCTTGCTATATTTTGGTAAGGTAAGATGCAAGGAAAAAATCTAAAGGACAAATTTTTCTCTCCTATTATTTGGCAAATACTTTTTGCCTTGTTTTCTTATTTCTTTAATGTCTTAAAAACACTAAACCAATAAGGTATATTGCACAATGATATATATATATATATATAATATATATATATATATATATTAAATATCTATAGATAGATACATACACACAGACTTTCATGAGTACATACATGTTATAAGGATATAGTATACTGGATTACATGATTACAGGAACATGAAAGCTGAGAAGTCCTGAGAACTGCAGAACTTCAGGCTACACTCTGGAGCCTTGAGAGAGCAGGCTTTTATGCTCCATTGTCAAGGCCAGCAGGCCTTCTTGGAGACCCAACAAGAGCTGATGATTTGGTCCAAGTTATAAATCCTGGAAAGAGTGATTTTCCAACACAAGCAGCCAAGCAGGGACTTTTCTTCCTAGTCTGTTCAGGCCCTTCATTGTTTGCATGAGGCACACCCAGGTGAAGAAAAACCCTCTGCTTTGGTTAGTTTACCAATTCCATTGATCCAGAAGCACACAGACACACCCAGAATCATGTTAGACAAATATCTGGGTACTCCTTATTCCAGCCAGTTGATATTAAAAATTCATTTGTCACTTATTTTTTAGATAGCAACATGCTATTTATAGAGTTTTAATAAACTTGTTTAGAAACTTGCACAAATAATGAAAATAGTCATTTTATGATTAAATGTCAGTTACTTGTGCAACAAGAAGCTGGTTGTATACCAGCAATGTTGCTTAATAGACATTTCTACAATGAGAAAATACTCTAAGCATACATCCTGTATAGCATCCACCAGTCCTATGCATCTATTGAGCCCTTGAAATGTAGCTAGTAAAATTAAGAACATTGAATATTTTATTAAATTTTAATTAAATGTAATTTAAATAAACATCTGTGACTAGGGCTATCACATCAGACATCATAACACCAGTGACACATTATTTGGAAAGAAGATTAATTTCCCAGGACCAGCACAGGAAGATTTGGTGGACTTTGCAGAGCCCCCGTTGAGGGCCCTACCCTGCCTGGGGAGTGGTGGATGGATGGGGTGGGGGTAGGTTGGGGTGGGGGAGGAGGGATGGGGTGAGGGGAGGGAGAGGGAGAAGGGACTTACATGTGAAACAAGCTTGTTCCCTAACTAGAACTAATAAATAAAAATAAATAAATAAATAAATAAATAAATAAATAAATAAATAAATAAGAAAAATGTGCATGATTGAGTATCCTCATAATTTATATCCTGAATTTAGGTTTATACTTTCTCACACTTCCCACAATGACCTACCAAAATAGAAAATATAGACATACACATCTTTTCCCACTAGAGCAGAGTTGCCACCAAACTGTTTCCATCAAAGAGAAGCTAGACATGTGGTCTCCAAGGTGAAACTGTCCTCCTCTGGCCTTAGGTCATCTACAAACAGTATTTGTGGCACTGGGAAAATACATCAGTTAATGGAGTACTTGCTTCACAAGCATGGGAACTGAGTTTGATTCCTAGCTTCGATGTAACAAGCTGTGTGAGATGGCATGCTCTTGGAATCCTTGCACTGCAGATGTGGAGGTAGGAGGACCTCTGGGTCTCCTGGCAGTCAGTCTACTCTGGTGACTTCCAGGCCATTCAGATACTGTGTCTCAATGGAAGTGGACATCATTTCTGAGGATGACCCCGAGGTTATTCTCTGGTCTCTGCATTCACATGCACACATATATGTTAGTGAAAGCACACACGCTCATGCAGATGCACAAAATAACATTTAACATTTGAATTCAACACAGAATGCAAAAGAAATAACTATGAAGTAATTCTCCTACACAGGTGAAGGAATTTGCTACAAAGAGAATCCAATTCTGCAATTAAATGTAGGATAGCTTTCTGGGATGTTCACTATTCCCTCAAGGGCTCAGGAGTTCCCCAGTAATAAGAAGGCAGTGTCATCCTCTGTATCCAAAGCCTTTCATTAGAGACTGCTTGGGAATTAATCACAACACGGAGGGAAACTCTCACAGAGGGGATGTCATTGATGGTACTTGCATGTGTAGAGAAGACAGAGATCAGAAGACCCAGTTATTATTGTGACTATGCCCAAATTCATAGGAATCTACTGTAGTTAAGGCCAGCAAGTATACTGAAACCCAACAACTTCTTAATAATAGACTAAATATTCTGAATGCCACTCAACAATGCTGCTGTCAACATATATTCAGGAATTCAAGGTAGACAGCTTCAAGGTTTTCTCCAACCTTGAAAATCTAGGATCCTGTCTCTATTATACTGTAACGCATTGTTGAAATAAACTGGAAACTTGATCTCTTGCATTCTCAGGTAAAACACAAATTTTGATGAAACACAAATTTAGTCCCAGGGCCAAAATACTCCATCAAATCTTGTAAACACAGAATGAAATCTACTTTATTGACTTAATTTTTCCCAAGATCTAACTAACTTTCTTCTGGAAATTTTCAGTGATACCAACAGTCCTATACCTACTAAATCATTAAAATGCATATTTGCAAGCTTTCTCCCAGAAAAATCAAGCTATCAAGCCAAGCCAAACTCAGACTAAAGTGTCCATTCAACTCACATTATGAAGCTTCACATAGAACAGAGGACATTCACACAGCCTCCGGCATAACCTCTTCCCATAATTAATGTCCTCTTCCTGGAATACAGAGGCCTGTGTTTCTCCTAAGTCATTATAGAAGTACATATGCACACAACACTCCTAGGTAAGCCACAGAGAAAGCACACTTGCTAGCAGTTAAGCATTATGGTAACCACAATTTTCTGGGTGATGCTACAGTTTGATCTAAGCTGGTTAATAAATTCCATTTCTGTAATGATTATTTATTATTTTCTATGTTGCACATTCTTCCTTAGTTTTAGTTCCAAGTTGTTTTTGGACCAGGGTTTCCAGCAGTGATGCCATGGCCACTGCTGGCCACTGCACTGGAGGGCAGACCCATGTTCAGCAGGGTGCTTATAATAATCGCCTTTTCTTCCCTCAAGATGCCACAAGAACAACCAACCATCTTCCACACTGGTGACATCTAAAAATTGTCAGGATCATGAGAGCCTGTCTCAAAAGACATTTGATGCTGCTTCTGAAAAAAAAATCCCAAATGCTTGACAAGATGCAAAACATAAAGCTATTGCTGAAGGAGAAAATGTGGCAAATTATCCAGTCAGAGCATCTCCTGGCAATAAGATGAGGATAAAAATAGTATGTAAAAAATAATTAAGACAGAAAGAACCATGAGTTAAGGACCAAAGGCATTATAAATATCGAGGCATATATCTGGGAAGACCTCCTGAGTTGAAGTCTGTGGACCTGAGCACAATTTGGGCACTTCTGTTTATAAGTTATGAGACTGTTATCTTCCCTAGCATAGTCCACATCACCCTTCACACACTGTGTGACAACATGTGGAGAGTCCTAACACCGTGTTGGTCACACAATTGGCTCTCAATAAGTGGTAGGTGGATTTACTTTTGACTCTCCTCCAGAAATGAGAACAGATGATCTAAAGGAGTTAAAGTCACAGGAAATAGTTCATGGGAGATCAGATTCACATAAGCTCTGTACCCATAGGCCTCTTCTTTTATATACTACTATAATGTGAAGGCCAAAGTTAACACAATCTATAGGCCTTAAAAGTGTGTGAAAGCAATTGGGTTTAGGGGTATGAAAGAATTAAAAAAGGAAGACCCTGGTGACCAGAGGTGGACCTTAAAAGGGGAATGGAGTCTGCAAGTAGGAGGCTTAAATCAGTCAAGTCCTTTAATTTTACCACAACAGTTGAACAACCAACCCTTTAATGCTTTAACAGTAGATCCATAAAGCGATGGAGTTGCTAGGGAGCCTTGTACAAGTCTACAGAAAACTGAATGCTTCCAATTGTCTTCCAGGTTTTCACTAGCCTCTACTTAGAGAACATCAACTATAGTATTTCAGCAGGCAGCTTATTTTTAAAACCTGTAAATTGCCGTGGAAATGTAAGTTACAGTAGGCCAAGGTCACAGTGTCCCAGCAGAGGAAGCACTCTTCCAACATTGCTCATATGAGTCCTGCAAACACTCTCTGTTGTCTTGTCTAAGGAGCAGAAACTGGAGGGTTTGGAGGGGACAAACTATGCTATTTCCCCTGAGACACCATCAAACACAAATGATGGAAGCAGGAGAATGACTCCTATTCTTATTGGATCTTTCCAGAACCAAAAGAAAAAGAAAGAAAGAAGAAAGGAAGGAAGGAAGGAGGGAGGGAGGGAGGGAGGGAAGGATGGAGGGAGGCAGGGAAGGAGGAAGGAAGGAAGGAAAGAAGGAAGGAAGGAAGGAAGGAAGGAAGGAAGGAAGGAAGGAAGGAAGGAAGGAAGGAAGGAGGAATCAGGGCAGGGACAGTGGAAAAAATATATCTGTTGGGAACATGCACCCCCGTGTGTGTGTGTGTGTGTGTGTGTGTGTGTGTGTGTGTGTGTGTGTGTGTGTGAGTGTGTCCATCCCCAAAGTTGAATATGATCCACATCTTCCAAAAAGTAATACATTTACTTGAAGCCTATAGTGATCTACAGTCTTAACTTTTTAATCCAAAGCTTACAGCACACCTGTCCTTCTATTTCCAAGCTGTGTTTTAATGTCTGTGGGTTTCTCAGTGTTGCCTTTTGGCATAACAGAACCATTTGGAGAATTTCTAATTCCAGCTAGTCATTATCTGATCAAGGAACTTCTGTTCTCAGCAACGCATTCAGTAAATAATTGGCTTTGTCTCTTGAAATTGCCCTATATGTCTGTATAATGAGCCCTGGACACCCAGTGTAATGGTGTACGGCCAGGGGATGTGGCAACTGTGAGTATTCCCCAGTGATAGAACACTGGACCACTTCTGTAACACAGGCAAAAACCTGCAGTCAGTCCTCAGTCATGAAATGTTTATTAAGGGATGGTGGTTTAGATGCCTGAAGGGAATATTCTAGCAATCATGATACTTAGACACCATCAAGTCAAAATAGTGACTTCACTTGGAAACAGCCTCAAGAACAACATCAGAAACCACACTGTTACATTCAGAGCTCAGCAGAGAATTTATCTATTGATTATTCTTCAATTTATTTCTGATGGGAAAAGGAAGAGAATAAGCAAAGGAATCTATAATATTGATAATACAGATTACCTGTCATACAAACTTGTCTCTGCACATCATGTGACAGGAGATGTGATGCTTCAGACTTCTTTGTGCATAGACTGTTACTATGTGATTTTCAAAGACAGGCATTTGTTAGAACAATCAGGTCTCAAACTGCCTCCTTTTTCCATGGACAGGTCAGCAGATTGAAGCCTAATATGTACAGGAATGAGCAAGTCATATCCTTCACACTTACTTCATGGACTAGTTTTATCTGTATCACGATTTCTAAGTTTTCCACAGAATACTAGGGACACCTAAAAACCCACACTGAGAAACTGAGAAACTCATGTTCACCACAATCAGAAAAGCACAGCATATACCTTGTTTTTATCCTATTTTTTTCTATGTGCTTTCATAAAACCAAAATTCAATGGCTTAAACCAATAGTTTTAAGGGTTATGGAATATACCTCTCAGTTTGTACCCCTTAAGCAGCATACATCAAGACATGACTGATAGGTATAAAGGTTTTTTAGAGACATACCAATAGAGATCATGATGAGAAAGATAAAGCATAGGCAGGGAGGATATTTTGACATCATTGCATGAATCACTCCTGATACAGGACATTTAGGTAGAAAAACCATGAACTGTCACAGTCCAGGTCTAAAACCATCTCTGCCAGGCCAATGGGGACTTGTCAAGCCAAAGGAAATTTTTAGGTGTGGCACCTCCACACTGTTCAGTCATCATTTGGTCTGAGGGAAGTGTTATTTGGACTTGACACTTTTTCCTTTCCTTTGTCACGAAGGTCTTCCTTAGGGCTATAGGTGGAGTCAGCTGATAGATTGCTTGCTTGGAATGCAGCATGTCCTGGATTTGATCCCCAGGGCTACACAAAACAAGGTATGGTGGTACATGCCTGTAATCTAAACACTAGGAAGTTGGAGGCAGGAGAATCACAAGTTCAAGGTGATCAACAACTGCAGAGTGAATTTGAGGATAGCCTGAGCTACATGAGATCCTATCAAACATTCTTCTCTAGGTGCTGAAAATTGTCTTTTCCTTCTCTGCCTCTCCTACATACCCATTCAATCTCTGGAAGATGTGTATGCAAAGATGCCAAACACTATTCAGTTATGCTCCATGTCACAGGTGTATTAGGATCGCAGCAAGATCCCCCATAGCTGCCACACCAACATGAAAATGCTGGTGACATAGTTAAGACATTTGCAAAGTAAGAAATAAGATGTCACTGCTTAAGGAGAATTTCTAGGAACCGTGAGTAACATATTCTAAGCACCTATGGCAGGGCTAATCATGCAAAAGTACCTAAAAGCTAACCTCTCCATGCAAGAAACTCTGCTGTTCTTTTGAAGTTGATGGTAAGTGTTCAGTCATGAAGATACTTGGTCAAAAGAGAAGCCCTGAAGAGTAAGACCAAAGGTTTTTGTGCCAAATTTCCATCTCTCAAGATGAAACCATAAAAAATAAATGTATGAGGTGTATCCTATAACATAAGGGTTAAAGGTAAAGCAAACTGAGAACCTGTGTGTGCCAACTTCCTTCATACTTAGTAAGTTTTTATGTGGCCTCCTCTGAAAGGCAACATAAGAACTTAAGAAACAAAAAGATAAGGAGAGCTGAGATTCTAGTAGGGTCCCCAGAAGAGTATGATGTTCATTCAATTCCAGGGTTTAAAACAAGTGAGTATTGAGAAAGTAGACTCCAGGAAACCATGAGAAGACACAAATACAATCTTGTCTCCACATGCAGTGGCTGTGACTTCCTTCCTGCTGAAGGAGATCTTCTGTCTTGACCTTCATGGCACTAGGATTACAATAATCTTAGTGCCAGCATGACTCCGTTTTAATATGTTATTTCTCCATCTGTAGTTTCCAGTTTGTACGCTGAGCAGTGTGTCAAATGAATTGCACTAGGACTGATTATCCAAATTTTCTGGAATAAGGGATAAGTCTTCATCTCTGGTATCTGTAGACACTGACCTAACACTTCCACTGAAAGAACAGAATAGGCCCAGAAAGTCATAATGGGTGTGACAGCAAATGTCAAAGGCAGAAGTCTAGACAGGATATGTTCCATGGCAGAAAACCTATCCATCCACAGATGTTTAATGCCTTCTAAGACAAATGTGCTTGATATCACTGAGAAAATACTGAAGTGACAGAGATTTCAGAATTGGCCATATTAAGTTTTGTGTTGCCAGGTATTGTGGTAACTATGATTATACCCATTATGGAAGCACTTCTATAAAAGTAAGGCACTTATCATGCTAGGCTTTCTATCCAGTGTGCTGATATTCCTGGATAGAATGTTCCACTAGAAGCTTTCCTAATGACCTGAGATAGCTATTTCCATTTTAATGTATTGAAAATTCATTGTTGGAGAACAACATAAATCTGTGGCCTTGATCATTCATATACAAAAGGAAGGAGAATTTTTGGGGGGCATAAAGCACACTTGGAGAAATCTGAGTGAATATTTTATAAGAAACATATATTACATTTTCATTTTGTGTTAAGAATTTTATATCTTAAATTGAAGAGCATAAGCTCCAACAATCCCAAGGACAAGAGGGTCTAATGAAATGGACCCATGCCCAGAAGCACACAAGTGACTAGGATGCCCCTAGAAACTGCCATGGTCCTATGAATTAGATGACCCCTCAATCTCTTCCATCACTGTACTCGGGACCATGTATCTTCTTTTAGGACTTTTTGGGACTTTTCTCCTCTCCTAACCATCCTTGGTAATGCAGTTCTTCTGAGTACAGAATTGCCACCCACCATGGTCACATGTCCTAAGTCTGCTTCTACCTTTCAGTCTCCAACCACTACTGAGCTAAAACTCATTCCATGCATGAACTAGAACATAGGGTCAGCATTTTGTTCACCTTTGAAGGAGACAACACAAAGATCAACATTCAGCCCTTGCTTAAGCCTCTCTCCCTAAGTCCAGTCCAGCCTCCCTAAGTCCCTGTCAGAATAGGGACCTGGGATAAAAATCATTAGTGACAGGGCTGAGGACTATCTGAGATAAAGACACAGGGATCAATGGGCAGGCAAGTCTGTCTAGCACACAGCCAGCATGCTCTTCTAGGGCTTGGAACTGCCACTTGAGGGCAAGGATTTCTCCAAACAGCCAACTATTTTCTTCTAGCCAAGACTCTGCAAATACTGGCAACATTGGGAGGACACAGAACATAGACATTGTTTCCTCTTCCACATGCTGTCTAGACTCTAGACTTTTCTCAAGCAGTTTTCATAAATACTACTGTTTCCATCCCATAATTAGAAGGATAGAAAAGGTGATTAACCAACACCTAATTACCCTTCTTATGGTGACTGCAGATAGAGAAAACCATAACAGCAATTTGATTGCCTCATATGCCAATTCCATTATGGACTCATGGCATCTCACAGAGCAACTATGAACATAACACAATGAGCCATAGCATAGCTGAATGCCTCAGCATTAACTTACATTATTTTGGGTGACAGATACTGTTCGATAATGAACTCTTTCCCTGATCTAATATGTTAACTTCTTTGGCCTCAAAGAAAATGCAGTTGTTTCATTTCTTCTTCTGTCATCTCTGAATAGTTAACTCCACATAGACAAAACTCCCCTCATGGGTCTGACAGTATTTGCCTTTTCTCATTTCCTTTTACCAATGCTAAGATTCCTCCTCATCTTCTCTGAGGAGACATGCAATTTCTCCCAGAAAAAAAAAAGGTTTCTTCTCTCTTTTCTCATACATCACAACTCATTGTGTTTGGCATTGGCATTTCCTTTCTCTTAAGATAAAATTTTGGCTAAGCTATAAGAATTTTTCATTTCCAGGAGACAGCCTGAGATACACAGTAAGGTTTAGATCAGTCTGAAGTACAGAGTGAAATCTTATATCAACACACAGAAACAAATCAAAACTAGACTACGTCAGTGAAAGTACAAAGCTTTTAAACAATACACGATGATTTTTTGATAAATTTAGATATCACTTAATCTATTCTTTCTTAATTTAATGATGCAGAAATGAAACAAAGAGGTTGACCATTCCAAGCAAAGACTTGCACCTGTATACTATTTCAAAAGGTGGTTCCAACCGTGCACTGGTTAAACAGGAATGTGTACATGTGGTATGCAAATACCTCAAAAACTCATACTGAAAAGATATACTAACAAGTTCATGACTTGACCATGAATAGTGAATATTAGAGTAAAGTATCTAAAAATACCTTTTAAAATATTGGTAAAGATACACTAATAACCAAATTAGGATTATTAGATGTCCTTTAAAAATATAAGTAATTCAAATGGCTAGTCTTTCAATTAAGATTCTTCTATTTTCTTAGGTTTCAAGTCAATATATTTTGAGATAAATGTAGTTTGCAAAAAGGAAACATACATTAGAGACCAAGGAAAGACAAAAGCTCAAAGATTTTCAGTTGTTAACAAGAAAGTGAAACCTCAATCTTGGCAGGGAAGTCCATTAATACAGGAAGTAAACAACACAAAATAGTATCAGGAAGCCCTGGAAGCTGATCAAATCACTCTCAGACAAATCAAGCTTCATAGAAAACTCTGAGACCAGACTAGCCACCAGAAAGAAATGGAGAGCAGCTCAGGTGCCGGGGAGAGACGCAAACCAACTAAGACACGTGGATAGGATATGTTCCCATCTAATAAACTACCAGCATGCTGTTCAGTGTACCCTAGGATAGCAGCTTTTATATGCTGTCACTTATTCTGGGGTGGGTCTAGGTGATGCAGCTCTCATTGAGTCATTTCTTCTCCTGTAAATAACCCCTTACCCATATTCCTTTAAGTAACTCCAGTAAACTCAATTATTCACCAAGTCATATGGTGATGATATCTGTACTTTGTTCTATCAGTGTAAATTTGGCTAGTAAAAATAATACCATTGTGAGTCCAGTGACTATTGACCAGACTGAGGGATCTGAGGGAAGAAGAGGAGGCTGCTAGAATAACCCATGTAATGATATAACAGAAGTAGACATTGGTATTAATGGTATTAATTTAACTTAGCTAACATTATTTGCAGGTGATTGTCTGTATGAATAGATATATGGTATTAGTATACACCAGGTATTTCTGTGTTCTATGATTTCAGAGAGTAAAAAATGGATGACACACCAGCAGTAATGACCAAAGAATACAAATACCATGGTTTATAAATGATTTTCCAACCAAAAAAGGTAGGCTCTGTGAAGAAATGGTTGATTCTCAGACTAGGCTAAAACTGTATTGGATGAACCTGCAATATAGTGACAGAAAAAGGAAGGGCTTTCACAAAGCAAACACACACACACCTGATGCAACTATGTTATAGAAGTCAATTGAAAGTATACCCAAAGATCAAAGGTAAGAAAATTAAATAGATAGAAAAATAGAAAGACATAAAGGAAAAATTGATGAAAGTGAAAAATCCAATGTGAAGCTCCACAACTTCAGAATGACTGTTCCAACGATACAGCCTATAAGTCACACACAATACATACAAGTTATTCCACTTGAGCTGACAATGATCCCTACACAAACTGTGGAACAATGTTCCCCACAGAAACCCCTATACTAAGAATGAGAAATATCCTTTAGAGTTGTTGCTTAATGTAGTTCAAGTGACTCCCAAAACAATATAGAGTATGACTCCTGCAATTGGTTGCTTACCAGGGGTTGAAGGTAAGTCCCTATTGCTAAAGACACTACACACTTAGAACATATGACTTGGATTTTTTGACCTGCATCTAACATAAAAACCTCCTTTCTGGGGTCGAATATATATATATATATATATATATATATATATATATATATATATATCCAAGGGAAGAAAACACTTGGTAGTCCTACCCAGCATAGCAAGATATCCATGAAGATGCAGTAAGTAGCATTCATATATTATTGCTAACCAATAGCTGTCTGGAGTTATGGCCCACTCAACAGGAAGGAGGTCAGGCCTGAAATTGGAAGCCTAGCCAGTTCCCTAGAAATAACAAGTTTACAGAATTTAGAAGAGAATATACTAGCACCACTTTTCTAGACCAACCTAATTCCTGACTACATTCTAAATCTTAACATTATACCCATAGATAAGTATATCCATTATCCCTCATCAAAGACACTTCTCTTTACAACAAACTGAGACCATCACAGAAAATCACAACTGAACACAATGTGTAGGTCAACAGATTTGGGGGAGTCAATCCCCAGTGGATACATATATATCTCAGCTCCTGCATCTATGACTCAAGAACATCTCAGAAGAAAGAGGTAGGAATATTATAAGAGCCAGAATACCTGGGCATATACTGTGAAACAGTCCTTCATAGAGATGAATACATAAATGGTATCTGAACAATGTCAATCTCAATAGACATAATCACATGGAAGGGAGGAAAAATATCAAGAGGTCACCCCTGGACAAGAAAATTATAAGCAACTGATGACTTCTAAGATATGGAGAATTGCCCCTTTCCAGGAATGACCTCTTTAACTGGTTGTCCAATACAAAGTGGTCATCCCTGAAACCACATACACACACTCAAAAAATCAGTCTTTGTAGAGTGTATTTATATATTTCTGCATATATATACATATATATGGATATATATTAATATATATCCATATATATTTTAAACAATAATAATCAAAGAAGAGGCTATAAATTTGAGAGCAAAAAGGGAAATGGGAGATCTTGGAGAGAGAGGACTTGGATATAGCTAGAGGAAAAAATAGAAGGAGAAAATGGCCAGAAATTGGAAGCAGCCTAGATGCCTCTCAACGGAAGAATGGATAGAGAAAATATGGTACATTTACACAATGGAGTACTACTCAGCGGAAAAAAAACAATGGAATCTTGAAATTTGTAAGAAAATGGATGGATCTAGAAGAAACCATTCTAAGGGAGGTAACCCAATCGCAAAAAAACAAACATGGTATGTACTCACTCATATGCATATTTTAGACATAGAGTAAGGATTACCAGCCTACAATCCACACTGCCAATGAAGCTAATAAACATGGAGATCCCTAAGAGAGACATACATGGTCCCCTTGAGAAGGGGAGAGGCTCATGATCTGCTGAGCAAATTGGGAGCACGGGAAGAGGGGGGAGGGAGCTAGGAGAATGAGGAGAGAGGAAGAGGGATGCCGAGGACATGAGGGAGCAGAAAATATGAGTCAGGGGAAGAATACATGATAACAAGAATGGATATATCATAATAGAGGGAAACGCTTTTGGTTTATAGAGAAATCAGGCACTAGGGAAATGTCTGGAGATATACAAAGATGATACCAGCTAACTATCTCAGCAACGGAGGAGAGGCTACCTCAAATGCCCTCCCCTGATTATGAGATTGATGACAGATTTATATGCCCTCATCCAGCAGCTGGTGGAGTAGAAGCAGACACCCATAACTAATCACCAATCTGAACTGGAACCCAGATGCAGATAGCTGGAATACCAGCATGGGACTGATCCAGACCCAAGGAACATGGGTTTCTACGAGGAAACCTCGGAAATCTATAGGACCTCCTGTAGAAGCCCAGTATTTATCCCTAGCATAGGTGTGAACTTCGGGAGCCCAGTCCATATAGAGGAATACTCCCTGAGCCAAGACACATGGGGGTGGGCCTAGGCCCTACCCCAAAGGAAACGTAAGACTCTGATGACACCCTATGGAAGGCCTCACCATCCAGGGGGAGCAGAGAAGGTATGTGACAGATAAGGTTTTAGTCGGGGGTGGGGGGGGAATTAGGGGAGTAAGGGTGGGAGAAGGGAAATGAGATTGTCATGTAAAACAATCCTGTTCCTAATCCAAATAAAAAAGTTGGAAAAAATAGGAGAAAAGTGTTATAATTATATTTTAATTAAAATGCATGAAAAATAAAAATAAGCAGTTTACTGGGATGCATAGACTTTGGATCTGGTTAATTTCAGTATATGATTTTTATTTGCAAGTTTTTATAATAAAGTTTATAAAATTTTAAAAGAATTGAATAATAAAGGGAATATGAAGGGGAGATAAATAGTAGCTTCTAATATCCAAATCATAATCCCAGAACTTGTCAACATATTATCTTATGTGGAAAAACTAAAACCAACTACAGAAAGCATAAAACCTAATATGAAGTGTCACAACTTCTAAATGGCCACTCTGACTGTATGGAAGTTCATTGAAATGTCTAGATCTTGTGTGTGGTTAATTGCAGCAAACGATTTTTTTTTATTTTCAAGTTACTTAACAATAGAGTTTCTGTATTTTTTTTAAAGCAGAGGACCCCTAAAGGGGTAAAGAACAGGAAAATAGTTTTCTTAGTTAGGATTTCTATGGCTGGGAAGAGACACCATGACCATGGTAACTATTATAAAAGAAAGCATTTAATTGGAGCTGGCTTATAATTCAGATGTTTAGTCCACTGTCACAATGCAGAAAGCATAGTGGAATGCAGGCAGACATGATGCTGGAGACAGAGCTAAGAGTTATATATCTTGATGCACACAGGCAGCAGAAGACTATGTCCACACTGGGCATATCCTGATCATATGAGACCTCAAAGCTTGCCCCCACAGTGACACACTTCCCCCAAGAAGGCCACACCTACTCCAATAGGCCACACCTCCTAATAGCATCACTCCCTATGACCAAGCACTCAAACACATGAGTCTATGGGGGCCATTCACATTCAAGCCTCCACAGTAGTGCTTACTGGATTTAGGGACGAAGGGAGTAGGTCACCAGGCAAAGGGTGGAAATAAGTTTTGGAGGCTAGGAAGGACTAGGGGAGGTGCTGTTAACATCTTGATTGTAGTCTAGTGTTAGATGTCTAACTCTTTCAGAATGGCAAAATGATAATGCTTTTCTATATAAGCCACACAGAACGTCATAATAATAGTATATGCAGTATCAGAAGTCTATGCTTCCGGGATAGAATTGACCTGGAAAGCCAAGTTGGACCTGAAACGATGGCTCTCATAATATTATGAATGGATGTGTGAGAACAAGATAAAGGATAGGAAAACCATCTCAAGCATTGTGCCAGGTGTTTACAGTGTTTGCATTTGGCTGCCTGACATGTGAATAAGATGTCTTCTACCCATGTAATCTTCAGTTCTAAACTTTAATTTTTTTTGGTGCTTTTTAAACATTTATATTTAAATGAAATTTGAAATATTTAAATCACAGTGAGTATATTTCCATTTTGCCTCAATAAGGATATATGTAATACCTTTTTAAAGTCCTTCCCTACTAGCTCTGTAGTCACCTCAGGAGTTCAGCCATTTGATTTTCTCTTTATTTGTAGATGGGTTCCATTCTCCAATGAGCTGTTATTTTATTCATTGTTATGCACTAAGTCATTTTGGATAATATCCCTGACACTGTGAAGGTAAAATTGTGGAGATTCTTTTTTTTCCGTTTTTTTTTTATTTGAATTAGAAACAAGATTGTTTTACATGACAATCCCAGTTCCCTTTCCCTCTTATCCTCCTCTACCAACCCCACTAAACAAAAACCCTACCTATCACATATGATTTCTGCTCCCCAGGGAGGGTGAGGCCTTCCATAGCATGTCATCAGAGTCTATCTATCCTTTGGGGTAAGCCCTAGGCCAACCCCATGTGTCTTGGCTCAGGGAGCATTCCTCTATGTGGAATGGGCTCTCAAAGTCCACACTTATGCTAGGGATATATGCTGAACTACTTACTACAAGAGGTCCAGTAGATTTCTGAGGTTTCCTCAATGAAACCCATGTTCCTAGGGTCTGGATCAGTCCCATGCTGGTATCCCAGCTATAAGTCTGGGGAGCAAGAGTTCCCCGATGTTCAGGTCAGCTGTTTATGTAGGTTTCACCAGCCTGGTCAGGACCCCTTTGCTATTCACTCATCTGCATCTGGATTCCAGTTCAGTTCAGTGATTAGTTGTGGGTGTCTGCGTCTACTTCCACCAGCTGCTATATGAGGGCTAACGGGTGGCATATAAGTCAGTCATCAATCTCATTATCAGGGGAGGGCATTAAAAGTAGCCTCTCCTCTGTTGTTTAGATTGTTAGCTGGTGTCATCTTTGTAGATCTCCAGACATTTCCCTAGTGCCTGATTTCTCTGTAAATCTAAAATGTCTCCCTCTATTATGGTATCTCCTTTCTTGTTATCTTCTATTCTTCCCCTGACTCAACCTTTCTGCTCCCTCATGTCCTCTGCATCCCTCCTCTTCTCCCCTTCTCATTCTCCTAGCTCCTTCACCCTCTTCCCGTGCTCCCAATTTGCTCAGAGGATCTTGACCCTTTCCCCTTCTCCAGGGAATCATGTATGTTTCTCTTAGGGTCCTCCTTGTTTACTAGTTTCTCTGACAGTGTGGATTGTAGGCTGGCAATCCTTTACTCTATGTCTAAAATATGCATATGAGTGAGTACATACCATGTTTGTCTTTTTGTGACTGGGTTACCTCTCTCAGAATGGTTTCTTCTAGTTCCATCCATTTTCCTGCAAATTTTAAGATTCCATTGTTTTTTGTTGTTGTTGTTGTTGTTGTTGTTGTTGTTGTTTTCTGCTGAGTAGTACTCCATTGTGTAAATGTACCATATTTTTCTATCCAGTCTTCAGTTGAGGGGCATCTAGGCTGTTTCCCATTTCTGGCTATTACAAATAGTGCTGCTATGAACATCGTTGAACAGATGTTCTAGTTGTTTGAATGTGCTTCTTTTGGGTATATGCCTAAGAGTGGACTTTCTGGAGCTTGTGGTAGACTGATTCCAATTTCTTGAGGAATTGCCATACTGATTTCCAAAGTGGCTGTACAATTTGGCACTCCCACCTGCGGTGGAGAAGTGTTCCCCTTTCTCCACATCCTCTCCAACAAAAACTGTCATTGGTGTTTTGATTTTGGCCATTCTAACAGGAGTAAGATGGTATCTCAGAGTTGTTTTGATTTGCGTTTCCCTGATGTCTAAGGATGTTGAACTCTTTCTTACTTGTCTTTCAGCCATTTTAGATAACTCTATTGAGAATTGTCTATTTAGTTCTGCACCCCACTTTTTAATTGGATTGTTTGGTGTTTTGGAGACTAGCTTCTTGAGTTCTTTGTATATTTGGAAATCAGCCCTCTGTCAGATGTGGGGTTGGTGAAGATCTTTCCCAGTCTGTGGGCTGATGTTTTGCCTTGCTGACTGTGTCCTTTGCCTTACAGAAGTTTCTCAGTTTCAAGATGTCCCATTTATTATTTGTCGATCTCAGTGACTGTGCTACTGGTGTGATGTTCAGGAAGTGGTCGCCTGTACCAAATAATTCAAGGGTATTTCCCAATTTGTCATCTAATAGCTTCAGTGTGTCTAGATTTATGTTGAGGTCTTTGATCCATTTTGACTTAAGTTTTGTGCAGGGCAAAAGGCTTGGGTCTATCTGTACTCTTCTACATGTCTGCATCCAGTTATGCCAGCACCATTTGTTGAAGACGTTCTCTTTGTTCCATCGTATAACTTCGGATTGTTTGTCAAAAATCAGGCGTTCATAGGTGTGTGGGTTAATATCAGGGTTTTCAACTCTATTCCATTGGTCTACCTGTCTATTTTTATGCCAATACTAAGCTGTTTATAGGACTATAGCTCTGTAATAGAGCTTGAAGTCAGGGATGGTGATGCCTCCAGAAGTTCCTCTATTGTACAGGGTTGTTTTGGCTATCCTGGGTCTTTTGTTTCTCCATATAAAGTTGAGAATTGTTCTTTCAAGGTCTGTGAAGAATTGTGTTGGGATTTTGATGGGGATTGCATTGAATCTGTAGATTGCTTTTGGCAAGATTTCCATTTTTACTATGTTGATCCTACCTATCCAAGAGCATGGAAGATCTTTCCATTTTCTGTTATCTTCTTTAATTTCTTTCTTTAGAGACTCAAAATTCTTATGGTATAGGTCTTTCACTTTTTTGGTTAGTGTTACCCCAAGATATTTTATGTTGTTTGTGGCAATTGTAAAGGGTGATGTTTCTCCAATTTCTTTCTCCACCAAAGTGTCATCAGTATATATTAGGGCTACAGATTTTTTTGAGTTAATCTTGTATCCTGCCACTTTGCTGAAAGTGTTTATCAGCTGTAGGTGTTCCCTGGTAGAGTTTTTCGGGTCACTTATGTAGACTTTCATATCATCTGCAAATAGTGAGAGTTTGACTTCTTCCTTTCCAATTTGTATTCCCTTGATCTCCTTTTGTTGTCTTATTGCTTTAGCTAGAACTTCAAGGATAGTATTGAAGAGGAATGAGTGGACAGCCTTGTCTTGTCTCAGATTTTAGATGTTGGCTGTAGGCTTGCTGCATATTGCTTTTACTTTGTTAAGGTATGTTCTTTTTATCCCTTATCTCTCTAAGGCCTTTATCATGAAGGGGTATTTGATTTTGTCAAAGGATTTTTTGGTATCTAGTGAGATGATCACATGTTTTTTTTTTCCCCTCAGTCTGTTTATATGGTGGATTACCTTGATGTGTTTTTGTATGTTGAACTATCCTTGCATCCCTCAGATGAAGCCTAGTTGATCATGGTGGATGATTTCTCTGATGTGTTCTTGGATTTGATTTGCCAGTATTTTATTGATTATTTTTGCATATTGGTCTATAGTTCTTGTTCTTAATTGTGTCTTTGTGTGGCTTGGGTATCAAGGTTATTGAAGCCTCATAAAAAGAGTTTGGCAATGACCCTTCTGTTTCTATTGTGTGGAATACTTTGAGGAGAATTGGTATTAGCTCTTCCTTGAATTTCTCTTTGAATTTTGCACTGAATCCATGTGGCCCTGGGCTTTTTTTTTTGGTTGGTAGACTTTTAATGACTGATTCTGTCATCAGGAAAATAGGTCTATTTAAATTGCTTATCTGTTCTTGATTTAATTTTAGTAAGTGGTATCTAACAAGAAAATTGTCCATTTCCTTTAGATTTTCGAATTTTGTGGAGTACAGATTTTTAAAGTATAACCTGATAATTCTCTGGATTTCCTCAGTGTCCATCATTATGTTCCCTTTTCATTTCTGATTTTGTTAATTAGCATGCTCTCCCTCTATCTCTCTCTGCCTTTTATTTCGTTTGGATTAAGGTTTGTCAAATTAAATGGAGAGAAACTCAATGCAATTCCTCTAAAATTGGGGACAAGACAAGGCTGTCCACTCTCTCCATACCTCTTCAATATTGTCCTTGAAGTTCTAGCTAGAGCAATAAGAAAACAAAAGGAGATCAAGGGAATACAAATAGGAAAGGAAGAAGTCAAACCCTCACTATATGCAGATTATATGATAGTCTACATAAGTGACCCAAAAAACTCTACCAGGGAACTCCTACAGCTAATTTACATGATCTCTCTCTGGCTTTTGGTTAGTTTGGATAAAGGTTTGTCTATCTTGTTGATTTTCTCGAAGAACCAACTCTTTGTTACATTGATTCTTTGAATTATTTTCTTTGTTTCAACTTTATTTCTGCCCTCAGTTTGATTATTTCCTGGTGTCTACTCCTCTGGGGTGAATTTGCTTCCATTTGTTCTAGAACTTTCAGCTATGATGTCAACTCTCTGGTGTGACTATTCTCTAGTTTCTTCATGTGAGCACTTAGAGCTATGATCTTTCCTCTTAGTACTGCTTTCAAAGTGTCCCATAAGTTTGGGTATGTTGTGTCTTCATTTTCATTGACTTTTAGGAAGTCTTTCATTTTTTTCTTTATTTCTTCCTTGACCCGGGAATGGTGCGTTCGAGTGTTGTTCAATTTCCATGAGTTGTTAGGTTTTTTTGCAATTTGTGTTGTTTTTTATTTCTAATTTAAAGCATGTTGGTCTGATAAGACACAGGGGATTATTACAATATTTTGTACCTGTTGAGGTTTGCTATGTTGCCGATTATGTGGTCAATTTTTGAGAAGGTTCCATGTGATGCTGAAAAGAAGGTATATTCTTTTGTGTTTAGATGGAAAGTTCCCAATTGGGTCATAACTTCTGTTAGTTCCTTTGTCTCTTTGTTAAGTTTCTGTCTGGTGGTCCTGTCCAGTGGTGAGAGTGAGGTGTTGAAGTCTCACACTATAACTGTGTGAGGTCTTATTTGTGATTTGAGTTTTAATAATGGTTCTTTTACAAATGTTGGTGCCTTTGTATTTGGGGCATAGAGGTTTAGAATTGAGACTTCTTCCCGATGGATTTCTCCTTTCATGAATATGAAACGCCCTTCTTCATCTCTTTTGATTGATTTTAGTTTGAAGTCTAACTTGTTAGATACTAGGATAGCTACCCCAGCTCGTTTCTTGGGTCCATTTGATTGGAATATCTTATCCCAATCCTTTACTCTGAGGTAATGCCTGCCTTTGAATTCAAGGTGTGTTTCTTGTATGCAGCAGAAGGATGGATTCTGTCTTCATATCTAATCTGTTAGCCTACGTCTTTTTATAGGTGAGTTAAGACCATTAATATTGAGGAAAATTAAGGTCCATTGAGTGTTTATTCTTGTTTGTTTTTGATTTGTTGTTGGTAGTGGTATTGTATGTAGATTTACCCTGATGTTTCTTTGGGGCTTTCGTAAAGTGGGATTATCTATTGCCTATGTTTATGTGAGTGTAGTTAATTTCCTTAGGTAGGAGTTTTCCTTCCAGTACTTTCTGTAGGGCTGGATTGGTGGTTACATATTGTTTAAATCTGGTTTTGTCATGTACTCTCTTGTTTTCTCCATTTATAGTTATTGAAAGCTTTGTTGGATATAGTAATCTGGGCTGGCATCCGTGTTCTCTCAGAGTTGGTAGAATATCTATCCAGGTCCTTCTGGCTTACAGAGTTTCCATGGAGAAGTCTGGTATAATTCTGATAGGTTTGCCTTTATGTTACTTGGCCTTTTTTCCTTTGCTGATCTTAATATTCTTTCTTTATTCTATACATTTGGTGTTTTATTTATTACGTGACAATGGGACTTTCTTTTGTGGTCCACTCTATTTGGCATTCTGTAGGCTTCTTGTACTTTCATTGGCATGTCTTTCTTTAGGTTGGGAAAAGTTTTCTTCTATGATTTTGTTGAATATGTTTTCTGCACCTTTGAGTTGGGTTTCCTCACCTTCTTCTATTCCTATTATCCTTAGGTTTGGTCTTTTCACGATGTCGCATATTTCCTGGATATTTTGTGTTAAGGATTTGTTGGACTTAAGATTTTCTTTGCTTGATGAATTTATCTCCTCTAGCTTATCTTCAGCCTCTAAGATTCTGTCTCCCGTCTCTTGTATTCTGTTGGTTATGCTTGCATCTGTGGTTCCTGATTGTTTACTCAGCTTTTCCACTTCCAGCATTCCCTCAGTTTGTGTTTTCTTTATTGTATCTGTTTCAGTTTTCAGGTCCTGAACTGTTTTCCTTCAGCTATTTAATTGTATTTTCTTGGCTTTTTTGGCTTTCCTTGATTTCTTGCATCTTTTGGTTCATCTTTTTTTTTTTCCATTTCTCTGAAGGATTTTCTGATTTCCTCTCTTAGGGTCTCTATCATCTACATGAAATTGTTGTTAATTTTGCTCTTTTCTGCTTCTTCTGTGTTGGGATGTTTATATCTTGCTGGTGTAGAGTCCCTAGACTCTGGTAGTGTCACATTGGTTTTCCTGTTGTTGGATGTGTTCTTATATTGTTGTCTTCCCATCTCTTCTTCCAGTGGGTACACTTCCTTTCCTGGTGTGTATGGGTCCAGTTTTCTCTTCAGGTGGGTACTATTGTCTCCAGTACTCTGATGGGTCTCAAGGTGGGTGCAGGCAGGTCTGAAGCACTTGCTCTCCAGGTGGGCAAGAGCAGGACTGGCACAGAGATGTCAATAGACTCTGGGTTGTTTGATCCTCAGGGGTCTAATCGACCTGCCTGCAGACCCCTGGGCAGGAGTTTCCAGAGTAGCCAGGCAGAAGTTGGGCCCAAGTCAGGGGCCAAAGCAGCTCACCTCTGCACTCTACACTCTGCACTCTGTACGGCCTGGGGACGTAGTAGCCCAGTGATCTCAGCAGAGTCAGGTTCCCTTTGACCTCAGGGACAGATTCAGTTTGCCTGCAGACTCTGGGGCAGGATTTCCCAGTGTGGACAGGTGGAAGTTGGGCCCAAGGCAGGGGTCAAAGCAGCTCACCTCTGCACTCTGTGGAGGCCAGAATAGCCCAGCTATCTCAATTGTGGAGATTCTTATACAATTTCCCCCGTGCACTCTGTTTACTCTATTTCAACGGGTGATTATTTGGCATGAGCGTATATTAGAGACAGATCTGGGCAAGTAGAGATCCAAGATCTCCTAGCTCTCTTCAGTCTCACCCTTGGCAGAGCTACTGAGAATATCTGGAGGTTGGAAGTCAGAAAGCTGTGCTGCCAGCTGGGATGTTTGGATCCCTCCACTGGTTCTTTCCTTTCCGAGATTCCCCGCTCCACTCAGCAGCCGCATGTCTCTGACTTTGGAAAGGAAATAAAAGGAAAAAGACATATTGATAAAGCTGTCAGGCATGCCTAAGAATATCTAGGCAGAGAAAGAGGCGTGGATGCCTGGCAAGAACGACATGGGGAAAACCTTGTCAAGAAGAACCAAAACAAGTCACATCAGCCTTCCTTCATGCCAGCCTCCTGGGTCACACAATAAATCAACCTGAGCCCAGCTTGTCACACTAGAGTCAACTACCCTCTCAACTACTGGATGAAATCACAGAGAAACCAAAGTTTAAAGCGACAGAATTTATGTGTGAATCTGTGTATCAATAGGGACAGAGATCGCCCTGAGCTGTCTTCCCAAATCTTATAACTCTACAACTAACACTATGAAATTGCACTTTCTATCATTTAGGTCCACATAAAGTGTCATTACCACATGCAGCAGTGGTTCTCAACTTTCCTAATGCTGCCACACTTTAATTACTTACCGCGAGGTGCCCCCAACCATAAAATTATTTTTTTACTACTTCATAACTGTAATTTTGCTACTGTTACGATTGAAATGTAATATTTTGGGAGATTGAGGTTTGTCACAGAGGTCACATAACAAAGCTGTCTTTTAATTCAATAATTTATTTGGTAGTATGCATACAGAAAAGTCAAAATTTTATTTTCCTCACTGAATAGAGATGGAGTAGGGGAAGGAAAAGGGAAAAAAAAATCCCTGCATTTATTTTTAGTTTGTACCCATTTAGGTCAAACATTTCCAATATTAACTATGTGGTTGAAAAAAAAGTCAATAACCTCAACACATCAAGAAAATGTTACTTTCTTTTTAAGAAATTATGTGAAAAAGTAAAAAATGTAGTTTTTGAGCTAAACTTTACCTCCTCCAAAGAAAAACATGAGAAAATTTTCTATGTAAACAACTGGAATCTATGTTATGGAATTCTCTAAATGCTTTAGAAGTAACAAATATTTAGTACTGGGAATAAGGGCAATGAGATAGACTTAGATGCACTTAACACATTAAGAAAATTAGAAGCCAAAACTTCTCTTCACTTACAAAATTATGCACAATTTGGGCTATGGATTAAAAGAAAAACTTCAAGGAATTTGTTTTAATGTTGTTGTTTGAATTTACATAGAAACATATTCTGGGGGTTTAAAGGTTTGTTTAAAAGTCACTGGGCATGGGAATGGATACACAGAATGGAGGTAAGCCAATAACAGTTTGTCACACTGACAAGTCCAGCCACTAGATTCCTGAAGTATCAATCTCCAAGAACACACCAGGAAGTGGAACAAAATACAGGCAGTAGGGTACTTCTATACCAATTCCATATGGAGATTGAAGACTGTTTTCAGAGTTCAGGATAATACATCTTTAGGAATATATCCCTACCATGTTTAAAGGTAAAGAATCTTGTGTTGGTTCAACAAAACATGCTCACACATCCAGACACAGATTAGCTATTACCAGCACTAAAAATATGTAAATGTTTGAGTTCCAGAAGATACAAGCTACTGCTGTCTCTACAAGCACATCATCCTTCACACTGTGGAGTTTATAAATTCCATTTCCATCTGTAACTGCTTTTCAATACAATAACCCTTTGCAGTTTCTAAATGAATGGGTTGAACAAATTCAGAAAGGTCAATGGGAGAAGCTACATTTGTGCTACTGTAGTTTGCCATAATCATAACCATTTCTCCCCTCAACTTTGGTGGTTACATCTGCTGGTCTGTTTCTTTGATGGTGGAGTAGTCAGGATCTCTATTTCTACTCAGATTGTTGTTTCCGCAAAGGGCTTTTGTAGCTGGACACAGAGACAGCAAGCAGATGCTGGGTTTTAAAAACACTTCATCTAGTCATCATCTAACCCAGCACCTTATCTCTTCTTTATAACAATCTTGATTAACCAGTGATTTGCAGTCAGCAGACTTGGACTTGTACAGTGATAAGGTGGTGTCCAAGCTTCAGAACAGTGTCACCTTCATGCATGTTCTGGTACAAGTACCTTCCCTCTGACATCAGATGAAAATTCTAACTACCCAAGTGCTTTGATATGGCTGATGCTTGGTATGCCACTCCTACATCTGCCTTTGCATCTCCATACATTTTACCTTTACTCTAAGGTGTCCATCTTAAAGGATATCACTCTTTACTGTCTCATAGGTAAGAGAAACATTGAAAATGTTCTACTCAAGCTGGAGTATTTTATTACTGGCACCTGGGACTTCTGGGAGTGGTGAAAATAAATGGGAGGCCACACTCTAACTATGACTATCACTTCCTACTAATGACTATCAGAATGGACAATCCAAATATGTGTTATGTTGGGATGTAAGGGTTATAGGGATAGATCTGGTCTTAACTAAGGTTAATGTGAAGTAAGGCAGATATTGTCCTCTGAGTGAACTGCTAAGGAGAATACCAATATATAATTGGCATGCATACAATTAAAATCAGATGTATCATGGAAAGGAACATAAGAAATGCACAAAGACTACATAAAATAAGCCTGCCAAACAAAATAGAAAGCTACCCATGTCGTACTGACTGGTTTTGTATGTCAACTTGACACAAGCTAGAGTCATCAGAGAGGAAGGAGCCTCACTTCAGGAAATGCCTCCATGAGATTTATCTATAAGGTGTTTTGCTTAATTAGTGATCATTTAGGGAGGTCCCAGCCCATTGTGATGGGGCTGGTGATCCTGGGTTCTATAAAAAAGCAGGCTGAGCAAGGCAGGGAAAGCAAGCAAGTAAGTGGCATCTCTCCATGGTTTCTGCCTCAGCTCCTGCTTCCAGGATCTTGTCCTGTTTGAGTTCCTGCCCTGAATTCACTCAGTGATGAACATCAATATAGGAGTGTAAATCAAATAAAACCTTTTCTCTTCATCTTGCTTTTTGGTCATGGTGTTTCAGCACAGCAACAGAAACCCTAACTAAAACACTGTAGGGGGCAATGTAGCCATGCCTGCTAGGGGCTGGCTACAGGTGTGCCTTCGAGGGCATGATCAGAGTGACGTAGGGAAGGTTTAAGAGTGAGGGGCGCTCGCGTGGCCATCCCTTCTTCCATTTCATCTTCAGCTTGCTGTACTTACTGCTGCCCCACCGGCTGGCTAGGTCGCTCTGTAAGTAATGCTTTTTCTCTAATAAATACCCTTATATTTTTACCTGGCTCCATATTGGTAATTCCCACAATAAAACACTATGCCTTTTTGTAACCAAACTCCTCTCTCTTGAACCCCATGAAAGGAAGCCCCAAACAGTTATTTAGATTCTGGATATCCCCACTCATGGCCTACTTTCACTCTTGACAATGTGTTTCCTTCTGATCTGTGGCTGTACTAAGTCTATGAGTAAAGCTCCCTTGTTTCTTTGTAGGATGTGTGAACTCTTATTACAATAATTTGAATAAAGGGTCAATAACCAGGAAATATCTAGTTCGGAGCCCAACCACTGGTAATACCATTTACATACCAGTGCTAAAGTTAAAGAAAGGCAATTTTCTTCTTTTTGTTTAGTTTTACTTTTTATGACAATTGTTTTATTATCAAGAGCATTAAGTAAATCAATATTTTATATTGTACTTGTTTTGTGGGGGGGGGGGGTACATGTATCCTTGGGGAATCAGAAGGCAAATTACAGGAGCCAATTCTCTTATTCTACTACATGGGCCAAGGGAATCAAACTCCAGTTTGGGGCTTGAACACAAACACCTTCATCTGTTGAGCCACTTTGCAAGCAGATTCAGTAAATCAATCTTTATCAAATTTAACATTTAAATTTTACACAGACAATGATTGATTCAAGAACTTTTCACAACTATTTAAGAGTCTTATTAAAAATTTACCTCAATTAAATAAAATTACTTAAATAGTTGAAACACTTTGGGAGTTGAAAATAGATAACTTAAAAATAAAATGTTGATCTTCTTCTGGTGGTTAATGGGACTAGAGAAGTATGGTTGGATTTTTATTGAAAAGGGCAATTTTCTTCAAGTATTTTTCCTTGGAAAATTTACTTTTAGTTTGGCTTTATAGGAGCAGTTTGGGTAATGTCCAATTCATCTGTAAAATGGCAGTTGAGAAAGACAATTTTCATAAAGGATTTGCACAAAATTAGGATTGTGGGAAGAAATATATGTAGGCAGACATTTACACTTCACTTTTGTGAGTTAGGTCAAATTTCCTGAGGTTAAATTTTAGGGCTTTTCTGTTGTTATTGCCTTCAGAGAGGAAGCACTTACAACCACACCCCTTGCCATGTGGACCCAAAGCTCTTATCAGTAGGGACATCCTTAGAGAAAGAGAAGGCTTGGGGCAGAGCAAAAAGCTCCTCTCCCTCCCTCTACCCAGACTCTCAGAAAAGCTCCTCTTTTGTGTCTTTTGCCCACGTTGGAACATCAGATTTTCTGCATACTGTCTATAACCATAAGGGATAGATATGGAGTATAGATGGCAAAAGGAAAGACTATTTCTATTCCTTTGTTAGAAAGCACTTGTCCTAGCTCCCCTAAGGCAATACCAACCTCTTATCCCTTCTACAAGTAGACTGACTGCTTGATCTCTATATACTTGACAGTGACATAGTGGAGGGAAGACTATGCTCAAGGTTGTTTTACTTGGTTCTTACTCAACCTTGTTCACTGAAGTTGAGGAACCAGTATCCCAGGGGCTCCATCTCCTGCACCAAAGAAAGAATGAAAAACAGTTAAACAAGATGAACTCACAACATAAAAAGGCCTTCAGATTTTTCAAATGATACACCTAAATTTATCCAAGCAAGAAACTGCGGAAAGTTGAAATGTGGAAGACTTCAAGGGAGTGTGTGTTTGTGTGTGTGTGTGTGTGTGTGTGTGTGTGTGTGTGTGTGTGTGTGTGTTTGTGTGTGTGTGTGTTTGTGTGTGTGTGTGTGTGTGTTGTATAAAAGTCTCCATACCCTTTATAGCCCAATCTCCCAATCTCATAGTAGCCCAGGAATAGTCATGGCTAATCCACTCAAACACCTTTTCTAAATTTATGGAATTTTTCACTTTCCAGGGATCATCCAAGACTCCCAGGTTATCCTTCATCACCTAATTTATGTCCACATAATTCTAGACCTTCCTAACACAATCCTATATCTTTTATCCCCAACAAGTAACCCCTAACATTGACTCATACCTACCCATCACTGGTCCAAGTCTTCCATATATTATCTATAAGTAAAAGTTCATAAATATTCATCTTTATACATTTCATTCATCTTCTATTATAAATTCAATAAATACATAATGAATGAATGACCACTGAACAAGAACTCCAACTGAGATGATCTATGTCCTTCTGTGATTACATACTATGTCAGAAATGAAAAGATGACAGTTAGCACAAGCTCAAAGCCTGGTTGTTTGTTTTGTATCACAATATCTTGATTAGAACCTCCTTGAATATCAATGATGAAACTCAACCATTAAAGGACAGACAGTGATGGGTAATGAAATTTGCCTATAAGAAACTCAACTATGAGCAAAGGGATTGAAGGATCAAAAAATTGATGAAGGTTGGAAAGACTTGGGCTCTGAAGGGAAGAGAGAGGGGGAGCTTCTAATGGCTGGGAATGCGTTGGCTGGTTCCTGAGCCCTGCTCCCAGAGAGGCAGAGTTGACTATTCATCACTCCAATTGGCATTCTTTTGCTGATTGCTGGTTTTAAAGGTGCCCTGCTGGTTGTGAAGATTCCCCAGCCCAGAGGATAATTGACAGACCCTGTAACCTGCCCCTCCCCCTGTCTTATCTCAGTCAGATGTATCCCCCTTAATTTGTATAGTCACTAACTGACTCTGTACTTTGTGTGACCTTAAGTAACCATAAAAACTCTGTAGTTTATGGCCCTCACCCTTATGGTCTGCCTTTTTGACTGGATGGTATTTATTTGCCCACTATGCAATGAGATCCTGAAGGACCCCAGCCTAAGATGCTTCCTTTGCAGATATGTGAGAAGCCAAATTTAAGACCCCTAACAGGAAAGAGCCCCTAAAGTTAAAGAACAAATGGTTCCCAGAGATGAACATGTAACTGCCCTAAATGACCCCTAAGCCTGGAGATTGCGCTCTGAGATTGTGGTCGGCCACCTGGAATGCGCCAATCAGAACTGTTACCCTTGCTCACCCTAGACCCCATCTGTTTGAAGTTTTTGCCTTTAAGAAGCCCCTAGACCGGAGCTCTGGGTCCAGCTCCTCTGCTCCTGCATGAGTACAAGTTGGTCCCTGGCACCGGTTACTGAATAAAATAGCCTCTTGCTCTTTGTATCAAGCTCTTGTCTCTGCCTGGTGACTGGGGGTCACCGCTCCCAAGTGTTCATCCTGGGGATCCAACCCCTTGGGGCTCAGGATCAAGACCAGACTGGGGAAAACCACAGGATTGGGGGTCGGGGTGGCATTGGAGGATGGGAGAGAGAGGGAACTGGGATTGATATGTAAAATAAGATTGTTTCTTTTTTATTGTTTCTAATCTATAAAAAAGAAGCAACTAAAAAAGTCAATCATAAAAAAGAAACTCAACTAAAATACAAAATCTTATGCAATTTTAAATTAAGCAAATAAATAAAGATATACAATGAAAACATATTTTTTCAAGTGAGAGTAGGCCTTTTAAGTTCAGGCAGAGTAGATTTTAGAGCAAGGAAAGTTACCAAGGACAAAGAAAGACTTCACAAAGTGATAAAGAGATCAATACTCTATGAAGACATAGCTAGCTTAAGATACCATATGACTCAAAATATCTAAACATGTGAAGCACCCTGGAAGGAGAGGTGTAAGTACAAGTAAATAGTAGACTTTTATAGTTGGACACCAGACTCATCTGTAATAAATATATGAGTTCAAGAAGCACAAAACCAGTAAAAATATAGCTGAATTTGAAAAGTATTGGACATCTCATGAGGGGGCTCAGCAGATGGGCACCTGCCACCAACCCTTTCAATGGTTTATCCATGAGAACCATAGAGTGGAAGAAGAGAGCCCACTCCTGAAAGTTGTCCACTGAACTCCATCCACATGCCATTTGTGCATGGATGTATATGTGCTCACTCCCATGCTCACTTGCACACACACACACACAAATAAAAAACATAATAAAATTTATGTGAAAAGGTATTGGAGAACAAAGCATGTACAAGATTTATGAAACTACTGAAAAACAATGTATATAATCTTACTTGGTGGTGATTGTGTTAATAGGCACATTACTGGACTTCAATAATATATAAAACTAAGACACCAAGTAATTATTATGCAACTGATAGATAGAATGCTTGTTGTTAAAGAATATGCAAATATAGACCAGCTTAAGTAAAATTCTAAAATCCAACATTAGAATCTGAGCATAACTTATTAATTTAGAAGTTATTACAATATCTTTTAAAATATTATGTGTAATGGAATGGGTAGTTTGAGGGTCAAAAATCTTTTCTGAAACCATGAAGACAGTAAGTGCTACGGGTCTTGCAGAATACATGATCCCTCTCATAGCTACTCAGTTCTATGGAGCTGGTTTAAAAGCAATTCTTCCTTTATGCAAATACAAATTAGACCTGGCTTGGCTTACTAGATGATATTGTTCAGTAACCCTGAATAAAGCAGTGATCATCAATAGCTGCTAACATGACAAAGTAAGAGTCTACCAGATACTTTTTTGATCTTGATAAAGGAATAAATAATCCCTAGGATCTGATCAAATCTTTAGATAGACCTAGCTGCCAATTTTCAGGAGGTTAACCAGACAGTTAAATAAAAACATGTTGAGTGAGAAACTCCAAGTCAAGCTATGTAAGTTTTTTACAATATATATAAATAAAAGATAAGAACACAGTTTGTGGAAACTGTAGAATGAATTAAAAAGGTAAATACACAAAACCTTATTTTGAAAGTCCAAGGCTTCAAATAATCAACATATTAATAGATTTTTATAAGAAAAATCCCTGTTATATCCCTCCTTACTTAAGGTTCAGAAACATGGCAGAAGAAGGGTTGGAAAAACTGCAAAGCCAGAGATTGGAAAGATGGATGTGAAAGATGTATTTTTGACATGCATGGCCATTGTACTCATGAACTAACAACAGTTGGGATTGTTGACACAAGAACTTCACAAGATCAAGCTAGCCACCAACATTCTAGAGTTGGCTCCGACACTATGTAAGTAATTATTGGCAGTTGGTGGACACTGAGGAAAAGAAAGTCCATTTTCTTCAGTGATGTTACCCAAGGTAGCTTGCCCATACTACACTGGATGGTGCCCTGAATCCATGTATGGGCAACACTGGTTGTACTGAGTGGGTTACAAAAAGAAGAAAGGAAGAAGATGAAGAAAAAAAGGAGGAAGAAATGAAGTTGGGAAGGAGATATGGGGAGACCCAAGAGGAATTGGATGGAGGAATGGGTGTAGGGGAGTAAAAGCAATCTAAATACACTATATTCATATGTGAAATTACCAAAGAATAAATAGAAATTATAAAAAGAAAAATATTTATAAGGTCCTTATAATACTTTTTAGTTCACACTGCTTTTTTCAACATAGAAAATGGAAAAACCATCTTCTCTTTTTGAAGCAGTTGATCAATAAGTGTTCTGTTTACCTCAGCACCATTTGTAAGGTGACCAGTTTTCAAAATGGACATTGTTTCTGTCACAAGTAAGAGATGACTAGTATCTGCCTTTCACCTCTTTTTCATAGTCTCTTTTATCATTTCCTTCATAATTGTCAAATACTGTCTTGCTGATTGCTTTCAATATTTGACTTCTTTTAAAGTTTGGATTACTACACCATGCATTTATAAAAGAAATGACATAAAAATGCTAGTGCATTCACTAGATTGATAACTAGGCAGACCAATTAACAAACTATTAAAATAGGATCACTCTTTATCGTGAAACTAAGAATTACATCAGATAAGCAAGCATAAAACAGTTATTTCAGGCATGCTAGGGAGCATGTCTACTTTAGTAACAGTAGATGTATTTCTAGAGTGGAAAGAACATTTGGCAGTTGAAGTCAAGGAAAAACTTAGTACATGCTGCCCCTCCCACTAGAGTTGGTTCTGCATGGGTAGCATGTCTCTTGGTGCTTGGCTGCTATACTGTTATATGTATAATGCTATACATTACTGTTATTAAACTGGCGTCTACATCTGTCTCCACCTCCAGATGCATTTCATGTGTAAAAGCAGGTTTCTACAAATTATGCACCATGAATGCAGTGAGCATCAGGACACATCTAGCATGTAAGTATCTACTGGCTGGATATTGAGCAAGTATCTTCCACTATTTTGTTATCAAATAGTTCTAGAAGCGAGGCTGCTCAGTCTTGTCCTAATGTCAAGAGATCCTACAACCAGAAAGTCCTCATATCTAAATTAGGTTATTTCTATTCAAAATAGGCTACTACTGGAATTCCATAAAGACTGTGACTCTGGAGTCTGGGACACTTTATCAGAATATGCTTTGCTCTCACCTGAAGTCCCTCTCTTCACTTCTCTGTTGCTAAGGTTTGTGGTAATGTCCACATGGCACCCACTGAGAGGTGCTGCCTGTAAGAACACCCAAGGGAACACAGCATCAGACAGGTTGTTGGCACAGTTCTGGAAGCTCTGAGATTCAAGATGAGAAAGTTTCTGAGTCATAGGTAACCCATAGCCAGCATCTACTAATGCATCTACTAAGCACTGGAAATCATAGCATAAGTAAGGTAGACAAGTGAGTGTCAGTGAGTGGGGTGACCCCATGCCCTAAGATTCCCTGAGAAAGAAGGAAACCTGCTGCCACAGCCTGCCCTGTTGGGCTCCTGAGAGGCACCAGAGCAGCTTCCATATGCTTGCGCTCGTCCTGGCACTCTTGAGGGTTAGACTCGGCACTTCTGAGATGATAAAGACAGATACAGATAAAGAAAAACCTCTAAAGGTTTACATTGTGTTTAAAAATATATGTAGACTTGTAAGAGAAAAATTAACAGGAGCTGGGTGTGGTGGCACATACCTTTAATCCCAGCACTCCAAAAGCAGAGGCAGGCAGGTTTCCATAGAGAAAGTCTGTCTCAAAAAAAGAAAAGAAAAGAAAGTATAAATAGAATAATAAAAAGCCACCTAAAGATGAAAAATACATAGAGAGTCTGGATACTATATGCTATATTGTCTTTAAATTGTTTAATTGCCGAGGAAAGAGTCACTACTGCTAAAATACATTTGATTATAAGTGCTGCTAAATTAATCCAACTTACACATTTTAAAAATGCTTTGACTTCAAAATTTAAGCCTAATAACAGGCTACTTGGGAAAAAAAGTTTTTTCTTGTGTTTCCACAGAAAATGAAAAGCTGTGGATTCCTTCCAGACTAATATGGTTTGATCAAGCAAGACTCCCTGAAGCAGTGACCCAATTGATCCTACATCCAAAACAGCTGAGATGATGCAGCCTTACAGACTACAAAAACAAAGACTTGGTCAGATTTCTGTGTTTTATCATGATCCCCATGGTATGGACATCGCCCCCAATCAGCAGGAAGCAGTTTGGAATGAACGACACCCAAATTCCCAAATATTGTTTATAAATGTTTGTTTTCATTTAAATGGGGTTGGTTATAAATAGTAATGAGCATAGTCAATCTCTTTTAAAAGAAACAAAAAGGTGAATAGGATATAGGAATGAATACTTTGCATTGGTATGGATTTTCATTTATTGATACAACTTTGAGGTCAATTTTGTGATATGTATATGTCTCCTCTCGTTTAGGTATTGTATTTATGCAGATCTTCTAAAATGATATAAATAATTAAATACATGTTATATAGTTACCAATAATAGTCGGAACTTATAATTAGGCTAGTTAGGTTTTCTAGATACACAGAGATGTATTTGAGATGGATAGGTATTCTTCAAATCTTTCAAAGACCTTCAGAATATATGGCATTTAAGTGGTTTAGGGTTTTTCTTGGCAGTGAGACACAACTGCTCCTGGCATACCAATTACGTCAGAAAGGAGGATGGGCATTGAAGAAACTCGTTATGGAGTTTGCTTTCAACATGGCAAGATTATCCATTTGGGCAAGAAACTCTCTTGCCTGGACTGTTTGTTGCTGTATAAACTGGACATGCAGGACCCACAAGAAAGTGACTGCTGAACTTACAAAATAAGACAGTACTGAAGGGTTCCTGTTGAAATGGAGAAGTGTGCCAGACACACTATGGTCTATGGGCTGAAGATAGATGCCCCAACGTTACAGAGGAACTTTGGGTGACTGTCCAGGTAGCAAGATGTCTCTGTCAATTCTAGAGTTTATATATTTTTCTTCCGTGGTCTTTTATAGAGTTGAAGACAGATAGTTATGGTTATAGTTTTCTTCAGTTATTATTCTATTATTTATTATTATAAAGATAAGTTATCTTTATTTTTATTTAGACAGAAAAGAGGAGATGATGGGGAATGTATTATGTATGTTCATCTTATTGATTATTGAATAAAGTACTTGTTTGGCTAATGAGACAGCAAGGTAGACGGGACTAGGAGTCAAAGAGGATTCTGGGAAATGTAGTAAAGAAGTGATGATCCAGGCAGGAAATGACATAGCAGGGAGACTCATACATAAACATGGGAAGAAGGAAGCCTCCAGATTCACCATGTGATCCACCAGCAAGGGAGGATGCCAATGGAAGGCATCCAATAAGATAAGTCTTATAAAATATATAGATTTGTGATAATTAAGACTGAGCTAACAGATGAGAATCCTAGTCATTGGCCAAGCAGCATTTGTACCTAATGTAAGTCTCTGTGCATTAATTGGGGCCCTAACTCAGCAGGCACAACCCAGGCTGCTGGGGGAGACCACCCACATGGCAGTAGGGCTCAGGCGGCTTTTGGCAGAAAGATTTATCATAACAAGTGAGCCCTAGAAATGTAATGACATCAAATGACAAACAGTGTAAGAAACTGAAATGAAGCTTTGTACCCAATTCTTTCAGAAAGAAAAGGAAACCTAGAAGAGCCTTCCTTGGGTCCCCAGGGAACAGACCCATTTCCCAATAGGATCCTCTTATGAAGAAGTAATAGATGTGTTTATGCAGCCTCTGTAAACAGGACCTTTCCATAGCTTCTCAGACTTCAGAGAGTAATATCCTCCAGCAAGATTTGAGCATCCTTGAGGCCAGCCCCCCACAGACACCATTTCTGTGTTTTGGAAGAAAGGAGAAAGTGTTGGGTCTTGTTTATATATGTATTTTCTACTTTACCTTTCAAAAGCAACTTGATGAAAGTTAAAGAATACTGTAAAAATATTTATCACTTATCAATGTGTGTATCCACTTTTTATAAAAAGTCCTTGGCACAATATATATTAACTTTGATTTTCTTATCTCTTTGCCCCGATTACATGTCGGTGGTCCAAATGGCCTTCCTGAACTATCTGTGTTTTGCAACACCCTCCTTATCAGGAGAGAATTTATTAACCAACCGCTCAACTCTACTTTACAGTGGGGTTGGCACTTTACCACTTATTTTTGGACAAAATGGCAGATATGACTTTGTCAATTCTGAGGCAATCTCTCAAGAGGTCTTATTCATCCTCATTGCTGTTTTCACTTGTTTCCATCTGCAATAATGGCCAAGATGGCAGCTGGAGTTAAAAGACCATACGAAAGACTGAAGTTGTCTCACTGTCCCAAGCCAACCCCCCCCCAACAACTCCAGTCCCCCCTCTGCCAGCTGATGAGATAAATCAACAAGCTCAGGGCCATCAGCTAAGCCTTGCCCAGACAGGAAAAACAACCCATTAGATTCACAGGCTCCTGCTTTAATGAATGTTTATTGTTATATGTTACTGAGGTTTTCTGGGTGTTTTCTATCCAGCATCACTGTAGCAATGGCAGACAAAACATGTCCCTGGGAAATTCATTCACATACCATAAGTTTTAGTAAATGATTGATGAACTCAGAATTTGTGATGAATAACTGAATGAATAAATAAGCAAAAACAATACCTACTAAGCCAGATGTTAATTTGAAATGAGTCTTTTGTCACTAAATAAGAATGGTGGATTATCCCCTTATGTTTTCCTATCTGGGAACAAGTCATCTGCTTAGAGCAGTCACAGGGAGTCAGTGTATGGACCATTCTCATGCCCTCATGCCGTCACTGAGCCAGCTGTGTCTCTGCAAGGTGAGGAACAGCATTCCTTCAACGGTGAAAGACTGGGGAGCAGATGTCTTTTATTGTCCCTACACGGTGGTGGTGGATCACTGATGTTTTTGCCAAGACTGAATAAATGAGTAACAAAGAGGGTTCACAAGTAAAGGGGGAATCTTTTCAGCTTCTCACAACACACACACAAACATGGCAAAGAGAGAATTCGGGAGGAAACCAAGATGTTATCACCAATATGTGAAAATCCCATATGAGCAAATAAAGCCCATAGTGAACACAACACAGCCTGTCATCAAAGAACTCAAGTAGAGTTGAAAAGTCCTCCAGCAAGAGTGATGGCATATGAAAGCAGAGAGGCTGCACAGGGCTGAGAATACAGACTTAGCTACTGGGAACATGGTATAAGCTGGGGTACCTGAGGAAGACCATGGAAAAGGGTGACTTTACCTAAATTCAGAGCACTAATTCACTCTAGTTAAGTCCTGAGGGATAAATGAAATTCCAAGGGGGAAAGGGACTATATCAATAAGCAAAGATTTAGTGGTTCGACAACCAGGGCCAAGTCTCAGAAGATGGGTCTTGATATGAACTTCCTGTGGAAAAAGCTGTGCAATGAAGAGACTAGATAGCCTGGAACGTCTCCTCAGTCTGGACAGAGAAACAATGGTGAGGAAAAGAGACAAACACAACAGCCATGGAAATTGAGGCTTCATTCTTACATCCCAGCTTCAGTGCCAACAAGGAAGAAAGCATGTGAGCAGGATAATTGGGAGTATTACACATAGCTAAATTGGTCACTCTTTTCCAGACCCAGGAAGTAGTCAGTAATTGAGAACTTATGAAAAAGACTCTTCTTTCCAATTTTTGGAGTTATTCTTTATTTTCTATTTCATCACTAGAGGTGGTGAAATCTTCAAATGAATATTTAAAAGGGATCACACTCCACTCCACCCATCATTTTCAGGCTAGTGGAGGGTGGGGCACTTTCTCCTTACCATACCATAGCAACAGTATAAGCCATGTGTTAGTGCAGGGAGATGGGGGAGGGGGCCTTCCACTGCCTGCTGTGCTCTGCCTTGAGGTACATTTCTTTCCTGTCTTTTCAGCAAGATTCACACTTCAGCCCTCCCTCCCACTTCCTGTTCTAGGTCATCCCAACAAAGCTCACGGTTCCTGCTCCTATTTCTTTACCAACTAAAAGAGGGTTTTTGCCATAAATTTTCATTACAGCTTCCTAAGTTCCCACCATTCCACATGCTTCTTTCCGTGGCGAGCCTGTGCTGCACAGCTGTCCATCTGCTAATGGCATACAAGAGGCTCCTTAACATTAAAGACCTTGCATGTTTTTGTGTCCTAGGTCTCAAAGAAGCTGAGAGCAAAAGCTTCCAAAACTATTGAGCAAATAAGTACATAACTACAAACATAATTTTCATTTATTGGCATTTTGAATCTTCTCATCACTTTTGTGTGCCATTTCTTTTAATTCGGCTGTATGTACTAATCATGCTTCATTTACTTATTTGGCATTGTGACTAATGACTAAAAGGTAGTTGATACTGCCTTAGTGTTTACAAGATGGTAAACAAACCAATGTATTCACTTACAAACTGTTCAAGAATGGAGACCCTGGGCGGGGTGAAGAGCAGGCTTTAGTGATTTTATTCACCAGCCGGGAGCATGGCTTGCTCTTATTTCTCAGGAAGTTTGGATATCCCTTTAGGACCCTCTCTTTCTGAGAAACCATTGCTATTTCAAAAGGAGACTTTAATTGTTCTCCTCCAAAGCTTTTGAAAGGCCTTCTCATTGGTTTAAGATACATTGCGTCCTCCAGTGAATCAAACAAAAGCAGATTAGAGCTCACACTCATATCTACCCTATTTTGTACCTAGTGATTCTTATACAGCGCTTCCTAAATTAGCCTCATAAAAACGGTCTGGAAAGCCATTTTTGCAACTGTCACTAATACATTCATATCATTTTGCTCCATTGCACAATTGAACATGGCAGATTCAGCCAGTTTTCATAAGCCAAAATTTCCCTCACACCTGCTTTGCAATGTAAAGTGTTTCTTTCATTTGGGGAGAGAAGAATCTAAATTCTCAAATATCTATAATGATCTAACTTTTAAATTCCATCTACTCAGTGGCTTGTCTTTTGCACAGGGAAGACATTTATGGGTCTGAGAGTTTGCAACTAAAAGCTGATGTTGGGTCACTCTCTCTGGCTTGTGAATAAGGAAGAAAAATTTGTTCTTTTTTGCCCAGAATGAGTATTTGACTTAGTTCTAACACCGAGCAGTCTAGCTTGAGTTAAAATACGAGTAGCATGTTTATGGGATAAAAAGACTTAGAAAAAAACTAATATTTTATCTATTTTACCTTGGTGCCAGGGTCATTCAGAAAAAGGTATTATTTAGGAAGTAAGACCACATAATACCTTGCTCCATGAGTCCTTTTTATCTGTAAGCCTCGGGCATTTTCATTGTCAGCCTGTACCTTCAGCACTGATGGGACAAAGAAGCTTGGATTATAAGCCAAAGTGTGTATTCTATACAAGGGTTATCCTAAGTGCATTTGTAAGACATGACTTCAATAGTGGGTTTCCATTAGAGAAGAAAAAGAAAGCAAATATTCTTACCTTTAAAATCTCTGCTTCAGAAAGAAATGAAGGCGGTAACAGAGGAATGTTTCTTCCAAGATTTATTAACATATATATTTTTTAACTATATTTTAAAGTCACTAAAAAGGAATACAGGAGGGGTATAATGAAAATATGACTCCTGATGACATTCTATTATACTCATAGATCAGAGAAGCTTCCTCCCGCAGTAGATGTTGACAAATACAGGGACCCACGGGCAGTTAATGTTCAGATAGTGAGAGACCTTTGAACAGTCACCCCTATACAGTGTGTCTCCATCAAATCCCTCCCCTAAGGTCTCAGAAAACCTGTGGATGAGAAGGTAGAAAGGGTAAAACTGCTAGAGGGGGATGGGGGACACCAATTAGCAATGTCTTCTATACACCACACATGTATGGACTCATAGAGACTGAGGAAGCATGCACAGGGCCTGCATGAGTCTGTACCACATGGGTTCCAGAGCTGAAAGAAGTGGACACATTCCCCCATCCTTATCGTGGAAGCTTTTTCCTATTGATTGCTATTTGCAAATACAATTTTAGTTTTCTCCAAGGGAGTCTCACTACAGAAACAAACTAGTCTTAAGGGCAGTCCACATGCCCATTAGTAGACGGCCAACAGAAAACAAACTCAATAACATCTTTGAAGGTTCCTTGCCTAGTATTATTATGCTGTGGCTTTTCCTTTTATCTATCTTTTTATTTTATTTTATTTTATTTTATCTCTCTCTCTTTTTACTGTACAGGCTTCCAGTTTTGTGTTCTTATGGGATTCCTGAGTGTGTGAACAAGTGGGCCTCTGTGTTAATATCAGTTTCTTGGGCTCCTTCCTTCTGGTTTTGTCCTATTCTGATGTGTTTGTTTTGTTCTATTTATTTTATCATTATCCCTTAGAAACATGTTTGCTTTCTCATGAGACAGAAAGGGTGTAGATATGGATGGGAAAGGAAGTGGGGAAGAACTGAAAAGAGTAGAAAGGGGAGACCATAATCAGGATTCAGTGTATAAAAAAAGACCTATTTTCAATAAAAAAAAGAAAGCATGAAACACACAGGTCACCCCAGACAATGTATTTTCTTATTATTTTGAGATAAAGTCTCATTAATTTGCCGAGGCTGGTCTTGAAATCACTCTGTAGCCCAAGCATTCCTGATCATAATGACTCACTTCCTGAGTAGATGCACACTCAGCCTGGCTCCGAACATGTTATTTTTGCAGGTCTATAAATCAATGCATTCTTAGTTTTCATTTTGAAAATACTTAGAAGTCAGTGTGTTTCTGACACTATGAATGATGCAAAATGCTGAGGCTACAGGAAATAAGTGAGATGAGATTCAGGCTAACACTCAGAGTTGAGAGGAAGAAACAAAGAAATAGAAATAATGAGAAGATTCAAGAAGCTGGCAAGTACAGTTGGTATTTGAGTTTCCTGGAGTTTAATTTATTGGTCCATTTTTTAATATATTAAACATGGATGAAAACAACCTGTGTCAGGCCTTGTTCTGCTTGGTTTATAAAGTATTATAAAGTATAGAGTATTGCAGGATGCTAGTGGGAAACCAGGAAAAGATTCACTGTGCCTAGAAAATAAATAGATGTCGAGACTTTGTCAAGGAGAAGATTCAGCATTGAAACTGAAGTTTCCAATTATAGGCATCTGATAAGAAAAGAGCCCATTGATCATGCTTAATTTTTTCTGTCAGGAAAAAAGTTATGATTTGCGTAGAGGAATGCATTTTATAGACATGTTTGGTATTTTGGAATGGGAATCTGCTGTAGACAAAGCCACCACCTCAATGTTTCTTCCCAGTGGACGACATTGACCTCCCAGGACCATCCATCCAGGGCTAAGTGGCCTGTCTCCACTGCATTCCCTGAATTGTTAGTCAAGGAGTAGCTTGTGGAATTTGCAAGGAGACAGAAATAAAGTAATCGGTCTCCCTTTATGCCACTTTCCAATTATGTTTATTTTTAAATGGCTTAATTTTTATTACTTCTATCATATGATTTATTTGTACCCACAACTTATTCTCTTCCCCAGTTGTCCAACATTGTCATGAAAATTCTTTCTAATACAATGATAACCAGATGTCTTCAGCATGACTAAATATGTATGCAGTTCCCAACATCAATCTTCTGAATCCTTTGTGATTTTTTTGGATGACCAGAGACTTTGTTCTAAGGTCTCAACTCTTGGTATTCTCCTGCAGCCTTCTGGATATCAGAGTTTAAATACCAGGCCATGGTTAAAACTTCCAGCCCCAATTCCATCCCCTTAAGGAGGAGTACGGGGTTAAAGATTGAGTTTAAAATTAGTCACATATATATGACAAAACTTACATAAAATATTCCCAAAAAAGGGTCTTCAGAGAGCCTCCATTAGGTATACACTCACATGTCAGAAAGAACAAACACCCCGACACACAGGAACGTATTCCCTCTGGGACTCCAGGTCCTATCTTTAGTACTGCTCCTTCTGTCTGTCTGCCTTTTATCCTTTGTCACAACCTTTAGAATAAGCTCTACCAAACACAGACAAATGCTACCCTGAGTTCTGAGAGTCATAAAAAAATCATCAGGCATGAGCACAAGGTTGCCAGTCCTAGCATACAGCCAAGTTAAACAGAAGTTGTGGGTATCTGGGGCATTTTTGTAAGCCTGAGCATTTAGCCTATGGAATAAGCATGAACCCTCAGTAATAGTTTTCACAATTGAGTTGTAGGGCACACAGTTGGTAGGTGTGTGGAATGCTCTAAACATGCAGTATCAGAAGTAAAGAATTAGTTGAGCCTTGAGGAAACAGTGATCATTTCCCCTTTAATAAGAACTCGGAATTTTCATATGTCACTGCAATTCATTAAGTAGGAAAACTCAAAGAGAATTGACAAGGCAAAATAGAAATGTTTAATGGAGTTATCCAAGAACCACTTAAGAAAGGGGTGGTTTTGTTTTGGTGTGTGTGTGTGTGTGTGTGTGTGTGTGTGTGTGTGTGTGTGTGTGTGTGTACATGGATCCTGGTGCAAGCAAATCACACTAAGCTGTTTCACTTTCTCCAAGAGGCAGGGTAGTGTGCTATGCTTTTCCAAATGAGCTTTGCTGGGACAAAACTGAAGAGCCAGAATATGCTGGTACTTGAGTGATGGAAAGGAGAGCATCTGGCAGCTTCATTGGAAGGCAGGAGGTCCAGTTAGTGAGCTGCTTGGGCAATAGAGTAATGTATTTCTGTTGGAGGAAATGGGAATATCTGTGAGCTAGCCTGGAGCCATGTGTAGGCCTGCCAAAGAGGTCCCTATGGCAGGTTAATCGGTCTTTAATAGAAAGAGGCAGCAGTGGGTAGCTTCCTAGACCCAGGGCCTGAGTGGCAACTGGAGAGGCATGGCTGCTCTGCAGATGGTGGCTGTCAGATGAGCCCTGCAGGGAAGCTGCTATGAAGCCACCAGAGCAACAACAAGAGAAAAGCTAGCTCCAGACATCTGCCCATCTCAACAGTGTGAGAGCCCGTCAAAACCCCTGCTCCTTTTCTTTCTTCACCCTGGGAGCATTATTCCCGTAGCATCTGCAATAACAGATTTCCGATAGTGGGTGTGCAGGCAGTGTAGACAGGAGACCATTTTCCTTCTCACACAGAAAACACCTGGCCAACTTCACATGAGGGTGGAGACTAAACCTTAGGTAGGCTTGCATTTTGGACTACATATCTTCATTTATACATTGACAGTATTTTTGATATTGGAAATCTTGTTCTTTATTCCTCTTGTTATTAAACACATTTTAAAACTGCATTTATGTACTTTATAGTTTCCAGGTGAGTGTGTGTGTGTGTGTGTGTGTGTGTGTGTGTGTGTGTGTGTGTGTGTGTGTGTGGTATGCCACAGTGCACCTGTGAAGATAAGGGAACATCTTTCAGAAGTCACTTTTCTCCTGCCATGTGGGCCTAGGGATTGAACTCTGGCTATCCGGCTTAGCAGTCAGCACCTTTACTCACTGAGTCATTTGCCCAGCCCGGAATCCCTTTGCATTTTCCTTTAGCCAATCATTCACCCATCGGTAGTAAGACTTTGCTGAAAGCATGAGGTGTTGTTTGTTGCTCTTGCTTTTTTCAAAACCCTCTCCCAAAGCTACAAGCTGACTAACATATCTGCCTAGCCCTCCAGTGAACAGTTATTCTAAATGGTTTTGCTATGGCATTATAAATTTTTTAAACAGATAATTTTTTTGTCACTGTGTGATGCTATGCAGTGGGAAAGGCTGATACTCTACAGTGTACCATGTTGTTGAGTCATTGATAGGTTATGTTAAGCAACTATTCATGTGGCTGACAATAGTTTCATCTGGTGATAGACTAATCTGGATGCCGCCCCGCTATAAATCAAAGGGCACTGGAGAATAAAGCAAATTCAACTCTGGATCACATATAGCAGTTAAGCCTCAGCAGCAGCTTACCACCTCTGGTGGGAGTCACAATTATTTGCTGTACCTCTTGAGAGTATTTTCTTGCATAACAGTATATTGGGAAAATGTTAAAGTTCAAACTGGTATGATTTGCATTAAATGAATATTGCTTTCAAAAATCAGAAAGTTGGAGAACTGTAAATGGAACCATCATCAATCCTGGAATATCTGGATTTATGTAATCTGCCTCAGAGATGTCGACATATATAGAAACATAGTAAAAGTTTGTTTGGCCAAGAAGACAGGCATCTGATACATGATTGGACCTGCAGCTTAAATTGGCAGTTTAAATATGCACACTGTACTTATCAATGAATCTCAACTGAAGAGAACAAAAGCATTGTTATCTCATGCCACAATCCTAAGAAGGAACGTGGCAGTTAGAGGAGCAAAATGGAATGTGCTGGAAGGTCACATTTCCACACAGGGAAATAAGAGGCAGTAGACTTGATGTTACCAAATGGCCCCAAAAGGAAGGCTAGGGGTGTGGGTGAGATAAGACCATTGCTCCTAGGTTGATGGTTTCCTGCAATGATATTCCAACACTGCCAGGCCCTTAGCACTCCTCCCCTAAATCCCTGTAAACCAGGGGTTCCCAGCCTTTCTAAGGCAGGAGCTGTGGTTACCCCCAACCATAGAATTATTTTGTTGCTCCTTCATAACTATAAATTTTCTATGGTTATGAATTGTGATGTATATATCTGATATGCAGGATGTCTGATATGCTACCCCTGTGAAAGGATCACTCAACCTAAAGGGGTCATGACCCACAGGTTAAGAACCACTGCTATAGGTGCTAGGAATTTACTTCCTGAGAAAAATCAAACAGAAGAAAACCGGCCTTTAAGGACATCTGGAACAATAGAGTGAAAAGGAAGGATTTCATACCCTTTGATATGGTTGGTCACAGAATGAAGAAAATGGCACATCTATTTTTTAATTAATATTCTCTAACGAAAACATGGGCTGTACTATAAAAACAAATGGTGTTAAATGAGCATTATGCAATAGAATATGGAGTAGAAAGGACATATTCTTCCAATACAGATGAGTTAGGTTGAGTCTGTATTTCTCTCACATTAACTTCCTCAAATTCCTTCAGGAAGCCCACTTCAGGTGTGCCTTTCCTAGTGGTCAGCTGTCACTGTTCGACAGAGACATGAAGCAGACACATCTACACAGCATCAAGGAACTAAAGCATGGTGCCAATGATGCAGCCAGGACCGACCATCTTCCTTGGAAATGGGGTGCTGGAGTTCTTATGAAGGTAAGAAACACTGTTTTTCTAAACTTAAATCCAAAGCCAAAGTAATATGTCTTTGAGGACAAGAGTCAAAGCTTATTAAAATTACTAACATTTTCAGAATAAAGTTACTGGAAACAAAGATGTAAAAATTCACCTATTGCCCCTAAAATTATTGAAATAAAATTAACTTACATTAAAACAATTATTTTTATTATATTTTGGTTTTTTACCATATTTTCCATAGTTCTGTGTATTACAGAGATAGTTAATAAGTAAATGCCAAAATTACTAAATAAACAATTAATTTATTGAATTAGGTTCTAAGGAAATTTATTCAGGCATTTTTATCATTTGTTATTCTTTAAATAGTAATTCTCAATTCTCCACGTTTTGCTTGCTTGGCCTTGTAGAAGGTGTAATGGAATGGGCTGAACAATTGTCAGAAGTGTTACTATACATGGCAATGACATTTCTTCTGCAAGATTTGTTTTCCCAAATTGATAAGCAGTAATGATAAAATTAAAACCTAATTTTCAAAGAAATGTAAATAATGACTTCTTGCTTGACAGGCTGGGCATGTTAAAAGCTGTCCTCTATGCCATCTAACTGCTGTTAAATCACTCCATTTAAAGCACTTTTCTGGAAAGCCAGGGCCTCATTCCAAGGCCATGGAAGTTTTAAACAATTAATATAAAAGATTATTGAAAATCATATAACAGATCTTCTCTTAGGACATATACTTAATCCGATGCAAATGTTTTTCTTTCTATCTCATTCTCTGTAAGACTCTAAGTAGATGATTCTCTCTTAATTCAAAGACTGAACAAAAGACAGAAAAGAACAAGGAAGAATATTACGGTCTTTGGATTGTTTGTCATTCTGGGTGAAAATGTCTTAATTCTTCTAAAAGAACCCACACAATAAAAGAACATGCCAGAGTGCCTGGAAAAGCAGCTAGAGTTTCATTATCTTTTTATTGTAGAATACATTCAATAAGCTCAATTAAAGCTACAACATAAATTCAACCAAGAAATCTTTGGCAAAGAAAGGATCTCCAGTTAACCCCAGTGCTTTGTTCATAACAGATATGGCATGCGATGACTGCATCCAGAGTGCCCATATGGCCTTTCCTTCCCTCTGAGAACTGAAACTGGGGGACCTGTCCTGTATTCCTCTCCTTAGGAAAATAATAGTCCTTTTTAGTTAGTGCCCCACCATTTTATAATCTCAGCTAGCCTTGGTTACCTCCTGAAAAGTCTGATCTCCAAACACGCTGGATCTTTGAGCTTTACACCATAATTTAGAGACTTACAATACAACCCATAACAAATATAGAACAGCCAAAGGCTCAGGACTACATGGGTTTTCTTCTACATAACAGTAGCAATCCATTGAATTCCTCTTTCTACAGAATTGCTGGCCAGAAAACCTTGCTACATTAAGGGTTGCTTAGATCCTGGTCCAGATCCTGTAGTATCTTTCAAGTTTTTGTCATATTTTACACTAGTGTCACATAACTATGTATTTGTGGGATTTTTCCCATTTAATTTGCTTTTAAAATTATGTGTATGTGTATTTCTGTCTAAGTTTAGGTGTGTGAATATGAGTGTAGTGCCCACAGAGCCAGAAGAGGGCATTGGATCCCCTGGAGTTGGAACTAGAGGTAGTGGTGAGCCACGAGACATGGGTTCTGGCAACTGAACTGTAGTCCTCTGCAAGAGCAGTACATGCTCTTAACCACTCAGTAATGTCTCCCATCTCTTATGAAATCTTTTTTCAATGCAGCTCAATATATCCTAAACCATCTTTATTCAATCAGGAAAATTTGGCTTGTCAATTTGTGACCAAAAATAATTAATCAGAAATATTTTGCATTGATATGTGAATAATATTGTATTGATATGTTAACTATATAATTTTTTATTTTTTGAGTCAGGGTTTCTCTGTGTAGCTTTGTAGAGCAGACTGGCCTGGAACTCACAGAGATTCACCTGCCTCTGCCACTGCCTCCCGAGTGCTGGGATTAAAGGTGTGCGCCACCACTGCTCACCAACTTTATAAATTTTAAGCAGCTAAATCAGAGTGGATATCTCTACAAATCTTCACCATTAAATGACATTTCTTGATGATGTTTGGAAGTCTGTGTGCTGTGTTAAACCAATTTTTTTCTCCGGTCATTATCCTTCTTAAATTGGTGAGATTTTATGACACTTGTCCTGTGCACTGATTTCATGTGATTGCCTCGTCTGCATTAGCAAGGAGGTGTATGCTAAGGTTTGTTTAACTAAAACTTTGTATTGACTGACCAAATTGTAGTTCAATATGTGTTATAGATAACCTTAAAGAAACACAAGAGATTAAAGTAACTACATTATTCAAATACATTTTTGACTGGTTCCTCACGTTCAATTTTCAACATTTCCATATTGTCCCTCCAAGATCAAAGTTCCCATTAGTTTTACAGAACTCCATGCCTTGTATAGCCCCCAAACCACTCTGCATATAAATTTCAAATCTAAATCTAAGCTATACAATTTTCCCCCCACTGTCTCCTTTCCTCTACTGAACCTCATGACAGATTCAGGCATTTAAGTTTGACCTCTGCAGTCCTCAAGTTGTTTTCTTTTTAATCTACCAACCAAAATTCCTGATCTTCACACCACAAATTAATGCACTGTCTCCCTTCTATCCAGGTAAGCCTATGCACTATGTTGTTCCCCTAGTAACTATCTATAAGACTAAGTGGCTCCTGGATTAAAAATAGTCATGGATCAAGTAGTCTGAGAGCATTGCCTTGAAAAATAACAGGCTGTTATTCCATCTTTATTGCCAGGTCCTTTCCAGCGTTCCAGATGTTTTGACACGTGGAGGAGCCAAATGCAGAATTTGCTCCTGTTGTTGGTGCTGATTATCCTGTCAGCCCCAGTTCAGATGGTTGAGCTCCTCATGCCTCATATTGTTTGGCATAATTACTCAACAACACTATGTTGAACTTTCTATAAAAGCTTAGATTTGGTATGAGACAGAGGTGGCTAACATCAAGACATTAGACCCTTCCCCATAGTTCTCTGGAGTTCCCCAGCATCCCCTATGTCTGACTCTGATCAGGTACAGTTGCTGGTACCCCTCGAATCCCTCTTCCTCCAGAGATACATTAGGAATTCTTGTATGCTTTTACTGGGGCTACCAAAAAGGTGATTAATAAAGTAAAGCCCGGAATGGTGTGGCACACGTTAGTCCCAGCACTCTCAGGAAGCAGGCAGATCTTTTGAGTGAGGCCAGCATGGTCACATAGTGAGTACCGGGCTAATAACACTCTGTCATAAAGGGGGGACAAACAAACAAACAAACAAAAAGGAATTATCAGAGTAATCTAATTCCCTATGATGTTCATCATTTAGTTTTGCTGTGATACCCAAGGAATATCCAGAACATGGCAAGACTTTGTCTCTATGTAGGAGCAAGAAAGAACTCCTGCTATGTATTTAATGATCATCAAAGCTAGCCCTGGTTAGCCTTCCTCCCTTCCGTCCTCCCTCCCCTCCTTTTTCCTCCTCATTCTAACCCATTCTCTGTTCTCCATTTTCTCTCTTCCTCCATCCCTCTGTCCTTCCTTCTCGCCTTCCTTTCTTTCCTTCTTTCTTTCTGCTATTGTGGTAAAAAATACATTTTACTTTGCTAATTCATTTCAAGTCCATAGTTTAGGGTTTAAGTATTTTGCATTGCTTTGCAATTAATTCTAAGAACTCTTTCATCTTTTAAAATTGAAATTCTATATCCATTAAACACTAGTTGTCTCTCCAAACTCTCTAGTTCTTAGAAACCATTTGTCTACCATTTTTCTATGATTTTGACTATTTTGCACACTTCATTTGCGTTTATTCATATGGTATGTGTCATTTTCTGACTGGTTTACAGTATGTGTCATTTTCTGCCTTATCATAATGGCTTCAACATTCATCCATGTTACAAACACAAATCAAAACTGTCTTCATTAAAGGTACATAATATCCATACACCTTACTATCTGTTTATCTGATGAGCATTTGGACATCTTCTACCTGGTGTCCATTGTGAATGATGTCATAGGTAGCAGAGTTACGTTAACATCCCTTTGAGGTACTACACTGAAGTCTTTGGAGAATTATGTATTCAAGTTATCTTCCCAGCTTTAAATTAGTTGTTTGTTTGGGTGTTTCTGAGTTGTAGAACTAGGTTTATCAACCACTTGTCACACATATGATTTGCACACTGCTTCATTCTGTGGGTCATCTTTTTATTGTATTAATTGTTTACTTCTTAGCAGAGTTTCTCATGATGATTTTTTCCCTTTGGGGCCTGCTGCCAAGTCTTGTTTGTTCGGAGACTCACAGGTCCATATGACATATCTGTCAATAGAAAAATACATTTTATGTCATCTACTTCTAATTAAAATGGTATGACAACTTAATATCACAAAATATCTGAAGATCCTCAACCTATTTGTGTAATTTTGAGCACAACTATGCAAATACTCACTGTATTCACTGTTTATTTATGTCCTTTGCAAAACAGACTACTAAAACAACAGTAACACATCCACAAAAGGGCAGGATGACAGATAGATCCAGAGGTCAAGGTGAATCTAAGCCAGAATTCATAAACCACCATTCTCAGGTCTTCATTACAATTCAGCATTATATGACTCATACCATGCTCTCCAGTGTATCACCCTTCTCTAACCCATCCCTTCCCTAATGCTAGAACATCTATCCTTTATATTTGGATCCATCAGGGTCAGGACTTGTATAAAACACAAAGTCATATATTTGAATGTCTGCCTTGGCGTTGGAAAGGTGTTGTTATGTCTAATAGTCTCTCCCACTCCTTTTCCCTCTTTGTTCCCCTCCACTCTCTACTGAGTGGTAACCAACAGCTCATAAGTAGAACCAATGTTCCTCCACCTTCCAGCAGTCCTGGGTCTCCTTCCCCTTAGTTTAAGTGCATGTATATTTTTAAAGTGAGATTTTCTAACTCTTTCTACATTAGTAAATTCTACTTCTCCTGCCCAGAGGTTAGTTTCTGTAACTTAAGTTCTATTGTGGACGAAGGGAAATACATTGTCTCTCATCAGCCTTCCTAGCAATGCCCTTTGCCTGTCTTTGTCCTATGCCCTCTGTATAGATAAGTGGTAGCACGTGGCACTAAGGAGACTTTTCAGAGCCCACAGACATGGCATAGACATTCTAAGTAGCGCATTATTTTCAGTTCTTAGAATGAATATAGTTCCTTATAAGGGACAAGAAAAAGCAATACAATCTGGATCATAAGAGTGAATCCTCATTAAGGAATAAAGGAGGTTTTCTGTGACCAGAAAGAACTGATTGTGTAGTGCCTCCCTGAGATGCCAGGATGCTATGACAGTTATTGTCAGGGCAATGCTTCACCTGCAGTTCCCAGCGCTCGGCTTAATTGGATATGCCATTAATCCTCGTTCACTAATATGACCTGAATTCAGGAATGAGTAAACATGTTCTTCCTAGAGGGCACAATAATTTTTAATCTACTTTCTCTGTGGTAGGCCATTGTCCCTGAGGGATTTCTTTAGAATTAAGTTTCTTACAAGGAAAAAAAATATAAGTTGAATGGCTCTCAGGATTTTCCTCAAACTATTTTCCCCATTTCTCTTTAGACTCTCCATATATATATATATATGAAAGAGAAAGAAAAAGGGGGCCAGAAAGAACAGTAACAAATGCTTACTGAAGAAAAATTACTAATATTTGAAATGCAGGGGCCCACCTACAGCCATTGGCTCCTCGATGTACAAGACGAATGGCCCTGTTAAACACAATTCAAAGGACTACACTAATTGTTAAGTTTCCAGTGGTTGACAAATAAGTGAGTTGCCCACCTGAACAACTTTGTAAGATTTCAAAACCAGGTGGTGGTGGCACATGTCTTTAATACCAGCAATTGGGAAACAGAGGCAGGCAGATCTCCAGTATGAGGCCAGCCTAGTCTACAAAGAGAGTTCAAGGTCAGCCAGTAGAAGAGAGGGAGGATGGAATATATGAGAAAGGGAGGTCAAGATGATGATGGAGAAATCTACAGAGACAGCTGAGCCAAGCTAGTGGGACTCATGAACTCTAGACTGGAGAAAAAACAAATAAATATATAATAAAAAGATTTCAAACATGCCCTTTCCCCTAAACCTTGAGTGGTTCATCTATCATTTCCAGGAATTCATGGGGAGAAATTATGTCCCATTTTCCCCGAGAAAAGTATTATCTGACACTGTTCTGGAATAATCGTTATCTGTTAATTCATGTTAGCATTTCCTTTCTCTGTGAGGGTCCTACTTTAAATGATAAATTTTCTTGTCTTACTGGCATGAGGACTGAATTTCTCTGGACACTTTCCATATGACCATAGTATAATCAGGGTTATGAACCACTGACTCATTCCAAATTTCTTCTCAGGCTAAAGGAAAAATGAAGGTCCCTGTATTAATCAGGGTTCTCTAGAGGAAGAAAACTTATGGAACAAATATATCTGTCTGTCTGTCTGTCTGTCTGTCTGTCTGTTTCTAACATCTATCATCTATAAATATATCACCTACCTATCATCTATCTATGACCTATCTATCTGTCATCTATCATCTATCTGTCACCTATATATCATCTGTCATCTACCATCTGTTTATCATCTATCATCCACCTATCATCTATCATCTATGTATCTATCATCTATCTATCTATGACCTATCTATCTGTCTATTCTCTAGAGTAAGAGAACTTCCAGAATAAATTGAGAGGGGGGAGAGGGAGAGGGAAGAGAAAGACAGAGAGAGAGGGGTGGAATTTATTAGAATTTCATAACAGTCTGTGGTCCAGATAGTTCAACAATGGCTGTTTACCAACAGAAGGTTCAAGAATCCAGTGGTTGCTCAGAACATGAGGCTGTGTATCTCACCTGGTCTTCAATATGTCCAGAATGTTGAAGAAGTAGTTTCTAATGCCAGTAAAGGAACAGACTTGCCTGAGGGCAACAGCAAGCAGGTAAAAAAAAAGCAATTTCCTTCTTCTATGCCCTTTATATGTGCTTCTAGCAGAAGCTGTGGCCCAGATTAGAAGTGGATCTTCCTACTTCAAATACTTGGGCGTAAGTTACTCACTGGCATGCCCAGCCATTTTTGGGTTTTGGTCAATTCCATATGTATACAAGTTGACAACCAAGTGTAACCATAACAGTCCCTAAAAATTTTTGTCACATTGTTCCATACACTTCCTGAATAAAGCATTGGCAATGCCATCAGAAGCCAAAGAAAAGCACATGCCTGTTGTGGGTACTTTTCTGAATTCTCCTTTCTAGACTCAGCTGGCTGGCTGGTTATAAGGCAGTAGCTACTAGAGAGGTGAAAACAGACAGACTAACATTTATCAAACGACTCATTGTGCCCACTTTTAGCCATTTTAAATATAGCAAAGTGGAGTACATGGGCTGAAGCCAACATTTACTTCCCAGTATCAACTTTGTGAAAGTAACACATGCACACTGCCCTACAGACTCACATACTCTCAACCACGCTTCAAATTCTTACTACATAGCATCCAGGGAGAAGAATTAGTAAAACATTCCAAATGCATGGGCAAGCATGACTAATGAGAAACAGTAGCAAGTAGTGCAAAGGAATGAAGGTTTCTTTCATTTTTTTCCAAGAAATTATTTTTATTGGTTCAAATTAGAAACAACCTGCTGCACATGTCATTCCATTCTCCCTCTCCATCCCCTCATCCTCCATGCCCCACCAAACCCCACCGCACCCCCTACTTCCCCCAGGGAGGGTAAGGCCCTCTATGGGGGATCCCCAAAGTTTGCCATATCATCCAGGGTAGGGCCTAGGCCCTCCCACATGTGTCCAGGTTGAGAGAGCATCCTTCCACGTGGGATGGGCTCCCAAAGTCCTTTCTTACTCCAGGGATAAATACTGATCTACTGCCAGAGGCCTCATAGAGTGCCGAGGCCTCCTCACTGACTCCACTTTCATGGGTCTGGATCAGTTCGTGGCTGGCCTCCCAGATATCAGTCTGGGGTCCATGTGCTCCCCTTGTTCAGGTCAGATGTTTCTGTGGGTTTCACCAGCCCAGTCTTGACCTCTTTGCTCAATACTTCCACCTCTCTCAAACTGTTCCAGGAGTTCAGTTCAATGTTTAGCTGGGGGTGTCTGCCTCAGCTTATATCAGCCACTAGATGAAGGCTCTAGGATGGCATACAAGGTAGTCATCAGTCTCATTATAGAGAAAGGGCATTTAGGGTAGCCTCTCCACTATTGCTTAGATTGCCAGTTGGTGCCATTCTTGTAGATCTCTGGAAATCTCCCTAGTGCCAGATCTATGCTCGAACCTATAATGGCTCCCTCTATTATGGTATCTCTCATCCTGTTCTCCTCTATTCTTCCCCCAACTGAATATTTCTGCTCCTCCATTTCCTCTCCTCTACTCCTCTTCTCTTGCTCTTATTGTGGCAGCTCCCTCTCCCCTACTCTCGTGCTCCCAATTAGCTCAGGAGTTCATGCCACTTCCCATTCCTGGGGTCCATTTATCCCTTAGAGTCCTTCATGTTTCCTAGTTTCTTTGGTGATGTGGATTGTAGGCTGGTAATCCTTTGCTCTATGTCTAAAATTCATATATGAGTGAGTACAAACCATGTTTGTCATTTTGTGACTGGGTTACCTCACTCAGAATGGTTTCTCCTAGTTCCATCCATTTGTCTTCGAATTTCAAGATTCTGTTGTTTTATTTCCCCACTGAATAAGTAATACTCCATTGTGTAAATGTACCACATTTTTCATTATTCAGTTGAGGGGCATCTAGATTGCTTCCAGGTTCTGGATATTAGAAAAAACACTGCTATGAACATAAATTAACAGGTATCCTTGTTGTATGAATATGCATTCTTTGGGTATATGCCCAAGAGAGGAATTGCTGGATCTTGAGGTAGACTGATTCCCATTTTCCTGAGAAACCACCATACTGATTCCCAAATTGGCCGTAAAAGTTTGTACTTCCACCAGTAATGGAGGAGTGTTCCTTTTTCTTCACATCCTTTTCAGCATAAACTGTCACTGGTATTTTTGGTTTTAGCCATTCTGTCACATGTAATAGGTATCTTTCTTTAAATACTCAAAGTTCTTACTCTACAGGTTTCTCACTTGTTTGGTTAGCATTACCAAAAGATATTTTATGTTGTTTGTGGCTATTGTGAAGGGTGATGTTTCTCTGATTTTTTTCTCATTGCAATTATCATTTGTATGTAGTAAGCTACTGATTATTTTTAGTTAATTTTGTATTCTGCCACTTTACTGAAGGTGTTTATCAGCTGTAGGAGTTCCCTGGTAGAGTTTTTTGGGTTACTTATCATATCATCTGCAAATAGTCAAAGTTTGACTACTTCCTTTCCAATTTGTATCCCCTTGATCTTCTTTTGTTGTTTTATTGCTCTAGCTAGAACTTCAAGGACAGTATTGAAGAGATATGGAGGCAGCCTTGTCTTGTTCCTGATTTTAGAGGAATTGCTGATGGGGGACGTCCTTCTGTGTATATGTTTATCTTATTGTTTGATGAATAAAGCACTGTTCAACCAATTGGGAAGCAAGTTAGGCAGGACTAGGAGTCAAGGAGGATTCTAGGAAATGTAGTAAAGAGATCCAGGCAGGAAGTGACATAGCAGGCAGGTTCAGAATATAAGCAGGGACAAGAAGGAAATCATCATCTTGCTCTTCCTCTTCCTCCTGCTCTCTGCTCTGGAGTTGCCATGTGATCCCTGCAAGACAGGATGCATTCCATCGGCATCCTTCATGAGATAAGTCTGATGATTATGGTTGATAATTAAGACTGAGCTAGCAGATAAGAAATCCTAGTCATTGGCCAACAACATTGTAAATAATATAAGACTCTGTGTGTTATTTTTGGGTGACCACGTGGCAGCATAGCTGAGGCAGCTGACAGAAAGATTTATTGTTACAAATCGCTTTGAGTTTCTCTCCATTTGATGTTGGCTGTTGGTTTGCTCTATATTGCTTTTATAATGTTTAGGTATGTTCATGTTATTCCTGTTCTTTCCAAGATCTTTATCGTGAAGGGGTACTGGATTTTGTCAAAGGTTTTTTCAGCATTTAGTGAGATGATTATGTGGTTTTTCTTTTTCAGCTTGTTTATATGGTGGATTTTCCTTTTCAATTTGTTTATATTGATGGATTTCCATGTGTTGAACCATCCTTGCATCCATAGGATGAAGCCTACTTGATCATGGTGAATGTTTTTTCCAGTCTGTTCTTGGATTCCATTCACCAGTATTTTGTTAGAGTATTTTCAGGAGGGATATTGGTCTGCAGTTCTCTTTTTTAGTTGTGTCTTTGTATGGGTTGGGTATTAAGGTAATTGTAGCCTTGTAAGAAGAGTTTGGCAATGTCACTTCTGCTTCTATTGTGTGGAACAATTTGAGGAGTACTGGTATTAGCTCTTGTTTGAATTTCTGGTAGAATTCTGCAGTGAAGCCATCTGACCCTAGGCTTTTTTTGAGTTGCGGGACTTTTGATGACTGCTTCTATTTCATTAGGGGTTATAGGTCTATTTAAATTGCTTATCTGTTCTTGATTTAATTTTGGTAGGTGATATCTATCCAGAAAATTGTCCATTTCTTTTAGATTTTCAAATTTTGTGGAGTACAGGTTTTCTTTTTTTTCAACTTGTTTTTATTTAAATTAGAAACAGGATTGTTTTACATGACAATCCCAGTTCCCTTCTCCCTGCCGTCCTCCCCTACCACCACCCCCAACAAAAACCCTATCTATCATATATCCTTTCTGCTCCCCCTGGATGGTGAAGCCTTCCATAAGGTGTCATCAGAGTCTATTGTATCTTTTGGGATAGGGCCTAAGCGCACCGCCATGTGTCTTGGCTCAGGGAGTATTCCTCTATATGAAATGGGCTCCCAAAGTCCGCACCTATGCTAGGGATAAGTACTGAACTCCTACAGGAGGTCCCGTAGATTTCCGAGGTTTCCTCATGTAAACCCATGTTACTGGGGTCTGGATCAGTCCCATGCTGGTATACCAGCTATCAGTCCAGGAAGCAAGACTTCCCCTATGTTCAGGTCAGCTGTTTCTGTGGGTTTCACCAGCCTGGTCTGGACCCCTTTGCTCTTCACTCGTCCTTCTCTGCATCTGGGTTCCAGTTAAGTTCAGTGATTAGTTGTGGGTATCTGCTTCTACTTCTACCAACTGCTGGATGAAGGCTGGATGGCATATAAGTTAGTCATCAATCTCATTATCAGGGGAGGGCAATACAGGTTTTCAAATATGACCTGGTGATTCTCTGGATTTCCTCAGTGTCTATTATTATATCCCCCTTTTCATTTCTGATTTTGTTAATTAGCATGCTCTCTCTTTCTCTGCCTTTTAGTTAGCTTGGAAAAAGGATTGTCTGTCATGTTGATTTTCTCAAAGAACCAACTCTTTGTTTCATTGATTTTTTTGTAATGTTTTCCTAGTTTCTACTTTACTGATTTCAGCCCTCGGTTGATTATTTCCTGACATCTACTCCTCCATGGTGAATTTGCTTCTTTTTGTTCTGGGACTTTCAGTTGTTCTGTCAATTCTCTAGTGAGACTATTCTCCAGTTTCTTCATGTGGGCACTTAGTGTTATGAACTTTCCTCTTAGTACTGCTTTCAAAGTGTCCCATACATCTGGATATGTTGTGTCTTCATTGTCATTAAATTCTAGGAAGTCTTGTTTATTTCTTCCTCAACCCAGGAATGGTGCAATTGCACATTATTCAATTTCCATGTGTTTCTAGGATTTCTGAAATTTGTGTTGTTGTTGAATTCCAACTTTAAAGCATAGTGGTATGATAAGACACAGAGGGTTACACCAATTTTTTTTTTATCAGTGGAGGTTTGCATGCTGTCAAGTATGTGGTCAATTTTAGAAAAGGCTCCATGTGGAGCTGAGAAGAAGGTATATTCTTTTGTGTTTGGATTGAATGTTCTATAGATGTATGTTAATCCCAATTGGGTCATAAATTCTGTTAGATCATTTGTTTCTTTGTTATGTTTCTGTCTGCTGGTCCTGTCTAGTGATGAGAGCAGGGTGTTGAAGTCTCCTACTATAAGTGTGTGAGTTTTTGTGTGTGGTTTGAGTTTTAGTAATGTTTCTTTTACAAATGTGGGTGCCTTTGTATTTGAGGCATAGATGTTCAGGATTGAGACTTCATCTTAATGAACTTTTCCTGTGATGAGTATGAAATGCCCTTCTTCATCTCTTTTGATTGAGTTTAGTTTGAAGTCTAATTTGTTAGATATTAGGATTTCTACACCAGTTTGTTTCTTGGGTCCATTTGATTGGAAATCTTTTCCCAACCCTTTACTTTGAGATAATATCTGTCTTTGAAATTGAGGTGTGTTTCTTGTATACAGCCAAAGGATGCATTGTGTCTTCATATCAATTCTGTTAGCCTGTGTCTTTTTACAGGCAAGTTAAGACCATTGACATTGAGGGATATTAATGTCATTGATTGTTGATTCTTGTTTGTTTTGGATTTATTGTTGGTGGTGTTATTATGTGTGGATTCCCCTCTCTTTTTGTTTGCTTTTTTCTTCTATTTCTTTAAGGGATTTTTTAGTTTCCTCTTTAAGGGTCTCTATCATCTTTATAAAGTAGTTTTTAGGTCTGTCTCTTCTTCTTCTTCTTCTTCTTCTTCTTCTTCTTCTTCTTCTTCTTCTTCTTCTTCTCAGATCTTGCTGGTGTAGTCCCTAGATTCTGGTGGTGTCATATTGGTCTTTCTGTTGTTGAGTGTGTTCTTATTCTGTAGTCTTCCCATCTCTTCTTCCAGTGGGTGCAGGTGGGGTCTCTCTATCTCTTCTTGTTACCCAGTGGTGTAAGTAGTCCAAGACTTCAGTGTCTGCAGCTCTGGATGGTCTGGCTTCTCATGGTATTCTCCTCACTGTAGCAGAGTGTGGAGGCCAGAGGGACAACCAAGAGTGAGGTGTTTCCAGACTCAAGCAGGTCCTCCCTGTCTGGGCAGGTCCACTCTATGCCAGGAGCAGGCCCAGAAAGATCCCAGGAAGGAGTGATGCTGGAAGTTGGGGATGGCAGAGCTGACACTCACCTTAGCAGAGGGCAGGGCAGAGTTGGAACCAAGAGGAATGAAGGTTTCTAAAAGAATCATCACTTCTGGGGAATGAGGAGGTAGGCTAAGAAACAGGACTGAGTGCCAATGGACAGCAGTTGAGTAGTATGTAACTTAATGGTTGTTTGAAATCTGACCACACTAGACTTTAACAGGTTCATATCTCATTCTTCTCATGAATTGAGATTTGACACATATCTGCTCGACATAGCAGTGCTTAGATCCAACTCTGTCCACATCATAGCTCTAGAAAATGGAATACCTTACTTCCTAAGAGTTTTCACATACGCTTTAGCACTCATAGCACATGCTCTGCCGGAAAGAATAGCCAAGGATGTCTTCAGTCCTTGCCACATGCCTGACAGACATCTGCAGTCAATCTAAGTCACCAGCCCTTTCCCTTGCCTTCACATTCATCATCTACATACAAAGACCCCAGGTGTCTTTATCTATAAGAAGACATTGGTCAGAACCTTCTCAATCCATTATTCAAACTGCATTACATGAAATGTTCCCAGTAATTTGTTGAAGATTAAAATTCCTCTCCTCTCAACAGACAGTGGTTGAGTGCCATGCAGTAAACATGTCAACAGTGTACTTCCCACAGGTAACTTCTCTGCTAAATAATGAGATTGAAAGGAATAGCTTTGGTCAAGCAATAAAAAAATCTCTTGTGAAAGCCAGGGTGTTGGCCACATGATCCCTTTCTTTTATATTTGATTCCTGAAGAGGGCCATTCAAACATAACTGTGCAAACATAATCAACCAACATCTACAGCAAAACTCTGACTACCTTTAAATGGCAGCATCTTCCACCCATATTTTAAATGCATGAATGTTGTCAGACATAGTATAAGAGGGCCTGCTTACCTGAAATGCAGCTAAGCCATATTTTCTTTACTGTGAATAGAGCCTGTGTATTATTTAGGACACTCTATATCTCAGAAATTCAAATTGATGTGCATATACTGTCTCTTTATTTGCTAAGGTTCATGCTCCTGAGCTAAGTTCTGTCCCTATAGGTACATGTATATCTCAGCTGTACCTATTCCATTTGTCCAAGTTACATCCCAAGGGAGGGTAACCAGAATCCTAACAAGTTTGAGTTTGGGTAACAATATGATTTATGCTGGTATCTGAATTGGCATGAGAAATTCCTTGTTCTTTTTTGTTGTTGTTCATTTAAAATATTTTATTATTATCCCAGTGGTGGTGGTGGTATAATCTTAGTACTCAGGATGCAGAGACAGGTGGATCTCTGTGAGTTCGAGGCTGGTGTGGTCTACAGAGTGAGTTTCAGGACAGGCTGCAAAGCTACAAAGAGAAACCCTGTCTAAAAATTGTTATTATTACTTTAAAATTATATGTATCTCTGTGTGGGTTTGTACACCTGGGTGTGGTACCTTCAGAGGCAGAAGAGAGTATTGAATCATTCAACCTGGTGACATAGGCAGTAGTGAACCACCTGATGTGGGTGCTGGGATTCTCACTCTGGTCCTGTGGAAGAGCATCATGTATTCCCAGTCCCTGAGTCGTCTCTCCAGCTGGCATTGTTGTACTTTAGCTCATTCTGCAAACCTTTATACCTACAGATACTTGAAAGATGACTACAAAGAATTTCAAAGTATCTCTAAACTGGTTTCATGAAACATAACACAATGTTATCATGGAAGGAAAGACAGTGTCAAACCACAGAGGCAAACATATTTACCAAGCCAGAACACATGTAAGAGAGAGTTAACAAAGAAAACATAATGGCAACCCAGACAGAGACGCAATCAGTGACTTCTCAGAGAGGGAAGGGGGTTACCTCTCAAAGATGGACTGGGCATATTTTATGGCAATCAAGGCTACATTCTTGGTGCTATCTCATGTTTCAGTTTGTGTGGGATTCACAGCTAAATTTCCTTATTCTTATTGAACCATGTGGAGTTGAAATGGACCATGACTTTGAATTTTGCATGGGTGATTCAGCTCCTACAAAATCTGTTCTATTTTTACCATAACTACCCATGCTTCACCATGGGAAGTTTCTGCTGGAATTTGTCTCCTTTGTGAGATCTACCATTATACCACAATCTATTAACTTGTATAGAGAAAAATATATCAGGTTAACTGGACCTGTGTTTCCACTTCATTAAACCCAATTATCCCATTGTAAGCACATCAAGGTTCTTATGCTTTTAAATTTTTAAATGCTGTTTAAATAGGAACTCACATGAAGGAACATCTAAAATAACACATTAGCGGTTATGGAATTTAAATTTCTAACTTAAACAGTGCAGTGTTATGCCATCTCCCATTCTTTCATGAATGCATGCATAGGTTTTCACACCCACTGCAATGTGGCTCTCTCCTCCTAATTGAAACATCTCTTCCTGAAGGGAGGATTGGGGCTAATAAGATTCAGGAAATTGATGGAGTGTAGAAGGCTCCAGAAGCTCAGGGAGTTACAAAGATTTGAAAGGCCCTCTCCAAAGATACAAAAGCAGTAACAGTTGTTGGGATCTGCTAAATCCCTGCATTTTCCATGGGGAGCTGCAGGAGTGTAGCTTCTGTGAGTCATCACTGTACAGGAGTGGAATGCTCAATGAATGCAACTGACCTGGAGTCACCCATGCTCCTATAAACAACCCATCACCCATGTCCCTAAAAGTGGCTCCAAGAAACTCAACCTCTCACTGAGCTGAACTTGGGTGGTATAGGGTCTATTTTTTATTGACAGTATCTGAGGTGAATATGTAACTGTTCACATTTTACACCAGAGATGTTGCTGATCAATAAGCTCCTTAAGACCTTTCAGCTATGCCTTTGCGTGCCTCACCGGAATAATAAATCTCACCTTGTTGTAGAATATTATTTTAAGGTGTGTTACATTTGTTTATGCTGTGGAGCATTTGTTTAATGATGCAAAGATGTGTTACATTCTTTTCTGATGCATTTGTTAAACTCTGTGACGCTGTGTTTCTTTACCTGTCTAAAACAACTGATTGGTCCAAAAACAAGATCTGCATGGCCAATAGAAAAGCAGGAGAAAGGGTAGGCAGGGCTGCCAGGCAGAGAGAATAAATAGGAGGGAGAAATCTTGGGAGGGGGGAGATTGAGGAGGGGGAGGAGAGTAAGACTCCAGGATCCAACCACCCAGCTACACAGCAAGCCACAGAGAAAGAAGTAAAGAAAGGTATACAGAAATAGAGAAAGATAAAAGCCCAGAGGCCAAAGATAGATGGAATAATTTAAGAAAAGATGGTTAGAAACAAGCCAAGCAAAGGCCAGGCATTTATAAGAAAGAAAAGGTCTCTGTGTGTGATTTATTTGGGCCCCACAAAGAGCAAAGAGTCAAAAGAGTAAAAACAAGAACTGTATCACCTAGTCTTGACTTCAGGCTACCTTTGTAATGGTGGCCAAGATTGGACCTGGATGCCTGAGCATGTACACAAATTGAATACAAACAGCCTTGACTTGCCTCCTGTCATTACCTGGACACAGCCTTGATGGGAGCTCAGGTTCTACCTGCACAGTACACTACTCTCCTTTGACTTCATAAATGCATCAACAGATGTATGTGTACTTTGGTGCCTGTCAAACACTAAGAGGTATCCTTAAGCTCTGCTTCCCAGGTTTTGTGATAATACAAATCCTCATTAGATAGATGAAACTTAATAATCATTTTATATTAAGTTTGTCATTATTAAAATATCATGAAGTAAAATTTTCCCAAATTTATAAGAACCAATTCATTTATGGCATGAGAAAGCACTTTATTTATTTAAATACTTGAGGTTTTATTTTTTAATTTATTTTTATGTGCATACCATGCATGTCTGGTGCCCATGGATGTAAGAAAGAATTGTCAGATCTTCTGGTACTGTAGTTATGGGTGTTATGAGCCCCATAAGGTTGCTGGGAATCCAACCAAAGTCCCATGAGAGAGCAGTAAATGCTTCTAACCATGGAACCATTATCTCAGCCCCAAGAAAGCACTTTAAAGAATATATCTGTTAATACATGGTAAGCTTGCCAGTTACTACATGGACTGAAGGAAGATCTGTTAAAAACTTTTAACAATATACATGGATAGTAATTCCCAGAAGCAATGGACCAACACCTACAGCTATGAGGCTGCCTTCCCTGCTGATGCTTGCTAGGGTTTGAGCATCTTCCTTGTGTGGTACCTCCTCCTCCTCCTCCTCCTCCTCCTCTTCCTCCTCCTCCTCCTCCTCTTAACTTTGGTACACACTCCTGTGTAGGGGACACCATACCCACAGCTGTTTGGGGCTGGCTACAGGTGTGCCTGACCACTCCTGCAAGGGTGTGGTCAGGATGATGTGGGGAAGGTTTAAGAATGAGGAGCACACACGTGGAAGCCCCTTCTTCCTTTTCATCATTGGCTTGCTGTACTTACTCCATGCCCTGCCAGCTGGCTAGGTTGCACTGTAAGCAAGACATCTCCCTAATAAATACCCTTATATCTTTACCTGACTCTGTATTGGTAATTCTCACATTACTCCTGTTCCAGGGAGGAGCCAGGATGGCCAATGTCCCTAAGATTCTTAGCATTTCCTGCCCTTGTGTATGTTTCTCGACTAAACCAGAAGACACCCGCCTTCCTCACCCTCGTCCAGCTCTGCTCTAAGAAGCTACTGAGACAAATGTCTGTGAAATGAATTCTCCAGGCAGAGCCCTGAGTTCTGGGTTCATGGGGATCCTGATTCAACTGCAAAGTTCCACTCCAGGCACACTGATGAGGAAAGAAAGGAAATATGTATTCAAACCTTAAACCCATGTGAGGAAAGTGAGTTCCTTGTTTGTGTGGATAGTTTCTAGGCCCCACTGCCCTGTGCAGAGTGAGGTATCATTCTGATTAGAAAGCTAAGAAGGCATTCTCAGTACTTGGGGTGAGAGAATGCTAGGTATGCTTTCTAAAAAGCTCTCATAAACTTTAGTTTATCTTATACATCTAGTTTGTTAATTCATGTTCATGGTGTTTCTGAATGGGGCTCCATGTCCTGTTTCCATCCATTTACATAGCATGCATTGATCAAATCCAATGGGCTTCTTCAGTCTCCTCCCATTCACCCTTTTCCATCTCCAGTAGTGGACTGTTTTTAACCTTCTACACATAAGTGAGAACATTATGTCACCTTTCTGTATTGGTCATAGGACAACTTGTGGATGCTCTAAATGTAGTAGGCTTTCTGGACATAAAGTGTCCTCCTCTCTCAACACAAGCTGCCCAGAAGAGCCCATTAAGTAACATGTTCATGGCTTTAATCTTTCCAGATACTAAGGGCAAAACACTTCTGAGCTGTGCAGTTATCTTCAGTAAAAGATAAATTTTGCCAATTATATGCATTTAAGATATATGGAGTAGAAGTTATAAAGGTACATTTTATATCAAAGAAAGTTGTACACTTTCCATCTTGGCTGCTATTGTATCTTTGGGACTGAAAACCAATGGGGGTGACACATTTCCAGAACATATCCCCCAAACACTGTGACACAAGTGTACATGTGCTCCTAATTCTATCTCCATCAAATAGGTGAAGAAGCAGATATAGGTCTTCTGGAGGTATGGGCGTCATGGTGTAAACATACTATATGACTTCTCCTTTATCAATATGGAAGAAATAAGGCAGCATTTTGGGAAGGCTGCCCATCTCAGAGGAGTAAAATTGGCTTGGAAATACTAAAGCCAAGTTTAAAACTAACTCTCCTCCCTCCTCTTATCTCTCCTCTCTCTCTCCTCTCTCTCTCTCTCTCTCTCTCTCTCTCTCTGTCTCTCTCTCTCTGTCTCTCTCTCTCTCTCTCTCTCATTCTCTGTATCAGAGAGTATCCGGGAGTAGGGGCTTGTATATTGTATATGAATTGTGTGGCAAAGTGCTTCTGTAGCATGAGCTCCTGGGTTTAGATCCCTGTGTAAAAGCTGGGCACCAGTGACACGTGCCTATAGTCTTGGTGCTAGGACAGCAGAGGTAGATAGATCCCAGAGCTTGCTGGCTAGTCAATCTAGCCAAAACAGCTGGGTCAGGATTCAGTAAGACATACAAGTAGGTAGAGGAAGACATTGAACACCAGACTCTGGCTTCCATGTGGCCATACATGCCACCTACATACGTGCTCTCTCTCATGCACATTCTCACTCATGTACTTGTGCACCCATGCACACGGGTGCACACACACACACACACACACACACACACACACACACACACACACACACACACACACAAATATGTTGAGCCATTTAAAATTGCCACTATGCTTGACCTCCAAACCCAATACTTCATTTGGTTTAATAGTGTCAACTTAACACTAGACAGATCTCTTCTACATGAGAAATCCATTTCTCTATTAATTTGCCTTACAAGGAGACTGCTGTACAGGTGTTCCAGACAAACACCAGGTCTCCTCACCCATTTTGTGCCAGGTCCCACAAAATCATCACTAATCTCTCTTGCATGTTGCAGCCATTCTTCTTGCCACACCATTTTCCACCCTCTTTTCAGATTTTAGGCAAATTTAAACACATTGCTATAATTGTGCTATCATACATTAGCTAAGATGTGAATGCATTTGAAATTCCAGAAGAGAAAAAAGAACAGGATATAATCATTAGAACATCCCAGCTTAACTTAACAGCATAGATTGTTTCCTTTCTGTTTCTCATGAACTTACACATCAGATACCCCACACTTGTAATGCTGGACCCCTGCATTTTTGCCCACATCTGCTCTCTTTGAGTCTTCAGAGAACTAAGTGATCAAAGGAGTTTTGGCCTCTCCATCTAAGGATGGTGTTCTCTGCTTAAGAAGGATACTTCTTTCACACACAAGTGCAACTTACAGAGACTAATTAAAATGATCAATGAAAACAGAAAGATACCACCAAGAAAATCAATGACCCTGGTGATCCACAAGGTAATGAAGGTCCCAGCCCTTCATGTTTATGGCAATATTTATGAATCCTGAGCATTTGAGAGCTTCATATCATTCCTTAAAGAATACAGGGGGGTCACTTAGTAAGACTTCACAAATAAGACACATAGACTTTCTTATACTCAACTCTTTGCACTTTTCTTTTAATTTTACCTCCTTCCTCAGTGAACAGTCATGCTTAATGATGTTCTCTTGTATTGTTGCCATAGAGTCAGTCAGTCACCAAGTATTTATTGAGTATCTAAGGTGACTGGCATTGTACAAGATGCCATATGAAATTAAGATCCCTTTTCACAGTGTTTCCTGAGATTTTCTTCTGCTATTTAAACAATAATCTAGTGTTTCTAAATCTGCAATGCCCTCCAAAGACAGCGGCCTAACCTGCTGCCTCTGCTGCTGCTGCATCAGCTCCTGATGGAAGGAGAAGGTACGGAAGCCATCAGGGTGTTTGCCTTTCCCTTAGTGCCTCCATAGTGGGCTGTATTAGGTAAAGCAATAGACAATGACTTTATGAGATTTCCCACACTTATTATTTTTGCTTCAGTTCAAGTTTCATGTGGATACTTAGAACAGTCAACCTTCAAAAACATACTTTCCTTGGTTTGGGGGTTTGGGGGTTTGTGGGGGGTTGGATGGTACTGAGGTCTGAACCTGTGCAACAACTCTACTGCAGAACTACATACTCAATGGGAGATCTTTCTTATTTCTACTGTCTACTCCAACAAATGATCTTCTTAATTACACAGGAACAACCAACTGGCTCATTGGAGATTGTGAAGCAATTAATTAGGAAAGGTTGTCCATGGGAGATTGCACTTTTCAGTGCTTCTAAAGCATTTAGGTGTTCAGAGCCCAGAAGAATACAATTCATTTACATGGTTTCTTTGTGGAGGTGTATTTGCATGGCCTGCATATCTATGTGTATATACTTTGGCATATGTTTGGGAATGTGTATGTGTACATGTGTACACATGTTCGTGTGAGATTTGAGGTCAGAGGTTGATGTCAGGTACCTTCCTTGATTACTTGATTATATTAATTAAAGGTCTGTCCCTGAACTTGGATTCCCAATTTTGGCAAGCCTGCTTGGCCAGCTTGACCCAAGCTAGCCCTGTACCTTTCCTCTATGCAGTGGGAATCCAATCAGGCTGCCATGCCTACCCACCATGCTTCCCAGGTCTGATGTGGAAGCTGGAGATCCAGACTCTGATCTTCATGCTCAGTACTTTGTCCCCTGAGCCATCGCTGCAGCACTCTTCTCTCTTGCTTTTAAACTGCACTAATCAGAGTCAGCTCAGTCCTAAGAGTCTTAGGTGGTGAGAAGAAGCTATAGGAAGCAGATCCTAGTAACATTAAAGGAAACGGGGCAAGATCCCACTTTCAGCAACCACTAAATTCTAGTGCTTCCCATCAGAAAGTTCCCATCAGAACAAGGGATAGCAGTCACTACTTTGGTCAAACCATTTATTTGGGGCCATCAGTATCAACCTGTAGCAACTCAACAAGAGTGGAGAGTTCACTTTTGTCCTCTATTCAATAGGGAACAGTTTCCTTAGCAACCTAGAGTTCCCACTTGAACATTTTTTTTTTGCTACTTCCAAAGTACAGACTAGGTGTCCCACAACCCACCACTTGATTCAGAAACAGATTTCTCTCCTTCAAATCACTGAAATAACCCAGTTAGCACATCACTGTAACCTTGTATCTTACTTTGACATATCATCCTTATGCACAAGTTTCAGCTAATTAGTGAAAACCAAGTCACAGATGGAAACAGTTGGTGTATGGGTTATCTCTTGCTCCGTGGAAGCCTTCTAAAGTTCAGGTGAATAAGAAGTTCTCCTTTATAGCCAAATTATTTAGGCAAAAGAACTGAGAAAAATTTTAATTATTTTCTTTTAGATAGGATTTTCTCAGCATCTCAGAGAAGAGTGCTGCAGCGATGGCTCAGGGGACAAAGTACTGAGCATGAAGATCAGAGTCTGGATCTTTGAAAAAGGCTCTAAGCATGAGCAAGGAATCAGAGGCCTCCATCTTTCTCCACTCTAGAGTAAGTGATCGCAAATGAGGAGGGGGGGTGCCTACATGGCAATGCTTTGTCCAAAGATTCACAATGGAAAAATAAAAAGGCACTAATAAGTAACTAAAATATCAATAGTAAATCACTAATTCAGTAAGCTCCAGTAGGTCATTTTCATCCAAGGAACACCAGTATCTTAGGTTGATCTACAAGGTCCGGCAGGATCCCACCTTCACTTCTGCTGATCGCATCTTCCGGCCTTCATTTTGCTCTTTGCTTTGGTTTATTAGCCTTTTTTTCTTTTCACATAACTGCCATGCTCTCTCCTGGGGCCTTTACACTTGCTGGCCCTTGCCTGAAAGCTCCTATCACAAATACCTGAAAGCTCTGCTTACTCTTTTATGGAAATGTTATCTCCTCATGCAATGTTTCCTGACTTCCCAACTTAAATTGAGCCTCACTCTGTCCCTGCGTTGTCCTTTTCTTGTCATCCTTCCATATACATCTTTAGCTACAATGTATAAATAGATATGATTCTTTTGTCAAGGACATTTATTTATGTTTTTAAAAGGAAACTTGAGCCACTTTACATAGTAAAGGAGGTTTTGCGATGACTTATTAACATATGTTTTGTAAGCACAACACTTAGGTACAACAAGAGTTCTAAAAGCATAACAGTTATGAGCAGACAAACTGCTTGTATGATATATACATATTTATATATTCAGATGCAATATATTGCCAGAAAATGTGCCATACACCTATATTCCCAACAGTCTGGATGCAGAAGCAGGAGATCTATGAATCAGAAGCCAGCCTGGGGTATACAGCAAGACGTTGAATCAAAAATCCAAAACATACATACAAAATATATGCTAAAAGGCAAAACGATGGATTGGGGATGTAGCTCAGGGATAGAGTGTTTGCTTGGCATGCCCAAAGCCTTGAGTTCCATTTATAACACTAAAAAAAAAGAAGAAGAAAGAAGGATAGAAAGGAAGAAAGGATCATCGTGATTGTCAATCCTGTGTGCCCAATTTTGTAACTATAGTCATGTGACTACCATGGAAGACAGCCAAAGTCCTTGAGGAAATAGATCAGGCACTGCTAGGTCAATATCACGCACTCAGGTGCTCAAAGACCAGAGACCAGATATTTGCAATGCTCACAAATGTGGATGTTATAAAGGGCATCTCTCCATTACTATGTTTTAAAGTTTTATATGTAAGCTAAATGCCTTTGAGCTGAGTCAATTTTATGAAATGCACTTTTGCATAATTGAGTTTCCAAAGGTGCACAGAACAAATTAGAGAGACCTGAAGGTTTTTACATAATTTATTCAAAAGATGAAATACATAGCCTAGCAAATCATGAAACGAAAGTGTTGACCATTTAAAACAGTAGGGAAAAGTAAAAGAAGAGAGCAGGCTGCCAGGCCTGTTGGTGAAGAGCATGGTAAGAGCTACTGAGGATGCTAAAGAAAGAGTATCAAAAGCTGCAGCCTGACTGGGCTGCCAAGAGCGAGAGCCTGACTCAAAAACAAGCAAATGAGGCTAGAAATGTTGGTCAGTAGAGCAAGGCCTGGGTTCAACCCCAGGAGCACATAAAAACATAGGAAAATTCAACATGTGAAAAGATGCATGCCAGGGGAAGATTATGGAGAATTATGTGGCAGTGGTACCTAAACCAACCACTTTTCACAGCCATTTACTATGTTTTAAAATCTTGCATAAAGACAGATATCCATCTGAGTTTTCTTAGAACGTGGCTCTCACTGGAGAATACATTCATTCTCATTTTTCTACATGGATATGCTTATGAAATTCTTTTGTAACTCATACACCACAACAGAAGCATTATCTATTAAATTTTTGCCCTCAGCATGCCTCTGTGTTGTTTGAGGTACACAAACACCATTCTCTATACAATCACATACAGACCACAGGTTTGGAAAAATTATAGAGGTGATTGAACATCTTATCCTACTGTAGACCTGATTGTTTTCAAACTGGTCAGTAGCTTACCAGGCTTCTTTTGGTGTGTATGAATGACTTGAGTTTGTTAAAATCTCCCAGAATTGCATCAGCTATAAAGAATCACAAGAGAGACAAGTGATGAATTTTTCAACTGAAGCTTTCATCTTATAGTGATGAATAACAGATACACTTACCTGGATTTTCTTTTGTCCACAGTCACAGCACCCTGAGAACACCTGCTCTCATCTAAGTGTTCTATTAAATATACTGGAATTAATGAAAATAATAATAATAATAATAATAATAATAATAATAATAATAATTCGCTATACCTTAAAGTTCACTTTTAGAAGGCTTTGGCTCCCTTAATTCAAAAACTGTCATTATGATCTGGGAATTCAACTGAAAACCATCTTGGTTTGTGTTGTTTATCCAAGCATGTCACAGATGGGTTGGATTTCTGGGTAAGATGGCCACTTACCCAAAAATGCACACTAAGATATGCCACATTAGTATGCCATGTGTAAGAGAAGAGGTAGGATGAGAAAAAGTAGACTCCATTTCAGGGGATGGCTTTAATGCAGACTCAATTCCAGAGAGGGCAAAGAAGAGCTTTAATGCAGACTCCATTCTGAAATTAACAAAAGTTGTGAGAAGTCAGCTGACAGGTGTGCAGAAATAGAAGTGGGATGCAGGAATAAGAAGGACACTGAAGGCCCCTCCCCTGGGCTCCACACTAAGGCCCACAGCCCTAGCAGCTTTACAAGAGACCAGAGTAGTTCTAGGGACCCCAGGAAAAACAATGCCCACCACCCACTGGCCCTCCTTAAAACCCACCCAACAACCCCAAACTGCACCCCCTTCCCTAGGCTCCATACATACTAAGGTCCACAGCAGCAGCAGCTTATGAGAGGCCAGGCTGGTCCTAGGGACCCCAAGTAAGACACTGTGCCCACTACACCCCTTTAAGACTACCCAACAACACAGACTGAGCAGACCATCCAATCACCCCACCCACCCAATCTCCACTTTATCAGAGCTGTAAGCCTGCCCAAACCCAGGTTGAACCCCCTCCCCTTGGCTTAATAGCTTGGCTTACAACTCCTGATGAAGACTTCAGTTTTACTGGAGTCCAAGTGGGATCTAAGTATCCCAGGTAAGACAATACTCCTTAAAAGCCCATCTGACAACCTCAGACTGCACCCCTCCCCTGGGCTCCACACCAGGCTCCATAGCCCCAGCAGCCCTATGGAAGACCAGGCTGGACTGAGGGACCCTAGGCAAGATACCACCCATTAAAACTCTTTAAGCCTGCCCAACATTTCCAGTCAACATCCCCTCCCCTGGGCTTCATATCCTGGTCTATAACTTCAGGAAAAGACTTGAGCTTTACAAGAGGCCGGGCCAGATCTGGGGACACCAGGCCCCAAAAACCCCAGAGGGAAAACCTGACAGACCCTGAAGACTCACTAGTCACCAGAACCCTTTACCACTTAGGCCAGAAGACCAGAGAGGAAAGAAAAACCAAAGAACAAAACACCCTCCCAACAAAGAAAAATACAGGAATCAACACCTGTAAAACATCCCAAATCCAGATGCCTAAATAACAATGTAAGAACACAATAACAGAAAGGGCAATATGGCATCACCAGAATCTAGCTATCCCACAACAGCAAGACCTGAACAATCCAACACTGCTAAAGGACAATAAAAACAACCTTGAAAATGACTTTATGGGGATGATAGAGGTCCTTAAAGAAAATATTTTTTAAAACGCCTTTAAAAATTTAAGAAAAAGACAAACAAAAGATTATAAGGTATCAATAAATCCCTAAAAGAAAAAACAAGAAAATGAAGGAAATTATTCAAGACCTGAAAATGGAAATAGAGGCAATAAAGAAAACATAGAGGGAATCCTGGAAATTGAAACTCTGAGCATACCAACTACAAATGCAAGCATCACCAACAAAATACAAGAGATGGAAGGAGAATCTCAGGCATTGATGAAGCTATAGAAGAAATAGATCCATCTCAGGCATTGAATGAAGCTATGGAGGAAATAGATCCATCAGTCAAAGAAAATGATAAATCTAAAAAATTCCTAATACAAAGCATCCAGGAAATCTGGAACACGATGAAACGACTAAGCATAAGAATAATAGGAAAATGCCACCCTGACCTCTGCTGAGGTCAGAGTACCCTCTGCTCCTGCCCGACTCCTGACCAACTCCCACCTTCACACCCCCCATCTCTCTGAGCTTGCACCTGGCTTAGAGTGGACCTCCCTAGACAGGGAGGATCTCCCTGAGTCGGAAACACCTCAGTCTTCCTTCCCCCTGTCTTAGATGACTAGGACATTGACGCCAACCTTACCTATCAATGGAGAAATCACCTGGGCTTCAGGACCCTCCTGTCATAGGTTAGCTGGCATCCACTTGGTCTTTCCCGTCATTGGCTGCCTATGGGCCATAACAACCAGTTGGCCAATCAACACAGGGCAAGCCTTCCAAGCCTGGAGGCACACCAATCCTGAGCCTGTGCGTACCCCTAGACACTCCCCTAACGCTGCCATATAAGATCTCTATGCAGCTACTTCGAGCTGTCTTTTGTAGCCATCCACCATGGTGGATGGATGAAAGACCCGAGCTAACATGGGGTTAGCTCATTAAACAACAATAAAGCCTCATGCTGTTTGCATCAAGCTTTCGCCTCCGCCTGGTGATTGGGGTGACCTTGGTCCTGGGCTGAGATCCTGGAGGCCTGAACTTTCCGGGGGTCTTACATTATCACAGCACTGACAATAACCAGCTTTTACACTTTTGTCTTTCACTAGTAAGTGGTCTAACACATGTAGGTTGTCAATCTTTCATGGGAAGACTTTCACACTTTGTTTATTAAATGGTAGGAAGTATAATAAAATCAATGAAGTGGTGCTTCTGCAATAGCAAATCTGCGTTAACCAGGGTTCCCCAGAGACAAAAGGATACATGTGTAGATACAAGAGATTTATTTGGAGAACTACCCACTGTGGTTGGTTAAAAATGTTCCGCACCAGGTTACTTAAACATTGCAGATCCAGACATGCCAGGCCTACCCCAAAGCCATTGGAACCAACCCATAGTCAGCATCCTCAGGGGCACATCCTGAATAAATAACACCTGTTCCTATTTCTCAGGGATTCCTTCTACTTAACATAATCTCACCAGCATACCCAAAGCAGAATATAACAACACCTTCCCCAGAATTCGGCTTCCTAACTTCCTGTGTAACCTTTAAAAGAGGGTGGGGCTAAGAACTGAGGTTTCCAAGATACTAGATTCAGAATGTCAATATTTGGGGTTTTACTCTCTAAGGATTATGATATTTGATTGACATTTTAGCTTTAGAGACTTAGAGCTTTTGGATTTCAATGTTTGTGATTTAGGCCTTCAGGATTGTGACTGTTAGGACTGTTTGCCACTGTTAGTTTGCTGTTTTCTATCCATTCTGCCTCTCTTTCTACCATGTGGACACTCACTATCAATATTGTGGCTGCCTTAATATTTCATAGTAAATTATTATCTTCCTCATACCAAGACATCTTAAAACTTTCAGTTGAAAACTGGGTTGAAACATATAAATGCCAAAAGTAGCCATAAGTTCTTCCAGGCAAACACCATACCTACATCCTACACCACACATGGACGTATCCAATAGAATCTTATGTTTCTACCCCTGGCTAATACACTTTTTTTTTTTTTTTTGGTTTTTCGAGACATGGTTTCTCTGTGTAGCTTTGGAGCCTTTCCTGGCACTCACTCTGGAGACCAGGCTGGCCTCGAACTCACAGAGATCCACTTGCCTCTGCCTCCTGAGTGCTGGGATCAAAGGTGTGCACCACAAATGCCCAGCAGGCTAATACACTCTTCCCAAGCCAACCTTGTGTGTATATTCACAGCCTTGGAATACCTCTCTCTCTCTCTCTCTCTCTCTCTCTCTCTCTCTCTCTCTCTCTCTCTCTCTTTGTGTGTGTGTGTGTGTGTGTGTGTGTGTGTGTGTGTGTGTGCATGTACTTGTGTGCTAGAAAGAAGCCATTTTCTACAAGCCTGCTTTCTGAGTACCACATCCACATACTACATGAATTAGTGATATCTTCCACCAAATTCAAACCCACAGAAGGAATTAGTGTATATATTATTATTTACTTCTATATTCCCACTACCTGGTCTAGAAAAGAAGCCCTAAAATATTGAAATGAATGAATAAGAAATATGATTGTCTATCTCAAAGCTCTTGGCAGGAGCATTCAATTAAAGGAGATAATGTACAAATGTGGGCAAATGTAGTATGTAGCCCAAAAATTGTATCCTTGGTCCTTTCCTGAACAAAATCAATAGGCAGGAATCACAAGATGCGAGTGAGGTCAGGAAACACAGCACACTCCAAAATTACCTAGCAACAAAGAGGCTGGGATGTGGAAGCTGATTACAAAAAGCCATACAGCTACACAACAGGAAAAAAAAACAATGAAATCTTGAAATTCACAGGAAAATGGATGGAACTAGAAGAAACCATCCTGAATGAGGTAACCCAGTCACAAAGAGACAAACATGGTATTTACTTGCTCAGTTATGGATTTTAGACACAGAGCAAAGGATTACCAGCCTACTTGACTCCCTCCAAGTCATTATCACACTGCCAGAGAAACTAGGAAACAAAGAGGACCCTAAGAGAGACATACCATACATGGTCCCCCGGAGAAGGGTAAAGGGACAAGATCTCTTGAGCTAATTGGTAGCATGGGGGGGGGAGAGGGAATTAGGAGAAAGAGAAGAGGAGAAGAGAAGGGGAGAGGAGGACATGAGGGAGCAGGAAGATTGAGTCAGGGGAAGAATTGAGGAGAGCAAGAAAAGAGATACCATCATAGAGGGAGGCATTATAGGTTTAAAGAGAATTCTGGCACTAGGAAAATGTCCAGAGATCTACAAGGTTGACCCCAACTAACAATCTGACAACAGTCAAGAGGCTAACTTAAATGCCCTTCTCCAATAATGAGATTGATAACTACCTTAAATGCCATCCTAAAGTCTTCATCCAGTAGCACATGGAAGCAGAATCAGACACCCACAGCTAAACACTGAGCTTAACTCTGAAATTCAGTTGCAGAGAGGGAAGAGTAATGAACAAAGAGGTCAAGACCAGGCTGGAGAAACACACAGAAACAGCTGACCTGAACAAGTGGCTGCACATGGACCCCAAACTGATAGCTGGGAAACCATAATAGGACTGTTCCAGACCCCTGAATGAGGAGATCAGTTTGGAGGTCTGGTTAATCTATGGGACCTCTGGTGGTGGATCAGTATTTATCCATAGTATACGAATGGACTTTGGGAGCCCACTCCACATACAGGGATACTCTCTCAGCCTAGAAACACAAGGGAGGGACTAGGCCCTGCTCCAAATGATATGACAGACTTTGAAGATCCCCCATAGAAGGCCTCACCCTCCCTGGAGAGCAGAAAGGGGTCAGGATAGGGAGTTGGTTGGGGGGCAGGGGAGGAAGGGAGGCATTGAGAACAAGGATTTACATGTAAAATAAGCTTGTTTGTAATTTAAATTTTAAAAAACTTAAAAAGAAAAGAAAAAAACGGCCTTACAGTAAATTTGATTCCCTTCAAGTTATTATCACACACTCAAAAAAAAAATAACTACTAAAGTTTCTTTAATTAAAGCTATAGAAAGAATCCAAGCATTATGAATATTTGAGGAAAAAATCATACAATCCCAAAATGATAAACATAATAAACTTGTCCAGTAGTCTTATAACATAGTGGCAAAAATAAGGAAGAGGCAAAGGCCATAGAAGTAACACTGAGCTACTCTCTTAATTTCTCATACTAGGGAACTGGGTTGTGTTGCTGGAATCAACACATTTGTAAGATCCTGATACTATCAGCATTACATAATCCTGTGGGAGAACAATTTGGCAATGCTTTAACTCTGTTGCTAGGAAGATACATTTTTCTTAACTCCAAAGGAAGATTGTTTTGGCGCACAGTTGTGGAGCTTTCCATCCATGCTTGTTTGGTCCCATTGCTTTGTATTTGTTGTGAGGCTGAACATCAAACCAAAGAGAGTATGATGGCAGAAACTTGATGGTGTGTAAATTATGGATTCACTAGACCCAATGGGGTTCTATTAGAGAAAGAACTTACACAGAAATCAATAAGTGACTGTTGTGGCATTCCTACTCCAAGGAGGCAGGCCCTGTCTCCCCAGTGCTCTCTGTGGCCTCACAGAGAGCACTTTCTACCCCTCCCCCTCCCCCTCCCCCTCCCCCATCTCTGATCCTCTCCCTTTAACTGGTCACATCCGAACCTGTAACTGCACATGTAACCATGCCCAAAAGGTGTGACCACTGCTGCAGGTTTGCAGGCAAATAAATCAATACAGAAACTACTTCATGGTTTCCAGGAATCAAACAGAGAGGAAGATGACAAAGTGTTGTGGGAGTTACTTATCCTGCCAGGTCCCACAGCCACTTCAGCCCCAAATAAACACACAGAGATGCTATGTTAATTATAAAACTTTTGGCCGATGACTAGGACTTCTTATTGGCTAGCTCTGTCTAAATTTTTAACCCATTCCTATATTTCTATGTATTTCCACATAGTGTTGGTTTACCAGAGAATGTATGAACCTGTTTCTCCTTTTGCGATTACATGGTGACTCTCTGCCTACTTTTCCCAGAATCCTCATTGTCTCCCAGTCCCATCTATCTTCCTGTCTCTACTTGCTATTGACCAAACAGTCAATAAGAGAAACATGTATACAGAAGGACATCCCTCATCACCAAAGTCCCAATACCATACCACAGTCACACCCCCAGTTCCTTCTAGCAGGCCCCACATCCTGGAGGTTCCATCCGTATCAACAAGAACTAACAAATTATGACCAAGCTTTCAGTAATGAGCTCTTGGGGACACTTAAGATCCAAATAAGAGACACTATCCACAATGTTTCATTGTGTGTGAGAGCATTATGTGCATATGTCTGTGTGATGCATGCATGTATACAGGTGTGTTCACTCATGCAGGCACATGTGGAGATGAGAAATTGACATCAGAATACCTCAATCATTTCTCCATGTATTTGTTTTTGTTTTGTTCTTATCATGGACTGCTACTGAATCTGGAGCCCGCTCTTTTGTTTTGACTAGTCTGCTGGCAAGTACAAGCTTCAGAAAACCATCTGTCTCCTCTTACCCCCACTGCAGTTTTAGGCTGTCTTAGGTATGGTTGCTTTTGCTGTGATAAAACACCATGAACAACCTGGCAAGGAAAGGGTTTGTTTGGCTTACACTTCCATGTATCACTGTTCCTCACTGAAGGAAATAAGGATAGGAACTCAAACAGGGCAGGACCATGAAGGCAGGAGTTGGTGCAGAGGCCATGGGGGGTGCTGCTTACTGGCTTGCTCCTCGTGGCTTGCTCAGCCTGCTTTCTTATACAGCCTGAGACTATCAGCCCAGGAATGGCCCCACCCACAGTGGACTGGGCCCTCACCCACTGATCACTAATTAAGAAAATATCCAACCTGGATCTTATGGAGGCATTTTCTCAGTTAAGGTTCCACCATCTCAGATAACTCTGGCTGTGTCAAATTGACATAAAACTAGCCAGTACATAGGCATATGCCAACATGCCCAGCTTTAACATGTATTCTGGAGATCTGGACTGAGATCCTAATGCTTGTACAGCAGGCACTTTTCCTACTGAGCCATCTCCTCAGGCCATATCTATCAGCTTTTAAAAGATGGATAGCTATTGATGGTACAGATTATCCTAATTCACACTTGGCTAATATTTTTCCATCACAGTCCAGACTTATCATATATCTGCTTTGCCAAGTGGAGGTAGTAGCAGACTTGGCATGAGACTGGACATGTACATGCTTTCACTTCCTCTCCCCACATGTCCTAACCTCATGAACATGCTCATTCAGGGTTTCTCGTGCACCCTTGTTATAGTAATGGGCAGTTTAGACCTATGGGTCCCATTGCTGGCATTCTCTATAATCTCCCACCTAACAGACATGTGGCTGAGGTCAAAGCAATATGTCATTCTATGAATAAGTGACTGTCAACAGCTGTTATACAGAAATACCATTTGAAAAGCAAGTCTTCTTTTAGGAGTTTGTAGTAAAGACAAACTTACCTGTCCAAGAAAAGCAATAGCACTTAGACTATTGTGATAAATACTACAAGAGTATATATTGCGGCATTCCTGCTCATAGAGATATTTATGGTGGCATTGTTCACAATAAGAAAATAATTGGAAACCAGAAAAATTATCATCAATGAGGGATGGGTTAAAATGTTTACAGCTGAAAACAATATGTAGTGATTAAAATCAAGAATTTGATATATATTTTATATTACCACAACCTGTTTCACTACATAATATTAAAGAGCTACACATTAATATACAGATGTTTATGTGTTGTAAATATACCTGGTGTAGGATAAAGGTTTGGAAATATATACAAAGTGTTAGCAGTTATTACTTCTACAGAATGGAAAAGAGTGGTCATGAGAGGGATTTCATAGTATTTTTCCTGGGTTAATTTTAAATTTACAGTTACACACAGTGTATTTCTCTTTTTATTAAGATTTTTTTATATAAAGAGAATTTTTGATGGAAATAAAAATCACACACACACACACACACACACACACACACACACACACACACACACGTGTGTGTGTGTGTGTGTGTGTGTGTGTGTGTGTGTGTGTGTGTGTGTGTTAAGAGGCACCTGGTAGATAGGAATACAGCAGTGAAGATTCATTTGCATCCTACTTGCCTCAGTGTGAACTCATTTCTCTGACTTTGCTAGAGCTGAGGAATCAACACCACAATTTCAATAAAATTGAGTTTATTAAGTGCATCCATGTTGTTTGTAAGTCATAGAAAACATGTTCATTTTCTTATTTGTGCAAAGGTTGCTTGGAAGATTGATAGAGCATCACTTAGAGAATGTTCTAGAATTCAGAGGAATGTGTGTTAGTATAAATCATTATTGGTTACCATTTACTCATGCATACTTAGAGATAAAGATCAGAAATTGAAGAGCTAGGCATGTATCTCTGTTGTAAAGCAGTTTCCCAGCATGTGCATGACCTTTGATCCATCCTTAGCACTAGGTTGGGAAGAGGTGAGAAACAACACTGGAAATTGATTAATGCACTTTCTCTTATTTTGTCTCTGAGTTTCATCATATGGAGCCAAATCCCCCGAGAGCATGGCAGGGAAACGCAGGGAGGAAGGTTCTTTGCTTCCGATGATGCAATATTCTGATATAGCAGAGGCTGCCTAGCCAAGAGTGCAAGTCAGCCAGCTGGCAGAACTTATAGAGTGACTGAGAGAAACTAGCATGTACAGAGCTTTGTGAGGATCTCTGTGAAGGGACCTGAGCTGCAAGGGGTTCATGACCTTGGAAACGGCAGTTGGTAACTAAGATGCTACTCACAGTGCAATTTTTCTTTCTTTGCGTTCACTTTCCTGAGACTCCCACCTGTTACAAGGTATTCTTAAAGATAAATTCTGATCAAAAGATACATAGGGAAATTATCTAAATAATGGATAGGCATGAGTAAGTTCCAAGCCCTAAAGAAGAAAACAGAAAAAGAGCCAAGCATTAATCCATCTAATTTCAACTTTCTCTGTGATACAAAGTACTGTAGAGTCCATACAGCATGCCTTGTGACAGAAGGGACATTTGGAAATTGTGAGATACTAGAGTTTATGGTGTGGGATCAGACGCAGATTTAATGTTCTTGTTGCCAAATTACAGCGACCAACTTATTGACTAGCTAAGAATTTTCCTAGGTGGACTTGTGGAAGTACATCTGAAAGAGGTATGTGTAGATATGGGTCTTCCCGCATTTAGTGAGAGCTATTCTTCACTGGGATTGCACTGGCCCCAGCAATGGAGGTGTGCTGTGTGTGGTTGTCTCACCTCTGTCCTCTGCAGAGACTTGGTTAGCCACAGTTGATGTGTGTGCTCTTTAACAGGTGTCTTAGAACCTAGTAGGGAATAAAGGTCCAGAAGCAAAGCAAAAGAAAATCACATTCTCACTCAGGAATGACACAGGACAGGGGCAGGTCCTATGATCTTGAAAGTGGATGTGTCAACATTGGTCATGAATCAGACAATCTGGTCCTGGCTCTGTAACAACTATTGTCATGTGTGACAGTTTTGATTGTTGACTTGACAGAATGAGGGTGTTTCAATGAGCAATTGTCTAGATTTGGTTGACCTGTAAAAATGCCTTTGAGATATTTTTTCCAGTGGGTTGAGGTAGGAATAGCTGTCCTTTGTGGTTGCACCATTCCCTGGGTAGGAGATCCTGAATAGTTTAAGAGTGAGAAAAGAAAGCAGGGCACTATGGATTGCTCTTTGCTCTTGACTGTGGGTGAAATGTGACAAGCTGCTTCAAGTTTCTACCACCTTAATTTCCCCGTGATGATTGGCTGTAACCTGGAATTGTGAGCCAAATAAACCCTTTCTCCTTTAAACTGCTATTCTCAGGGTGTTTCTTCCTAACAACAGGAAGCAAAACTAAGACACTACTTTGTTTTCCAAGTGACATAATCTCTTTGGACCCCTTCTAAATTTGCCAGTGAATGGTACAGTCACAGACCATAAAGGTCAGTTAGTTCAGCTTTCTCTCTACAGGGTTTATACAGCAAGACAAATTGTTGGTTCAGCTATAAATTTCTAGACTTCTACTCTTCTCATAAGAATGTGCAAGATAACAGAAAATGCTAGGATTAAAGTCACTCCCCACCTCAACCACTAAACCAGATCCCATTTCCCTTAGGGACTATAGGGAACTTCCTCAGAGGTAGGGAAAGTGCTGTGAGGACTAGTATATGGGTCCCTCCCTCTGTCTGTAGTCAGGACATTTGTGAGGGAAGAGAAAGGGGCAGGGAGAGCTACTGCAAGTACAGATGTCCCCACATTGAGCTACTCAAAGCTGCACCAGATCCCACTTGCTCCCTCTAGCTTTCAGCTCCCATCTCATCCTTCCAAACCCATTTACTTTTACACCAATGTGAAGAAAACAATGGAACTGGCCATGGAGATCCTCAAAATATCCTTGCCGGTATCAGGCTATGGATTGATGCACTAACACAGGTATCAAGGAGCCTTCTCCAATAAAATTCTGTAAAATATTCATCAATGATATTGAACTTAGGAAATGGGAGAGAAAAGATGAAAATTATCTTCAGGGAAAACAAAAGTAAAATAAGGTCTACTGTATGCACTCCTTCATCTCATCACTTCTCTAAGATCACACAATTATGTAAATGTTCGAATTTACCTTAAAGCAGGCACCTCTACTGCTAATGGGGCTGTAAAATAGTATGCTTTCACACACACACACACACACAGAGAGAGAGAGAGAGACTGAGAGAGAGAGAGAGAGAGGAGAGAGAGAGAGAGAGAGAGAGAGAGAGAGAGAGAGAGAGAGAGACCATAGTAGCATATAGGTTTAAATATTTGTCAGTATACATGAAATTATTACTACAGTTTATGGATTTCACTATCAAATATATTTTAATTAAAAATTCTATTTGAGGATTGGAGTGCATTGGTGTTTTTCTGAAGACTTCTTTTCAGTAATAGAAGTAGCATCTTATTTTTGACACCTCAAATTCTTCAAATCTACTTCAAAATATGTTGTATGACTCCCTTTGCACATCTCTTCTTTACAAATAAAAATACTGTAGGGATCTGGGCAGCGGTAGCACACACCTTTAATTCCAGCACTTAGGAGGCAGAGGCAGGTGGATCTCTGTGAGTTCGAGGCCAGCCAGGTCTACAGAGTGAATTCCAGAACATCCAGAGAGAGAGAGAGGTTTTTCCAGAGAGAAACCCTATCTGGACAAAACTATTATTGGGACTGGAGAGATGGCTCAGCAGTCAAGAATATATACTGCTCTTCCAGAGGACCTAGGTTCAGTCCCTGTACCCACATCTGTGACTCCAGTCCCAAAGGATCCAATACCTCCTCTGGCCTCTGAGGGCACAGAATACACATGAGTATTTATAAACTGCCAGTAAAACACCCATGCACATAACAATAAATAAATAAAATTTAAAATATATTAAAAGTATGTAGGTATGAAAAAATGCATTTCTTCATTTTATTTCTACTTTCAAATCAGCTTGTTTTTAAACAAAGGAGGAATTGCAATCATCATCCCTGGCATCAATCAGTTTCCTCCAACAGATGTGCCTTCTGGTAACACTGATAAAATTCCCATCTGAAGTCATCTTACAAAACAGTTTGATGCTCACAGCTGCTGCAGAACTGGAAGAGACAAGCCATGCTATCACAGTCAGCTCACTCTCTGTAGCATCAAATAGACCCCATATCTGGTGTCCTTAGCTCAGGTAACATAGCTCAGCAGTCAGTAGCATGTTACTTCTGTAGCTTAATTCCTCCTCGGTCACAGCAGGCAACTTAGTGGACCACCATGTCCCAGTTTCCTCACCCTTAAAATAGGGACTGAATTATGTCCCCTCAGAAAAATGTCAAAGCCAAGCCTCATGGTGCAAGACCTCAGTTACTTGGAAAGCTAAAATAAAAGCATAAGCCTGAGGCCTATCTGGATTATGTAAGTCAGTCAAGGCCAGTCTAGGCAACTTTAGAGAGACAGTTGTAGTTCATCAATAGAGCCTAACATGCCAAAACTTGGGGCTCAATCTCCAGTACAAAAAAAAGGAGGGAGGGAGGAACAGAGGGATGGGGAAAAGGATGTTGAATATTAAGATCCTGTGACTATGATCTCATGTTGAAAATAAGCTCCTGTGAACACAAAAAACATGAATCTTCGGTGCCAACAACCAAGACCTTGCATTAACCTTCAGTCCCTGTAATCATGACCTTACATAGACCCTTCTGTTCCTGTGACCATGATCTTACTTGGGACCTTCAGCTCCTGTGATCACAACCAACATGAACCTTCAGTGCTAACAACTATGACTTTGAATGAACCTTCAGTCTCTGCGACTATGACCTTACTTGGAATGCTTAGTTCCTCTGAGTATCATCTTACATTGTTCCTTCATCCCCTGTAACTAGGATTTTACATGAACCCTTCCACTCCTGAGATTGTGACCTTTCTTGGAAAGTGACAATTTATAAAGATGATCAACATAAACCGTGGTCACTAGGGTGGGCTTTAAATCCAATGTTATAAGTTTCACTATAAAAAGGAGAATTTGTGTTGTGTTTTCAATAAATACTAGGTGTTAGTTCTTCAATAAGTCCTAACCACAATCAGTACAATGTTATGTTCATGTACAATGTCAAAGGACCAACACGCCATCCCGTTTACTCACAGGACTCTATTGCTTTCCCAATGGTGTTCTTGCACCTACATCTGTAACTGAGCAATTTTCTCAACATTTTCTTTTATCAGTGATACAGAAGATTGGGTTGGAGATTTTCCCATGCTAGGCAAGTACTTTTCCACTCAGCAGCATCCCTGTCCCTTGTTTGTTTTCAGGTTTTTAAGACAGAATCTTCCTAAGTTGGCAAGCCCCATCTTCCTGAAAGTTGGACATTACAGGCCTGCACCACAGAGTCCTCAGCCTTCAGTGTGATCTTATGCCTCATCTTATCGCCTGGTGTGTCTCAATTATAACATACAATTTATCCGTGTGAAAAGTGACTGTCTCTGCTGTCTCTAACACAAAGCACCAGGCCTCCTCCAGCTTCCAAATCAAAATTGCAGGCAGATCACTTCACCTGCCCAGGAGCAGGCTCTGGCATTGGAGCAGGGTAACTTCAAGCCAGTGGTGGGCTGCATTTTAGGCAACAGAGGGCGAGGACTGCCGAAGTCAGGGCTGTCTTCTTTACCAAGTATAGCTCCACCCTCTCTCTACTTCCCTACTGTCACAGTCAGATTCTGGTAACAAATCTACCCGAGTGCTGTGCTCTGACCTGTACTGTACTTTTAAAAGAAAGATAAAACACATTTTCCTTACCTATAAACCCACTTAATAGGATTCAGAATCAAAGAGTATATAATCAGGTATTTAAACATCAGCTTGAGCATACTGAATGGGAACTTCTGGAGCCTATATATTAACTTGTAGTGCTAACTTGCTTGTACAAATAAAGTTTGTCTGGAGGTCAGAGAATGGAGCTTGCACGTAGCTAACCATAGATGTCAGAAGGTCTGTACAGACAGAGGGGAAGTGAGATGGCTGAGCAGAGAGAGGATATAAGCAGGCAGAAACAGGAACTTGCTATCTTGTCTGCTGAGAAGCTAAGAATGTAAGGTACGGCTGTGGCTTATTCCTTCTCTCTGATTTCTTAGCATTTTCTTCTTTAAAGGGGGGAGGAGATAACTCAATGCAACTCCTCTAAAATCAGGAACAAGATAAGGCTGCCCACTATCTCCATATCTCTTCAGTATTGTACTTGAATTTCTAGCTAGAGCAATAAGACAACAAAAGGATATCAAGGGGATACAAATTGGAAACGGAGAAGTCAAGCTGTTACTACTTGCAGATGATATAATAGTCTATAAAGTGACCTGAAAAACTCTACCAGGGAACCCCTACAGCTTATAAAAACCTTCAGCAAAGTATCAGGATACAAAATTAACTCAAAAAAAATCAGTAGCCCTACTATATACAGACAATAAATGGGCTGAGAAAGAAATCAGAGAAACATCACCATTTACAATAGCCAAAAAGAACATAAAATATCTTGGGGTAATGCTAACCAATCAAGTAAAAGTCCTGTAAACTAAGAACTTTGAGTCTTTAAAGAAAGAAATTAAAGAAGAAACCAGAAAATGGAAAGATCTCCCATGATCTTGAAAAAGTAGGATAAACGTAATAAAAATGGCAATTTTGCCAAATGCAATCTACAGATTCAATCCAATCCCCATCAAAATCCCAGTACAATTCTTCACAGACCTTGAAAGAATGATACTCAACTTTATATGGAAAAACAAAAAACCCAGGATAGCCAAAAACAACTCTGTATAATAAAGCAACTTCTGGAGGCATCACCATCCCTGACTTCAAGCTCTATTATAGAGTCATAGTCCTGAAAACTGCTTGGTATTGACACATAAGTAGACAGGTAGACCAGTGGAATCAAATTGAAAACCCTGATATTAAACCACAAACTTATGAACACCTAATTTTTGACAAAGAAGCTAAGGCAAAGGACACAGTCAACAAGACAAAATGGCAGCCCACAGAATAGGAAAAGATCTTCACAAACCCCACATCTGACAGAGGGCTGATTTCCAAAATATACAATGAACTCAAGAAGCTAGCCACCAAAACACCAAACAATCCAATTAAAAAGTGGGGTGCAGAACTAAATAGAGAATTCTCAATAGAGGAATCTAAAATGACTGCAAGACACTCAAGAAAGTGCTCAACATCCTTAGCCATCAGGGAAATGCAACAACTCTGAGATACCATCTTACTCCTGTCAGAATGGCTAAAATCAAAAACACAAATAACAGTCTATGCTGGAAAAGATGTGAAGAAAGAGTAACACTCCTCCATTGCTGGTAGGAGTGCAAACTTGTACAATCACTTTGGAAATCAGTATGGTGGTTTCTCTGGAAAATGGGAATCAGTCTACCTCAAGATTCAGCAATTCCTCTCTTGGGCATATACCCAAAGAATGCACATTCATACAACAAGGACATATGTTCAACTATGTTCATAGCACCATTGATTGTAATAGCCAGAACCTGGAAGCAACCTAGATGTCCCTCAACTGAAGAATGGATGGAGAAAATGTGGCATATTTACACAATGGAGTAATACTCAGCGGGGTGGGGGGGGGAGTATGGAATCTTGAAATTTTCAGGCAAATGGATGGAACTGGAAGAAAACAACCTTAGTGGGGTAACCCAATTACAGAAAGACAAGCAGGGTATATACTCACTCATATATGGATATTGTACATAGACCAAAGGACTACCAGCCTACAATCCACAACACTAGAGAAACTAAGAAACAAGGAGGACGCAGAGAGAAGAATGCATGGTCCCCCGAAGAAGAGGAGGGGGAAAAGAACCCCTGAGAAAATTGGGAGCATGGGGGAGAGAGAAGGGAGTTGGGAATGGGAAACGAGGAGGAGGGGAACAGGGAGGAGAACAGAAGAGAACAGGAGGACTGCGACAGGGGAGGAATAGAGGAGGGCAAGAAAGGAGATACCTTGATAGAGGGAGCCAGTGTAGGTTTGGAGAGAGGTCTGGCACAGGGGAAATGTTAGGGGATCCACAGGGATGACCCTAACTAAGAACCTAGGCAGTGGTGGAGAGGCTATCTTTGATGCCCTTCCCCTATAATGAGATTGATGACTATCTTGGTTGCCATTCCTAGAGCCTCATCCAGTAGCTGATCGAAGCAGAAACAGAATCCTACAGCTAAGCACTAAGCCATAGTCCTGGAATCCAGTTGCAGAGAGGGAAGAGGGATGAGGAAAGGAGCCAAGACTGTGCTGCAGAAACCCGCAGAAACAGTTGACCTGACCTAGTGAGAACATGGAGATTCTAGTTATAAAGCTGGGGAACCAGCATGGGACAGAACCAAGCCCTCTGAATGTCGGTGCCAGCTAGGAGGAGGCCAGGGTAGTCTATGGGGACCGCTAACAGTGGAGCCAGTGTTTATCCCTAGAGCACAAATGGATTTTGGGAGCCCATTCCCCTGGAGGGATACTATTGCAGCCCAGATACAAGAAAGAGGGTCTCTGTCAATTCTATATTATCCTTCTGGGGTCTTTGACAGAGTTAAAGAATACCTACCCATTTGAAATATATCTTTGTATATTGATATAACCTAACTAACATGAGTTTTAACTATCATAGGTGACTATCTTTAATCTGTATTTAATCATACATTACAGTTTTAAATGAGATGTATAAACATAATATCTAAACAATAGTAGAAATATGCATATAACAAAACTGACCTTAAATTTGTATCAATAAACCAAAATCCATGCAAATGCAAAGTATTTATTTTTACATCATTAACTGTTCCATTTTCCATGGTTGAGTCATCCCAATGTCAATTTGGAGTCAGTTAGCTCTTGCTGAGTGGGACTGAGTTGGTAAGACAAGTATTTGATGCAGGTGAAGCCCAAGGTTCTTTCTAAGAGAAACATTCTCTGGATACTTACTTTATGATTTTCCTTAAATATTGTATTATAAATAACTGTGGCCTAACCACATTAATGAGGACATCAGTGATAAAAATGGGTTTCACCCCCCAATTTTTAGTTCCAGAGTCTATTCTTTCCATGTAAGATTATAAAAAATAAATTATTGAAGTCTTACTTAATGATAGGACTAAAGAGAAAAGAAAATATTTAGATGGAAATACTAAGCAAAACACAATACCGTTAATTGCTTATTCTGCACACTGAGGGTATCTGAAGCTCATAATGAATAATCTGGGCCACAGAGATGGTTCAGCAGGTAAGGGTTTGCCATGAAGCCTGATGACCTGAATATGACCCCAGAGACCCACAAGGTAGAAGGAAAGAACCAACTCCAACTTGTCCTCTGACCCCTACATACATACCACAGTATGAACTCCATTTAGAACACACACATACACACACACATACATGCATGCATACACAGACAAATAAACAGAATAACTCATGGTTTACTGTAGTTCTGGGAGATGGGATATATTTCCAGACAAATCCCTGTGATTTTCTTGTGCTTTGTTTCAGTAAATAGTTTGTGTACTCACCTTAGTATTCAAAGAAGTGTTCCATTTATTAAGTTGAAAATCACTGCCAATATTTTATCAGTAATGTATGATTGTAAGTTTAGGTATACAATTTGAAAGTATACACTTGTAATTTTATTTTCTATCACTTTTTAACCTGGAAGATCATGATATTTTCTCAAGTAGGGCATTTCATTTCCCAGAAGTTGTTGTGAAGATATGTATAAATCGAAGCACTCAGAGCTGGCAGAAAGTAGAGGCAGGTGGGCTGTGTGTTCCTTTTCCAATATTTACTTCAAAACAGCCTCCTGTTCTTGATGCTTTTTCATTGGTAGAAGAAGGACAATAAAAATACGTCTTGCATCATTCATTAATTTTGTTATTAGGTCTTCAACACCTAATATTAAGTGGGTGGCTGTCAATTTCTTGCTCAGGATTTGTTCTCAGAATATTTTGCACCTAAGTTGATTCTATTTCATCTTGGTCTTTTGTCCTTCAGCAAATTCAATCTACCTGTTCTCTCTACCTGCTAGGTATTTATATATTTGGGAGATAAATTTTCCCTGAAGATTCTTCTGGTTACAATTCTAAACTACTTTTATTCTGTTTCTTCTTTCCTATTCTTTTTCTTAATTCCATTTGTTTCACTATTCTTTAAATAAACTTCTTTCCCACAGGTGTTCAGTGGAGTACCCAATAACAAAAATGCCATAAAATTCCAGAATTTTATTCCACCGAATGCTTCTCTCTTCCTTGAAGCTGTGGTATTTCCCAGAACTCTTTTTTTTTTCTAATAGGAAAACATTTTTCCAAGAAATCTAAAATGACTTTGGCTCCTGCTGCTGTTTGAGCTACACAGCTGGGCTGGCTCCCTAGAGCCTTGGTCTACAAATTAGGTAATTTAACCTCAGCTCTGCCCTTTTAGCAAACAACAAACAAGATCTACATTTTACTTAAATATTCTCCCTGTAAGGGACAGCATACCTGGCGTTTCTTCCACAAGCCAGCAGCTGGCCAAGATGGAAAGGAAATTGTGCACAGAGGGAAGATGTCGGCAACTCAGACGACAGCTGACAAAACCGTCCTTTTAAATCCTTAAAGTTGCTGTTCAAAAGTATGTTTGACATCTTAATAGAACAATGATAGAATAAAATGCCAGCCCTCCTGCTTCTCTACTTCAGACTTTATCAGACACACCCAAGTGATGGTGACTAATCCCCGCTACTAGCAATGCTATCACAGGCTACAGAAGTTAAGCCACAAATGCTCTTAAGAAAGTCAGAACTGCCTCAGCTATCTTCTACGTTAATTGGTTATAGAGTCATAAAACTTATTTGAGACATATTTCATTGTTCCCCTCCATTTCCTTAATGCAGGTTTTGGGTGGGTTGGAAGGACTTAAATATAGGCAGTACACTAAAAATATTTGTACCAAGGTCCCTACCAGGGCCAAAGTCGATACCCCTTCTGTGTGCATTGTAGAGCCTGTGTGTGTGTTTGTGTGTGTGTGTGTGTGTGTGTGTGTGAGAGAGAGAGAGAGAGAGAGAGAGAGAGAGAGAGAGAGAGAGTCCTGTAGAAATACTGTACTGATAGAGGTTAGATTCAAATAGCACTTGCTGAAGTGACAAGAATCTGCTCACTGCTTCCCTTTATCTGCCATCATTCCCACTCTTAATGGCTAAAGGAGGTCACACAAGAAGTCCTGAGTCACTCTAGCAGGAATGCTGGTAACTGCAGTACACAGGAGATACGACCCAGCTATGCAAATGAGATCCACTTTCCCCTTCTGATTTTCCCAAAGTTCTTCAAACCCCTTCATCCTTAGGACACCAAAAATTCTCTAGTTCAAACACCATTGATCTCTACAACGTAAAAACAGTTTCTAGAGAAAGACTGAAATTAAGAAACAAAAATATTAAACTACACACATTCAAAACAGAGTCCCTAGAGTAAAAGTCTGTCACATGTAGCAAGAGCTGTATGAGACCCTGAAAAGATTGTCACCAGCTAGAAAGTAGCCCCTTAGTTACATGAGTAAAGAGAAGGTGTTGACACCAAAGTCTCAATGGGAGAAGGAGAAACTGGTTTCCTAACCTGTGTCCTTTGGAGTTGTTCAAGTGCACATCTGGATAATTCTCATGAAAACACAATACTGATGACCTTCCCAGGAACCTTCCTACACAACCATGAAGTAACTCTCTGGTACCATATTCAGAGATTAGTGCACTGACTTTTACATCCCTGTGACAAAATAACCCAGAAAAACAACTTACGGGACTCAACATCTCAGATGCTGCAAGGACCTGGTCATTGAGATTCCTGTGGGTAGAAAAGTAAACTGCTCACCTCAAGAGAGACAAAAGTTCTGCTGGGCATGGTGCAGGAACAAAACATGAACTTGTCTAAACATAAAGGAAGGGTATTTAATGGACACCGGAGATAGCTGTTCTCCAATCACAACCCAAATTGCATGCATTAATGGGTGTCCCAGCCTCACAGGAACAAAAAGTCACCTGTACAAATTAATATATGCACATTACATTGCAAAGAGTCTTATCAAAGCCTGAATGTAATATATCACAACTTACCCATGCAATTGGCTCTGAGCAGACACATTTAGTGAAGATGGTTTTTTCACTTGACTTTTATTGACAATGAGGTGGGTTGAAAGTGTTCTATTTTGGTGAGCAAACACAGGAATGCACTAACCTATTGAATTGCAAAGGAGGTGTAAAGAACCAAAGAGCTAGCACTCAAAAGTAACCACACTGACAAGAAGCCAACCCACACTATCCTGGAGAACTCTCCTTAACCACACAAACTGTGCAAACAACCTTACAGTAAGATGTCCCAGGCAGTCCCAAAATTCTGCCCTTTTGTGTGCATTGCAGATGACCTGGGTGGTTTTCTGCACTGTGCCTGTGTGAGTATCTCTGTGTGTTTGTGTGTGTGTGTGTGTGTGTGTGTGTGTGTGTGTCTGTCTGTCTGTCTGTCTGTCTCTGTCCATGTCCGTGTATGTGTGTATGTATGTGTCTCTTAGTCTGTCTGTCCATGTATGTGTGTGTGAATGAGTGTCCATCTGTGTGTATGTGTGTGTATCCGGGTGTGTGTGTGTGTGTGTGTGTGTGTGTGTGTGTGTGTGTGTGTGTGTGTGTGTGTGTGTGTGTGTTCTCTGGAGGAGGTAAAGGTCAGATACAAGTAGTACTTACTGATTGGACCAAACATGGGTCCCTGCCTTGGTGCTCCCCATCAGTTTCTGTAAGGCACTTTGTGGGTCATTTATCACTTGCAGATGAAGAGGGCTACCTTTCAGGAAGAGAAGCAAAGATGATACAGGACCTGGCCTAAAGCACCACACAAAAACATCATTGTTCAGTGCTTGAACCTTTCCTCTTAACCTCCAAAGTTCTGAATAGGGAGGGGCTGGAGAGGAGCTCAGGGGGTAAAGGCACTTGCCACTAAGCCTGAGTACCCACCTTAGAACACAAATGGTGAAGGGAGAAAACCAGCTACTGCAAGTTGTCCTCTTCCCTCCACCAATGCACCATGTTACACCCACATACAAAAGAAATACATGCAAAAAATCAATAAATTCCTAATAAAAGACTGGTCAAGGGACAGTGGCTTATGTTTATGTAAATTCACCAATTACTTACTAAGCTCTCAGAGTATGTCATGCTATGGGACTCTGGGGAATAAAGGAATAGCTTAAGCATAACAGATATGGCATTATTCATCAGCACATATTATAAATATGGTTGGCTTGAATCAATATAACCACACTGGCAGGAAGCCCAGGAACTCCCTCTAGAGAATTCTCTTTAGCTCATCCTAAACTATACAAACAACCCAGAGACTTGACTATTTAAAAAGATGTTTATCCCAGGCACTAAATGTCATACAGGAAAGATGCTGAACTGTGCAATCAAACCACCTATGCCTGCAGGTCATCCTAAAGAATCCAGAGGTGTGCATCCAACACTATGTTCATGCCAGTGGTTCCAAGCTGTGTGCAGCACATGAGTGTCACACACCTAGACTGCAAAGTGATAGTTTCTACCATAGATAGGCATAAGTAAATATTTTTAAACTATGCAGTGCCGGGAAAATTGGATTCATAAACATCTGTGTGTTCTAGAACACATTCTTTTTCAACTGTGGCAGCCTTCCAGTTGTCTTCTATTGCTGGAATCTAGGACTGTTAGAAAGGTCTAAAACACAGTTGGTGGCTACCATTTCATTCCATTGTCTCATAAACTGAAGATCATTTGACATTTTTAAAAACATCTCGGGGTCTTGGAGTCTTATTATATTAATGTTTTTCACTTAATACTTTTACATATAACTGAGGCAATTTTTTTTTAAAGTGAGACTTAATGGATCATGAGATGGGAAGATGGCCTTCATCTTGTGTTCTAGTTTGTCTTTTCTTATTAATTGAGAGTCAAAAAACTTCAATACAACAGATAGAGTCAAAATTGCCTAGAGACTGTATTTTCCTAAAGATATCTCAAAGAGTATGTTAAGAACAACAAATAAGCCAGGCGTTGGTGGTGCACGCCTTTAATCCCAGCACTCGGGAGGCAGAGGCAGGCGGATCTCTGTGAGTTTGAGGCCAGCCTGGTCTCCAGAGCGAGTGCCAGGATAGGCTCCAAAGCTACACAGAGAAACCCTGTCTCAAAAAAAAAAAGAAAGAAAGAAAGAAAATAGAAAGAACAACAAATAAATTGTACTTACTTAGAACTAGAATGTTTGTGACCTTGAATTTCACAGTAGCACTGTTCTTCCATCCTTGACCTAAACAATGTACCATCCCCACCCCCAAAATATTCTTACAATTCCATTTATAAAAGTAATTCCTTAAGAAAAGAATAAGAAAATTCCTTATTCATTTTTTTAAGTTTACTTAAATCCATAAGCTGTGCTTAACCTTTAAGCTTTGTCATAAATTACATCCTTTGGGGCATCTAACTCAGAATGCCAAGAGCAAATATATTGCCATCATAAAGACAGCTAAGCACACTCTGTCCCACACCATGCTCCTACGTCTTGCATGTGTTTTCCTACACATTTTACTCTCTAAAATGCCCATGTTTCCAAGTGTGTTCTCACACTGGTCTTAATAAACTACTCCAGGATCACCCAGAAATTCATTTTTGTAGTATAGTCAAGACTCTTGCCCTACCAATGTAGAAGTCTCTGAGGCTCCATAAGAAGACTCACCAGGTTGCTGACATTTCTTGGGTGGGTCACCTCTGTACTAACGACAAGATAACACAGGTACTAGACAGCAAACGTGTTTCTTGAGTTACCAGGACAGAAACTGTAGAGTCTTCAAGCATGAAATTTGTCCATCTGGACCTTTGTGGGGGAGTGTGCTGACTACTAAGTTAGAGACTCCATTTCTTCCCTTTCAAAGGGCCCAGGACCACTAGTCCAAACGGGCTCCCTCCCGAGACTTCTGTAAATCTAGGGAGGATTAATGATTGAATTACCAATACAGAGTCAGATAAAGATATTAGGGTGTTTATTAGGGAGATGTGCTAGCTACAGACATCACAAACAGAGTATACATTTTACCCTAGGCAGCAGTTCAAATGCCCCTCATCTTTTCAAGTAAAAGCGACTACACAAACCTTAAAGGGACTCACAGCAAAGAGTGCCTTCTTAGGAAATAGGGTTGGTCCCCTTTACAAGTTTCTGGCACTCCTCATACCAAAACATGAAACTATAGCACATGTAGGTAAGTGATACCAGAAAAGTCCCCAACTTACATAAGCACAGCAGAACCAGTCAGCAGGAGAAACTTTGATGTTATTTCACTGAATATGATTTTTAGTTTTTCTCTGTGTAGCTTTGGAGGCTGTCCTGGAACTAGCTCTTGTAGACCAGGCTGGTCTCGAATTCACAGAGATACACCTGCCTCTGCCTCCCAAGTTCTGGGATTAAAGGCAAGGCATGTGCCACCACTGCCTGGCCTGAATATGATTTTTAAGTAATTTTTAAACAAGAGGAAGAGCCATATATAAGGCTTGCCACTGATACTCAGAAAATCCCAGTAGAACTAAATAGTCTCATTCAGTAATACTTTATTCAAATACATTTGAGGAATGACTCTTGCCAGACATTGAAGTTATCCAAACAGTTATCCAAATGGGTTGAGCAATAGAGGAAAATCCATGTCCTGGGAGCTTTTGCTTCCTCAAATTGAGGAATTTGCTTCTTCAAATTGAGTATCTGCAAGACTCTCCGTTAGGAGACCACTGGTGGGCAGGGTTATGCATACTCTTACACAGGCCCAAAGAGGCCTCTGAAGCTTCAACCTCCAGTGATGGCCTTAGCTCAGTGGGACTGGGGAGGGTGATGGAGAAGCATCTACCCATGTGAAACCACTGGTGGAGAGTGAGGTTGGAAATCTGAGATGATGATTACCAGGATATTTCTGAGCACTGTCAGCATTAGGAGAAATGAGGGTAGGAGCAAAGCATGATGGGAAATGGAGGAAATAATCTATACCAGATGTGAGGCTGGCTTACGTCAAAGCAGTGATGATAGAGAAGATGCAGAAGAGTTGGCGTTGGACACATTTTGAAAATAAAGGGGGCAGGAATTATTGATGCAGTATAAATTAAACTAGGAAATCAAGTGGACGCTAATGTCTCCTCTGCATGACTCAGAGAATTGAAACCCAAGTACTGCACTGGAGATGACTCAAGCAGAACAGATTTGGAGAAGTTGGAGGTTTTGATCTGTGTGAGATGCTTGCTAGATTCCTATGATGAACCTGCAAATATGAAGCTCTTGCTTCCAAGCATGGGTTCATGGAAGAATTTCACGCTGAAGGTGTAGAGTTGGCTCATTCATGCAAAGATGTCATGAAACCCTCAAGACCAGAATAGGTTATCAAAAGAGTAAGCACAGACAAAAAGGAGGATGGGCCACCTTTCTGTGGACCTGGTTCTCTCACAGAAAATCTTAGGAAAAACAAACACAAAAGAAACATCACAATTTAACAATACAGTGGCATCATATTTACCCAGCAGTCCCAATTGCTTGGAATATTCTTGAGAAAAGGAAAAGAACAGAAAAATTTCAGAGTTACTACATTTAGCTTACAAGAAATCACAGGAGAGACCACCCACTGATTAATCTTATTTTAATCTCAACATTCAAAGTTGAGGATCTCATTTTCACCATGTGGTTAGACAGAAGTTAGCAGGTATTTGAGGCATATATAATGACAACAACTTTGGGTCACTGGGAAAAATGAGTCAGTGATGAATTAAATAATCTTGAAGACTGAGATCTGGACTTCCTTGTGCTTGGTTCACTTTTGTTCCCAGCAGATAATTCTACCAAGTAATTTGTTGAGCTGTTGGATACATGTGTTCTTACAAGGCCTAGCTTGAGCCTCAGAGGGTGAGTTCTTCTAACTTCTGTTTTGCTCAATATATGTTTAGGAAAGGGACTGGGAAATGGGTGGTGAAAGGGTGAAGATGCTAAATGTTAGACTTCTTCTCAAATATGAAAACAACTGTGCCGTTACTCCAAGCTTGCATATACCACATGGCATTTCCAAACTGCCTATGAAAAAAATCCCTCTCTCCAAAAAGGTGACCCTGTGATCAGTGAACATTATTTGAACATGATTCTTGGGATTTAACTATGTAGCTTTCTCCAAAGAAAGTCTGTGAGTTGCAGACTTGATCCCCAGCTGGACTAACAAACCACTGAGAGGTGATGGGCTGTGGAGGTGGCTCTGCCTCTGTAAGTGGATTGATGCGTTTAAGGGTCTGTGGTTTGAAGCATTGTTGGGCAGTAAGAGGAATTGTATGCAGTGGGGCCACAGCAACGGAAGGAAGTCAATGGGAGCATATATTTGAGGATGTACCTTCTGTCCTGCTTCCTCTCTCACTCTTCCTACAGCTGCCCTCCCTCCTAGCCACTGTGAAGTAACTCACCAGAAAGCCAGAAACAATGGAGCCAGCAGACCACAGAGTAAAACAAATAAATCTTCCTTTAAATTGTTTCCATCCCATATTTATCACAGCAATGAAAACTTTGACACACACACAATGACGCTGACATAGAATGGCCATCTCATTTAGCTTCCACCCTGAGAGTTCTAACACAAGCAGGGTACAACAGGGGTCAACTCTCCTGGGCAAGGGAGACATATAGGCTCCCAATAAACACCATGCCTGCCAACTCTACTCCTATTCCAGCATCTTAGAAAAGAATTTCTCCAATCACACAAAATGTTCATTGACGTGATGTCTGGTAAACACAATTTTCTCTGCTCTAAGACATTTCCAAAAATATTTTAGCACCTCCTGCAGCTTTGAAATGCTATGTAACTTACTGACTAGGGCATTCCTTTTTTTTAGATATTTATTTATTTATTTATTTATTTATTTATTTATTTGGCAGAAAATTATTTTACATGTCAACCCCAGGTCCCTCTCCTCCTCCCTCCTCCCCCCCCCCCACCCCAACTAACACCCTACATATCCCATACCCTTTCTGCTCCCCAGGGAGGGTGAGGCCTTCCATAGGGAGTCTTCAAAGTCTGTCATATTCTTTGGGATAGGGCCTAGGCCCACCCCCTTGTGTCTAGGCTCAGGGAGTATCCCTCCATGTGGGATGGGCTCCCAAAGTCCATTCCTATGCTAGGGATAAGTACTGATCCACTACAAGAGGTCCCATAGATTTCCAAGTTCTCCTCACTGACACCCACATTCAGGGGGTCTGGATCAGTCCCATGCTGGTTTCCCAGCTATCAGTATGGGGACCAAGAGCTCCCCCTTGTTCAGGTCAGCTGTTTCTGTGGTTTCACCAGCCTGGTCTGAACTCCTTTGCTCATCAGTTCTCTTTCTCTGCATCTGGATTTCAGTTCAGTTCAAGGTTTAGCTGTGGGTGTCTGCTTCTACTTCCACCAGCTGCTGGATGAAGGCTATACAATGGCGTATGAATTCTGACTAGGCCACCCTTTACCTCTGTCTGTTGCTCACTAAGCACTGGTATCCCAGGAGCCAACAACATGGACTTATAGATGAGACTCAGAGTCAGGTGGATGCATGTTTTATAGCACTTGCTCATTTAATCCCACAGAAACAGTATGGAATTAACTCTCCAGAGCTGATAAATTTGCTGATACAGAGGTTACAGATGTGGCCAAATTCACATAGCTAATGGGTAGTAGTACTAGAATTTTATTTCAAAAACTCTACCTGGTGCTGGGGAGATGGCTCAGCATATAAAACATTTGCCACAAAAATATGAGGACATGCGTTCGAATCCCAGAACCCACATAAGGCCAGGCAGATACCTGGATTCCCAGCATTCCTTCATTGAAATGGAGGCAAAGAATCCCTGGGTGTTTCAGGGCCAACTACCCTGGGATACATAGTGGCAAATAACAGAGATCCTGCCTCAAGGAAGGTGGAAAGCAGAGACTGACGCCTAATGTTGTTCTCTGACCTCTGCATGCATGCCTTGGCATGCGGGCTTCTTCACACACACACACACACACCATACACTCATGCACACACACACACACATACACACACATACACACACCACACACACACACACACTGTCCAGCATGTGAACCTTTCCTCTATCCTTTTGCTACACTGGAGAAGAGAAAATAGTACAAAACTCAAGAATTCCAGAGGCTCAGGGCCATAGAACATTTGAGAATGAACAGCAAAACAGAATTTCTGTTCCATCCAATTTCCAACTCCCATGAAAACCTCTCGGTGTGATGCCTCTCTGTAACCCCACAGAAATTCAGGAAACTTTTTCAATGTCCCCACAAAACAATCCATGACGTTTACTGAGAAACCATCAAGTAACAACACTGGCAGGCTTTTCTGAGAGCACACAGCCATAGTCATTAGCAGTGCCTGTTAAGAGCAGTTTGTTTCCTAATTGAGACCTCTCCTCACTGCAGGCTTCTGCTTCATCTAAGGTCTCATTATCAACTGGCATTTCCAGTGCAGTCCTAACCTGGCTGGGCATCAGAACCTCCTGGGAGCATTTATTACAGCACTACAGCCTAAGTTTCCCCACCAGAAACGCCAGTTCTCGAGGTCTGGTCATGGGCCAGGGAATCGATACTGTTAATAGGCTCCCAGAGTGATTTCTGAAGCAGTCAGTCCAAACATTCAGCTTTTAGAAATCAATAAACACCATCAGGGAGAACATTCGTATGGGAAAAATATATAAAGGAAGTTCTTGCCATTTCTGCCAAACTGACATTTTCTCCAACACACTTGTCTTAGTTTTGAAGACAGCAAAGCTCAACCAGAACTTTTTGCAATTCTCCCAAAGCTCAGAGTAATGATTCATTTTATGTGTCAACATTGACGAGCTAAGGGATCCTGGATGAAGCATAGTTTCCAGGTGTGTTGATGACAGTGTTTCCAGAAGGAATTAGCATTGGATCAACCAGCTGCCTAAAGACTTGCCCTCACCATGTGGTAAGCATCGTTCAATCTGTGGAAGGTCTGCTTGAGCAGAAGAGTGTAAGATAAAGTCACTCTCTGAACAAGTGGCCATCCTCTCATGCCACCACACAGCAGCAACCCTGGCCCTCCGATATCTGGTTGGACTCCATCTTACTAGTTGAACTGCTTCTCCAGTATGTGGAGAGCAGTGTGGTACTGCTTGGCTTCTACAGTCCTGTAAGTTCACTCCTAACATAAGTATATACACCATTGTGCGCAAAGATTATTGTTCAAGAAAAACCCTTAGACATCTAACATAAGCCTAAGAAAGAAGCCATCACTCTATGGCAGAGTTATGATGTTGTCATCATCCAGTTTTCAGCTTTAAAATTTGTGCACCAAGTAACTTCCCACAACTAATTGCAAAAAATAGTTTCTATTCTTGTCCCTGCATGTTAGTCAACATCTTTTGGTGGGTAACTATACACCTAACAGAAACAAGCTAAGGCCGTAAAAGCTCATGGTAGCTTGGCATTTTAGAAGATACCATCCATTCTGATGGGAAACTCATGGCTGCCACACATGGCAGCAGGATCTTGGCTCATGGCTTGTTTACATCTTAGTGGACAGGAACTTAGAGTGAGCTAGAGGAGAGCAGGAAGTGTGTCCACCCCAATGGCATACATCTGCCAGCAAGGCCACATGTTTCTGCTGCCAAAACCTCTCCAAACAGCTGGGGCCTGGGCTTTCAAACATATGATCATGTAGGGACATTTCACATCTAAATCACAGCATCACATATAGAAGGCATCGTTTATAATAAGTTGCTAACAACTAAATGTTTTAGAAGTTTAAAACTTACCATGTAATCAGTATTTTTATAAGACACAGGCTCATAAAATCATGAAGGTCCTGGAATACACACACACACACACAGGCCTCCGGTGTATGAGGTAGTCTCTTGACTATGATCAAATGACACATGCTTTTTGTCTGTCACAATTTGGTTGCACATTGGAGTTATTTGGGACCCTAAAAGACCCTGTTGCTTTAGCTGCACCCCTATAGATTCTAAATTACTAGGTTTGGGTTTCTGAAAGTTCTCAGGCTGGCATGAATGTGCAGCCAAGTCTTCCTACTGTGCTTCACAGAGCACCGAGTAGACACACTGTGTCCATCTAACAGAACAAACCCTTCACAACTCTCCAGTAAGGAACCTTCTGCTCATTGTGTTATGAACATGGCTTCTGTTCAGCAATTCAACTATCCTGGCCCTTGAAGAGACCAGGCTTCCACATTTCTCTATTGGTCACAGAAGTTTATGTACACCACCTCACATGGCTGGAGGCGTAGGAGGCGTCAGAGCAGGGAGCCCAGTCCTTCTGCCCATTTGCGTGCTCCTGCATATTGTCTTGATTTGTGCAGACTGGAGCAAAAAGAAACAAACTAATATTGTGCTTAGTTGGAGGAGTCTTTGAACTTCCTGGGCCAAGTACATGCTCAAAGCTGCAGTGCCCCAGGAGGCCGCAGATGTTGAGTTCTCCTAAGTGAGGCTCTTTTGGGGGGTCTACAATTGATGCCTCTCCCATACACTGTCCTCTATGCAGTCTGCAGTCCATACCAGCATCTGTTTAAGTTTTTAGTCTTGAGAAATTTACTACTCTGATGGAGATCAGTGTGACTTTTCACATACGCATGCACCGTGCATGTGTTAATGTTGCTTCTCTTCTCCTTGCCTCCTTTTTGTAAATCCCAAGGTAAAATCACTTCCTCTGGCCCACAGCTGGCTGGAGGGGACTCTGGATGAACCTTTGCTGAATTGTTCCAAGCTTGGCTTCTGTGCACTTGGCCTTTGATGGTTCTGTCCAATTTGGTCCCTGGCAGTTCTACTCAGGTTCTATGAGCTTTAGCAAGCCTAACAGTACAGAGAGCACATAACAGGGACCTTGGGGGAACCTATATGCAGCTTCTCTCAGTGGGTCACTTAAGCCAGACTGAAGCCTAGCAGAGGGGGGAACAAGAAAAAGGGAGAACTAGAGGTAGAGATTGGAGTATTGAAGGAACCAGAGAGCCAGTGTGTGGCATTTGCATTTTATTCCAGTTACCTGAAGCAGCATAAAAGTAAAGTGATGTGTACAGCAGCCTTCAAGGGAGGAATGGATGTGCATGGTGGCACACGCCTGTAATCCCAGCAGTTAGGAGGCTGAGGCAAGGTCTTGGGTTTAATGGCAACCAAGCTTATATAGTAAGTTCAAGGCCAACCTGCACTACCCAACAAGACACGGGATATAGTTTTCTGGCCCACTGGTCTGGAGGGCATGTCTTCCATGCCCCCTATAGTTCTAGATGCTTAGCACCTCCTACCATAGCCTTTCATGCAAACCTAAGATGGACGTGGTTAAGATTTTCATTAGAACTCCAAGAATCTCAGAGAGAACAGAATGAAGTCCATAGTGAGCTGACTACAGCAAAGTAAAGGAACTGTGCAGATGGAACTGGCCGCTCAAAGCTTAGGCCTGCAAGAGTCTTTGAAGTCTTCCTTCTGTCCAGCACTGCCAGGAACGACAGTGACTGTGTGTCTTCTCTCCAGCACTCTCGGGGACTCCAGTGACTGTCAGTCTTCTGTCCAGCACTCTCGGGGACTCCAGTGACTGTGAGTCTTCTGTCCCTCACTCTCGGGGACTCCAGTGACTGTGAGTCTTCTGTCCAGCATTGTTGGGGAAATCAGTGACTGTGAGTCTTAAGAATCTACTTTCTCCCCTTTTCAGAGGACAATTTGACCCACTGTATCTACTAAAGTTTTAAGTGCTCATGAATTGTGACCGTGCCATCTTGCCTTTCACATTCTTCCTTCAGAATCACTTAAGTCTGTACATGCAGTTGTGGGTACCATGGCATTCACTTCTCATTTTCATAATAGTGGAAATTGAAAATCTAATTGACTCTCATTAGCATAACAGTTTATTCATCAGGATTGATATTACAGGTTGATATACCATATATAAAATATACCAGTTTGAACTCTTAGAAGTAGGGACAAACCTCACAACTCAGTGAAAAGGAATTTAGAAACTAGTTTCAAGATAACATACATTCTAAGATCCTTCTCTTAGAGAAAATGTGTATTTCTTTCATATGAAACCATGTTTACAATACCTACAGTGGCATCATCACACTTGACAGCAGTAACCCCAGAGTATGAGGGCAGTGAGGGGAAGAAACAAAAACAGGAGAGCATCACAAATTGAGAGCGCTCTATGATAAATTCTTTTCTAATGAAAATACATCTGGATGTTTAATGGGTTGCTTTGTGGTGGGGGCATTTATTGTTTCTTCGTATGTTCCAGACTGACCCTGGATATATCATATAGACAAGAATGACACTGAACTCCTGACCCTCCTGCCTCTACTTCCCAAATACTGGGATTGCATTTGGATTCCACCACAGATGGTTCATGTGAAGCCAAGGGTCAAACCCAGGGCTTTGTGCATGTTAGGCAAGTGCCCTGCCAACTGTGCCTCATCCCCAGTCCCCCCAGCAGCTATATATGACACCAAAAATTAAACAGAAAGAAGGGAGGGAGGGGGGAGGAGAGGAGGGAGGGAGGGAGGGAGGAGGAGGGAGGGGGAGGGAGGGAGGGAGGGAGGGAGTGAGTAGGGGAAAAGAGAGAAAGAAATCCCCTAAGGAATGCAAAAGCATGCCTGGACTAAATTTTCCCTATTCTAAGATCTGCTTGGAAACTAGCAAACTATCCTGGCCTCCTCAAGTCCTAACTTCTGCCATTATTCAAACCCTAAGAACCTGTGTTTTCTCAGAGCCTTGAAGGTATCCCTGACAGCTGCATCTCTGGGGTAAACTGGTTCTTTGCCTTGCACCTACCCAGATGTCGTCCCTGATGTCATCAATGTAAATTACTCTATTGGTCTCCTGGGCATCTGGGACTGAAAAGCTCAGTGAATTATAGGAAACTGAATGTTTAATGGTATTCGTCAAGCGTGGACGGAAATACAGCCAGAATGGTAGCTACAGAGCACAGGTGTGAAGGGCTGACTCTGGCAGCCACCCTCTGAACAGCTCCGGGTTAGTTTAGTCTGCCTCAGAGCAAACAAACAGTGCCCTCTTCTGTCCATCATTGGAACTGCACGGAGCAGCCGCCTTGTGGAGTATCAACTAAAGTCTGCATCTCACACAATAGACCAGCACTGCTGCATCCAGAGGTAAGGAAGTCAGTTGTACGAAAGCTGTCACTCTGACTCTGCCCTAAATCCATGTCTCGATTTTACATGGATTGAAAAAAGATGATGAAAACATGAACAACAGAGCAAGTCCCATCTATCAAACTGACAGTGAAAAATAATTAAAGAACTTAAATCTTATACCACTATGACACAGAGGAGATGTTACCATGGCACAGAAGAGCAGTTTAAGCTTTCTGGGAAACACTCGGGCAGCAGGCTTAGCTAATTTTTTGTATAAATTTCTTTACTGTGTGTCATCCTGTAATGATACACTGGGGAACATTTCTGGTGAAATGGCCCCAAAGAAAACAGTGGTTGATAGAAAGATGCTTAGAGCCGCAACGTGTTCTATTTTATATAGAGGAAAACTACAAAAGGCTCAAATGCAAATGGCACACAGCAAAGGAGTGACTATGTGATGGCCAGTGCCATACTGTGGTGACCCTTTGCCACACAGGCAGTAAGAATGGTGACTCCGGAGCTGACATCATACACAAACTGTGTATACAACACTGTGAACAGAAAACACCAAATGCTGTCCCCACACTGGCTGTATCTCAAGCCTGTATGATGGCAATGGATTTAGACGAAATAAGTAGAGTTACACATCCACCCTCATTTCTAACTGACACAGTATTGAATAATAACTAAAGGAGATGACGGAGAGGAGACAAAAATGAGAAAATAACTACCAGCTATTGCTTTGTATCTTACTTATCTCTCACTGTTTTATCAAAAATTTTCATTTTCTAGGTCATCGCTGACACATCTGGGTCCAAGGCCCTACTTCAGCTGGGTCTGTGATAACGTCCATGGTCTGAGTTATCTTCCACTGAAGGAAGACCTGTGCTTCCCCCTGAAGCCCTGCTGATGTCTGCAGGCAGTGCTGCCATGGGTGAGGGGGCTATTGATGGGGGGATGCTTACTGCTGCCTTGCTGATATCTGTGATCTAGGCAGCCCCTCAGGGCCTTGTCTGGATCTGTGGTTCTTCTGCAGCAGGGAACCAGGTTCACACTCTGTGCTGCCACTAAAGACCATGTTGGTGCCCATGATCTGTGCTCTCACTCACTGACTGTGAAGAGCAAGAAAGCTACATTTGCTGTGATATTGATAACTTCAGGCACAGAGTTGGGGGGGGCATGATAGTCTTCTGTGACTTCTGGTACCCTTCCCCCATTTCCCCTAAAAAGTAACAGCCTAGACAATAAGCCACAGAAGAGAGCTCAAAGTGTGGCAGAGAGGCTGGAGAGTCGCTCTCCACACTGCTCTTCTGGGAGAGGTGCCGGAGAGGAGAGTCTCAGTTCTATTCATGGGGCGGGCCACTGGGAGTCTGCCTGTGCTCTGGTGAGCATATAGATAACACAAAGTGGACTTGATCTTTTGTTTTCTCATTTTTATTTTTTACATCTCTTGGCGGGAGAGTCATAACGGGGTTGGACATGCAAGGACTGAGATGGGATTGCAGTGGGGTGCATGATATGAAACTCCCAGAAAATCAATAAAAATGTTATGTGGAAGGGAAAAGTTTCATTTTCTCTGTTTGGGACACCAAGGAGATCTATTTTATTTCACCAATAACATCTAAAGCCAATACATGTCACTTACTAAAGACCAGAAAGGGAAACAGTCTCAGAGAGTGAAGTGAAATTCTTTCTCTGCTTTTAACTTCATACTCCTGGCTACTTCAGACACGAACTTGAGAAAATTCTAGTTCCATTTGTCATTATTTAAAATCTCTAATTGAAGGCTAAAATCAAGTTTATTCAGAGGTTTGGTAATATGAAAATCAATGCAAAATTGAGCAAATTTCTCAGATTCCCAGGAACAGTCTGCCCGAGAGCCTGCATCGGGAGTCTAGGCAGAAACACTGAGTCTCTGCCATCAATTATTACTGAGAAGAATCACATAAGGACTTCATTAAGACCTTAGATTCTTGAGCCTCCTCTGCCAGAGATTGCTTGTAAGTCTGAACAAGCAAGGCATGGGTGTCTTCATCTTCGAAACCATGGGGCCCTTAGGGGCAGTGGGACCCTGAAGTGAGATAATTACCAGCATAGAGAGGTAGGTGACAATACAGCTTCTTGTATGATCTGACTCGAGACTCGGCAAATCAATCTCCTTGGAACTGGTTATCAGGCACTTTATTAGAACGCCAAGTCCTGTGAACCCTTCCTTCCTATACCCTTTACCAACCCACAGGTAGATTCTGTGCTGTCTGACATTTAGACACCTGTGCTATCTGCCATTTATGACACCTATGATGGCTTCCCACAGATAGATCCTGTGCTATCTGCCATTTAGACACCTATGATGGCTTTCCACGGGTAGATTCCATGCTGTCTGTCATTTAGACACCTGTGATGGTTTCCCATGGGTAGATTCCATGCTATCTGCCATTTAGACACCATGATGGCTTCCCACAGGTAGATCCTGTGCTATCTGCCATTTAGACACCTATGATGGCTTCCCACAGGTAGATTCCATGCTGACTGTCATTTAGACACCTGTGACGGCTTTGCTGCTCCAGTCCTATTCTGTTCATTCTAGGCAGCTGTCACCATGGCTCCCATTCACACTGCCTTTGAAGCTCAGCCTCCCACCAGGCCCTGAAAATGATTGACAGAGCCTTCCATAACCTCACTCCCAGCTTCTTCTCTAGCCTCACCCCTGTTGTCCTTTCTCCCTCTGTCCTATGCTAATGACCTTGCTGTGCCTCCACTGAGGGTGTCCTAAACTCTGGACTCTTGTGATTTCTGACCCGTTTGGCTGTGGCAATTCTATTGAACACCCCCTGTTCATGTTGTCCCTTCTTAGCTTGAGGGACTGTCCTATTTCCCCTCCTTGGCATTATTTGGCTTTGGTTTCTTTCTTCCACTCACAGCATGATTTGTGTTGTATTTGATTGTTTTTATAAAAGCAGGGTGTGTGTCTCTTTTCTGAGTTTCTCAGTCCCAGAATCCTGAGCAATATACCGGATAGATGGATACAAGGATAAATGGAAGGATGCATGGATCTGCAGGTTTGTGGATGGAATGAGGGATGGATGCTTGCATAGATAAATGAATAGAGGGATGGATGGAGAAATTTCATCTATGGGGTCTTATGGTTCCCCAGAGTTCCTCACCTGTGAACACCTCTATAAGAGCTGACAATCCCCTGCTGTGGCCATGATTCATCCCATAAATTCATCCAATAAAACAAATGCTACCCAAACAAGCTCACATCTCTCCTACTGTATTCTCCAGTAAAATGACAAGCAGCATGGCAATGATCTACAATAAAACAACTGCAAGTAAAGTCCACATACTTTTCATGTGAACCACCATGAAAGATACACATTGACTGGAGGAAGATGTATCAATAAATAATCCAGAAGTCAATGGCTCTATAATCTAGGGATGGTTTCAAATTTTTGAAGTATATTACATGTATTCTCTCTGGATGGAAATGCACATATCAGGGAATGAGCAAGAATAACCTTCATAAGAAGTAGTCAAAGATGAGATGACAGGAAACCTTGTTCAGTGTTTCAAGGAAGCCATCTGCTGTCTGTGTAAAAGGATGCAGAGAGCAAGGGCAGTTGCTGCTGTTTGAGATGGGAGGCAGTCTGCTGACTTCTTCTATCATGTGTACCCCAAGGAACGAACTCAGGTCTTCAGGCTTGGCCACAGGTTCCTTTACTTGCTGAGTCATCTAGCCAGCCCATAGAATCTTGTGTTAATAAAAACTGTTTAGATTAACCTACACAGACATGCTTCTTGTCTTCTCAAAGCTTAAAACATAAAATGGGCAATTCCCATATGGGTAATTTCACAAGACAACCAATCCTCTGGGGAGATAATATATTCATTCAGATCTGTTTATGCCAAGATTTTAGTGAGCATGAGCTTGGGTTTATTAGTCTGACCCACTAACTAAACAACATTAGCTGACTCATAAGAACAAAATCAGGAGTGTTCCAGGAGTGCTCCAGGAGATGGCACAGTTAAAACTCTCACTAAACAAAAACAGGCCAAAGAAGAGTTGGAAGTTCAGTTCCAGAGAGGCCTCATCCTGCTAAATATACTTTTTATCAGAATGCTAACAATCATGGCTAATGGAATTTTTAATGATCTATTGAAATCTGCCTGACTGAAACGAAGGTTTCTTATAAGCTCAAACCAAACATTTAATTAAATGTGCAGAGTACAAGTTCCATACTTTTTAATCCAGTCCCCAAAGCAAAAAGTTAGAAGTGCCCTTTTATTCTTAACTGAAAACATGACCCAGTCTCCAGGAGAACAGTCTGCTTACTGGCAACCATCCAGGTGTCACAGAGCTGTTCAAGTCTCTCTCTGGACACGAACTCTTTCCCTAGCTGAGTTAGAAAGTTGAGAGCAGAAACTGGAAATAAATCTAAGCATCATTCCCAGAAGGTTTTTCAAACATTTCCTGTTACAACTTTTCATTAACTTAACCCTCATTCCCAAAAACATCATCACGATGTTTAAGAACAGTTGTAAGGAGACCTACAAGGTAACTTAGTAGGTAAATGTACTTGAACTCAGCTCATTAGACCATGGTGAAGGTCTAAACCAACTCCACAAGTTGTCCTCTGACCTTTACATGGATTGCTGTGTATACGCACACACACTCACTCACTTGCATGCACACACACACACACACACACACACACACACACACACACACACTTTGTTGGGGTTTTTTCTATTTAAGTAAATTTCATATTTCTTGGTTGTTTTCTTAACTTTCAGTATAAGCATTGAGAGTGTGTCTCTATCCAGGATCTTTATGAAGGCTTGCCCTACTAGGAGTAATACAAGATGTCTGCTCTGTTGCTCAAATGGCTAAGTAGTATAGCTTTTAACTATCAATGGACAAAGGGCATTAACCAGTAGTGATATAATTAATGTAAGAATCAAATTATTTCACTTTACAAAACCATGCGATTTTTGCTTGACTTTTCCTGGAGAAACAAAACTCTGATCACTATAGTTAGGGCACCAACAGCAGATTGAAGAAACGATACAGCCCAAGTCTAACTTGGAAAGCTAATGAGTTTATTAAAGTTGCCTACAGGTGCATGGATGAGGAGTTGGTTACAGGTGCAATGATGATGGATGAGTTACAGGTCCATGGATAAGGGATGGGTTACAGGTGCATTGATAAGGGATGGGTTTCAGGTCCATGGATGAGGGATGGGATGCAGGTGCTTGGATGAGGGATGGGTTATAGGTGCATGGATGAGGGATGTGTTATAGGTGTAATGATAAAGGGATGAGTTACAGGTAAATGGACGAGGGATGGGTTACAAGTGTGGATGAAGGCTTGGTTACAGGTGTATGAATGAGGAGTGGGTTACAGGTGTATGAATGAGGAGTGGGTTACAGGTGTATGAATGAGGAGTGGGTTACAGGTGTATGAATGAGGAGTGGGTTACAGGTGTATGAATGAGGAGTGGGTTACAGGTGTATGAATGAGGAGTGGGTTACAGGTGTATGAATGAGGAGTAGGTTACAGGTGTATGAATGAGGAGTGGGTTACAGGTGTATGGATGAGGAGTGGGTTACAGGCACATGGATAAGAGATAAGTTAGAGGTGCAAGAGTGGCCCAAAGACAGTTACTTCACCAGAAACTCTAACCAGATGTGGTGAGCTCTCAAAACTCACCAAAGGTGTATTCCTGGAGCTCTGAAGGCAGCTTGCAGTAGCTCCACAGCAGAATGTCCACTTCCTGCAGTAGAGGGTTAACGGCACTGTAGCCTGGAGGAAGAGCATTTTTGTGTAACATTCTGAGCTTCCTGAGACTCCTGAATCCACTCACTCCTCCCCACCAAAGGGAGTGTTTGAATACTGAGGCAATTCTTGCACAACAAAATCTGATTTCCAGCTACTCGTTGAGAAGCCAAACTATGTACCATGTCTGGTAGTGAGTAAGATGGCAGGATCCCCTCCTATAACGTACTGCCCAGAACAGCAGAGCAAAATATGTATCAGAGGTTACAGCATGGCAGCCAAAGTACAGGGGTCTATGGGAAAACCTGGGGCCAATGCCAAATGCAGGGGTCAGAACCCCACCAGAAGATAGCCTTGAAAGCTACAGGCATTGGCAGATGTTTACAGTTATTATTAAATCTGTAAAGGTCACTATGCTGCTAAGATATTTGCATATTATTTTCAATGATACATTAATGTTTTGGGGGGACTGCATAAAATATCTATTTTAGATACTTATTCTAAAGAAAAATAAAAATATGGACCAACATTATCAGCATTGCCATCTCAGTGTCTGCTATACTTGAATAAAAAATCTCCCCACAGCTCACGTACTGAACACTTAGTCCCCAGCAGCTGCGATGTGTGAAGAAGTTTTGGAAATTTTCTGAGATGTAACTCAGGTAGAGTAAGTGGGTTACCAGAGAAATGTTTTTGAAATCTGTACCTGGGCCCTGGGTTCTGCCTCTAAGTCTCTGCTTCCTGTCCATGAAGTGAACAGCTTCCTCCTCCACACTCTCACCAGAATGAGTTATCATTTGTGCCAACACTCTGAAAATCTGAGCCAAAGTAAATCTATCCTCCACTGGTTTATTCCCTAGGGTGTTTTAGTCACAGCTGTGCAAAACAAATAGCTCCTAGTCTGGATAGGTGCATGGCAACAGTTAAATTAATAATAGTTCATCTAATGGCATAGTCTTGTCATCAGAGAATTGCTAGAAAGAATGGTTGTTGACGCATTACAGTCACAACATGTGAGAACACTGCAACTTATACACAGGAGCCTTTCCTGTTCAACACACACACACACACACACAGCTCCAGAAAGATGAACAAAAAACACTAATAAAGTTACCTCTGAATAAAGAGATGATAAATTTTCTTCTGGGGGCTCTTCTTGTGTCTCTATTTTCAAAGTTTTTATTGCTTTAATAATTACAAAACCAAAGCTAGAGGACTGAGAGAAATACATTTGATTTTAAATATTTATAATCCCAAACTTATCCCACTCCCTAGGGAGAACACGCACTAAAAAGATTATTTGTTTTTTTTTTTAATACAGAGAAAAATTAGAGAGGTTAAGAGGAGGAAGTGTTTCTGAAAGCAGGCCCTATAGAAAACCACTAAGAGTAGAAAAATGATCCAGGAAAGAGACATGAAGTGAGAGAATGAGAGGAAGAGGGAACATACATTTGAGCCTCAGACAGCTGAGGCAGTTAGGAGAACTTTCAAGAAGAGAGTACTTCACAAGTACACACATGGGGAGTGCAACCATACACACACAAGTACATGCACACACACACACACACACACACACACACACACACACACACACACACACACACACACACGATAAGCAGAAAGACAGACATTAACAAAGACAGACAGACATTAACAAAGACAGACAGACAGACAGACAGACAGACAGACAGACAGACAGATGAAAACAGGATTTCCATGAAATCATCCAGCCCTATCACTGCTGGGATTCTACCTGAGGAAAGGTGTGGTAGTTTGAATGTAACTGGCCCCCATACACTCACAGGACATAGCACTATTAGAAGGTGTGGATTTTTGGGCGTATGTGCGTCCTTGTTGGAGGAAGTGTGTCACTGTGGGAGTGGGCTTTGAGGTTTCCTATGCTCAGAATACTGCCCAGTGTCTCAGTGGGCTTCCTATTGCCTGCAAGATGTAGCACTCTCAGCTCCAGCACCATGTCTGCCTGCACACTGCCATGCTCGCCACCATGATAATAAAGGACTGAACCTCTGAAACTGTAAGTCAGCCCCAATTAATGTTTTCTTTATGAGTTGCCATGGTCATGGTTTCTCTTCACAGCAATAGAAACCCTAAGACAAAGGGTAAGCCATAACATTATAGAGATCTATGCATATCCAAGGTTGTTGCTGCATGAAGCAGTAGCCAAGCTATGGAGTCAGCATAAGTGTCCATCAGTGGATGAATGTCCCACAGTCAACTTTGATTCTGCCATAAGGCAGAGCATTCTCATTTTCAGGAAAATTGATAGACCTGGAGACCATGATAAGCAAAATAATATGAAATCAGAAAGACAACTATGGTATTTTCCCATATGTGGAATAAGTGTGTGCATATGTGTACATGATATGAGGAATAAGTGTGTATAAATGTGCATATATCCACAGATATGATATAAAGACCATTTGAGGAGAAAGAGATCACTAATAAGAAAAGTAAGGGGTGACAGGAGAGGGTAACAGGTTGTAAAAATTCAAACATTAAGGCTTCGTACAGCTTGGCAAAATCTGAGGCAATATTAAATTCCTCAACGTGGAAGTTTTTCATGTTACAAAAACTCATTAAAGTAACTAATCTGTAAATTCAACACTGTTTGAATTTTTCTGATATTATACTTTTAAATTTAACACACAAGAAACTGATTTCACAAGCAAACCACACACACATCTCCATGTAAAAAAAGAAGAGCCAGGGTTCACATGCCTTTCAGTGTTCTCCTTCCTCTCTCTAGCTGGAAAAATATTTCTATTCCTTCCATTTTGGAGGAAATACTCCATCATTAAGTGTACACATTTCAGAGTTACTCTTTGATCAATGAGCAATTAAGTGGGTTTAATATGTTGCAATGATCTACACATGAATTTGCCTGGGAGTGGAAAACAACAGTTCAACACAGGATTGAGCAAATGTGCCCAATGCTAAACTGTTTCAGAATACAAATGGAAGAACATTATAGGCACATGGGCGCTCAGATTTCCTAATGAGCAGGTGACATCATGGAGATTACAGGACATAATGACACCACCTACCGACAAAAGAAGTCCTGGATACTCTGAAGTACAGACTTCACATGGTGACTACACTCTTTGCTGGATAAATTTAAGCCCATTTAGATTATAAATGAATGTGTCTAGATGATGGGATTATTGAAGTGGATTTAGTGGATATCTTTTTCCTACCAAGAAAAAAATATTCTTAAATGCCCCCAATCTTCTGACAGCTGTTGCAGGACATTTGTACACTGTATGAAGATGTATTTGTTGTGATTGGTGCAATAAAAACCTGAATGGCCAATAGCTAGGCAGGAGGTATAGACGGGATTTCTGAGAAAAGAAAGGAAGAAGAGGAGAATCTAGGCACCTGTGAGACTAGGGGACACAGAAGAAGTAGGATGGGCAATACATGACAGAACATAGATTAATAGAAATGGGTTAATTTAAGTGAAAAGAACTAGTTAAAAACTACCCTCAGCTAAAGCCAAGCTTTCATAACTAACATTAAGTCTCCATGTCATTATTTGGAAGCTGGTTGGTGGGACAGAGAAAGACTAGCTGCAATCAGGGATTGTTGTTTTTTCTTTGCTGTGGAGTGTCAGGATGTGATTTCTAAAACTCAATGAGACCAACGACTAGCACCCCTCCCTCCAGGAAACACCCTGATGTCCTCCTTCCTGGAGCCACTTCAGTGCAGAGTTACAGGCCCCAAGTCAACATGAGAGCCCACCTCATTTAATCACAATTGATGCCAGCCCGTGAGATACTTTTTATCAACATCACACAAACTTGCTATCCATGGTGGCAACCAACTCACCGCTCTCTTCTCTTCCTTTTCTTCCTTGTTTTGAGACAGAGGCCTTGCATTCTCTGGGTAGCCAAGGATGGCCTTGAACTCCTGAAGTGTCTGCCTCTACCTCCCAAGCACTAGAATTACAGGCATGTGCCACCACATCCAGTAAATGGGCTGCATAGAATTTAGGTATGGTTCGGTTTAATACCTGATTTTTCATTTGCAACTTTCTTTTACAATATAGTTAAAGAAATATGGATGGAGGTAAGTAAATTAATATTGATGTAATTAACACTTACATGAAACACAAGTAAGATTACTTTATCCTTAATGTCAAGGTAAGATAAAAATATCTAAATTTATTATGAAACTAAAGAACAATAGACCTGAAAACTGCATAGACATGAAAAGGTTAAATGGTACAGTCACTTCTATTCATAGAACTCTATATGAAACACCATTTCGAACAATAATAAGATCACTTGTAAATCTAAAACCTAAGTGTACCTTGAAATATCTGGATGTACGGGGATTTTGCTAAAGCATAAGTAACAACACAGTACTATGCTTACATAGGTGTCTGCATCATCCAGCAACCACGTCTGAATGCTTCTATTATTTGGTGAGGAGTGTTGGGAAATACAAACATGACATCATCCCATAGGCAGATGAAAACCCTACTCATCTCATACAGGATCAAAACACAAGGACAAGGCACATGCCAAAGCGTTTCCTGAGTGATGTGACACAAATACACTCTGGGAACCTGGAAAGTTTTAGCTGGAACTTTTTTCTGTAGACATCAGTGTTGACAGAAACACATAATGTCCATGAAAGCAGACTTGGCTACCATGAAAAAGGAATGGCTTTTTATAAATGTAGTACTGGGGTGGGGAGAACTAGAAAAGAGAGAAAATGAGAAATAAAATATAAATACAATATATGTATTTAAATGAATTATTTTAACAATGGACTAATCTTTTTGGTTTTGTTTTGTTAATAAAATGGATTTATTTATTCAGTGTGTTTTTCACATCATATATCTTGATCCCATTCAATCCCTGTCCCTTCCAATCTGCCCTCCACTCCGGTACACATACACACCCTGAGATCAAACACAATTCAAGAGAAAAAAATGAAGAAAATAAAATTAAAAAAATAATTTTAAAATTTAAAGAAAAGAAAAAATATTTTTTAAAGGAAGAAATTAAAAATCTCATCATGGAAGCTGCAGTGCAACCCAACAGGTCACACTGTATACTCCTTGGTCCATACACCTTTACTTGCAAGTGTTGACTGCAAAGAGTCATTGGTGGGGTTCAAGCCCCTGGTCTCCACTACAAGTTCAATGCTGGCCCCCATTAGGACTCCTCTTGGATATACCACTGGTGCTAGGTGTTGTGGAGATCCTGCAGCTTTGGTCTGTGGGTCAGGTCCCATCTCATGCTCCAGCAGACCATAGATGGGGTGGATACTGAGGAGGGCCAACTCAGAACCCTGGTTCTGGGCCTGGGCAGCTGTAGGGTTGGTCTGCCAGAAGGGAGATGGAGACAACTCTCCCATGGTCACAATTTCCTGGGTGGCTCACAGACACCTCAGCTAACAGGGTTGGATCTGTTGTGCTACCCTGACAGGATGCCAGGCCTGCTCTCTCAAGCGTTACAGCTGATGCAGATCAGGGATAGTTTTCCTACTCTTATGACAACAGAGCCAGCTCTCCCACCTGCCCCAGGCATTGATGGTCAGGGAGGAGGGCATCTTTCCCCTACCCTAATAATGAACTAAACTTATCTCTTACAAAAGGCACTCCTTCTGCTATAGTCATATTATGAAACAAGCTTGTTTATTCTGAAGTGTCTTAGTTCCTGTTGCTGTAACAAAATGCCCTGGCAGAAGCAGCTTACTTTAGCCAACAATGCAAGTCCACCCATCTGGCAGGGAAGCAGCAGCCAGTCACACCCATGGTCAAGAACAGACAGAAAATGGATGCATGCATGCATGCATGCCTGTGCTCAGTCTGCTGTTTTCTTATACAGTTTAGGAGCCAAACTCAGGGAGCAGTGCCTCCCACCTTAGGCCTTGGATATCTCACATCCATTAATGTGTTCATGACAACCTCCCAGGCCAACCTGACCTAGACAATCCCTCCGGGAGTCTCTCTTTGCAGGTTATCCTAGATTGTGTCAACTAAAGTTCACAATTAACACTAATGGTCACAAGAAGCCACATGGTATCAGAGCTACAGGGACTTCCCTTTGCGAAAAACATCAAGTCGTACTTTTGTTGAGACTGCACACTCCACCGATTGCTCAGTTCTGATTTCATGGCACCAAGAGGGCACTGCTAAACCAGAGTGCAAGAAGATGAGAGAGAGTATGACAGGGGTTTGGAGAAGCATTGTATGAAGAATATCGGATTTGTTCCTAAGGATGGTTAACCTAGGGAAGAGAAGCCCCCAAGATTAGCATGGCTGATCTCCCCACCCTTTATGGTGTCTGGGAGCTATATTCGACAGAGTGAACTTGACTTATGTCTATATTTTAAAACAAAGATATATTCCCATAATACCTCTCATATATATATATAGAGAGAGAGAGAGAGTTGTGGGACTGGGGAGATGGCTCAAAAGGTAAGAAAACTTGGGCAGGCATGAGGACTGGAGTTCAAATCCCCAACACCCACATAAACATCCAGGGATGGCCATGCACTTTCCTGTAACCCCAGTGCTGTGAGAGAAAGAGAGAGAAATATCACTGGGGCTTCCTGGATGCCAACCTAGATCAAGGTTCAGTGAGAAAGTCTGTCTCAAATGAATAAGGTTGAGAGTGATAAAGTGGGGCATTCCTTATCTTTCTGTAGTCTCTCTGCACACACAGGGGCATACACTCACATATGACACTCACATCTACCACATATATACAACAGGGGTGGACGGTTACAATTGTAATGGACCAACCAGGTACCATGTGCCTGTAAATGTTCCTTTATTGGATGCACTAAAACAATCAGATGTTTTTCTCCTGGATACTGCAAAAGCATCAAATGGGAAATTAGATAAAATAAATTCTAGCTCCTTCCTAGAGCTCTGATTATTATAATCTATGCATTTAAAACTTTGGCACATTTTGTAGACATAAATTTGACTTGGAGGAAAGCCATTAATAATCAAATCTGGTGATTTAAGTAGGCACTCAAGCTGACTCATGACAAAACAAAGATTTCATTGTTTGTTTTGTTTTTCTACAAATGAAGTCAAACCTTAAAGCAATGAATTGATGTTTGCATATTGCTGTAAGTTGACTCTAAATAGAAGATCAAAAATGGATTTTGTTAGTCTTTTTGATGTGTGATATTTTTCAAATTTAAGATAATTTTCACCATAGAGATGTTAAACACTTGAGAATTAAGATAAAAATGAACACATTTGGCGTCGTTCGGCCCACACAGCCATGGCTGTTATTTTGACTTGTCAATTTTCTAATCTTTTCCCTTTTTCATGAAGCTTTTCTGTATAGTCTATCATCATTTTATGCTGGCTATCTGCTATAGTCATTACATCCATTTATCAAGTATTATAGAACCACGCTTCCAGAAGGGATACAGGGTGAGGTTGCTGTACAACAGCTTCATCATCTTAGTGTGCAAGCTTGCTTTGTGTGTTTCTGTACCTTAAACACTGTACTTCATAGATGGTGTTCACCAATAGGAGCATTGAACTCCAAGCCCACAACACTGTAATTCATGCAATTGGATTCTATCACTCACATGGACCTATGGATGCATGAAACCAGCTGAGCAGATGGCACCATCCTCTTCATGTGAAATTCCATTTTTTGTTACAACTGAATCAAATGCTGCTGTGTGTATGTGCCATGTTTTCTTTTTTCACTCATGTGTTGTTTGTTGAGTTTCTGTCCTGGAGCATCACTAAGTTTGTTTCTTAGTTCTGACAATTCCTGGATGGAGTCTTTAGAGTTTTCTTGACATCAGATCATTTCATCTCCAGAGACAGTTTTCTTTCAATTTGGCTTTCTCTCAATTCCACTAATAAGAAATCTGAATATTTGAAAGCAGGTGACTCCTGAAGAAGAATGTGAAACAAAGGTCACTGTCCTCTCAAATTCACCATCAGTCTTTATACAACTTTTGCCATTCATGTCCTTTCCTTTCTATGGGACACACTTGGGTGTTGGTTCCCCTTCACTTTGTTCCTGATTTAAGCAGAAGGATAATAGTCATCAAAGGTCCACATAATACTGCAGGCTTACAATCACTCTTGTGCCCCAGAAGGCTGCATGCACAACCCTGTAATCTACCAAGAGCTTAGAGATCTGGCCAGAAGACAGTGCAATTGAGACTTAAGAATTTTCTTTAATGTGAAGACATTGGCCTCCAACAGCCAAATATGTTAATCATCACACGGTTATCCTTACTTCATTGCCACTACATTATTCAGTGTGGAAAGAAGCAGATGAGTGTGTGAGGCTCCGGGTTCAATTCCAAAGATGAAAAGGAAATGTCAACGTGCTAAAGCACATACTTGTTCTCATTCGATTTCACTCTCAGCAAGCTGATTTGAAGGCATTCCAGTGTGACTTCAGTTTCCTGGTCATTTCGATAATGAACATAGTTTTATTTGGATAACAAACTACTTTTATGTCTTCACAACTTTGTCTTAGTTTATGGACACTTCAGACAAGGGGCCCGTTCTGTTCTCGTACCTTCTCTGGGCACTTGAGGGCCATGCAAGACCTAGCTCTAACTCCTGGCTCTATAGCTACAGGCTATATACCTCAGTACTGTTTAAGCATCGGGCAGCCCCACTTACATGCTCTATGAGCTCCTCAATTCAAAGCCACCAAACTCAAGCAGGTTCTGTTGTTGATTCTGTTGAAAAGCAAAACTGAACTAGATTCTCTCCCTCTCCCTTTCCTTCCCCTCCCCTTCGCCCGCCCCCTTACCTTCTCCCTCCCCTTCTTCCTCTCTTTTTCCTTCTCCCTCTCCCTCTCTCTCTCCCTTTCCCCCTACCTTTTCCTTTCCCCTCCTTCTCTCTACCTCTCTTTTGTCAGCTAGCTATGCAACCAAGCATTCCACCCCAGGATTCTTCTTGCCTCTCACAGGGACAGAGCGGGACCACAGCTTGGGTAGCTCCGCAAATGTACAAGCAATGGTGCTGGCAAATGCACTGCCCCTCCTCCTACACAGGTCCAACTGGTGAGACTGCTCTGGCTCTCAGAAGAGGAGCCACCTAAAGAGAACTGCTCTTGCCACTCCACAAAGCAGTGCCTCCTTCTCTCTCCTTACACAAGTTCTCAGGGGCTGCTCTAATACTGCACCACACACATGCTGATTCAGCAAAACTCAGTATCACTTCAGTTCCAGAGGTCAAAAGTCGGAAGTGAGTATGGGGCTAATGCCCGGGTGCTGGTGCAGAAGCACCATGAAGGACTCTGGTCCTTGAGTCTTCCGGTTCTTAGGGACGGCACTCAGTGACCCTGGCTCAGTAATCTTAGCACCCATGCCTCCCCTCATATGAAGACTGCATGCTGGATTACTCAGGTGGGCACCATATAGTCACAATATTTCCCCTCAAAATGCAGTGATTCTTGACACGCTAGGCAACACGTTCACAAGCTTTGTGAGAGGACATGGACACATAGAGGCCGATTATTCTGCCTCACACCCTCATTCTCCTTCTTAAATGAAAGACCTACAGAGCAGTTTGAACTACTCCAAAGTCCCAGGCAGCTGCGATTTATGCACCAATAATCAGCTCTCTCCAAATCAGCCATTGCCAGCTGGTCAGAACTCTGTAGGGGGCACCGTGAAAGATAACACCAAGTCACCTTGTCTTTGTGTAGCCTTCTCCCATACAAGTCCTGGGTGACCAATAGAATAAAGAACTGCCACTTCTCCCCTGATCATGCTAGCTCTAAGAGGAGCCCTGAAGACACTCCAGGGGCCTTGAGAAGGCCAAGAAAGGAAGGGACTTACACCAACATATATCCTTCTATATACTCTGCCATCCCTATCATAACTATCAAATTAAAAGTGATTCTTATGCATATATATATATATATATATATATATATATATATATTCTTTACTCTCTGCTGCAATTCAAGGCATATAATCAGTTTTTGGAGACAGTGACTTTGTCTCTTTGTCAGGACATAATGACATTGGAGCATTTGCTTGCTGAAGGTGCAAAAAAACCTTACAATCTGCACACCCAGCAGGAGAAGAGATGTGGGGGGATCCAGGGATTTGGGACTTCCCTCATTTCTGCCACACATCTAAATGTACTTTTTCTTACCCAGGAAATCAACTAAGAAAGACTGTAGAACCATTAGTTTTTTTTTTATGTATTTCTCCAAGTGGGGGAGGAACACTGTGGGTATTAATATACTGTGTGAGATAACTGTTGTAGGAGGTGCTTTTGTTCTTGCAAGATGATATGCATAATTGACCCTACACAGCAAAGACATGCAACAAACACATTTCTGATCATCCCATTGGAGGTATGATATTGCCTCTATTTGAAAACTGTTGGTAAAATTCCTAGGCTGAATAATACACTCATTTGGTCAGCAAATGACATATACTGGATAGCAGGTTAGGTAGATACTGAGGAAAATTTGACCAGCAAAAAAGACCATCTTATTGAGCCTAAAGAAAATGTGAAATTGTGACACTTCCCCTTCTAGAATAATTCCAAAACTAGGGCACAAGAACTCACCAGACAATACCCTGCATTATCCATCCCTATCTAGGGAAGAAAACATTCTCTATCATTCACTATCTCAGTCTCAAAGTCCCTGAAACTATTAAGTTGCCTTTGCTAGATCCCTCCACCAGCAATATCTTCCTGAGGTGCCCTGACATCATGGAAGCTTTTGTGCATTATGTATGCACAGGTTATGAAGTCTTTGAACAAGTAGCATGCCGGTTGTCATTTGCCATTCAATATTTTAAGGATTCATATCTATGTGCTTGGAAAGTTTTGTACAGTCTTTAAGTTACTAATTATTTAAAAGACTAAAAACCCACCCCTCTGTAATTCATCAAAAAGGAAACAGTTAAGCTTTGTTTCTGTCATTGGCACCAATTGTGTAGAAGATACAGGTGAGCCCAATGATTAAAAAAATGAATGCAGAGAACTGTGGATAGGAATCGGAGATACAAAATTATTATCTCTGTCAACCGTCCAGCCTCCATTTTGCTATTCTATACAGTGGAGTAAACACAACACACACTTCAGGGTAATAGAGAAACAGGGACCAAATGCCCAGGAGAGACTTACCAACACATAGCTTTTTTTTATTATTCACTCCTAAGACATCTAAATGACAAGATTTCTCAAGTCAATGTTCAGTCCGTGACCAAGGAAAAGATTTTCATCTCATTTTTTTCTTAAGGGCATAACAACTCTGTCAGACATGGAAAGCCAGGGAAAGAATTGCCTTTAGAATGACTTAATTAGTAAAAACATATAAACAGTGAAAGAATTGTGAGGAGATTTGCTAATTCTGTCAGTTTTGTTTGTGTTCATTCAGTGATAACTTAAACGTTTCCACTTTTTTATATGGTAGGTGTTTAATTCAAATTTACAGCAGGTTTCTTTTAAGGAACATTTACCCCCAAAGACAGAGAAAGACAGGAAGTGGAAGAGAGAGGAGTTTATTTAGCAACACAGCTTTGAAAACTTTAAGGCAATTTCTAGGTACACACTTACCACTGATCTACACTCCCAACCACAGTATCTCATAAGGCATAAATCAGCCTGAGCACATGTGACTGTCATCATGAAGTCATGTGACTGTCATCACAGCCCTCAGGAGGTAAAAGCAGCAGAGGCAGAGGTTTGAGGTCAATCATCTTGAGACTCACAGTGAGTGTGAAGACAGCCTGTGATATGTGGGAACCTATCACAGACAGACCAACAAATAAACATCCAAAAGGTCAGGAATTCAGCTTCAAAACATGACTCAAATTTAACTGTAATCTAAAATTCCTACTTGAGACCTGAAATTTAAAGAGGAAAATGTGATATATTTCATGTGCATATTTTATCTTCACAAAAAGAAAGTTAGATTTTATTTATTTTACATTTTGAATTTTAATTCTTTCTGGGGTGAGAAATTTGATTATATCATTCATTTAATTATAGGGCTATTACCAAAAGCCATTTGTGGGCTTAACCTGTCACCCAGCAGAAATTGTCTTTCAAGAAGTTGTTTGGACTGAATGTGAGATTTTACACTAAAATCCCATATGCCACCCCATGTCAGTCCAGACTTAAGTAGTGCTGTCAATGTCCTTCAGATTCGGAGTGGGGTTGAATGTCTCCCTGAATCACCTAGCCCTCCGATTTGATGAGTCTGCTACCCACCTCAAGATTTTCAGTGAATCTGCTTCTCTGCAAGGATTTCTTCCTTCTTCGGCACCTATAAGTTTAATTCTCATCTGATTGGACCTCACATATGTCTTACATATCTTTCTCTTTCTATAATTCAAAGACCATGTTAAAAACATCACTCCAAGGCAGAAACATGAAAATAAATTTGTAAGTAATACTAACCTTCCTGGGATTATAATCATCATTTCTCTTGACTTAGGGAAAGAGCATTCATGATGCTTATTAAAGACAATGAAGAATGCTTTGTTCAGGTCAGTACTGGAGTGGGGTTTGCAACTCTCAACTCTTACTACAAGAAGAAATATGTAGATACAGAGCAAGTGGGAGCCAGTGAGGAAAAATCACCAGGAGGAAGAAAAGGAGGGGTGACTTGGGCTAAACCACACTAACAGGCAGAGGGTGGTGAAGAAGAACCCTATCCTGAATTGAGGGTGGTGAGACATCTAGGATGAAGGCTTCAGATTAAAATGACTCATCAGTTTGTTCATTTGACTGTACTCTACAAGGAAAGATAAGGAGCCTGGAGGCTTAGATGGTCATTGCTGTCAAATTTAGACACGGAAAGAATCTTGGTCCCTTATTTTTCTCTTTCTGCTTTTACAGTTTCAAGATCATGTTGATGCCATCATCAAACATAACTATTATTACCATGTCTACCATTATCACTTCAAAACCAATTTTTATCAACTCTTTTATTTTAAAAGCACTCTTATTTACATATCCATCCCCCCTTTCCCTCTCCCTCCCATCCTCTCATCCACCAACTACCCAAATCATCCCTACCCCCTCCCCAGGGATAGTGAGGCCCTCCACAGGGGAGCATCAAAGTCCCTCACATCACTTGGGGGAGAGCCCAGGCCCTCCTTCTTATATCTGGACTGCAATAGTATCCCTCCATAGGGAATGGGCTCCCAAAGTCCATTTGTGCGCTAGGGCTAAAGACTGGCTCCACTGTTAGAGTCACAACCAATTTTAAAACCCTGTAGTAATTAGCTTCAGCTATGAACTTTATGCAAAACAGAGTCACCTGCAAATAGGGAACCTCAACTAAAGACCTGTCTAGATCAGACTGACCTATGGCCACCTCTGTGAAATGGCACAAAGCATCCTGAAGCTACTAAAAGAAAGTGGCTAGGAGTTACTGACTAAACATGGTAAAAAATAACACAAATGCTTCAATAACTCCTAACAGAACTTCCCTTAGTCAGTGGAAATGATGTCCAATAAACTAAGCTTATAAACCGAAGTTATTCCCAAAGACTATTAAAAGAGAGTGTTAAAAGTTACAATACTAATAAAGATTTGTAATTTAAAATATGAGAGATAAAATGCTTTGTAAAATATCTCTATATTAGAGTTACACTTTATATCCCAGTATAAACTCCTACTAACTGCTTCTGTGAGAAAACAAACAGCTCTCAAAGTATCAAAAACCCCAAGTAGCAGATAACATCAAATCAAATATTTAAATAAAACACAGAAATATGTCAATTAGTTCTAGTCTCAGGTTCTTATAGTAACTGCTTGTTGTGAAGAGGAAGTAAAGAAATGAAGCAAATATTGTTGTACAAAGTATGACATAATTACTTTTAATTGTGCTTCTAAGTAAACCTATTGAATTATTTTAAAATGTGATGACCATATTATAGGGATCATGAATATGTGTCAATGTGAAAATAAGAAAAACTCTTCTAATATTACATAAGGATTTGGAATTTAAGATATAATTCCAGCAGAATTCCAAATGGCTTAATTAAAACATAACCTAAAAAAGCTGAACACGTGAGATAATTCAGTGTGGAAAAGCATTTGCCACCAAGGCTAACAGACCTGAGTCCTATTGCTGGACCCACATGATGGAAAGAGAGAACTGACTCTCAAAAGTCATCTCCTGACATCTACACTTGTGCTATGGCAGGCCAACACACAC